>NC_064628.1:24812336-25419836 GCF_023864275.1 Schistocerca cancellata
AGAAGTTTCAGAATAACTGAAAAATTGAAACACTATGTTAATTTTTTTTAATTTAATCGTATGGCTAGGGCCCCCTGCGGGGCAGACCATTCGCCGGGTGCCGGTCTTTCAATTTGACGCCACTTCGGTGACCTGCAGTCGATGAGGATGATAGGGTGATGATGATGAGGACAGCACAACACCCAGTCCCTGGGCGGAGAAAATTTTCCGACCCTGCCGGGAATCGAACTCAGTCTCAGAGGATTGACAATCCGTCACGCTGACCATTCAGCTACCGGGGCGGACACTATGGTAATGACATTGAAATAAAAAAGTTTGAATGTGTTGGTCACATTCGTAAGAGAATGGAGGTCAAGACTGAGGCAGGTCAAAACAAATTTAGGAAGAAAGTAACTTGCTGATGGAAAGCCTATTGGAGGTAGGAATTGACTGACTGACGAGTCATAGACAGATTGCAGAGATATTACGGGTTTTGTATAAGGCAGAATGTGAAACGTGTGACTGATACACAGATTGCAAAGATATTACGGGTTTTGTATAAGGCAGAATGTGAAACGTGTGAGTGAGGGCAATTTGGGCATTATTTTTTCGTACGATGTCGACAGATGCGAAACCTGAGCACATTTTATGTCCATGGTATAAGTCATGTTGTCAGTCCCATAAACTGAAAAATACGGGAGAAAAATATGACCACAAACACAATTTACCTGCAACAATTATGGAAGAAATTAAGTCATTATTTAGAGAATTATCAAATGGAACGTTATTGGAGAATACAAAACTGCAAGTACAGTGAGAATAATGTAATTTGGAGTCGCATTCCCAAAAGGGTTTTTGTTGAAATTAGTACTCTACATTTTAAAGTCTGTGACGCAGTAGCTGTTTACAATAAAGGAAATATGGTTCAGTGTGAAGTTCTGAAGAGGCTAGGACTAAAACTAGAATGCTTCACATTTCAATCCATGGCTGCGATACACTCTGAAAGAATAAGAAATGCTGAAAGTGTGTAAATGCTTATGAGAACAATCTTCAACAGAAAAAAGTGTAAAAAGGAAACTGTTAGATATGATTGAAGACCCTTACAATCCATCCTATTCAGCTGGGATGTTCTAAACCGGTAACAGATTTTAATCTTCGTTTCTCAAATTTACATTTTTTTTAAAATTAAAAGCACCATTTTGTTTAAAACTATAATACACACAGGGCTCAAACTTTTTATAGGCTGCTGTAATATGTGTGTTTACTGTTTTTAATGTTTCTGCTGAATTCCATGTTACAGAAAAAAGTTATGAGATATTCTATGTGATATTTTTTGTTAAAGCATTAGTATTCAGATAAAAATTTTTCGTATTACAGTCCATTGCCCCCAAAACATTTTTAAATACTAAATGAAATCTGTTTAACAACATGTAAAAATTTCATCATAATAAAGTTGTTTCCAAGAAAAATGTACCTAAAACTTGTAATTTTAGCAAGGAAAAACTACGCTTTCCGGGTCGTCTTAACACTACAGACTGTGTATAAAATATTCTCGGTATTCTTGCCGCGTCAGTTCTAGATAAAATCTCGAGCTTTCGACGATTACCTCCATCGTCATCGTCAGGAGCTGACTGTCTCCACTGCTGCTATGGTAGCCTCTATATAGCCCGAAGATGACCATATCAAGTCGGTTGGAATGAAGAATATATTACAGAAGACAAGTCGGGCGATCGTCAGAGAAAGATTACGACACACAAGGTACGAACTGGATCTTAGTGCACGAAGCTTATACAGTTGCCATCTTTTGTTATCTACAGTTCTCTCGCCGTTTGACTGGGAGTGGGTCGATATGACGACGGCTGCTCATCAAAGAGCTCATCTTAGCAATACATCTGCTAGACAAGTAAAGAAATTTGAGCGTCTTGTAGCTGTGCAAAGATCAGAGTCAGCGCATGAAACAGCACGCACTGTCGTCAACCTGTCGGGCAAGAACCTGGACAAAGGAGCCATCTCGGCCCTTAATAAAGGTTTGAACTTTGCTCCTACACCACGTACTATACCCATCGTGGATCTTATCAGTGGAGTAGAACAGGCTGTGCGGCATCCTGCACAGGACGACGCCGACGAAGTGAGACTTGTTACCAGTCGCTTTTTGGCCTCAGCTAAGCCTCCCAGGTCTAATATCAGTAGAGAGGAGAGGGAGGGGCTTCGTTTACTTCAGAAGGATGAAGATCTTGTCATATTACCAGCTGACAAAGGAAATGCCACCGTGGTCCTTAATACTACCGAATATCATAGAAAAATGACTTCACTGTTGGAGGACAGTACGTATAAGTGTCTTAAACGGGACCCAACTTTGACGTACAGCAGAAAAACCATGAAGTTACTGAAGAATTCCGGGCTTCCAGACGATATTACAAAAAATCTCAGAGTCCGAGCTCCTCGACCGCCCAGGTTGTACGGACTACCGAAGCTCCATAAGGATAATGTTCCAATGAGACCTATTGTCAGTGCAATTGGTTCTCCTACTTATAAGCTGGCCAAATACTTAACAAAGTTGATGACTCCTATAGTTGGCCGGTGTGAACATCACATCAAAAACTCCCAGATGTTCATTGAGAAAATCAAAGATATTAGAGTTGGTCCAAATGACATTTTAGTCAGCCTGGATGTGGTGTCGCTGTTCACAAAAGTTCCTGTGGAGGACACTTTGAAAATGCTGGCGGATCTTTTTCCTCCTGAAACTATAAAGTTGTTCCGGCACGTGATGACGACCACCTACTTGTTGTATGGTAATAAATTTTATGAAATGACAGACGGTATGGCAATGGGCTCTCCGTTGTCTCCATCACTGGCTAACTTTTTTATGGGGAATTTTGAAGAACGTGCACTAAATTCGGCTCCCCTCCGTCCATCCTTATTTTATCGTTACGTTGACGATACATTTATGATCTGGCCACACGGCGAAGAAGCTCTTAAAGAATTCATTGAACACATGAACAGCATCCATTCGAACATCCAGTTCACTGTCGAGATGGAGAAGGAAGGGAGACTGCCTTTCTTAGACGTTTTAGTACAACGACAGACGGACGGGCGTCTTGGCCACTCTGTATACCGTAAGCCGACGCATACCGATTTATACCTGAACGCACAGAGTTTCCATCACCCTGCTCAGAAGAGAGCCGTTCTGAACACGTTGGTGTATAGAGCCGAAACTGTTTCTGACGAGGAACACTTAAGGTTCGAGATTAATCACCTAAAGAACGTGTTCCGAAAGAACGGCTATGGTGCACGCGATATAAAGGCAGCGTTCTCCAAAAGAAGGAAACGTGATAATGCTGCAACCTCACAGGATGAAACACCGATTGCGGTTCTTCCTTTTTGTGGCGCAATTTCCAGCAAAATAGGAAGAGTCCTGCGTAGACGTGGTATTAGACCGATTTTTCGTCCTCCTAAGAAAATTAAGGAGATGATGCGCCCTGTTAAGGACAATCTCGACCTCAGGGTCCCCGGTGTTTATAATATACCCTGTGAGTGTGGAAGCAATTATATAGGTCAGACTATTCGTACCGTTTCCGACCGCTGTGCAGAACACCAACGCCATATTAAAAATAGAGAGCTTGAGAAATCGGCAATTGCGGAGCACAGCCTCACGAACAAACACAAAATATTGTTCGATGAAACTAAAATTCTGTCCCATGCCTCCACGTACTGGGATTTTGTTATTAAGGAGGCTGTTGAAATAAGAATGAGCCAAAAGAACTTCAACCGTGATAGCGGATACCATCTGAGCTGTGCGTGGAAACGAGCGCTTGATGCAGAGAAGCAGCAGAGACGTTCCTTCCAAGGTTTACGTTCAAACGGAAGCGGTGGCGCCACCGGCGCACACAGTGACACCGTCTGAGACAGCAGCACGTAATCGCCGACCAATCAGAAGCCGACCAATCAGAAGCCGTCTTCGGGCTATATAGAGGCTACCATAGCAGCAGTGGAGACAGTCAGCTCCTGACGATGACGATGGAGGTAATCGTCGAAAGCTCGAGATTTTATCTAGAACTGCCGCGACAAGAATACCGAGAATATTTTATACATAAGTGCCGCCGCGAAAAACTTCGTTCTCACTACAGACTGTCTTTTTATGTCAATAAAGCCGCGAATAGGAACCATCGACCATAGGAACACAGTAATTCCAGAGAAGACTGCCATACAGGGTCTTGTAGAATCTAGACTCCACCAGGTGGTACTCACGCCGAGCTACTGAAACTACGAGCTTGTATGTGTGACACCAGCAACTGTGATATCGGTAGCTTTACATACCGACCCTGGGGTATGTACGAGGGTTGGAACTTTAACAGTGGCAACTATTTATTTACAGCTCGTACAAAATAGATACGTTTTTTGAAGTTTTACTGAACTTCAAAGTAGTCACCAGCACTGTGTATAATCCGTTGTCTGCGATGTGGAAGTCGTAGTATACTCTTAACAGAGCCAGTTGTGTTGACAGTTCGAGTAGCGCGGTCTATTGCCCGACGAATTTGTAGCAGTTCTGAAGCGAATGCCGTGAAGTGTTTCCTTCAGTTTAGAAATCGAGTTGAACTCACGATGGCGTATGTCAGGGGAGTGACGTAGGTGGTATAGCACTTAGCAGCCCCATCAGTCAAACAAACCAGTAACAGCTTGCACTGTACGAGCTCCAGCATTGTCCTGCAAAATGATGGTCACGTCCTGCAGAATGTGTCATCAATTTTGTCTCTAGGCTGCTCGTAGGTTGTGTTAAAAAATGAACAGCATAGAGGCAGAAGTGATGACAATGCCGAAGCACGTACAGTACAAGCTGTTACTAATTTTGGCCGGCCATTGTGGCCGAGCGGTTCTAGACGCTTCAGTCCGGAACCGCGCGACTGCTACGGTCGCAGGTTCGAATCCTGCCTCGGTCATGGATGAATGTGATGTCCTTAGGTTAGTTTGGTTTAATTAGTTCTACGTTCTAGGGGACTGATGACCTCAGATGTTAAGTCCCATAGTGCTCAGAGCCATTTGAACCATTTTTTGTTACTGATTTGTTTGACTGAAGGGGCTGCTAAGTGCTGTACCACCTACGTCACTCCCCTGCCTTAAGCCCTCGTGAGTTCAACTGGATTTCTAAATCGAAGGAAACACTTCACGGCATTCGCTTCAGAACTACTGTAAATTCGTCGGGCAATAGACCGCGTCGCTCGAACTGTCACACAACTGGCACTGCTAAGAGTATCGTACGACTTCCACATCGCAGGCAACGGATTATACACAGTGCTGGTGACTACTTTGAAGGTCAGTAAAACTTGGAAACATATCTATTTTGTACGAGCTGTAAAGAAATAATTGATACTATTAGAGTTCCAACCCTTCTGTCAACAATGTATCGTCAAGCATGAAAAGCGTGAAACTCAAGTTACTCTGACCGGTCATAAGATCCGATCAGATACTATCTGACAGGTTAAAGTCTTGTTTCTTTAATTCCAAATGTGGTGCTGCAGAAGAATGCTGAAGATTATATGGGTAGATCACATAACTAATGAGGAGGTATTGAATAGAATTGGAGAGAAGAGGAGTTTGTGGCACAACTTGACTAGAAGAAGGGATCGGTTGGTAGGACATGTTCTGAGGCATCAAGGGATCACCAATTTGGTACTGGAGGGCAGCGTGGAGGGTAAAAATCGTAGAGGGAGACCAAGAGATGAATACACTAAGCAGATTCAGATGGATGTAGGTTGCAGTAGGTACTGGGAGATGAAGAAGCTTGCACAGGATAGAGTAGCATGGAGAGCTGCATCAAACCAGTCTCAGGACTGAAGACCACAACAACAACAGAAGTGTAGCGTCCATTGCAGCGAACGCTGTTCCCAGCCACACTTACTATACTACCGACAGGTGAACCACTTATCAAAGTACGCCCTTAATCGAGTTGGTAAACTGAAATCATACTAAACGGTTGTCAAACTGGTTACATTTGTGTCAAAATAGATAATAGCAAAGCGAAAACTAAAAACATAATACACTGACTGTGCAACATGACTGGATAACAGCTACGCATTTGCCATGCTTGTATACGACTGATGACCACTACGTTTCACGCTGTTCCCGTTGCCAAATCGTGTGTATGTCCGTTGGAAAGTTTGGTCACTGTAATTTTTATAGCCTTACGATGTTTACATTCCACACTAGTTATTATTGTTAGAAAGGAAACAAAAGATACTGGAGAATCAGCGTTTTTAGTCATTGCACATTAGTTCCTCTTTTATAAACTAACTAAAAATATTACAGTAACGTAAAAAATTGTTTAGTTTCCAAAATTGCTTGTGTCACCGAATCAGTGCCTCGTATGATATGTCTTTCTTCAAGAGCGGACTCAGTAGTAGTGGCACAATACGTCCGAAGTCGTATTGCGCGGAAATACTTGGGCGAGAAACAGGGAGAAAACGCTCCGTTCATTAACCTCCGGAATAAAATATACTTTGTTGTCTGAGATGAGACGGTACTAGCAGAGTAAGGTTGTTGTTGTTGTTGGCCGGCCGATGCGGCCGTGCGGTTAAAGGCGCTTCAGTCTGGAACCGCATGACCGCTACGGTCGCAGGTTCGAATCCTGCCTCGGGCATGTATGTGTGTGATGTCCTTAGGTTAGTTACGTTTAATTAGTTCTAAGTTCTAGGCGACTGATGACCTCAGAAGTTAAGTCGCATAGTGCTCAGAGCCCTTTTTTTTTTTTTTTTTTTTTTTTGTTGTGGTCTTCATTCCTGAGACTGGTTTGATGCAGCTCTCTATGGTACTCTATCCTGTGCAAGCTGCTTCATCTCCCAGTACCTACTGCAACCTACATCCTTCTGAATCTGCTTAGTGTATTCATCTCTTGGTCTCCCTCTACGATTTTTACCGCCCGCATCTCGCGGTCGTGCGGTAGCGTTCTCCCTTCCCACGCCCGGGTTCCCGGGTTCGATTCCCGGCCGGGTCAGGGATTTTCTCTGCCTCGTGATGGCTGTGTGTTGTGTGCTGTCCTTAGGTTAGTTAGGTTTAAGTAGTTCTAAGTTCTTGGGGACTGATGACCATAGCTGTTAAGTCCCATAGTGCTCAGAGCCATTTTTTGATTTTTAAACTCCACGCTGCCCTCCAATACTAAATTGGTGATCCCTTGATGCCTCAGAACATGTCCTACCAACCGATCCCTTCTTCTGGTAAGTTGTGCCACAAACTTCTCTTCTCCCCAATCCTATTCAATACTTCATCATTAGTTATGTGATCTACCCATCTAATCTTCAGCATTCTTCTGTAGCACCACATTTCGAAAGCTTCTATTCTCTTCTTGTCCAAACTATTTATCGTCCTTGTTTCACTTCCATACATGGCTACACTCCATACAAATACTTTCAGAAACGACTTCCTGACACTTAAATCTATCCTCGATGTTAACAAATTTCTCTTCTTTAGAAACGCTTTCCTTGCCATTGCCAGGCCACATTTTATATCTTCTCTACTTCGACCATCATCAGTTATTTTGCTCCCCAAATAGCAAAACTCCTTTACTACTTTAAGCGTCTCATTTCCTAATCTAATTCCCTCAGCATCACCCGACATAATTCGACTACAGTTCATTATCCTCGTTTTGCTTTTGTTTATGTTCATCTTATATCCTCCCTTCAAGACACCATCCATTCCGTTCAACTGCTCTTCCAAGTCCTTTGCTGTCCCTGACAGAATCACAATGTCATCGGCGAACCTCAAAGTTTTTATTTCTTCTCCATGGATTTTAATACCTACCCCAAATTTTTCTTTTGTTTCCTTTACTGCTTGCTCAATATAGAGATTGAATAACATCGGGGAGAGGCTACAACCCTGTCTTACTCCCTTCCCAACCACTGCTTCCCTTTCATGTCCCTCGACTATTATAACTGCCATCTGGTTTCTGTACAAATTATAAATAGCCATTCGCTCCCTGTATTTTACCCCCGCCACCTTTAGAATTTGAAAGAGAGTATTCCAGTCAACATTGTCAAAAGCTTTCTCTAAGTCTACAAATGCTAGAAACGTAGGTTTGCCTTTCCTTAATCTTTCTTCTAAGATACCTCGTAAGGTCAGTATTGCCTCACGTGTTCCAGTATTTCTACGGAATCCAAACTGATCTTCCCCGAGGTCGGCTTCTACTAGTTTTTCCATTCGTCTGTAAAGAATTCGTGTTAGTACTTTGCAGCTGTGGCTTATTAAACTGATTGTTCGGTAATTCTCACATCTGTCAAGACCTGCTTTCTTTGGGATTGGAATTATTATATTCTTCTTGAAGTCTGAGGGTATTTCTCCTGTTTCATACATCTTGCTCACCAGATGGTAGAGTTTTGCCAGGACTGGCTCTCCCGAGGCCGTCAGTAGTTCCAATGGAATGTTGTCTATTCCGGGGGCCTTGTTTCGACTCAGGTCTTTCAGTGCTCTGTCAAACTCTTCACGCAATATCGTATCTCCCATTTCATCTTCATCTACATCCTCTTCCATTTCCATAATACTGTCCTCAAGTACATCGCCCTTGTATAGACCCACTATATACTCCTTCCACCTTTCTGCTTTCCCTTCTTTGCTTAGAACTGGGTTTCCATCTGAGCTCTTGATGTTCATACAAGTGGTTCTCTTATCTCCAAAGATCTGTTTAATTTTCCTGTAGGCAGTATCTATCTTACCCCTAGTGAGATAAGGCTCTACATCCTTACATTTGTGCTCTAGCCATCCCTGCTTAGCCATTTTGCACTTCCTGTCGATCTCATTTTTGAGGCGTTTGTATTCCTTTTTGCCTGCTTCATTTACTGCATTTTTATATTTTCTCCTTTCATCAATTAAATTCAATATTTCTTCTGTTACCCAAGGATTTCTACTAGCCCTAGTCTTTTTAACTACTTGATCCTCTGCTGCCTTCACTACTTCATCCCTCAAAGCTACCCATTCTTCTTCTACTGTGTTTCTTTCCCCCATTCCTGTCAATTGTTCCCTTATGCTCTCCCTGAAACTCTGTACAACCTCTGGTTCTTTCAGTTTATCCAGATCACATCTCCTTAAATTCCCACCTTTTTGCAGTTTCTTCAGTTTTAATCTACAGTTCATAACCAGTAGATTGTGGTCAGAGTCCACATCTGCCCCTGGAAATGTCTTACAATTTAAAACCTGGTTCCTAAATCTCTGTCTTACCATTATATAATCTATCTGATACCTTTTAGTATCTCCAGGGTTCTTCCATGTATACAACCTTCTATCATGATTCTTAAACCAAGTGTTAGCTATGATTAAGTTGTGCTCTGTGCAAAATTCTACGAGGCGGCTTCCTCTTTCATTTCTTAGCCCCAATCCATATTCACCTACTACGTTTCCTTCTCTCCCTTTTCCTACACTCGAATTCCAGTCCCCCATGACCATTAAATTTTCGTCTCCCTTCACTATCTGAATAATTTCTTTTATTTCATCATACATTTCTTCAATTTCTTCGTCATCTGCAGAGCTACTTGGCATATAAACTTGTACAACTGTAGTAGGTGTGGGCTTCGTATCTATCTTGGCCACAATAATGCGTTCACTATGCTGTTTGTAGTAGTTAACCCACACTCCTATTTTTTTATTCATTATTGAACCTACTCCTGCATTACCCCTATTTGATTTTGTATTTATAACCCTGTAATCACCTGACCAAAAGTCTTGTTCCTCCTGCACACCGAACTTCACTAATTCCCACTATATCTAACTTTAACCTATCCATTTCCCTTTTTAAATTTTCTAACCTACCTGCCCGATTAAGGGATCTGACATTCCACGCTCCGATCCGTAGAACGCCAGTTTTCTTTCTCCTGATAACGACATCCTCTTGAGTAGTCCCCGCCCGGAGATCCGAATGGGGTCTATTTTACCTCTGGAATATTTTACCCAAGAGGACGCCATCATCATTTAATCATACAGTAAAGCGAGTAAGGTTAATTACCTAAAAAGAGAAAAGCAGCGTGGTAGGTGAGTGGGAGGGAAGGAGGAAGATAATGGTAATGACATGGGAAATTTCTCGCTCTTGGAACATAAAGAGGGTCTTACGTGTGTGTGTGTGTGTGTGTGTGTGTGTGTGTGTGTGTGTGTGTGTGGCTGGTCTGTTGCCACTGTTTACACCAAACATTTGTGATTTGCTAGTCTTACTGCGTTTTCCATTAATTTTTTCCTTATACGCAACTACATCTTTCTCGAGCAGCAATCAGATGATTGCAGACATGTACCAGATGATTCATACTAGAGGCTAGAAGCGAAGAGAGTTGGGGTCCAAAGATGTTGTTGGTCGGTTACAATAGAAATCAAAATGCCGCTGCTCCATCAGTGGTACACCGACTTCCTCTCTTCCCAGCGTAGTTCCGTCACTGTGACGGTAGGGCCGCGGTCGCTCCCTACCAGCCTACCCGTTACTGACACTGTGTACGGCAGCTGAGTGCACCGGCGTGCTGCTGTAAGGCAGCGTGGATGGGGTGTAATGGCAGATCGTCGGGATTAGATGCACTCTAACGAAGCTTTGTTTTTTGAGACTGTGGAGAGCTTAAGAAGAAAATTAAGTGATGAAGTTGTAACGCCGGAAATGCATATCCTCCTATTTCCATCTATTGTACTATAATTTTTTTCCTTGTTTTGTTACCTCAAGATATGACATTTCTGTATATTTATATATTGTAATTGTTTTACTGTTTGTATATATATATATATATATTTATGCATTTATGTCGATGTATAATTGGTTGTTTTGTAAATATTATTTGTATTTTCACGCTGGATCTTGCCTAGGGAAAACTATGCTATCGAACGAATACGTCGATAGGTCGTGTGAAGAACCAAAGTGTGTAGGATCTTTCCTAGTGTTAACTCTGCCGCGTGGAGCGCGGGCAGAGAGAGGGAGTCTGGCTGGAGTAGCGAGTGGAGCAGGTGTGTTGTGTGACGCTCCAGCGAGTTGCCGCGCTTTCGGGGTTTGGCAGCATGTAATTGCGCTCGACTTGCGATGATAGTTTCTGACATGGCGTCGCGGACGGGAAGCATTAGCTGGCGCACATCAAGAGCCCGTTTCGTCTGGTGACCGTGTCGAGAAGAAGGCGCGCCAACATCCAGCTTCTGCAACAGCGACGGCCGACAATGAGTAACTGTCGCCACCTCCTCGATCGACGGCTTCAAACCTTCAATCAACCAAAAAGGAAGACTGGAAGCACGTAAAGTTTTAGAACTGTATGGCAGACCTCAGCTTTACAAACTTTTAAAATTGTTGTATCACAAAATTACAGCTACTTAGCATGAACCTTTGTTGCTCATTGTCCCAATTGCATTACCAAGCAAGGTCCCTTCCTTTTCCGAAATGAACCCGAGTGTCGTTGAAATTCAAACGCCAGCATTATAGTAACATAATTCAATTTCGCTGCTTTAATTTCAAAGTTCAGTTAAAGTATTCATAGCTGGCTACAATATTTAGATTACACAAGCACAAATTAACAGTGCGAGTTTTGTTACCGTATTTTAGCTTACCTGTGACTGCAGCTCAGCTTGGTACGTACTAAATTTTACTATTGTTAATTGTTCAGAATCATTTAATTCAAGTTCAAAGTTAAATCTCTTATTTCTAAATTGCGTAGATTCAAGTAGCTTTTGAAATTATTGTTGAGGTAGTCCAAGACTAACCGTATTTTACTGAATTTCGATGTGCTTCAGAAAGAAAGCTCACTATTAACTTCAGTCACTAAATTAACTTTCGATTTTCCGGTTTTATTAATTCTTTTGCTACATTAAGTCAGAGTGTAGCGAAATTTATTACTTCTGACAAACTTTCAGTTTTCACACTACACGTGTCAACCTTCAGTTGCCATGCTTCTAGTGCTAATTATATGTGTAATAACCTTTCTTTCTCAGTTACTATAGTAATAGTCCTTAGGACTGGCGACCGTAATTTCCCCCAAATCTCAAATATCTAATTACCGCTAGTTAATTGTTAACGTAATGGCTGCGCATTTTCTTTCTTTATTAACTTTACCCCTTTTCAAAACTAATTTCCAGCAGTTTCATTAGCATTTTTCCTTTCATTTAGATGTAACCCTTTCCTCCCTCTTTACCGACAAATTAACTTCGGTGACGATTGATTTTCCCAAATTCCGATTAGGTACACGCGGTTTCATTTTTCACTGTCATTAAGGTCGATAAGTGAGGGGGAGGTTACAAAGTGTGTACAACTGCAAATGTGCTCCGTCAGAGGAAGGGTAATGTCTGGAAAAAGTTCATTGAAAGGAAAAAAAGGTAGTATTCCTATTTATTCTGTCTCTACCATGAAAAAAAAAAGTGTTGCGTTAAAGCAAAACTGGGCACAGAGCACCGTCACTGTTATGTCCTGCGACCAAAAAGCGCGCTCTTTGTCTATTCTTTTCATCATGACAACAGCAAAAAGCACGATATTTGTCTATTCTTTTGGTCATGACAACCTGCGTTTATGGGCTAATAGCGAGTTGTGTAACTTATCTTTCATTTCTGTAGCTTTTTCGAAGACTGATGTAAAAATATTTTAATAGTTAATCGTCATTTAAAGATTAAATTTCATCTTTGTGTCCCATTGTTGTGGTCGCATACTTGGTAACGTGTTGAAAGTGTGTGTATGTTAACTTAATTGTTAGATATTCTCTGAGTAGATATTATATACTAAAATAAATTTACAGCTGTCTCTGTATGTCTACATAAATGCAAACATACACACACACACACACACACACACACACACACACAATCGCACACATACACACACACACACTAAGCTCCGTGTACCCACTTTACACTCGCCAAAGAGTCCTATGACGTCATCTACCAGCTCGTCGCCTCCATACGCGCGGACTCGACATGCGAGCATCCGCCACTGTGCAGTTAACCGAAAACTCATTACTTGAGTATGTTGTCGGGTATGAGTTAACCAATCTCCAGTTCACACATATCTTGAACAATAGCGACCTCTAGCTACTTCTCGAATTCTGTCTGCACTCTTTATTGATAGCTATCCTACTCAGTTGATTCCTTTGTTCTTGAAGATAAAATAGTTTATTTCAAATTTTTATTTTATTTCAGTGCAGTGCTACTGGAATATTTATTCGGTTAATTTGTCCTCACTCACATTGCAAAAATGCGCAAAATAATTCAGTTTTATTTTCAAATTATCTCCTACATTATCAGTAGGGTGCATTACAGTAAATTTATTCTGTTCTCTCATTTTGCGTCTATATATTGTCCATGTTGTGTTATTACAATTGCTACTCATTTTATTGGCAACAATACTCTAACAGAATAGGAGACTAACTTTCACTTTGATTTCTGTCAATCTGGTGTTGTCACATTTCATGTTCAATAGATTTTCTTACAGCTGCCTAATCAAGACCCAGACAGATCCTCGTCAGCCTGGAGTTACCAATTGGACCAAATGTATAAATAATTAAACAAAAGGGACTCGAAAAAGGTGTGAAATTCTTTGAATATATTTTCAGCGCGGAAGCACTAAAAGCAGAACTGTAAGACATCTCGGGCTCTCTATCGGGAGCGGTTCACATCAATATATAGTTGTTGTCACGTACTTGTGTGTCAGCCTGAAGAGAAAAATGATGAGAGAAGAAATGACAGACACACAAAGACAGCTCACCCAATATACCGAGAAAATATAATTCGAGAATTCGACGAACCTTGTAACCGGGAAGGAAACTATGAACATTCATCAGCCTTCCACGTATCGCCTCCGCAGTCAACGTGCGCATAAATTTAATTAATAATGACAACTACAGCTGTAGCCTGCATAAGTGAAGGAAATGGGAAAGAATATTGAAAATCTGACGCGAATGTACCCTTTGCATACACTGTATAGTCATTTCCAGAGTATACTTGTAAATGGAAAGCCAAATAAAATGCCTAAAATTTTAATACCATCAGACGTCCCTTAGTCACCTTGGAGGGAGATCTTTTTAACACAATCTTCGAAAATCATTACTTTGAAACTGTGAATTTAACATCTCTTGTGGATATCGAAACACTCTTTGCAGACCCTTGCTGCGTTCGGTTTTTTGTGATTGTCTTTACAAGAAGAGGTGTTTCATGAATGACATTTAGGTGACAGAATATTTCGAACGCTTTACTACATTATTTTCTTTTGTCTATTACTTATCTGAGCATTCAGCAACGCAGAAATCTGGATTAATATCAGGATCATCAGCTTCGCTTCTGAACTGGAATCATCGCTTTCTTCTTCCTTTCACTTCTCTGGCCTCTTTTTTATATTTATTTATTTTGCTTTGTTTTATTATTCTTATTCTTATTATTATTATTCGCGTAACAACTCATTTATCAAATGAGATATGTTACTACGACAAGAGACTCGAAATACCTTTTAGCGGTGCTGTGCTATGCCTTTCTTTGGGTCACTAATTTTCAACAAAAGAAAATGTATTATGTTCCTATTGTTCTGTATCTCGATTTCTATTAAAGCAGTTATATTACGCAATGATTGTTCAGCATCATAATTTTGCAGTGGATTTTTGTTAATAGTAAAACAACAATAAGTACCACGGCTAACCCGAGAACATGAGACTATTATCGGAGAAAAATAATGTTTTTACTATAAGGTTGCCAGACCAGAACTACGCATAGCAAGATTTCTTTCATGTGATGAAAATAAATTATCTCTTTTCACTATTAGTACTATATTATCAGCAGCCCGCGTCAGCCTGTAAAACACATCATAAAATCTGCTGCTCTGCTCTGCAACTTCGAAAGCTGAAAGAAATAATTTTTCACATCACTATTACCTGACCGCTTCTTTGCGGTATGATAGGTTTCATGTACTGCTATTTAAATGAACCGCGGCAGCGGCTGGCTCGTTCGTAGCGCCGCTCTGCACCACGAATAATATTTAACCAACTGAAAATGTCTTAAAGGGATGGGATAAAATACCAGGCAAGCTTGACATGAATCATAATACAAGGTTTCACTAAATAACTCTATTCAAACATTTAAACAATTTGAGTAGTACACACCTTTTTAACAATCTTGCCTAATGGCGTCCCTCTTACAAACTTGACAAAAGAATGCTACGCTGGCATACAATATCACGTCACAGGCTATCCTTCTCACGTAACTCCAAGAAGAAGACAGAGAAATTAATGTTCGTTATGTATTATTTATACTAGTCACATATTCTCATCTTTGTTTGATATTTATGTCTGTGGCGGTTTCATTACTCGCCGACACAGCTATTATGTAAAATAAATAATTAAAAAAGTACATAATTTTATACAATAACAAAATATGATACACAATGTTTTCTCTTTATCACATAATATATCTTTTACTAAGAGACGTTACATTCCGTGCGACTGAAAACATCGCTGTCACCGAAATTCTCAATGCCAGAAGTATGTATAGCACGAACAGAAAGCAAAGAAAGAAATAGGTAGCACGGGCAGGAGACGCAATGATTGCACAGCACGAGCAGGACTCGGGAGCGCTTACCGCCTGACTAACTGAGGCTGCCCGAGCTCTACTCGGCCTCAGTCGACTGTATGTTAATTGCCAAGTTTTGTCTCGTCGTAGTGTATGTGGAGTCCCTGGAGGAAATGAAATGCGTTTTCAGAACCGGATGGAACGCATCTGGCGGGTCGAGATTCACTTTGTTGTGTTAGCTTTGGCAATTTGGGGTAAGTTTGTTCCGACCATTAGGGTTTTGTTCGTTAGCCGTATTTACAAAGCCTTCCGGGGGACGGAGGGAAAGAGGAGGTCGCCATTTGTGGAGGGACGTGCTGCAGACAAAGAGAGTCAGAAGATCGTTGTGGCACACAAACTGAGCAGAACACATCTAGTTTTATTTTTTGCTGTATTCGCAGCAACATCATAGCAACTACACGCCGCACGCGTTAAGAGCCTTATCAGTGACGTCTTTCAGTTCTGTAGTCCACTGTACTGCAATATGACCAGAAATGCTTATCTAATTACTATGTAAAACAAAATATACAAAACCTTGCCTGTGGAAGGTGCTAACAGGGAGAACGCTTTTTTTCTAAATGTGTTAGATCCTGTGCAGTTCACAGCATTCTCCTACAGAAGCTCAAATGTTACGTCAGAGGTCTTACTAGTAAGCTGGTTACCATTATATATAACTAATGAGGGAATAGTCCAGTCCGACATGTCGAAACCCACCCTCGAGTTTTGAGCAGGAATAATATAACCGCAAAAATGCAGTTTCAAAAATTTAGCTACTAAGACTTACTGCAAGTATTTTTTTGTTTAATTGTTGAAGTTACTTCTTTTTGTCATACGAAGCCCTTCCTGTCCAGAGCACAATCGGGTGTGACAAAAGAGCGTAGTGCCCCTTAGTGGTAATCCACAGAGTGAAAGAAGCGAATCTGAAGCGCCTAAACCGTACAAAACTGGCATGTATCGTTACTGTTTTGAACAAAAGGTAGTTCGTATGGTACTTGCTGAAGTTACTTGTTTTTGTCATATGAAGCCCTTCCCGCCTAGAGCACGATCGGACGTGACAAGAGAGTGTGGTGCCCCTTAGTGCTAATGCATAGAGTGAAAGAAGCGAATCCGGAGCACCTAAACACTACAAAACTGGCATGTGTCATTACTGATCTGAACAAAAGATAGTTCGTATGGTCAAAGGTGATTAAAAGTCAAAAATAATTCTAGGAAGGGTTTGATGTCACATTACAGATGACCTCCATCAATCAGGACTTTAATTTACTGAAATGAAATATTTCTTACACAGATATCAGTTTATAACAATTCCTTTAGCACAGAACTTATGCTAATTTTAATCATGTTTATTTTGGAAACAAAGAAACGTTTCCTTGTTTACCCCATAGCCATCACAATAAAACGAAGCGTCATTTGAATGACGCGAACAAACGTTTTCCCAACATCGGACACTCCTGACGAAAGAAATATGAATGCTTTCAGATAGGTCAAAGTAATTACGAGGTTCAATTAGAGAAACTAAAAGACTGTCCTGGCCGCTGCTTTGCTAATTGTGTTGTATACCGAGAATACTTAAAATAATTCGTAAAATGTGTCGAGGCAAACTGATAATTCACAAATGACTGAAGTTTAAGAGTACCGTTCTCCTGATAAACTTGAAATGTGACTGAGTATCAGAAATTATATTGCCTGTCAGTTTCCTTAAAAATACTTTCCACAGCCGAAAAAATTCTTTACCTACAGTAACGCTGCTTGTTCCAAGTGGAATCTGAATTACATTCTAAAACAATGAAACGATCCACCACGAAGGAATCATCCGAATGGGACGGAAATCTGTAGATGTGATGTAAATGAACAGATAGTTAAAGTGTTCTTGAAAATTAATAACTGACTGTCTGCAAATGGATTCTCACTCACTTCACAAAAATCACAGTTCTGCTTTACACATGGCCCGATAACGTGATTAGAAATAATTCATGAGGGTTAGTCAATAAAGGAAACGTAATATTTATTTCATTATACCTAATTCAGAAGACAACCTTGGCGGTTGTGGTAAAGTATGGTTTCTACAGCCTTTATGCCTTTTCCACTTGCTTTATGTGTTCCTTTAACTCGAAACCAAATGCAGCTAAATACTGTGTGTGTGTGTGTGTGTGTGTGTGTGTGTGTGTGTGTGTGTGTGTGTTTGTGTGTGAGAGTGTGGGCTGGTGGGTGGAAGGCTGGGCGGGTGTCTGTGTGTGCGTGTAGGAATACGTTGTCAGAAAGAATTGATCATGGACACCACGATGGAGTGTAAGTATCCTGAAACACAACCATATTTTCGTTTCGTAAACATTCCGTTAATTTGATACCTAAATTTCCGTCATTTCCACCATCAGTACCTCACTAGTGTCTAGCTGCACATGGTACGTAATATCCTGTACCTGTAACACTTCCATCTGGTGATGAGCCGGCAGTGGCTCTAAAACTAGTAAATGACACAATAAATCGATTTTAAAAGGCGACTGGCTGTGAATTGCACCTACATAAATGGCTAAGAATATTTTAATTTCTTTGATATTATTATTAATAAGACCCTGATCGGGAACTCACATATATCTAAGCCCTGCAATCTTTGTGTATGAGTAATATCAGACTTTGTGGATGAGAATGTCAAAAAGTTGAGCTATTTTTTCTACTGTCACTAATTAATGGCTAATGACATGATTCACCTCTATTGACGAAGAAAGTGTTTGTTGAATATTTACTCCATTTTGAAGGGTACTGTCAATAGTCAATGACAAATCGATAACGAAATGGTTCAAATGGCTCTGAGCACTATGGGGCTTAACATCTGAGGTCATCAGTCCCCTAGAACTTAGAACTGCTTAAACCTAACTAACCTAAGGACATCACACACATCCATGCCCGAGGCAGGATTCGTACCTGCGACCGTAGCAGTCGCGCGGTTCCGGACTAAAGCGCCTAGAACCGCACGGGCACCGCTGCCGGCAATCGATAACAATAACAACATTCATAAATATAATACTAGATCATTTGATATTCTCAGTCATCCTCAGAAAGGGACAGAAAGTAGTGAGGTCTTTGTGGGCAAAAATCTTTGGCCTCTTACCCGATGATCATATAAATAATAAAAGTCACTTCAAACATAAACTGAAATGGTGTCTTGTAGGTTTCTTATCTTTCCACCGCAACTAGTAAATTTTTAAATTTCGAATTAGTAAATTTGTAAATTTCGAATTCGTAAATTTGTAAATGTATAAAGTCGCATGTGTTGTGTATGAGAGTCAAAGTAGTGAAGTATGATACACTGCGTTTAAAAAAAGAAGTAGCTTAAGACAATCATCTAAATGCTTAACATATTGCCATATTTAAACTGACTCGTTCGAGATCATACCCAGAAATCTCAGTTACGATCGATGGATCACTCGAAAGGTAAATGAGCCTGTGCCAAATTATTTTTCATACTACAGGGTTATTACAAATGATTGAAGCGATTTCACAGCTCTACAATAACTTTATTATTTGAGATATTTTCACAATGCTTTGCACACACATACAAAAACTCAAAACGTTTTTTTAGGCATTCACAAATTTTCGATATGTGCCCCTTTAGTGATTCGGCAGACATCAAGCCGATAATCAAGTTCCTCCCACACTCGGCGCAGCATGTCCCCATCAATGAGTTCGAAAGCATCGTTGATGCGAGCTCGCAGTTCTGGCACGTTTCTTGGTAGAGGAGGTTTAAACACTGAATCTTTCACATAACCCCACAGAAAGAAATCGCATGGGGTTATGTCGGGAGAGCGTGGAGGCCATGACATGAATTGCTGATCATGATCTCCACCACGACCGATCCATCGGTTTTCCAATCTCCTGTTTAAGAAGTGCCGAACATCATGACGGAAGTGCAGTGGAGCACCATCCTGTTGAAAGGTGAAGTCGGCACTGTCGGTCTCCAGTTGTGGAATGAGCCAATTTTCCAGCATGTCCAGATACACGTATCCTGTAACGTTTTTTTCGCAGAAGAAAAAGGGGCCGTAAACTTTAAACCGTGAGATTGCACAAAACACGTTAACTTTTGGTGAATTGCGAATTTGCTGCACGAATGCGTGAGGATTCTCTACCGCCCAGATTCGCACATTGTGTCTGTTCACTTCACCATCAAGAAAAAATGTCGCTTCATCACTGAAAACAAGTTTCGCACTGTACGCATCCTCTTCCATGAGCTGTTGCAACCGCGCCGAAAATTCAAAGCGTTTGACTTTGTCATCGGATGTCAGGGCTTGTAGCAATTGTAAACGGTAAGGCTTCTGCTTTAGCCTTTTCCGTAAGATTTTCCAAACCGTCGGCTGTGGTACGTTTAGCTCCCTGCTTGCTTTATTCGTCGACTTCCGCGGGCTACGCGTTAAACTTGCCCGCACTCGTTCAACCGTTTCTTCGCTCACAGCAGGCCGACCCGTTGATTTCCCCTTACAGAGGCATCCAGAAGCTTTAAACTGCGTACCATCGCCAAATGGAGTTAGTAGTTGGTAGATCTTTGTTGAACTTCGTCCTGAAGTGTCGTTGCACTGTTATGACTGACTGATGTGAGTGCATTTCAAGCACGACATACGCTTTCTCGGCTCCTGTCGCCATTTTGTCTCACTGCGTTCTCGAGCGCTCTGGCGGCAGAAACCTGAAGTGCGGTTTCAGCCGAACAAAACTTTATGAGTTTTTCTACGTATCTGTAGTGTGTCGTGACCGTATGTCAATGAATGGAGCTACAGTGAGTTTATGAAATCGCTTCAATCATTTGTGATAGCCCTGTATTCTCACACCAGCGTGGAGGCGGAATTGTAATCAGTAATTTGTATCGGGCATGCTCCCCTCAACTGAAGCTTATATTATTTTCGTTAGTTAAACAGGACAAGAACAGATGTAAAATCCTATAAAATCTTGATATTGCTGTCTTGTCATTTCGAACGTTCACAGCTTCTCTTAATTCATCCAGCAGTAATGATGCGAATGTTGCATCATAATCGACAGAAGTGCTCTACATGGAGAAAATCTTTCATACATATGGTGCATAAGAACTATTATGTAATGTAAGAAAACCGCCCTGAATTCTACTCAGAGCTGCTGATGTCAAAGAACAATATCGTGCATATCAGTGTCTTTCTTTTGTGGATGAAACAGTTATTGCTTTCCAGCGTTGAGGCAATTGCCTCGCAGCAGTGCTATGAGACAACCCTCATTATGAATACTCACGAGGTTGTAAGTCATGTGGTGCTGCCATGTCTGGTACTGTTGACACAACAGATGTCAATAGATAATGCTAGTTAGTTAGCTGGCTACTTAGTTAAATGTTCCATTGTTCATGTGCACCCAAATTATGCAGAATGACTCACTTCACAGTCTACGTATACATTATTCGATTCTGTAAACAGAAGGTGGCTTAAATTTAGTAAAAAGATGTATAATTGTATATACTACTAACGTTACAAGAGAAATGTAAATTAAATCTTCTTCTGTAGAATAGAAGGAATTTATAGAGAAATTGATTTCATATTTGATTTAAGATTTTCTTTGCTGTATGTCACACACTTTTTGTTATTCAGAAAATGATCAAAGATTTTTAAATTTTGTGATTGCATATTGTACGTTTCTTTTGAAACCACTGAATGTGGACGTAATTAGTCCTCTTAAATTGTTGTTGGTTATTTATGTCGAATACCTTGAAAAGATGCAGTAAGGATGTCTAACTGATCGAAGAAACGCCAGCAAGATAGATGCGGGTAAATAACACATATTAAAAAAAAATTAATGAAAAACTAAATTGTATAAATAAGTTCATTTGTTGCTCTCCGAAACCTGAAACTATACGAAAAGCAAAAATTTCAGAATTTCTCTGTCTGAGAATATCAATGTACCGTTCCTTCCAGTTTAACTCTTCATCAGCATGTACTCCCAAAAAAGGAAAGGCTTCGACCCTGCCCACCAATTCATAACTAAGTACTATTTTAGCTGTTGGTGATATTCTGTACTCTGCTTCTCCGAAATAAAGGGAAAGCTCATTTGCAGATACATACTCATTAAATCTCTGAATAACATTATTAAAACTTCTTCCGTTGCTGCACTCTACCCAGTTTAATAACAACTCTTTGTCATTTTGGAAAGTCTCAACACAGCATGTATGTTGAGTAGAACGGAATTCACGTACACATAAAGGTCAGATCTTAAACCAAAACTTATCAGTTTCGGTCTAGTAACTAACATTTTCTGTCTTTGTAGCACTGATTGAATTATTCAGCACTACTTTGTGCATTCCGTTTCTGTTGCGTATAACACCACTTATTCCATGAAACTGATTTTTTTTTATAACAGAATCTTAAACAACTCACGGAAATACTTCGAAAAGATCAAAAAGTGTAATTGGTTATATTTCGTTATTTTAAACGACTTTCATGCATGCAAGTATGTGGAACATTTCTCATTCGCTTATTCCCAGAACTATATCCTATGAGATCAACGGTTCCCATGAGATACGGGGGTTGAAAATTATCTACATAAATAAAAATGCTGTGGCAACTGGACCAATAGAAAATGTTTGTAGTAATGCAACTAAGGTTTTTAGGGAAAGAAAAATTGCAAAAGTTGCACGGAGAACTGGAAAATTCGGGAAAAACTGAAAATGCTTTGTTTGGGATTTTTGTGTGACGTCACGATTCTGAAGATGGATATGCGTTTTGTTCGTTATTGTCCCGGAAAGGTTTCAGGAAAAAATATTTCTGACCTATTATATACGAAAGTCGGAAACAATTGGGCAAACTGCAAAAATCATAATTTTTGAACGCACCCTCGAACATACCTCACGGTATGAAAGATATGTTTGGTTGATTCTTTTTTGTGCTGTTCGTTATGCTCGCGGGATGAAAATAACTCAATTGAATGTTCTCACCTAAATAAAAAGAAGATCTTGAGAAAAATCTAGAAAACACATTGGAGCCTATATTAGAATAAAATTACATTTCTTGTTATTTTCGTGTTGTTTCGCGACCTGTCCAATAACTATAGTTATCTTATTTCTGTTCTAATTTCAGTTTATTCCGCTACTAGATGTGCAAATGTCTGTACTCTGTTCTACACTTTTTGACTGCAGGCTGGATAACGAATTAGAGTTTTTAATTGGTAATGTTTAATGACTTTTAGCTGTGAAGTCGTAAGTGGAGGTTAATGAAACGCTTTTACAGCTAGCTGCCAAATAGAGATCATCAAACATATCTGAAGAAACCTTTCTAGGAAATTTAATATCAAATGTTCGTAGTTGCATTTTCTTCTCAATAGGAAACTTTACCTTTTGTTTCTGCTGCGATGGTCGCCTCGGATACAGCCACCGTATAAGTTGCTGATTGTTGACCGTGTCGCCTAATGAAAAAAACTCATATTTCGATGCGGTGAGATGAATTGTTCCTCAAATAAATAGACAGGCACTGTAATTCACTTCACGTTCTTTACACTAAGCCAAAATTCAATATTACTAACAGAACTGTTACAATAGGAAGAATGATAAAAATTTTCGCGTCCTCTTTTCGTCAAGGCATATCACAGACTTCTCTCTTTCTGACGACTTAAAAAAAAAAAGTAACAGTCAGATCTCATCTAACAGCATCTCTGCTGCAGCACGTCGCTTCCTTTTTTTTATCTAACGTACACCTCTTTGGGAACAACATCAAGTGCAATTACATATTGTGATTGTGTTGTGAGTTCATTGCAGTCGTTGAACTAGGTTTCGTCGTTTTATCGCAGACCAGTTTACAGATTTATCTGCGAAATCCTGTGAGATCAGAAGTGACAAACGGTCATACAGTATACGAACTTCTTTTCAATAGTGATCGCAACACGCTTCCAATCGGGACCGATTTGTTTGTGGACCAAATACGTCACGAGATTTTGCATCAGTAGCGTAATGGAACATCAAATCCAGACTAACAGCTGAAGAAGGAAATTCACAATGAGCCACTGATATTAATTGAGTACATGTGGATGATGATATCGAACAAGGCGTTACCTCATAACAGATCCCAATCGTCCGATACACGACGCATTTGGTCAAGAGCTGAGAAAAACAATATGACTGCGATGCATTGAGAGAACCAATTTGAACGAAAGTTCCGCTGTTGAATCGGCAACAACAATATGCGCACGACACACCCACGAAAGTCGTAAACGATGAAAGTAGAAGGATTTTTTTTCTTGAACTCTCGCAGTAGAACTGGGAAAAACTTTTTTCATCGCACTCATTTTGGCAACGAGTCGCCCGCAGAATGAAACTGCACTTGCTCTCGCTTCATCAGAAATTGCACCCCCGTTACTGCAAGACAGCCAAACAGCCCAGTTAGCACGAACGCTGGCGGTGAACATGCAAATCAATGAAACTCCAACGTGCAGCCTCACAACATGCGCATCGAATTGGGGAACCGCCGATCTGGAGAAGTCTTTTACAAATAATTGCTACACATCGGCTATGGCAAAATATCCGCTGACCTTTCCGACTCGCTACGTTACGTTCCCGTCCGTTTTTGCCAGTTCGTTAAATCAAAGACCCAACCCATCCGGAATGTTTCCCCAAATTGCTCATAGCTACAGAAAATCATGTGTGATTGACCAAACGTCCCATACTGCCTGCGAAAAACACTGAGTCGACGAAATGAATTTCAAGACTGTAAATGAAATTGCTAGCGAACTGATGACGTACAAATCAGAGGATTTCGTTACTAGCCGAGATGATGTCAACTATCCAATCGAATTTTTAAACTCGCAGGAATTGCTCGAAATGCAGCCTTACAATCTGCAACTGAATGTCGGCTCGGTAGTCATAATATTGCGAAATATCAATCAACACGTCTTTGATGGTACCCGAACTGCGGCGAAGAATCTAATGAGCAGCAGGCATCGAAGCAACAAATCTTAAGGAAAAGTACAAAGGAGAAGTTGTTTTGATACCAGGCATCTCAATTATTCGAACCGACATGCCATTCGACTTTAAACGCTTGCAGTTTCCGATGCGGCGTGCATTTTCAATGACAAAAAAAATAACAAGGCCAGTCATTGAGTGTTTGCGGCATTAACCCTGAAATTCTATGCTTCTCGTGTGGTCAGTTTCATGTCACCTGTTCCCGTGTCGGAAAACCATCAGCTTTGTTTGTTTGCGCACCCGACAACAAAGCAAAAAAAGTCATGTATCATAAAGCAGTTCAGTGAACAAAATGATGATGTAACATGAAACCAACCGAAACAAATCATTTGTTTTCAGACAATGGAAACTGCAGATGGAATATCAACAATATAAGGAAAAGTTATATTACTACTCACCGTAAAGGTGACACACTGAGTTGCAGACAGGCACAACGGAAAGACAGTTCCGCATTTAGTATTCGGCCAATGCCTTTCTGAAGAAGGCTGTATTTTCGTTGTGCCTTCCTGCAACTCAGCGTGTCATCTTTATGGTGAGTAGTCAGCTATAATTTCTTTGTTTTGACTGTTTACTTGAATAGC
Organism: Schistocerca cancellata; assembly: GCF_023864275.1. Classification (NCBI taxonomy): domain Eukaryota; kingdom Metazoa; phylum Arthropoda; class Insecta; order Orthoptera; family Acrididae; genus Schistocerca; species Schistocerca cancellata. The sequence goes on from NC_064628.1 coordinate 24,837,360, forward strand.
GATACTGTAATCGAAGCCATGATAAAATAAGGGAAATATTGTGGGGTCTTATCAATAACTATTTAGCTTATATCAACGATCTTCGTCTCACCTACTCCACCGCCAGTTTGAAATTGTTCTCAATTACATTTAGCTTTCATTTTCTTTGCTTTCGCTTTCATGTCCTTTCAAATTACTTTAAGCTGCTCTTGTGATCTTTGCGTAAGAGCTTCTGCATTGTATTCAACGTGTATTTTTTCCCAAGTATCCTTTTTCCTTTACAGCATGTTGACGTCATGCTTTTTAGATTCAATAGTAGTTATGTAATTTTTCATTACTTCAGCAACCGCAAACGTATAAGTACACCATATAGTGTGTAGTTCTGGTGACTACGCTTTTCTGAGTGTAGTTATATGTTTCTACATGCCATTATGGCTTTATGACATTAGGACATGGTGTAGAACAGATCTGAAGATGGTCATTACTGACTGAAACCGGTCATCGTCGAAGGACTTACTTTATATTATGATCAAAGACTTAAATAAAAAACATTTGAATTTGTTAATAAAATCAACCCATTTGTGCTCCTAGCGCACCCTCTTTCATATTATAAACAGCATTGAGCATAGATTTATAAATCGATCCATTTATAACTGCATAGTGCTTCATGTTATCAGTTTATTTGTAAAAACGATGTAGTTCGACACCCTTAGATATACAAACTTAATAATATAGAGTATTTAATAACACATATGTAATATTCGTTTATTTCTGTAATGGATACTGTGCAATGCAGTTACCGGCCACATGGTTGACTATGCGTCATGAAATGATTTATCACTAAGCAAGTGTAAATATGTGTGCTGATTTAATTAATTTGTGTATGATTGCAGTTGGCAGTTTTTATCGGACACATTGCACTCTGTTGATTGATTTAACTCTCTCAGATTTAATGTGCTAGTCTCCCTGGCCTTATTTCATATGATTAAACTGTGTACTACGTCTGCCGTTAGCCAGCTGTATACTTTAGCGTCCAAACACCAGCGCTCCATCGCGGCTGTCCTGCGGCCGACTTTGTTCTCCCTGTCGGTAAAACCCAGTCGCTCCTCCGCGATAATTTTGTCAGTGTCCTGTTTAGTGCAAACCACTTCCAAGCTTCTAGCTTTCTGTTCATATTTACTCAGACTCAAAACCCACCGAACTCTCTGTTTCACCGCAGTCTCGGCATTCTTCCAAGTTTCCTACTCTATGCGCGTCCTCTATCGCTCAGCAAACATTAACTTCTTGTTATGTTCATTTCCAGCAAGGTTCCCATTCTAGACTCGTCAAGGTTCAAATGGCTCTGAGCACTATGGGACTCAACAGCTGAGGTCATTAGTCCCCCAGAACTTAGAACTAGTTAAACCTAACTAACCTAAGGACATCACAAACATCCATGCCCGAGGCAGGATTCGAACAAGCGACCGTAGCGGTCTTGCGGTTCCAGACTGCAGCGCCTTTAACCGCACGGCCACTTCGGCCGGCAGACTCGTCAAGTTACAACACACAGACAGTAACTTCTATCTGTTCAAAAATATAGTTTGTGAAGCAAACGCTAATACACTATGTAATCAAAAATATCCGGACACCTGGCTGAAAATGACTTACAAGTTGGTAGTGTCCTCCATCGGTAATGCTGGAATTCAGTATGATGTTGGCCCACCTTTAGCCTTGATGATAGCTTCCACTCTCGCAGTCATACATTCAATCAGGTGTTGGAAGGTTTCTTGGGGAATGGCAGCCCATTCTTCACGGAGTGCTGCACTGAGGAGAGATATCGATGTCGGTCGGTGAGGCCTGGCACAACGTCGGCGTTCCAAAACATCCCAAAGGTGTTCTGTAGCATTCAGGTCAGGACTCTGTGCAGGCGAGCCCATTATCGTGATGTTATTGTCGTGTAACCACACCATCACTGGCCGTGCATTATGAACAGGTGATCAATCGTGTTGAAAGACGCAATCACCATCCCCGAATTGCTCTTCAACAGTGGGATGCAAGAAGGTGCCTAAAACATCAGTGTAGGCTGTGCTGTGATAGTGCCAAGCAAACCAACAAGGGCTGCAAGCCCCCTCCATGAAAAAGACGACCACACCTTAAAACACCACCGCCTCAAAATCTGCTGTTGGCATTACACGCTGGCAGAAGACGTTCACCGGGAATTCGCCGTACCCACACGCTGCCATCGGATCGCCACATTGTGTACGTGACTCGTCACTCCACACAACGTTTTTCCACTGTTCACCAAGCGAGGTGTCGTTTGGCATTTACGGGCGTGATGTGTGGCTTCTGAACAGCTGCTCGACCACGAAATCAAAGTTTTCTCACCTCCCACCTAACTGTCATAGTACTTGCAGTGGATCCTGATGCAGTTTGGTATTCCTGTGTGTTGGTCTGGATAGATGCCTGCCTATTGCACATTACGACCCTCTTCAACTGTCGGCGGACTCTGTCAATCAGCAGAGAAGGTCGGCCTGCACGCTTGTCTACTGTACGTGTCCCTTCACGTTCTCACTTCAGTATCACATCGGAAACAGTGGACCAAGCGATGTTTAGGATTGTGGAAACCTCGCGTGCAGACGTATGACACAAGTGACACCCAATCACCTGACCACGTTCGAGGTCCGTGATTTCCGCGGAGCACCCATTTCTGCTCTCTCACGATGTCTAATGACTACTGAGGTCGCTGATATGGAGTACCTGGCAGTATGTGGGAGCACAATGCACCTAATATGAAAAACGTATGTTTTTGGGGGGGAGGGGTGTCCGGATACCTTTGGTCACATTATAATTATGTTTTGTTGGGTATTAACACTAATGCTGAGAAGAAAGAGAAACTATTCGCCGTTCTGGCTGCTGACGAGCCAATCTGGATCGACCGAACGCCGTGTCGACCTCTGTGATGTGGCGTCATTTGTGTGCCGTACAGGGGTCGAGGGGTCAGCACGCCGCACTCCTGGTCGTTGTCAGCTTTGAAGACCACAGAGCAGAGGAATTGGACTATTTTTACAGTTGCGTTGTTTGACCTTGTTTATGCCAGAGCCGTGTTAAGAGGCTCCGGAACGCCCTATACTTGCAATGTTAAAATAACGCTTATAAATTACATCTTTCCTCGCAAAGTATTTGAGGTAGGAAGTTGAACTTCTTACAGATTATTTATTGGAATATGGGCTACAACTTAACACAGGGATTTTACAAAATTTTAGTTCAGTTATTAAAGATGATTTTTTTTCAATTGTAATGAAAATTCACAACAATTTTTTGCAATTTTTTATTTATATATTCAAAAATATACAGTTTTTTTTGGAAAAAGGCTGTGTTAAATTATGCAGAAGGTACTGTGTAACATTTACTGAAAGTTTGAAACAAATATGTTTGGAAGATCCTTAGAAAACATGTAATTAGTATGAGAAAATAAAAGTTTTGGGAATCGAGCGACAAAGATTGGATTAACTTTTTAGTGCATTCCATGTCCATAGGATGGATTATCTTGATCCTCTGCAAACTCCTTCTCCAGCTTCCTCTTGTTCCTCCTCCTGTTTACTCTTGCTTGTATTTTTAGACTCTTTACAGCCCTGTCTGCAGCCCGAAGGCGTTCCTTGTCTAAAGCAAGCATCGCTCGTACCATGTTAGAATGTTATTATTTACAGTAATAACACATACCTTCGGCTTTCCAACATTTCTCCTTTTCTTAAAAGCCTTCAGAGGATTTCTAATAACTTTACTTTTACTCATTATTATACTTCAACAAAACAGAGACTCGAGAAACAGAATTAATTACGAATATTTTCGAGATAACGACAGAGTAAATAAACATGAAACAATCGACAATCACACCGGCGATATATATTGAACCATCACAGGTTAGCCACAACACATACTTTATCTCACATCACTAAAATGTACCTGATGAACACGGACGTTAATAATAACACCATTTGACAGCAGTTTAACAGCGCCACAGTGGGTCACGCCCATGTAGAACACATTTCAAAAAAAAATTAAAAATAGTTGTAGTCTTCGGAATTGAATAAATTATATATCTATTAAAAGGTAATAGTCTGCAGATTCAGAAAACGCAAAAAAGTTAAATTTGAACTTTTCATGATTTTGAGCCTTTCCGGAGCCCCTTAAGCTGTGAAGACTCTCCGAAACTATCATTGTTAATATTAGCAACATGCTGTACACTTGTTCACATCTCAGCTACATTGCAGAAAAATAAATAGTTTTTGTGTAACTCCGAAAGTAAAAATCTGAAAGAGACTTTACGACAGTTAAATTGTTACATGTAAATAAAAAAGAATTCTGTATTGATTCAAATCTATTTACACAACGGCATTTCCTTAACAAAATACACATTTTTCACCTTAGATTTATGGAATTACTTCAATTATGAGTCAAAAAATAATGAAAGTATCCATAAATGACATAATGACTTTTTCATGATGAAATACACATGTTCCAGGTGGTCCTACAATTTACGAAGGAAGTTAAATACACTCCTGGAAATTGAAATAAGAACACCGTGAATTCATTGTCCCAGGAAAGGGAAATTTTAGTGACACATTCCTGGGGTCAGATACATCACATGATCACACTGACAGAACCACAGGCACATAGACACAGGCAACAGAGCATGCACAATGTCGGCACTAGTACAGTATATATCCACCTTTCGCAGCAATGCAGGCTGCTATTCTCCCATGGAGACGATCGTAGAGATGCTGGATGTAGTCCTGTGGAACGGCTTGCCATGCCATTTCCACCTGGCGCCTCAGTAGGACCAGCGTTCGTGCTGGACGTGCAGACCGCGTGAGACGACGCTTCATCCAGTCCCAAACATGCTCAATGGGGGACAGATCCGGAGATCTTGCTGGCCAGGGTAGTTGACTTACACCTTCTAGAGCACGTTGGGTGGCACGGGATACATGCGGACGTGCATTGTCCTGTTGGAACAGCAGGTTCCCTTGCCGGTCTAGGAATGGTAGAACGATGGGTTCGATGACGGTTTGGATGTACCGTGCACTATTCAGTGTCCCCTCGACGATCACCAGTGGTGTACGGCCAGTGTAGGAGATCGCTCCCCACACCATGATGCCGGGTGTTGGCCCTGTGTGCCTCGGTCGTATGCAGTCCTGATTGTGGCGCTCACCTGCACGGCGCCAAACACGCATACGACCATCATTGGCACCAAGGCAGAAGCGACTCTCATCGCTGAAGACGACACGTCTCCATTCTTCCCTCCATTCACGCCTGTCGCGACACCACTGGAGGCGGGCTGCACGATGTTGGGGCGTGAGCGGAAGACGGCCTAACGGTGTGCGGGACCGTAGCCCAGCTTCATGGAGACGGTTGCGAATGGTCCTCGCCGATACCCCAGGAGCAACAGTGTCCCTAATTTCCTGGGAAGTGGCGGTGCGGTTCCCTCCGGCACTGCGTAGGATCCTACGGTCTTGGCGTGCATCCGTGCGTCGCTGCGGTCCGGTCCCAGGTCGACGGGCACGTGCACCGTCCGCCGACCACTGGCGACAACATCGATGTACTGTGGAGACCTCACGCCCCACGTGTTGAGCAATTCGGCGGTACGTCCACCCGGCCTCCCGCATGCCCACTATACGCCCTCGCTCAAAGTCCGTCAACTGCACATACGGTTCACGTCCACGCTGTCGCGGCATGCTACCAGTGATAAAGACTGCGATGGAGCTCCGTATGCCACGGCAAACTGGCTGACACTGACGGCGGCGGTGCACAAATGCTGCGCAGCTAGCGCCATTCGACGGCCAACACTGCGGTTCCTGGTGTGTCCCCTGTGCCGTGCGTGTGATCATTGCTTGTACAGCCCTCTCGCAGTGTCCGGAGCAAGTATGGTGGGTCTGACAAACCGGTGTCAATGTGTTCTTTTTTCCATTTCCATGAGTGTATTTACGAATAAAATCATTGGGGGAAGTGGCAACAAAACGACTATTCACGTTGGTGTGTAGAATATATGAGTCTGGCGATATACCATCTGACTTTCGGAAAAGCATCATCCACACAATTCCGAAGACGGCAAGAGCTGACAAGTGCGAGAATTATCGCACAGTCAGCTTAACAGCTCATGCATCGAAGCTGCCTACAAGAATAATATACAGATGAATGGAATAGAAAATTGAGAATGCGCTAGGTGACGATCAGTTTGGCTTTAGGAAAAGTAAAGGGACGAGAGAGGCAATTCTGACGTTACGGCTAATAATGGAAGCAAGGCTAAAGAAAAATAAAGACACTTTCATAGGATTTGTCGACCTGGAAAAAGCGTTCGACAATATAAAATGGTGCAAGCTGTTCGAGATTCTGAAAAAAGTAGGGGTAAGCTATAGGGAGAGACGGGTCATATGCAATATGTACAACAACCAAGAGGGAATAATAAGAGTGGACGATCAAGAACGAAGTGCTCGTATTAAGAAGGGTGTAAGACAAGGCTGTAGCCTTTCGCCCCTACTCTTCAATCTGTACATCGAGGAAGCAATGATGGAAATAAAAGAAAGGTTCAGGAGTGGAATTAAAATACAAGGTGAAAGGATATCAATGATACGATTCGCTGATGACATTGCTATCCTGAGTGCAAGTGAAGAACAATTAAATGATCTGCTGAACGGAATGAACAGTCTAATGAGTGCGCAGTATGGTTTGAGAGTAAATCGGAGAAAGGCGAAGGTAATGAGAAGTAGTAGAAATGAGAACAGCGAGAAACTTGGCATCAGGATTGATGGTCACGAAGTCAATGAAGTTAAGGAATTCTGCTACCTAGGCAGTAAAATAACCAATGACGGACGGAGCAAGGAGGACATCAAAAGCAGACTCGCTATGGCAAAAAAGGCATTTCTGGCCAAGAGAAGTCTACTAATATCAAATATCGGCCTTAATTTGAGGAAGAAATTTCTGAGGATGTACGTAAGAGAATCGAAGCATTTGACATGTGGTGCTATAGACGAATGTTGAAAATTAGGCGGACTGATAAGGTAAGGAATGAAGAGGTTCTACGCAGAACTGGAGAGGAAAGGAATATGTGGAAAACACTGATAAGGAGAAGGGACAGGATGATAGGACATCTGCTAAGACATGAGGGAATGACTTCCATGGTACTAGAGGGAGTTGTAGAGGGCAAAAACTGTAGAGGAAGACAGAGATTGGAATACGCCATCAAATAATTGAGGACGTAGGTTGCAAGTGCTACTCTGAGATGAAGAGGTTAGCCTGTGGATGGTTTTTAAGACGGTTTTACATCTGCCTAGGCAAATGCGGGTTGGTTCCCCATATTGCGCCTTAGTTACACTCTGCCAGCGATTGCTGCGCAAACACTGTCTCCACGTACGCGTACACCAGGGGCGGGCAAACGTTGCACGCGGCTCACGAGCGCACAGCGCTGCACGTGTGCTGCTCGCGTGCAGCCGTCGACCGGGGCTGTGGCGACAGCCGGCAGGTTGCGGCAGTGTAGTGCCAGGCTAAGCTGCGGACGTTGATGCGAAGCGAGCACTATGTATGTAGTGAATGTTGTATTTCAAGAAACGGAGAAGTGGAGATTTGCTATCTTTTAAAAAGTAATGGGAGAATCATTTTTTCTTTGTGCAAAAACGTGAAAATTCGAAATGTTTAATATGTGGCAGTATTCTCGCTGGTCAACGGAAGTTTAGTATTGAAGCCCATTATAATAAATTTCACAAGGACGAGTACTATTTATTGTCGGATTCTGAGCGGATGGGGAATTGACTGAGCTTAAGAAGAGCGATCTGACGATACCAGATGAATCTGTCGTAGTTGGCCGGTCGGAGTGGCCGAGCGGTTCTAGGCACTACAGTCTGGAACCGCGCGACCTCTATGGTCGCAGGTTCGAATCCTAGCCTCGGGCATGGATGTGTGTGATGTCCTTAGGTTAGTTAGGTTTAAGTTGTTCTAAGTTCTAGGGGACTGATGACCACAGCAGTTAAGTCCCATAGTGCTCAGAGCCATTTGAATTTGTCGTAGTTGCTGTTGTCACGAGAGATCTGCGACTTCCTCTCGTCATGTCTCTCATCTAACTGATTTAACATTTTATGGAGCACTGTTTTCAAGTTTTCAGGACGACAACAATAATAGCCCAGCGGTATGTGCAAGTTATAAGACAGCGCTTAATATAGCAAGAGCTGGAAAACCATTTGCTGAATTAATAAGTCTCGTTTAAGAGCAAACATCAGTGATGAAAATTTATGTAACTGTTCGTGTTTGTCTGTATGTAGAAATTTTGTTCCAGATATTAAACGTATTGTAAACTCCACCTGTGATAATTAAATAAAACGTATCGTAGGTAATAGGTACTCTTTTTAACCATGATTGCCTTCAAGCACTCCTACTAACCTTATTCATTCACTCAATAAAGCAAGCTAGGAAAGAAAACGCATTACAGAGGAAGGAGCGGACGGAAGGTATGGTGGGGATGGGAGATAAGCGGGTGGCCAGCTTGCCCGTGTGTGCACGCGGAACACCTGTTAACTGCACGCGTGCAAGTGCACCGCACACGTGCAGGATTCTTGCCCGCCCCTGGCGTACACCATAAACGCTCTACCACGCAAACATCTGGTGTGAGACATTCCCGGGGGGGTCCACTGGGGACTCAACTGCACAATAACCCTGGGTTCGTTGTGGGGTGGTGGTGGGGTGGGTGGACTGCTGTAGCCTGTTGTGCGGTTGTGAACCACTGAGGGCTAGGGCCGGGACGAAGCCTCTCCGTCGTTTCTAGGTCCCCAGTTCAGTACACTACAATACACACTACAAGTGAAACTTGACGTTCTTTCCTCTGACATAATTCTACATTAAATGGTAAATGACTGTACATAATTTCTCTGGGAATGGCACAAAAACGTATGAAGCCTTGGAGAGTCGTGCTCCGCTATCGTATGTCTTCTGCGTTCCACATATTCTTACGATGTGGTGGTTCTCTTTTTCACGTAAATGGAACATAACCTGTTCACAAGAACACTACATGTGAAAGGAAATCCGGCCGGAGTGACCGAGCGGTTCTAGGCGCTACAGTCTGGAACCGCGCGACCGCTACGGTCGCAGGTTCGAATCCTGCCTCTGGCATGTCTAGCGTTAAAAGGTCTTTTACTTTTCGTATTTAACCAAATATAACATTGATGATGATAATTTATGGCAATGTTTGCCGACAAGATAAAGAATGCAACCTTCAACACTAGACTGCGTACTCACAGCAGTTCTCCTTGGCCGTTTTTTGGTACGACTTGGAAAGAGAGAAAAATTAATGAGTGATCGCCGATGCGTCGGTTCTCGATTGTGTTCAGGAGACGTACAGATTGATTCCGCAATCACGCAATCAGACTCTTCAGTGAAATTACCTAAGGGACCTATTTGAATAATAATAAAAAATTGGAAATGAATGCAAAAGAGTGAAATGTTGTAAAAAAGGTTGTCAGATCGGAAACTGAACACATTAATGGTCTCCCAAATACAATCGAGACACCGCGATAAAGAGCGAACCTGTAACAAAGTTCATTTAAACATAAACATTATTTGTGGTTAATTTAAAGAAAAGAATAAGCATAGATTTTCTGTACAGTGAAGCATCAATATATTCTCAAAGAACAAAGGCGTTAAACTATAAACATTAACAAATTTACAATGAATACAAAACTTACATTTTTTTGTTTTTCTCATACATGGAGCAGTCCAACAATCGCTGCTTTTGTATGTATGATATTTTGTAAAAATTAAATGTCCTGGCGTGCGCGTAAGTATTTTTTATCGGCACAAGGTTTACAAAAGCGTTTTTCTTTCTTGGTTTTTCACACTAAATGAAATATATCTTGTACCGGTGCTACACAACACGTCTTAACAAGTCGGCAACCAAACATCAAAGGTAATGAAGTACATGTTAACATATCGGCGACCAGAAGTACAACTAACTATAAAGACTCTAGAATTTTCCTAACAAATGATAAATTGTTCTTTCTTCTGTTTCGCAGCTTCTTGCTATCAAGCGCTGCGGCAGTGATTCTAAATATCTGCGCCCAGCGAGTCATGGTGTTTAAAAGTACCTTTTAAACGCTGGCCGTGCGTCTTGGTATAGGCGCACGTTATAAACAGATTTCGTTTCTTTGCTCTCGCGTTGTCATGCTTAGTATCATTACAAACTACAGCTCGATGGCTGTCCTTTTCTCATATGCAAAATGTCTGAAATCCAATAATATCACATTGCTTCCCGCGTGAGGAGCGATGACTCCGTCAGGAACATCGCGACTCACGCGTAGTCGTGGTATTATTGCTTTCGTGAAACAAGTTAGTATTACTTGCAAAAATTCTTTACAGTAGATTATACACACTTCATCAGGCAAAGTGGTTAACATACAGAGTATCAGGTAAGTATATTCGTACGACTGAAATTGATAGTAATTTGTTCATAGGGTAACTACATGACAATTGAACTGTGCTCTTTCTAATGTATTGTACAAGGATAACAAATGTTCATTTCTCGGTAAAAGATAATGAAATTAAGATAAAGATACACATACATAGATACAATATACATGGCATAATAAATATTAAAAAATAACAAAGAAATAAATTACTTGACTTCGCAGGAAGTCTGGGTGCTGCGTGCACTCGTGGAAAAAATATGTTACAAAAAATTGACATTCTTGTTTTACAATGACATATTACAGGAATACTTTTGTCGTTGTTTCGTCGAAGATTTCTTGCAGTAAATACGTAGCACTTTACTTATTTGTGGCTTTCATGACCTGCAAAAAAAATGTTTCACTACACTTGGGTAGGTATGAGTTGCACTGGGAGTGGCAGAACTTCGGGTATAAATGATAGCAGTGCACTTGAGTGGGGAAATTGATTACACTTTCACAGTGGAGGAAAAGTAGGCATCACTTTCACTGTGGAAGTTGGAGTAGTTGTCGAGGTGTGATGTTAAGTTGGAAATACGTCGTAGGTCAGGAACTGGAAGACTGGCTCTGCAACATGTTGAGCCGTATGGTGGCGGTCTCTATTTCACTTGACACATGTCCGTTCTTCCATTTATGTTTTCGTACATGAAAAATACAGAAAAAAGTTTGTATTAGAATGTGCTTACTTACTACTAACTTAGTCTAAAAGAAAATTGGATTAGGTAAGGATAACAATTGTTTATGTACATAAGGTATCATTCTCTTAGGAATGCTTAGTTCTCATATTTATCTATTTTTCTGGTTTTATTTGGTTCGACACGTTTTCGTCATTACTCGGCCTGGTCAGTAAATTCGGTAGCAGTTGTCAAAATCGAGCTTAAGACTCTTCCGATTAGTGTTTTTATAATTTCTCAAGGTACATGAGTGCTTAATTCATTGCTTTATCATATTTTATTTTGAATGCATTTCAAACACATTCGGCATCCGCGCTCGTTGTGCAAAGAAAAATTGATTGTTGAGCGCTCAGCGTACACAGTGTTACGTCCGTTGGTCACAATTACGTGATAATAACTTGACAGTTCCACAACGCTAGCAGCAGTATTCTGCGAGAAGCGGAGCGTTTGGTGTCTACTAGCCGGGGTGTGAGTTTTTACACAATTTTTCATCGATTCTGGATTACGGAATCAGCCAGATGCGGCAACTCCCGCAGCTGTTTCGAAGAATGTGTCCGTGGAAAGGCGTACAGTACCGTTTGTGGTAAGCACAACACTTATTCACTTTCATCCTTCGGCTTTCTACATCGTGATTTCGTGGTACACGTACTTATAACATTACTTCACACGCGGTATTTCACACGTGTCCTTGGAGTTATCACCTTTTCAGTTCACAGGTTATTATTAATTCGTGTTCACATTTATTTGGTCGTCATGTTAAGGTTCACACGCACCACTTTTATACGTGTCCATTAATTACTTGTCTATAGTCGGTTCACACGCAGCAGCATATACGTGTCCATTTATTACTGACTGCATTGTTACTACAAAGTACAGTTAACATTTAGTATACATATCATGTCTAAAAATTATTTACAAAGAAATATTTAGTCTGTGTGACCACAAGGCCTGACGAAAAGCGTGTCTCTTGTTCGTAGTTTACGCTTCCAAGGCACTTGAGGTTTACACTTTGTTCGAAATCTTGTTATTCTTTTCTTTTTACAATAGTTACTCTTTTCTACAGTTCAGCTCTTTTATTTTCTCTCTATTACGTCGTTAGTTTGAAGACATAGTCAATGTGGCTTCGTTTACGTGATAAACAGTTCGTGTTCAAACTACCATTGGGAAATTGGGAAGTTTGGTGTTCCCTGTCGTGCAATTGCACATAAAAAATCTTAATTGAACTCGCAATTTGCGGAGAATAAGCATAGCCCGTCGACAACCAATGTGTCACGACTATCCATTCGTATAGCCTGTATGTATCAATCATGCAACCAGCTCGTAAAATTCACATCTCTACTAGATAAGGTAGGATGGTAAGGATACTGGTTAGAGGAAAACACAAAAGACTTTTATAGAGTGAAGAGATTTGAAGACACTGTGTTAATGACGTATGATATGATGAGCTGAACATAAATTATTATCACCTTAGTTTTTCATGACAAATAGTATAATTAAATCGATACAGTAGTGTCAGTGTTGTCTGATCAAGCTCTCTAAACAATTTTCTATGCATATCTAAAATTACTTAAACCATGCATTAGCAGTGAACTATGTCCGTTAACTATCTTCTGTTCCATGTATCGTAAAATTGGTTTTCTAAAAAAAAAAAAAAAATCGTCGTATCTCGAGGACCTGAAATAGATATTTCTAGTATTAAATTAGTTTATTTATAAATGATCTTTGTAAGTATTTCAGCTGCACTGTGCCGTAAAATTGTTATGAGCGTATACGGTTTTCTCCATATTATAATAAACTAATTGAGTTGCACCCTTCTTTCCTGCTACCTGGATCGTTATTGACTTACATGATTCTTATATGCTTAGCTGCTGCTTTTTGCCTGCTGCGTATCATAGATGGTCTCATAAAATTTGTTGTCACACACTCCTTATGCATAACAGAACATTTACGTCATTAGAGTGAGCGACCTTAATTTTTTTTTTTTTTTTTTTTTTTTACCTACGAGCAATCATTCTGGTCTGAATGATCATTTTAATTTATTTCATTCAAGAGGAGAGAGCTTTGCTATACTAAAACTAGTGGTAGCAGGTGGCACTTAGCACGTCCCTACTACAATATTTGTCAGCTCTTTCGACTGTGGACGTTCATGGCTCAATTAACTTAAAACTAACTTACATCTAAGGCAAATCTTGCTCTCCTACAATAAATGTGTTTTACTTCAGGTGCTCACATAAATTACTTATGTTGTTGTGGCAGGTCTACAGGGTGTTAGTCCTGTGCACTACTCTTACATACGTTGATACTTCACACATAGTATGACAACTTATAGTGTGTGTATATTTTATTTTAGCAGCTTAACTTAACAGATATTTTCAATGGTTTATTTCTTCCAGTCTGCGTGATGAAACAATCCTTTTATTCGTCCAGATACAGGGTCAGTAATAGATAGCAACCAATGTGCGGCTTTCTCAAGATAATATATGGTCCTTCATACAAGTGCTGCCACTTGCGATTCTTATGATGAATCAAAGATGGTTTGAAGTGGGTCTTTAATAGCACTCATTCATTTATACGATACGATAAGACTTTGCTAATGTGTTTGTCATGCGCCTTTTTTCTTAGGTTGGCATGAGTGGTTAAAGATATGAGAGCTTATTGGTTCCGCAGCTTCCCCGTGGAGGCCTTAAGAAGCTGCTAATGGTTTTCCGACTGGGGTGGAGCTCAAATGTCAGTTATTTTTACCTGACTAGTATTTTGCGACATACCAGGTCGAAAATTTGCGTTCGTATCCCATACGACTTGTGCATCTCTTGATTGCGTGTTATTTTACATCGCGTTTGGTGCTTGGTTCGCCTGTGTGTAGAAAATGATCGGATTTCCTTGGCTATTATGACCGGCGGTGTCAGGAAAAGCATGCGACGAATTGTTCTGACTTTGTTCCTGAACTGTTGGTTGGGTTGGTGAGAAAATGTCGCATTTTTCGGCTGTGCAAAATTCATTTGGTGAGAGGGAGTGAAGTGACTCGGCTGACTGTACTGTTGTGGTCTGTTACAATTGTTCCATTTCTTTCCCTTGTGACGATTTCCATTATTCGTCTTGTTGTTCTGGTACTGGTAATTACCGTTGTGATTTATCGGTGAATTACCGTATTGTTGCTGTGTGTTTTGATAAATCGGATTGTATCTATTCTGGTGTGGATATTTGTTATATTGTTTTCCATTACGGCAGTTGAAACTGTTATGATTGCCGTAAGGCTGAGCGTTTGGTTGTCCCGTGTTATGTTGGTACGACATGCCATTGACGCAATTTGTTATGTGCTGCTGCGGAGCGGGCGGTCCATTATTATAATTATTCCGCGCGCTCGCACGCACATCCTCAAGAACAGAAAGAAAGGCTTCTAGGTCTTCTTCACTCACATTAACTAGTTTTTCTCTTATTGACACAGGAAGTTTTGACTTTAAGATCACGATTACATCTTTGGTTGAAATGGGCGTGTCCCAATACTGAATTTTACGTAGATATTTTTCAAAATAACGTCTCAAACCTCCTCCTTTGGTGTTGAAAGATTCGGCGTTGTAAACCTCCTTTCGGATTCTTTGTTGTATACCTGAACTCCAGAATTTATTCAAAAAATGCTTTTCAAAATCTGCATAGGTGTGACATTTGTCTATTATTTCTGTACCCCAAATTGATCCTTCACCGTGTACATAGCCTAAGATGAACTGTATCCGCTGCCTGTCGTTCCATGATTCTGTAAAAGCACCTGTGAATGATTTTAGAAATACTATGGGATGTATATTTCGTTTTTCAGGTATAAAAGGCTGAAAAACTCTGTGTTTTAGCACACTCTCGTCTCGCATTAGTTCAACGAGAGTTAGTTTATCGGCATGACTACGTGACGTAGAAGTTTCGTCACGCGTATTATTTACTGTTGGTGAGAATTGTACCTGACACACGGGATATTGACGATTATCGTGTTCTGTCGGTAGCGAATACTCACTTTGATTGTCACCTTGCAATTCCGTAAATTGTCGTTTCAGTTGATCTATATCATTGCTTAGCTGACGTTTCCATTCCGGAAGATCGTGGCTAAATGCTCGTCTGATTTCACCTAATTCACTGGTTAAAGTGTCACCAAAAGTACCGGGAGCGGTTAAGATTTCTGCTGTAGCAGATTTAACCGTACCCTTTAGTTCAGCGTGTACCTTGCTGATAATGTACTGTTCTTTGGATTGCATCCACTCTTCAAATTCCCTATTAAGTGTATTGCTTATACCGGTGTTGACATCTGCGATCTTTTTGTCAATATTGACATCGGATATTTGTTGAGCAAGGTCTTCAACTCGCTCGCCAACGTGGTTGACACCTTCTGTCAATTGGCTTACTCTCTTTGAAACATCACTGTAATGTTTTAAAGAGTCACTCGCAGTTGATTTACACACATCTATTTGGGCCTGCATGTCTGTGAACTTGCTACCAATATTGGTCTCGGCGGATTCCACCATCGAAAGAACACTATCAATTTTTGCGTGTACGCTTGCGTTTAGCTCGCTTGCGTAAGCAGTGGTAATGGCTTTAATTTTTTCCTCCATGGTGTCCTTCGAATTTTTGATTTGTGCTTGGATGTCCTCTACCCTTGATTCTAAACTGTTGAACCTGCTGTCACTTTGATTTGCTAACTGACTGATTTGCGTTCCAAGATTGTCACTTTGGTTTGTAAGCTGTGCCATGTTTGCTTCAAAACTGGTTTTCATATCAGCAAACAATTTTAGTATATCTGACAGCGAGCATTCACGTGACTGCGATGCGGTCTGTGGCGCCGACAGCTCACGTGTCACTTCGTCGTCGGTTGTTCCCTCACTACGAGATTCAGGTTTGTTTACACCCGCGCGCGGTCTAAGTTGCCTTGGTTGCTCATCAACCATTGTAAATTTAAAGTACTTACACTGCACGAGCTAGAAAAGATAATTTTTTTTAAAAATTATGATTTTCACTTGTCAGGTGCGCCAACGATTTCGCGTCCTGATTTCTCAGATATTGCTTGCGCGTTATAAACAATTGAAACTCTGACACACGAAAATGCCAATATGGCAACGGGAGTGATAAAATAAATGAAAAACACTTATAGAGCACTGAAACTGGCACAGATAGCGGCCATTGTGATTTACTAAAATGCACAACAATGGAAATTCTTGCTAACTATTTCTAACTATTGTAAGCGAAATGATGTGATAGAGGCGGATCTAATAGCAAAAAAAACAGAAATTTGAAAATTAAATTGCTTGAGGAAAAGGAAAAAAGCGTAGAGGGTGAATGTCACGAGCCGACTGAATGCTCGGTACGCAAGGCTTCAAACGTAATGAACAATCGTACTCACATCAGTTGTCTTGCGCGCTGCTATTTATTGCTGTTGTGGATTCTTACTGCGATTTTCTGCATATGCATCCTTTTTTTTATCACTGGTTTTGGCTTCAACTTTTCTCCAGATGGTAGCATGAAAATAAAAAGAACAAATTAGTTTTTTAGTCGGGTCCCTGTTGGGGCGCCACATCTAGCGTTAAAAGGTTTTTTGCTTTTCACATTTAATCAAATATAACATTGATGATGATACTTTATGGCAATGTATGCCGACAAGATAAAGAATGCAACCTTCAACACTAGATTGCGTACTCACAGCAGTTCTCCTTGGCCGTTTTTTGGTACGACTTGGAAAGAGAGAAAAATTAATGAGTGATCGCCGATGCGTCGGTTCTCGATTGTGTTCAGGAGACGTACAGATTGATTCCGCAATCACGCAATCAGACTCTTCAGTGAAATTACCTAAGGGACCTATTTGAATAATAATAAAAAATTGGAAATGAATGCAAAAGAGTGAAATGTTGTAAAAAAGGTTGTCAGATCGGAAACTGAACACATTAATGGTCTCCCAAATACAATCGAGACACCGCGATAAAGAGCGAACCTGTAACAAAGTTCATTTAAACATAAACATTATTTGTGGTTAATTTAAAGAAAAGAATAAGCGTAGATTTTCTGTACAGTGAAGCATCAATATATTCTCAAAGAACAAAGGCGTTAAACTATAAACATTAACAAATTTACAATGAATACAAAACTTACATTTTTTTGTTTTTCTCATTCATGGAGCAGTCCAACATTCGCTGCTTTTGTATGTATGATATTTTGTAAAAATTAAATGTCCTGGCGTGCGCGTAAGTATTTTTTATCGGCACAAGGTTTACAAAAGCATTTTTCTTTCTTGGTTTTTCACACTAAATGAAATATAACTTGTACCGGTGCTACACAACACGTCTTAACAAGTCGGCAACCAAACATCAAAGGTAATGAAGTACATGTTAACATATCGGCGACCAGAAGTACAACTAACTATAAAGACTCTAGAAGTTTCCTAACAAATGATAAATTGTTCTTTCTTCTGTTTCGCAGCTTCTTGATATCAAGCGCTGCGGCAATGATTTTAAATATCTGCGCCCAGCGAGTCATAGTGTTTAAAAGTACCTTTTAAACGCTGGCCGCGCGTCTTGGTATAGGCGCACGTTATAAACAGATTTCGTTTCTTTGCTCTCGCGTTGTCATGCTTAGTATCATTACAAACTACAGCTCGATGGCTGTCCTTTTCTCATATGCAAAATGTCTGAAATCCAATAATATCACACATGGATGTGTGTGATGTCCTTAGGTTAGTTACGTTTAAGTCTAGTTCTACGGGACTGATGACCTCAGAAATTAAGTCCCATAGTGCTCAGAGCCATTTTTTTGAAAGGAAATTATTAAATTCCATCTCCATGCCCATCACGAAATCGCAATGCGTTGTTTTTTTATCAGTATCATGAAACGCCCCCCCCATGAACCATGGACCTTGCCGCTGGTGGGGAGGCTTGCGTGCCTCAGCGATACAGATGGCCGTACCGTAGGTGCAACCACAACGGAGGGGTATCTGTTGAGAGGCCAGACAAACATGTGGAAGAGGGGCAGCAGCCTTTTCAGTAGTTGCAGGGGCAACAGTCTGGATGATTGACTGATCTGGCCTTGTACCATTAACCACAACGGCCTTGCTGTGCTGGTACTGCGAACGGCTGAAAGCAAGGGGAAACTACAGCCGTAATTTTTCCCGAGGACATGCAACTCTACTGTATGATTAAATGATGATGGCGTCTTCTTGGGTAAAATATTCCGGAGGTAAAATAGTCCCTCATTCGGAACTCCGGGCGGGGACTACTCAGGAGGACGTCGTTATCAGGAGAAAGAAAACTGGCGTTCTACGGATCGGAGCGTGGAATGTCAGATCCCTTAATCGGGCAGGTAGGTTAGAAAATTTAAAAAGGGAAATGGATAGGTTAAAGTTAGATATAGTGGGAATTAGTGAAGTTCGGTGGCAGGAGGAACAAGACTTTTGGTCAGGTGATTACAGGGTTATAAATACAAAATCAAATAGGGGTAATGCAGGAGTAGGTTTAATAATGAATAAAAAATAGGAGTGCGGGTTAGCTACTACAAACAGCATAGTGAACGCATTATTGTGGCCAAGATAGACACAAAGCCCATGCCTACTACAGTAGTACAAGTTTATATGCCAACTAGCTCTGCAGATGATGAAGAAATAGATGAAATGTATGACGAGATAAAAGAAATTATTCAGGTAGTGAAGGGAGACGAAAATTTAATAGTCATGGGTGACTGGAATTCCTCAGTAGGAAAAGTGAGAGAAGGAAACATAGTAGGTGAATATGGATTGGGGGGAAGGAATGAAAGAGGAAGCCGCCTTGTAGAATTTTGCACAGAGCATAACTTAATCATAGCCAACACTTGGTTCAAGAATCATAAAAGAAGGTTGTATACCTGGAAGAATCCTGGAGATACTAGTAGGTATCAGATAGATTATATAATGGTAAGACAGAGATTTAGGAACCGGTTTTAAATTGTAAGACATTTCCTGGGGCAGATGTGGATTCTGACCACAATCTATTGGTTATGAACTGCAGATTGAAACTGAAGAAACTGCAAAAAGGTGGGAATTTAAGGAGATGGGACCTGGATAAACTGAAAGAACCAGAGGTTGTAGAGAGTTTCAGGGAGAGCATAAGGGAACAATTGACAGGAATGGGGGAAAGAAATACAGTAGAAGAAGAATGGGTAGCTCTGAGGGATGAAGTAGTGAAGGCAGCAGAGGATCAAGTAGGTAAAAAGACGAGGGCTAATAGAAATCCTTGGGTAACAGAAGAAATATTGAATTTAATTGATAAAAGGAGAAAATACGAATAATGCAGTAAATGAAGCAGGCAAAAAGGAATACAAACGTCTCAAAAATGATATCGACAGGAAGTGCAAAATGGCCAAGCAGGGATGGCTAGAGGACAAATGTAAGGATGTAGAGGCTTATCTCACTAGGGGTAAGATAGATACTGCCTACAGGAAAATTAAAGAGACCTTTGGAGAGAAGAGAACCACTTGTATGAATATCAAGAGCTCAGATGGCAACCCAGTTCTAAGCAAAGAAGGGAAGGCAGAAAGGTGGAAGGAGTATATAGAGGGTTTATACAAGGGCGATGTACTTGAGGACAATATTATGAAAATGGAAGAGGATGTGGATGAAGACGAAATGGGAGATAAGATACTGCGTGAAGAGTTTGACAGAGCACTGAAAGACCTGAGTCGAAACAAGGCCCCGGGAGTAGACAACATTCCATTTGAACTACTGATGGCCTCGGGAGAGCCAGTCATGACAAAACTCTACCATCTGGTGAGCACGATGTATGAGACAGCCGAAATACCCTCAGACTTCAAGAAGAATATAATAATTCCAATCCCAAAGAAAGCAGGTGTTGACAGATGTGAAAATTACCGAACTATCAGTTTAATAAGTCACAGCTGCAAAATACTAACGCGAATTCTTTACAGACGAATGAAAAAACTGGTAGAAGCCGACCTCGGGGAAGATCAGTTTGGATTCCGTAGAAATGTTGGAACACGTGAGGCAATACTGACCTTACGACTTATCTTAGAAGAAAGATTAAGAAAAGGCAAACCTACGTTCCTAGCATTTGTAGACTTAGAGAAAGCTTTTGACAATGTTAACTGGAATACTCTCTTTCAAATTCTGAAGGTGGCAGCGGTAAAATACAGGGAGCGAAAGGCTATTTACAGTTTGTACAGAAACCAGACGGCAGTTATAAGAGTCGAGGGGCATGAAAGGGAAGCAGTGGTTGCGAAAGGAGTAAGACAGGGTTGTAGCCTCTCCCCGATGTTATTCAATCTGTATATTGAGCAAGCAGTAAAGGAAACAAAAGAAAAATTCGGAGTAGGTATTAAAATTCATGGAGAAGAAGTGAAAACTTTGAGGTTCGCCGATGACATTGTAATTCTGTCAGAGACAGCAAAGGACTTGGAAGAGCAGTTGAACGGAATGGACAGTGTCTTGAAAGGAGGATATAAGATGAACATCAACAAAAGCAAAACGAGGATAATGGAATGTAGTCAAATTAAGTCGGGTGATGCTGAGAAAATTATATTAGGAAATGAGACACTTAAAGTAGTAAAGGAGTTTTGCTATTTAGGGAGTAAAATAACCTATGATGGTCGAAGTAGAGAGGATATAAAATGTAGACTGGCAATGGCAAGGAAAGCGTTTCTCAAGAAGAGGAATTTGTTAACATCGAGTATAGATTTAAGTGTCAGGAAGTCGTTTCTGAAAGTATTTGTATGGAGTGTAGCCATGTATGGAAGTGAAACATGGACGATAACTAGTTTGGACAAGAAGAGAACAGAAGCTTTCGAAATGTGGTGCTACAGAAGAATGCTGAAGATAAGGTGGGTAGATCACGTAACTAATGAGGAGGTATTGAATAGGATTGGGGAGAAGAGAAGTTTGTGGCACAACTTGACTAGAAGAAGGGATCGGTTGGTAGGACATGTTCTGAGGCATCAAGGGATCACAAATTTAGCATTGGAGGGCAGTGTGGAGGGTAAAAATCGTAGAGGGAGACCAAGAGATGAATACACTAAGCAGATTCAGAAGGATGTAGGTTGCAGTAGATACTGGGAGATGAAGAAGCTTGCACAGGATAGAGTAGCATGGAGAGCTGCATCAAACCAGTCTCAGGACTGAAGACCACAACAACAACATCATGCAACGCGTGTAACAGTGTTATCCTGTATTGTTTCTAACTCAAACGTCGTCGCTAAATACTCTAGACGAACTAAATCTCTGCTTCGAGCACGTTCCAAGTTGGAGAGTCGCACTTCCTATGACAATCACGCCTCACATCCGTAACTGAATTGTACGGCTGTAACTGAATTGTACATGCTGAATAGGAGAACGCATAACATTCTTTGTTGCTGTGTTACCGCGATGTAGGCTCGACACGGGCTGATGAATGATCGAGGGATCGAGAGAGCTGCACCAGTAGACCCCTAACGACAACCACACGACCCGGAGGCTTACAGTTGTCACCAAGAGGAACTATTATTTCTAGCTTAAAAATTAAAATTTACAAGTCGTGTTGCAGATATAATCTATTGCAATGCGATAATCTTGACCCTGTATTTTTATAAACGTCTTCAGCAGAAAGTGGAAAGGCCTGCTGAATTAAAATTTATTAGTGGGAATATATTCTCTCGGAATATGAAGCGTGTTACGTGGTAAGAACTGTGGAATGAAGGACAAAGACGGACAGAGACTGACAATAGCAATACGTACTTCGGTAGCGTGACCCGCCAGATGATTTAAGAAATGAGCTGCTGGGGCGTGCAGAAAAAGAAGCTGACAACAGACAAAGCGACAAAGGCGGTCTTTGTATGGCGCAGGGTGTGGTCTCAGCTAATGCCGGAACACAACACGCCGCCACACAATGGTCGGCGGTCCTTCCATTAGCTTCCGGCGGTGTGAGGAAAGGAACCAATGTTTGCCTGCCACACGGCGTGCAGAAAGTCAAATGAAATAACATTCGTTATTAAGCTTCCTGGCACAGCATAAGGAAAAATTTGCTGTAGTAAAAGTATCAGGCGATACGTAACTAGCCACTGACAAACAAGTGCTTTCAGGATTTTAGCAAATCTTTCCATATTATTAACTTCGAAATACTACTTGCCGAATTAAGTAGCCTAAATTTTCTCAAAGTGCAGCGCAATGGTTTCGCCCGTACCTCACGTCCCACTAACGATTTTTGGTCTGTGAAACTACATAGTCACAACGTAGAAACATAGAATCAACCTCCCCGCAGAGTTCACTATCAGGATCAATAATGTCTTCAGTGTTACGTCAGTGAAATTGTATACCATTGCAAATACCCCATGTATGCTGATGACATGCGGCAACACTTACAGGGTGTTTCAAAAATGACCGTTATATTTGAAACGGCAATAAAAACTAAACGAGCAGCGATAGAAATACACCGTTTGTTGCAATATGCTTGGGACAACAGTACATTTTCAGGCGGACAAACTTTCGAAATTACAGTAGTTACAATTTTCAACAACAGATGGCGCTGCAAGTGATGTGAAAGATATAGAAGACAACGCAGTCTGTGGGTGCGCCATTCTGTACGTCGTCTTTCTGCTGTAAGCGTGTGCTGTTCACAACGTGCAAGTGTGCTGTAGACAACATGGTTTATTCCGTAGAACAGAGGATTGTTCTGGTGTTGGAATTCCACCGCCTAGAACACAGTGTTGTTGCAACAAGACGAAGTTTTCAACGGAGGTTTAATGTAACCAAAGGACCGAAAAGCGATACAATAAAGGATCTGTTTGAAAAATTTCAACGGACTGGGAACGTGACGGATGAACGTGCTGGAAAGGTAGGGCGACCGCGTACGGCAACCACAGAGGGCAACGCGCAACTAGTGCAGCAGGTGATCCGACAGCGGCCTCGGGTTTCCGTTCGCCGTGTTGCAGCTGCGGTCCAAATGACGCCAACGTCCATGTATCGTCTCATGCGCCAGAGTTTACACCTCTATCCGTACAAAATTCAAACGCGGCAACCCCTCAGCGCCGCTACCATTGCTGCACGAGAGACATTCGCTAACGATATAGTGCACAGGATTGATGACGGCGATATGCATGTGGGCAGCATTTGGTTTACTGACGAAGCTTATTTTTACCTGGACGGCTTCGTCAATAAACAGAACTGGCGCATATGGGGAACCGAAAAGCCCCATGTTGCAGTCCCATCGTCCCTGCATCCTCAAAAAGTGCTGGTCTGGGCCGCCATTTCTTCCAAAGGAATCATTGGCCCATTTTTTAGATCCGAAACGATTACTGCATCACGCTATCTGGACATTCTTCGTGAATTTGTGGCGGTACAAACTGCCTTAGACGACACTGCGAACACCTCGTGGTTTATGCAAGATGGTGCCCGGCCACATCGCACGGCCGACGTCTTTAATTTCCTGAATGAATATTTCGATGATCGTGTGATTGCTTTGGGCTATCCGAAACATACAGGAGGCGGCGTGGATTGGCCTCCCTATTCGCCAGACATCAACCCTTGTGACTTCTTTCTGTGGGGACACTTGAAAGACCAGGTGTACCGCCAGAATCCCGAAACAATTGAACAGCTGAAGCAGTACATCTCATCTGCATGTGAAGCCATTCCGCCAGACACGTTGTCAAAGGTTTCGGGTAATTTCATTCAGAGACTACGCCATATTATTGCTACGCATGGTGGATATGTGGAAAATATCGTACTATAGAGTTTCCCAGACCGCAGCGCCATCTGTTGTTGACAATTGTAACTCCTGTAATTTCGAAAGTTTGTCTGCCTGAAAATGTACTGTTGTCCCAAGCATATTGCAACAAACGGTGTATTTCTATCGCTGCTCGTTTAGTTTTTATTGCCGTTTCAAATACACCGGTCATTTCTGAAACACCCTGTAAATGCAAAATGAATTGACTTTGCGGCGGAGCGGGCTACAAATTGGTGCGTAGTGTTTATTCACTGTCTCTCGTCGTACTGTGAACTGCAAAAGTTCCACCTACCTCAGTACGGCGTCTGATCACCAGCCCGTTTCTCTGCATGAGTAGAGACTGTCCAGACGATGTTAAAAGCAGCGTTGACGAAAAAACACCGTCAATACTTACGTCTGCAAAGTCCGCGTAAACTCTGGTAGCAAACTATCCTATAATATAATAGTTTTCGGATGGAGGGCAATTGCTTCATCTCTTTAGAAAAATGTCAATATTCTGCAACAATTTCTTTTATTTCTTTAGGTTCAAAATAAAACTTGCCATCAGCCCGTATTTAATTAACGAATAACATCACTGTCCTCAGCTCACAGTTCAGACAACCCAGTACACACACACACAAGGCAGCCTGGAATGTACGTAAGTCCAACCCGAATTATCACGCGATTTACAGTCATCACTCTGCTACAATGTACGAGTTTCACTTTAGGTCCTTTTTCAGTCGATATCTAATAACGAAATTGCTCGCCAAATATTCCATAGACGAATATGAAACATGCCACGCGGAATTTTACAAAGGCCGAAAGCCCACGCGGGGCTCTCTTCCCAACAAAACAATCCAAAAACTTCCAGACTTCACAATACTGTCCGTAAATGCAATTGCTATTACGGCCACACAACCTGGACGCGAGAAGCCAATTACTTCTTCATTTTACACGTAATAAAGACGGAAGCGTTCAACATGACTTGCACGTCCGATAGCTGACTAGCGACTGACTAATGCCGTTCCTTCCAGGGCCTATAATTACTTGCAATGCGCGGGAAATGCTTAACTCTGACTGTTTGTTCAAAATGACCAGCCAATCAAAACTATCCTTCGACTTCTTTTTGCACTAAAACTGTCTTACGCCAATCAACATTCACAGATGCATTTACGTCACTTCATCATGCAAATATTAATAAAATGTTTAACAAAACCAAAAGAAAAGAAAACTAATCTTGGAATAACTTTAGAAAATGATTATACTTTCAACTATTTTTCTGACTGCCTCCTTACGAAGACAAGTACACTTAGACTACGTCATCAGCAATGTGGGTACAAATATCTTTCCCACGCTATGGTTACGTAACGTATTATATAAAATTAATCATGAAATTTAACGTATGTCCCACGTAGACACTCTCACTCATTCTCATCTACTCACACAACAACACAGTAAATAAATACTGATCTTTTCTGAATTTTATATTACGAAAATGAGAATAATTAAAGTTCTTAATTATGAAAATTCAAACAAATTGACTTAACATTTTGTGAGGTTCAGTAATGATTTCAAATGATACTAAAAGACAAACTGTTATGAATCCTAATTGACTTTAATCTTACAAATGTCGGTTTGAGGTGTTTTAGGTAATTTTCTCGAACTCTGAAAGTATGCCAGCTGGAAAGCTGATATTTTTACACAATCTTCTTTTTAATAACAAAGGACAGACAGTATATCGACTTTTAACTAAACTGAATAGTATTTAATATAGTTTATTTAGGTTCTTAGGGGCTTGAATAGTCTGTCGCTCGAATTGACACAGGTACAGCTTCCCATGGCTAGGCTAGCGACAGGTGCGAATCAGTCACGCTAAGATACAAGCGGCTGTTCTGTCACCGCCAACGGCTCCAATGCTACGAGTCGTACTGCAGAGTAGTTTACTGCAATAAAATCCTATTGCGTATTGACTCGCGACGTTACAACGTGAGGACAGCTGTCGAGATTGCCGATGCTGATCTGCGTGTGTCATCACGATGGGCACAGATTATTGGGTTGAAACGTGAACTTTCAAAATCCCAAGCAGCCCTGGTAGATAGTTCTAGGTTTATTAGCACGATATTTCAAGAATATCTCCCATCCCTAGTCCTAAATGGAAAACAAAGAAATTACTCTCCTTCAGAGAAGAGCGTAGGAATAAAATTAAGTAAAAACCTAAATTGGACTGATCAAAGAGTTACAACGTCCAATAAAGCGTCAACCGCTGTGCACACCCTACTAAAAGGTCTTTTTAGACCTGAAAAACAATCTTGTATTAACGCTCGTAGTTCATGTTATTGATTACAGCGATGTTTTCTTCTTATTCGACCTGTTCACCACATTCACCAAATTGTCCATATGACATAGTAGCCGGTGCCATTATTCACTTGTACAGCAAATTGGCTTACACATTCATATAGTTTCAATGTCTGAATATACTGTAATATAAGATTTATTTGTGCAGAGTCTCTTTGGGTGTTACATTGTCCTTGTGATTTGTATCGATATAGTCATAAAAGCCACATATCTTTGTACAACAACCTATATAGAGCTATGAATGCTCGCTGAAGTTGTGTGGACTATCTGTATGGTATTAAGTTATCTGACGATGGCCTAAGAAGCCGAAAGCCGGTTCATAACGAACTATTAATTAAATATTATTTTGGAAGAGTAATACTGTGTATTCAATTTTCTAATATGTCTATGTTCCTCCAAGAACGACGGAATACTCCATAAATATAATCTATTCCCTTCTCCCGAATCTATTCCCTTCTCCCGTCGGGAGACTTGGGACAAAAGCTTGTCTCTTACTACTAACTGTTGTGTCAGTCTATACTTTTCTGTGTGTGTTACTTTACGCATTATAATTCAAGTCCCATCAAGGTAATAAATACAATTGATACGGCTTATAGCATCATTTATTTTAACGACGTATTGGCATAATAGCGAAATCTAATGTTGTTGTTGTTGTTGTGGTCTTCAGTCCTGAGACTGGTTTGATGCAGCTCTCCATGCTACTCTATCCTGTGCAAGCTTCTTCATCTCCCAGTACCTACTGCAACCTACATCCTTCTGAATCTGCTTAGTGTATTGATCTCTTGGTCTCCCTCTACGATTTTTACCCTCCACGCTGCCCTCCAATGCTAAATTTGTGATCCCTCGATGCCTCAGAACATGTCCTACCAACCGATCCCTTCTTCTAGTCAAGTTGTGCCACAAACTTCTCTTCTCCCCAATCCTATTCAATACCTCCTCATTAGTTACGGGGTCTACCCACCTTATCTTCAGCATTCTTCTGTAGCACCACATTTCGAAAGCTTCTATTCTCTTCTTGTCCAAACTAGTTATCGTCCATGTCTCACTTCCATACATGGCTATACTCCATACAAATACTTTCAGAAACGACTTCCTGACACCTAAATCTATATTCGATGTTAACAAATTTCTCTTCTTGAGAAACGCTTTCCTTGCCATTGCCAGTCTACATTTTATATCCTCTCTACTTCGACCATCATCGGTTATTTTACTCCCTAAGTAGCAAAACTCCTTTACTACTTTAAGTGTCTCATTTCCTAATCTAATTCCCTCAGCATCACCCGACTTAATTTGACTACATTCCATTATCCTCGTTTTGCTTTTGTTGATGTTCATCTTATATCCTCCTTTCAAGACACTGTCCATTCCGTTCAACTGCTCTTCCAAGTCCTTTGCTGTCTCTGACAGAATTACAATGTCATCGGCGAACCTCAAAGTTTTTACTTCTTCTCCATGAATTTTAATACCTACTCCGAATTTTTCTTTTGTTTCCTTTACTGCTTGCTCAATATACAGATTGAATAACATCGGGGAGAGGCTACAACCCTGTCTTACTCCTTTCGCAACCACTGCTTCCCTTTCATGCCCCTCGACTCTTATAACTGCCATCTGGTTTCTGTACAAATTGTAAATAGCCTTTCGCTCCCTGTATTTTACCGCTGCCACCTTCAGAATTTGAAAGAGAGTATTCCAGTCAACATTGTCAAAAGCTTTCTCTAAGTCTACAAATGCTAGAAACGTAGGTTTGCCTTTTCTTAATCTTTCTTCCAAGATAAGTCGTAAGGTCAGTATTGCCTCACGTGTTCCAACATTTCTACGGAATCCAAACTGATCTTCCCCGAGGTCGGCTTCTACCAGTTTTTCCATTCGTCTGTAAAGAATTCGCGTTAGTATTTTGCAGCTGTGACTTATTAAACTGATAGTTCGGTAACTTTCACATCTGTCAACACCTGCTTTCTTTGGGATTGGAATTATTATATTCTTCTTAAAGTCTGAGGGTATTTCGCCTGTCTCATACATCGTGCTCACCAGATGGTAGAGTTTTGTCATGACTGACTCTCCTGAGGCCATCAGTAGTTCTAATGGAATGTTGTCTACTCCCGGGGCCTTGTTTTGACTCAGGTCTTTCAGTGCTCTGTCAAACTCTTCACGCAGTATCTTATCTCCCATTTCATCTTCATCTACATCCTCTTCCATTTCCATAATATTGTCCTGAAGTACATCGCCCTTGTATAAACCCTCTATATACTCCTTCCACCTTTCTGCTTTCCCTTCTTTGCTTAGGACTGGGTTGCCATCTGAGCTCTTGATATTCATACAAGTGGTTCTCTTCTCTCCAAAGGTCTCTTTAATTTTCCTGTAGGCAGTATCTATCTTACCCCTAGTGAGACAAGCCTCTACATCCTTACATTTGTCCTCTAGCCATCCCTGCTTAGCCATTTTGCACTTCCTGTCGATTTCATTTTTGAGACGTTTATATTCCTTTTTGCCTGCTTCATTTACTGCATTTTTATATTTTCTCCTTTCATCAATTAAATTCAATATTTCTTCTGTTATCCAAGGATTTCTATTAGCCCGCGTCTTCTTACCTACTTGATCGTCTGCTGCCTTCACCACTTCATCCCTCAGAGCTACCCATTCTTCTTCTACTGTATTTCTTTCCGCCATTCCTGTCAATTGTTCCCTAATGCTCTCCCTGAAACTCTCTACAACCTCTGGTTCTTTCAGTTTATCCAGGTCCCATCTCCTTGAATTCCCACCTTTTTGCAGTTTCTTCAGTTTCATTCTGCAGTTCATAACCAATAGATTGTGGTCAGAATCTACATCTGCCCCAGGAAATGTCTTACAATTTAATACCTGGTTCCTAAATCTCTGTCTTACCATTATATAATCTATCTGAAACCTGTCAGTATCTCCAGGCTTCTTCCATGTATACAGCCTCCTTTCATGATTCTTGAACCAAGTGTTAGCTATGATTAAGTTATGCTCTGTGCAAAATTCTACAAGGCGGCTTCCTCTTTCATTCCTTCCCCCCAATCCATATTCACCTACTATGTTTCCTTCTCTCCCTTTTCCTACTGAGGAATTCCAGTCACCCATCACTATTAAATTTTCGTCTCCCTTCACTACCTGAATAATTTCTTTTATCTCGTCATACATTTCATCTATTTCTTCTTCATCTGCAGAGCTAGTTGGCATATAAACTTGTACTACTGTAGTAGGCATGGGCTTTGTGTCTATCTTGGCCACAATAATGCGTTCACTATGCTGTTTGTAGTAGCTAACCCGCACTCCTATTTTTTTATTCATTATTAAACCTACTCCTGCATTACCCCTATTTGATTTTGTATTTATAACCCTGTAATCACCTGACCAAAAGTCTTGTTCCTCCTGCCACCGAACTTCACTAATTCCCACTATATCTAACTTTAACCTATCCATCTCCCTTTTTAAATTTTCTAACCTACCTGCCCGATTAAGTGATCTGACATTCCACGCTCCGATCCGTAGAACGCCAGTTTTCTTTCTTCTGATAACAACGTCCTCTTGAGTAGTCCCCGCCCGGAGATCCGAATGGGGGACTATTTTACCTCCGGAATATTTTACCCAAGAGGACGCCATCATCATTTAATCATACAGTAGAGCTGCATGTCCTCGGGAAAAATTACGGCTGTAGTTTCCCCTTGCTTTCAGCCGTTCGCAGTACCAGCACAGCAAGGCCGTTTTGGTTAATGTTACAAGGCCAGATCAGTCAATCATCCAGACTGTTGCCCCTGCAGCTACTGAAAAGGCTGCTGCCCCTCTTCAGGAACCACATGTTTGTCTGGCCTCTCAACAGATACCCCTCCGTTGTGGTTGCACCTACGGTACGGCCATCTGTATCGCTGAGGCACGCAAGCCTCCCCACCAACGGCAAGGTCCATGGTTCCCACTATATCTAACTTTAACCTATCCATCTCCCTTTTTAAATTTTCTAACCTACCTGCCCGATTAAGTGATCTGACATTCCACGCTCCGATCCGTAGAACGCCAGTTCTAGATAGGTTAAAGTTAGATAGGTTAAAGTTAGATATAGTGGGAATTAGTGAAGTTCGGTGGCAGGAGGAACAAGACTTTTGGTCAGGTGATTACAGGGTTATAAATACAAAATCAAATAGGGGTAATGCAGGAGTAGGTTTAATAATGAATAAAAAAATAGGAGTGCGGGTTAGCTACTACAAACAGCATAGTGAACGCATTATTGTGGCCAAGATAGACACAAAGCCCATGCCTACTACAGTAGTACAGTAATAGTCTCGTCTAAATCCCATGTAAAAGCTACATTTTAAAAAAGTTGTATTATACGACATCGCTGATTGTGACGTATCGTATAAATCTACGTACTTTTTTTTTATGTTTGAAGAAATAAACCAGCTATAGCTTCCAACGTTCATTTTTGTTTGTTACGTATTTGGATATTACTAAAAGCAATGTAACCCTTCTTTTCCGACTCTTGTTTTCTGTAGATGTTGGTTTAAAATCGGTATATTTGTTAAACAGCCAGTGCTAGCATCGCTTTAAAGATGTCGCAAAAAATAGGAAAATATTAACTACGGCAGAAAAGACACATACGATGGTGAGTCAAATGAAAACCTTAAATATTTTTTTAAAATATTATTTATTGTGCAGAAGTGGTACGATTCAATATAATCTCCCCCACGCTCACCTCCAGCGCGTACAAAGTGCATAAATTCCTTTAGAAAAAAATTCTTTTGGTTGTCCGCGCAACACCCATGCACAGCGTGGCGTACCTCTTCATCAGAACAGAACTTCTTTCCTCCCATTGCGTCTTTGAGTGGTCCAAACATATGGAAATCACTTGGGGCAAGGTATGGTGAGTATGGTGGATGAGGGAGACACTCAAAATGCAGGTCTGTGATTGTTGCAACTGTTTTACGGGCAGTGTGAGGCTTTGCATTGTCATGTTGCAAAAGGACACCTGCTGACAGCAATCCACGTCCCTTTGATTTGATTGCAGTGTCACTTGGCGGATTTTCTTCACTACGGCTTCAACTGCTGCAATGTTCTGTGGAGTCACAACTCGTTATGCCTGACCTGGACGAGGAGCATCTTCCACTGAAGTCACACCATTTGCGAACTTCCTACTCCATTCGTAGACTTGCTGCTGTGACAAACATGCATCACCGTACTGAACCTTCATTAGTCGATGAATTTAAATAGGTTTCACACCTCCACTACGCAAAAACCGAATAACAGAACGCTGTTCTTCCCTGGTGCAAGTCGCAAGTGTGGCGGCCATCTTTATACTGATACTGTGACGGTATGTGTGCATCTGCACTATGCTGCCACCTACAGGCCATTCTGCACGCTGTTTGTAGCACACTTACCAACTTACAGGAAAATGGGGCGAAATTTCGATTTGTTATTACAAATTTAAGGTTTTCATTTGATTCACCCTCGTATAAAATGGCGATTGGAAAATTATGAAACAAACGTCAGCATCGTCAAAGAATTGAGTTTCTCAAATTCAGCTTTTCTCCAATTTGGAAGGATGGAAAGAAAATACAGCTTTTTTCGAATACCATTCTTTAAATATCAGGTGGCCGAAATCATCTGAACACAAAGATACTGAAGAAAAATTTCGTAATACTTAAAGAGCTACTTTTTGAACTTTTAACTGTATCTGAGCCTAAATTTAATAGGTACGAAATTTTCATTAAAAAAAAGCAAAAATCTGTTTGCGCGATTACAACGACCGGAAACCGTCGGTTCCTTTGACTTTGTTACAGGCAGTTTCAACTATACTACGTTGTTCATGTCTAAATTCGCGAATCTGACGAAGATAACGCCTCCTCCACGTAGAAATATCATCTCTGCCTGTTATTACAGTATTTCATTTTCTATTTTCGAACTGGAAACCAAATCTTTTTATCAGTTTGTAAAATATTGTACTTTTGAAAGTGTCAAGTCATCATCGTCATTTACTACATTAAGTACCTTATTTATTGCAGGCGCTTCGTTTCTGAAGAAAAACGAGTACAGCTTTGACCGCACAGCACTTTTCACAAAATTGTCGCATTTTTCTAAGACAGGCGACTGACGTTTTCGCGTCTTTAGGAGAGTGAAAAGTTTTCCCAGTATCTTGTTTTTCTTTCCGTGCACACAGACACACGACACAGAAATACCAGTAAACGCAGATCTCTTATGTGCAATCTGCCATATCGCTAGCGATGGATATTCCTCTGTAAATTTGTAAAATCATTACGAACAACCTGTTTCTCTCCACAATTTAACGGCGTTCCAGACGCGGGTTTCACTGCGGATCAGAAAGCAGCGTCAGCCGTTTTCACAGCCCGTATTAACAACACGACGATCAGAGCAAAGCTACAAACTGTGACTACAAACGATTTTAAAATAAAAACTACACAGCTGAGTATGATTAAGGGAAACTTTGATGGCTGATAATATATTAGAATATATTAAAGTTTCATTTACATTAACATAGTAATGTCATATCTTATATACAAGGTGTTTGTTTTAACATGAGACAGCTATATATATCGCAAACGACGCATCGTACGAAAAAAGTGTTCTAGGTGAACAGCTAATGTTAGTAAAGGGGAATCTATCTTTGTTACAACTGTCACTACTTAACCACACCTCCTCCGCGGGTGGTGTCAATTTTGTATTTTCAAACGGGGACCGCCAATTTTTATTGCATGTTTGGATTCTATGCCAAAACTTCGTACGCTTTAGTCAGTCCATTGTTTTCCATCCGTGGTAGATGGTGCTGTAATCGATAAGTAAAAATAAAAAAAATTTGCATTGTCAACACTACCGAACCAAACGCTTCTTTTCCACTTTACCAAATAAACTGACCATGGTAGACGAGCTCTTGATCTTAAATGAGAGTAGACAACATTCCGTATGAACTGTTGATAGCCTTGGGAGAGCCAGCCATCTCTTCCGTCTGGTGGGCAAGATGTATGAGACAAGAGAGGCACACTTCGACTTCAAGAAGAACATAATAATTCCATAGAAAGCAGATGCTGACAGGCATGAAAATTATCGAACTATCAATTTAACAAGTCACGCTTTCAAAATATTTCTTTACAGACGAATGCAAAAACTGGTAGAAGCCGATCTCGGGCAAGATCAGTTTGGATTCCGTAGAAATGTAAGAGGCAATACTGACCCTATGACTTCACTTAGAAGATATGTTAAGCATTTGTAGATTTGGAGAAAGATTTTGACAATGTTCACTGGAATAGTCTCTGTCAAATTCTGAAGGTGGCTGGGGTAAAACACAGGGAGAGAAAGGCTATTTACAATTGTTACACAAACTAGAAGGCAGTTATAAGAGTCGAGGGACACTAAAGGCAGGCGTTGGTTGAGAAAGAAGTGAGACAGGGTTGTAGCCTATCCCCGATGTCATTCCATCCACATATTGACCAAGGAGTAAAGGAAACAAAGAAAAATTTGGAGTAGGAATTAAAATCGAGAAGAAGAAATAAAAACCTTGAGGTTTGCCGATGCCGCTGACGTTGTGATTCTGTCACAGACAGCACAGGACTTGGAAGAGCAGTTCAACGGAATGAACAGTCTCTTGAAAGGAAGATATAAGATCAATAAAACCAAAACAAGGATATGGAATGTATTCGAATGAAATCAGGTCATGCTGAGGAAATTAGGTTAGAAAATGAGACACTTAAAGTAGTAGATGAGTTTTTCTATTTGGGCAGCAAAATAACTGCTGATGGTCGAAGTAGAGAGGATATACGAGTAAAATGTAGACTGGCGATGGCGAGGGACGCGTTTCTGAAGAAGAGAAATTTGTTAACATCGAGTATAGATTTAAGTATCACGAAGTCCTTTCTGAATGTATTTGTATGGAGCGTAGCCATGTACTGAAGTGAAACAAGAAGAGTTAGAAGCTTTTGAAATGTGGTGCCACAGAAAAATGCTCAACATTAGATAGTTAGGTCACGTGGCTAATGAGGACGTACTGAATAGAATTGGGAAGGAGAGGAATTTGTGGCACAACTTGACTAGGAGAAGGTATCGGGTGGTAGGAAACGTTGTGAGGTATCAAGGGATCGTCAATTTAGTATTGGAGGGAAGCGTGGAGGGTAAAAATCGTAGAGGGAGGCCAAGAGATGAACATACTGAGTACATTCAGAAGGATGTAGGTTGCAACAGTTACTCCGAGATGAAGCATGTACAGGATAGAGTAGCATGGAGAGTTGCATCAAACCAGTCTTTGGAGTGAAGTCCACAGCAACAACAACAACAACAACAACAACAACATGCTGACGCCTCTGGCTGCGCGGCCTGCTGCTACGCCATCGAGAGCATCTGGTTTTTTTTCTTTTTTTTTTCCTGCTCTCTGTGGCGTCGAAGATTCTCCGAGACATCAGTGACGCGATTGTGTGTCCCATTATTACGTGGCTCGCGGTAAAGCGAACTGCAGCCGAGTGCCATTCGCGTATGAATTCGCCATACAAAGAAAGAGGAAATCCTAATACGAAGCACAAGATGAACCCAGCAAAGGTCCAAAAGAGCAATATAAAATACGTTACTTAAAATTTTACAATCGATCAAGCACTAAATCCACTAGACGATAGATCTGAAGAACTTTATAAAGGCAGTAACTATTTTCAATTATTACATAATATGTACCAGTAGAAAGATATTCTACTGAAACGCTGTAAGCGTTTAGAATGTCTTTTAACTGATGGTAATTCTGTTGACACAAATAGGGTAGAATTAGCAAAGGAAATTTTGGCAGTATCGGCGCTTTTGAGCAAAAAAGAAAGCAAAAAAAGATGTTTAAATGTGTGTGAAATCTTATGGGACTTAACTGCTAAGGTCATCAGTCCCTAAGCTTACACACTACTTAACCTAAATTGTCCTAAGGACAAACACACATACCTATGCCCGAGGGAGGACTCGAACCTCCGCCGGGGCCAGCCGCACAGTCCATGACTGCAGCGCCCCTAGACCGCTCGGCTAATCCCGCGAGGCACAAAAGAAAGCCTAAGCAATATATTGGGTTTAATTACAAAGTTAAATTTTATCCCAAATGTTAGTAACCTTTAATAATATTGCTAACGACAACAATAACTGTAATACGGGTCGATAGAAGATTCATTATCACTCCTTTAACAATGTTGCTAACGCCAATAATTGTAATATGGGACGAAAGAAGTTTGTCTAAGTTGAAATTAATTAAAAACTTTTTACATTCGGTTACAGAAAATCCTCTCAATGGTGTGACTATTTTGGCAACTGAGCATGAAATTGATGATCAGGTAAATTTTCAAGACGTAACAGGAAAGTTCGCAGAAGTGAAAGCATGATAAAAAACAACGCTTTTTGTGATTTTAGCGTAGCAGTTGTTATCTTGATTTATTTTCAAAATAATGCCGTTTAAAAATGAAAAAAATTGTAGTTAACAATTTGTGGCTAGGCACAGATCTTTCTTAATTAATTTCTACTCTTTTGTACTGCTTGATTATTGTTGTATTATACGTTTCTGTCTAAAAATACTCTTTTTTAAAACTTAAGTAAAACGTTTTGATTTTCATGGATATATGTATCGCAACATCAAGAACGAGCTGTATTTCGTAAACCAAAGTTGGGAGGAGTGTTCCTGCATCTGGAATACGATATCAATCCAGATTTTTCTCCAGTCACATAAGAGTGGATCTAGTAGCACCACTACGCTGTAACGGTCGTGAGTGTTAGTTTCCTTCGAGAATGTGCTGCTGAACTGACTTTAGTCCAGAGTGCTTTTAAGCCGACAAAGACGCCATTACCAAAGCCCCACTGAGTCTGAACGAGGTTGTGAAATAGGGCCGCGAGAAACTGGATGTTCCTTCTGCAAAACTACAAAAAGACTTAGTAGAACTTAGCCACTGTACATGATTGCTGGCAGTGGTGGTCATGAGAAAGCGCAAAACGAGCAGGCTCTGGATGGCCACATGGCACTACTAAGAGCGAAGACCATTGTATCCGGCAGATGGCTCTGGCGCATTGTACATTGGAGGGCAGCGTGGAGGTCTTTTGTGATTCTTGACGTAAGCTGGTTCTGCCCCGGTGCCAATGATAGTCGCGTTTTGGTTAGAAGGAGGCCATTTGACGGCTGTAACCAACCTGTCTGCGTGCTAGACTCACTCGACCTGCATCAGGAGTTACGGTGTGGGGTAAGATTTCGTATGACAATGGGAATCCCCTCGTGGTTATCCCACATTCCGTGACTGTAAATCTGTACTTCAATCTCGTGATTCGATCTATTGCTCTGCTACTCATGAACAGCATTCCCAGGTGTGTTTTCCAAGAGGATAACGCTCGCCGACATACAACTATTGCAGCATGCTCTACAGGATGTCAACATCTTGCATTGGCCTGTTCGATCACCAGAACTGTCTCTTATCGAGCACAAATGGGGCATCATCGGACGATAACACCACCATCATCCACAAACGGCATTAACCGTCACTGTATTGACCAACTAAGTGCGATGGGCATGGAATTCCGTCCGAAAAACTAACATCCATCACCTGTGCATCACAATGCATGAACGTTTGCACGCTTGCATTCAACATTCTGGTGATTATACTGGTTATTAATGCACCAGCATTTCACATTTGGAATGGGGTTGGTTGGTTGTTTGGGGAAGGAGACCAGACAGCGTGGTCATCGGTCTCATCGGATTAGGGAAGGATGGGGAAGGGAGTCGGCCGTGCCCTTTCAGAGGAACCATCCCGGCATTTGCCTGGAGTGATTTAGGAAAATCACGGAAAACCTAAATCAGGATGGCCGGACGCGGGATTGAACCGTCGTCCTCCCGAATGCGAGTCCAGTGTCTAACCACTGCGCCACCTCGCTCGGTACATTTGGAATGACTTATCTGACACATTAACCTGTGATCTCGTAATGTTAATCACCGTCTGTTATATAGATCAATGTATTTCCGAAATTTCATTACTCTGCATTAACTATTTTTTGATGATGCGATTTTATTTTCCGTCGCTGTACACCAGCGGAAGTCTGACGCCAGTGATAAAGTGCATGTGGTCACCCGGTTAGAGAGCTTTGCGTGGGACGGCGAGGCAGCTGAGTTAAGATGCGGAGTTGGCACCCCTGCGCGCAACTTGCCACTTAGCCACAAGCAGCACCCCGCCCTGGAGTTCGTGGCTACTTAGCGGCCTGCGGTTCTTTTCGAGGCAGGGCTTAATCCCCGTCCTCGCTAGAGGATTATCCGTGTTCGCAGAATGGGACTGTTAGTCTCGGGTTGCGTACAACTGCTAGGTCCAGCTGCAAGTTTCTACAGCATTCTCTTCTGAAACACCTGCGAAATCTGACAAGCACCATACTACAAATAAAAAAGAATAGTTCTGTAGTCTTTGTATATTTAATTTGCACCAGTCTCATGCAGTGTGTACTTTTCAACGATACCGATAGCTCGCATTTTTGATTCGTCTCTCTTGTTTCTGCCCAACTCTAATATTTCAGTACTTGCCTTGAAACTTAACGATACTTTCCACGGTCTCTTCACTTTTTATGTAAACTGAAGGTGGAGGGGGGGGCAGAAAAGAAAAGGAAGGAGCTATTTTTGTCAACTGCATAGGTGCTTCGCGCGGAATCAAGTGGCGACGGGTAAAGATGTGTGCCGGACCGCTTTTGTGCATCAGCACTGAGGGCGGCCGAAAAATTGCCCACCGAGGCGAATCAATCATACGAATGCGTGGTGCCTGGTTCTTTCGAACTTACTGTAAGCCATAGAAAACGAATCTTGTTTGAATTTCTTTTCTGGGATACACAGTATCAGGCCATTTATTCTGTCAGTCTGTAACCTCCCCCTCACTTATCGACCTTAATGACCGTAAAAAATGAAACCGCGTGTACCTAATGGGAATTTTGGAAAAGCAATCGTCACCGAAGTTAACCTGTCGGTAAAGAGGGAGGAAAGAGTTACATCTAAATGAAAGGAAAAGTGCTAATGAAACTGGTGGAAATTAATTTTGAAAAGGGGTAAAGTTAATAAAGAAAGTAAATGTGCAGCCGTTACGTTAACAATCAACTAGCGGTAATTAGGTATTTGAGATTTGGGGGAAATTACGGTTGCCAGCCCTAAGGACAATTACTATAGTAACTGAAAAAGAAAGGTTATTACACACATAATTAGCACTAGTTGTGTGGCAACTGAAGGTTGACACGTGTAGTGTGAAAACTAAAAGTTTGTCAGAAGTAATAAATTTCGCTACACTCTGACTTAATTTAGCAAAAGAATTAATAAAACAGGAAAATCGAAAGTTAATTTAGTGACTGAAGTTAATAGTGAGCTTTCTTTCTGAAGCACATCGAAATTCAGTAAAACACGGTTAGTCTTGGACTACCTCAACAATCATTTCAAAAGCTACTTGAATCTACGCAATTTAGAAATAAGAGATTTAACTTTGAACTTGAATTAAATGATTCTGAACAATTAACAATAGTAAAATTTAGTACGTACCAAGCTGAGCTGCAGTCACAGGTAAGCTAAAATACGGTAACAAAACTCGCACTCTTAATTTGTGCTAGTGTAATCTAAATATTGTAGCCAGCTATGAATACCTTAATTGAAATTTGAAATTAAAGCAGTGAAATAGAATATTACTTTAATGCTGGCGTTTGAATTTCAATGACACTCGGGTTCATTCCGGAAAAGGAAGGGACCCTGCTTGGTAATGCAATTGGGACAATGAGCAACAAAGGTTCATGCTACGTTGCTGTAATTTTGTGATTTGAACAGTTTGAAATGCTGAGGTCTGCCATACAGTTCTAGAACTTTACGTGCGTCCAGTCTTCCTTGTTGGTTGATTGAAGGTTTGAAGCCGTCGATCGAGGAGGTGGCGACAGTCACTCATTGTCGGCCGTTGCTGTTGCAAAAGCTGGATGTTGGCGCGCCTTCTTCTCGACACGGTCACCAGACGAAACGGGCTCTTGATGTGCGCCAGGTAATGCTTCCCGTCCGCGACACCATGTCAGAAACTATCATCGCAAGTCGAGCGCAATTACATGCTGCCAAACCCCGAAAGCGCGGCAACTCGCGGGAGCTTCACACAACACACCTGCTCCACTCGCTACTCCAGCCAGACTCCTGTGCTCAGCCCGCGCTCCACGCGGCAGAGTTAACGCTACCAAAGATCCTACACTTTCGTTCTTCACACGACCTATCGATGTAATCGTTCGATAGCAGTTTTCCCTAGGCAAGACCCAGCGTAAAATACAAATAATATTTACGAAACAAACCAATTATACATCGACATAAATGCATAAATATATATATACAAACAGTAAAACAATTACAATATATAAAGAGACAGAAATGTCGTATCTTGAGGTAACAAAGCAGGGAAAAAAATAATAGTACAATAGATGGAAATAGGAGGATATGCATTTCCGGCGTTACAAGTCCTCTGAGAGACAAGGAAGGTTCAAATGGTTCAAATGGCTCTGAGCACTATGGGACTTAACATCTGAGGTCATCAGTCCCTTGGAAGTTAGAACTACTTAAACCTAACTAACCTAAGGACATCACACACATTCATGTCCGAGGCAGGATTCGAACCTGCGACCGTAGCGGTCGCGCGGTTCCAGACTGAAGCGCCTAGAACCGGCCGTTCACAACAGTCGGCAGACAAGGAAGGCTTTAGGTGTCAGATGGTTAATTTTTTTTCGAAAGCATATTCTCAGTTTTGCCCAAATAGCTGCCTCCCTTAATCGGCATCGAACGAACGATTTTTATCCGCGGGCCTTCAGTACCTAAGAAGCTCTTATTAGCGTGGCAGTTCTGGGGATGCCTGATTTCAATCATGTCTTTATTGTCCAGAGCGATTACATCTGATGCGGACATAGCTGCAGTTCTACTACAGGGCAAGGAGGGCGAGCACACACCTGTCGTCTATGCGTCACTCTATTTTCCAAGGCTGAAAGCGAGTACTCAGTTAATGTGTTGGAAGCGTTAGCGGTGATGTTTGCGCTGGAAAAGTTGCGCTTCTATCTGGAACACAAGCCTTTCTGTCTGGAGACGGACAATCAAGCACTCGGCTGGGTGCTTGCTAGGCTCCTGAAGACCATGAGTATTGTACACTGGGCAATGCTGATTTCTGCTTTTAAGCTCCCTGTACAGCATATACACAACACGGAAAATCAAGTTGATGACGTGTTAAGTACGATGTGTCAGGTAGACGAAGACGAAATTCTTGACGTCTTAAAGAAATGCAGGTTATTCTGCTGCTTTGATGGAGGTTCCCTCCATATTTAGTAATTTAAAGGAACAGCAGAACCAGTTCTGAACTAGCTCAGATCCGGGAGAGGATCAATCGGGGTGAAATGGTGGCCCCATACGCGATGCCTCAGGGTCTCCTTTGTTACGAGTTTCGTAAGGATCACAGGTTGAAAATTTGTCTTCCTCAAACTTTGATCCTGGCAATCTTCAGTTCTTTTCGTGAATCCCTCTGTGGTAGGTATTTGGGTTTAGCTACAATTCTGTAGACAATTATTAAACAGTATCTTAAGTGTGGTGTCACCGCCAGACACCACACTTGCTAGGTGGTAGCTTTAAATCGGCCGCGGTCCATTAGTACATGTCGGACCCGCGTGTCGCCACTGTCAGTAATTGCAGACCGAGCGCCACCACACGGCAGGTCTAGAGAGACTGACTAGCACTCGCCCAGTTGTACGACGACTTTGCTAGCGACTACACTGACGAAGCCTTTCTCTCATTTGCCGAGAGACAGTTAGAATAGCCTTCAGTTAAGTCCATTGCTACGACCTAGCAAGGCGCCATTAACCATTTCTAGAGAGAGTCTCACTTGTATCATCAAGACTGCCGTATACAAATGATGAATTAAAGTTAAGTATTCCAGCAGCTACGTACTTTTCTTATAGCATTCATTACGTATCCTGTTTCAGACATAACGTCAGCCGGCTTGTGTAAACGCGTGCCTTTCGGTTACCCCTCACTGTGGACTGGGTGTCTTGTCAGTCCACAACATTAAGTATAATGGTTTAGTGAAAGATTTTAAAAGGTTCATGGCACTGGGTGAGTTGAGCAAGACAGCGAAACCTCTAACTTGAATATTCGAGAAGGTCTGTTGTGCTCCTCGCATGAGAAGAGTCCAATGGATAACTCTTCATCGATTGTATCGGGCCGTTTCCATGCAACAAGGAGGGTTATCATAACATTTTTGTGGCCGTTGACGCGTTCAGCTGGTTTGCGGGCTTATTCCGAGCGGGTCGGTTATGGCGGTGCTCACAGTCCACCATCTTACTAGTACCTTTTACTGTTTTGGTCCCCAAAGGCCCTTGTTTCAGACAATGCGACCGCTTTCCCTTCAACACATTTTAATTGTGCTTCGATTATGCTGTCAAGCACACAACGATCGACCCCTTAGTACATGCTGTCATCCAACATCGAGGAAATCAATTGCAGTTTAAGGCAGTCTTGATTCTACACCACGCTACTAGGCAGTCGTGTTGGGACACGTGATTGGGGTTTACCTTCGACAATGCACTTCACGAAGCTCTTAGAACTACACCTACACAGTTGATCCAGGGCTACCTGATGAACTCAACTCTTGGAAACCTGGGTACGATTAGCGACCTGCTGCCGGAGAAGGTTTATCCTTCGGATGTTAAGACAAAGTAGAACCCAGCACGCCGAAAATATTTCTCGTGCACATCAGAAGCAGGCCAGGAGGTACAATCAAGTGCGTCAGAACTTAATTTCTACGTCGCGGATTTGGTGTACGTGCGGATTTTCTGGGTTCAAAATAAAGCCAATCGGGGTATCGTCCAGAAAATGCTCCCTCGTTTTGTAGCCCATGCAAAATAGTAGAAATTACTTCTCCTGTGAGTTTCTGAGTACAGCACACCAAAAGAAAGAAGCGAATATGGGCCCACGAAAATCTGATTAAGCCCGAAAACACGAGGATACAATGTTTGTGGTTTCCCTCCGTGGGACTTTTAGCGGGGGAGGATGAGGAGGTAATCGATTCCAGAAATTGTTTCGCTTTCCCGCCGCGATGTTTCGCTCGCAGCTAG
Organism: Schistocerca cancellata; assembly: GCF_023864275.1. NCBI lineage: Eukaryota > Metazoa > Arthropoda > Insecta > Orthoptera > Acrididae > Schistocerca > Schistocerca cancellata. The sequence goes on from NC_064628.1 coordinate 24,879,600, forward strand.
GTGGCGAGCGTTCGACACCGAAAGCGTGATGGACGGAAAGAGTCTGGGGGTAGTGCAGATTTAGACGGGCAACCGAAAGTCACGACTGGGAGACCGTGCGGCTCGTTATGCTGCATCCTATAATTGGTTTACGGACGGGCACTAGATGGTGTGGAGAGGAAGTGTGCTCTGATGATTGTGACAGGCAGCAGTCGAGGTAGAGCAGTGTTTGTGGCTGCATGTTGTAACGGAACATATTAAAGGCTTTACTTTACCGAAGTATGCGATGCCCTCCAAATTCAACCAGTTTAATGAGTATTTATGATTATAGAAAAGTTATTGTGTATGTTAACAATGATTGCATAACATGTCTGCATAAACAGTCAACCCATTAAATTATACTGAATAACTGACCCACACAAAAGTTTATATCACTTGATCACTGATACAGCAAATGTCATCATGTAAAAACACTGAGTTCATCTTAAATAATTAATATGAAGTACGAAAAATAGTGGCCAACTTAGGTATTTTGGATCTCCTTAAATAAAATTCACCCAGTGAAACCTATTTGTTCATTAGGAGCGGTTTCACTCAGTATTCACGAAATCAATCCTATTTTAGACGAAAACCAATGTAATTCTTAATAATTCATGTTATTTACTTATTTATGCAAATTAGAGAAGTCAATTGACAAACTTCTAAAAAACGGCCTTTTTGTAACAAAGAATTATTCTGTCAAGTCAACAAATCTGTCTGTCATTTTAATAACATGTTAAATTATGTCACTCGATGCAAATTAATAACTTTTCTGCACAAATTATGATAACAGATGTACATGTGACTTGTAAACTATATCTCTTTTTTAGTAGTTCTTTGACAATGTTATAAATACAAGCTGCAAGAAGGGTCGGGAGGCAGTCGGAACGTCACTTTGGTAAAGTGTGTTTGTGTGTTATTGTTTGAGGTGGATAAACAATGCAAAGAACATGTAACGGAAGTACTACTTTGTGTTGAGTCATGGTCTTTGGTGGACAGTGGAATTAAGATGGCCACCAGAGTAATAAATATTTGAAGTTTACATATTTGTTGGTTTCGCTCGTTCTTTATCATCAAAAGCACATAAAAAACACGGGACCTCATGTTTTTAACCCTAGACAACCAGATTTAGAGCCAGCATCAGCATCGAGACACAGCAGCGATCCAGCAAGCAGCAGCGATTACCACAACACAATGCAGTTTCATCGTGCCAACCTAACATCAAGTGCTAACAAGCTCCGTAAATGGGACTGAAATAGTGCGATTATAGCAATTAGCAATATCTACGACTAGGCGACCATTACAATGTGTAACGACAGCTGTGTTGTTAACGACATATCTAGAATGTATATCAGGGAAAGTGTGCTTTTCCCAGTATGAAGTGCTGTGTACCAGTCTTGCACGGGCATGTGTTGGGATATTCCGTCCCATGTGGAAGTAAACTCCACGTTGCATCGAGCGGGAAGTGGCATTGCGTGGCTCGCAAAATGTGGTCTACTTGGGAAGCTATGCGCTTTTAGTTGGCTTCAAACGTAAAAGTGTTTTCCCTGGTGCAAAGTTATTGTATGACGTTGGATAACGGCATACTTCACTATGCAAGGGTGAGAGTCTGCTTGTCTATGAAATAAACTCTGTTCCTTACACATGGTTTTGTTGTTTGAGTGTGTTCTCGTCGTGTGTCCAAATGCAATGACCTTTATTAGTTTTACGTTAATATCTTTTCTCGTGTGTTACGTTTATTAACCGATGTTCTGACTGCATTTATAAAACTGTTTCGTTGAAACATGTCGTTTTAAAGTGTCTCTTATGATTAATTATTAAAATAGACTCTCAATTGGAATCGTCAGGTAATTAATATACGGTAATGATCGCTCACAAACTGTCGATACTGGACGGTTACTGCTAGTGTCTGATTTCTTAAAAGCGTATTATCAGCTATGTTTTAAAGAAATGTAGAGCTTCGTGTTTTGTGCAAGATATCCTTTAATTAATAACTGGTAGTTGCACAAGATACCCTTTAATTAATAATTGGTAGAATTAGGTCCATTATTTGTACATTCCCAAGCTTGGGCTGGTTTCTCATCTTTGATACTATGGGGTTTAAAATTATTGTGTTTTAGTTATTATATGTATGTTCCTTGCTTTAGAAGTCATTTGTAACCAGATTGTTCATGACACTGCAGACGACCGCTGTCAGCACTATATGCGACCTAGGGGCATGTTGATCTCCTCTTTTGTAACAATGTGGTGCGAAACACGCATTGTATCATTGTTAAGAGGTACAGAGGCGAGAAAGTGTGCCTGTGGGTTAACCTAGTTCATTACAACCGGCGCCACGTCATCATAACGTCACTGTGTTAAAGATACAACGGATTGCACCATAATCTAAGTGTTAAATTAAAAATTGAACTAACTGTTCCAAATTTCATCAGTGTATGCTTTAGTATATAAATGCTGACATTGTAAGCTCTCAGGATGATCAAATGAATATGTTAAGCAAAATATACCATCTTAAGAAAAAATAAGTGAAGCTGAACAAAAAAAAAACTAGATAGCTAAAAACTGGTCAGACTATGCAAATGTATGTCACAATCAAAAGTTACAAGTCTTAACCTCATCAGAGCAATATTTTGGTCAGAATAGACGTTTTCACGAAAAATATTAACCTCAGGAAGATGAAAAAGCGTGTGTAGCCTCATTTACAAGTAAAAATGTTATATGCGTAACACCAATAAGCTACCTCTACTAGTTTTCAAGTTATTTACTAAAAACCAAATTTGGAATAAAAGCGTCCGTATTAATAGTATATTAAGTATCATTTGTATCTGTAATAGGAAGTTCTAGTTACATCACTCGATTACATTCAGGCAATAATACAGTTGTACCAAGTTTCAAGACTGTATTGTACATAACTCTAGTTACAAGAAATCTTAAAGAGGCAGTTCAGTGGTCATGTCGGTTCGGTTCTAAGATTCTATCCGACAAAGTTTAAATGCAATCGAGCTAAAGCTTCTTTAGTAATTAAAAAAACTAAACTCTGTTTATGTAAAAATTAAGAAGATTGTAAATTATTAGACGACAGAGTTATTAATTAATACTTGTCCGGAAAAGGGCCATTTAGATACTGATACCTGTGCCTAGAGCGGTTGGTAGCAATTATTCCAACTGGCAGTCCGTTGCGCCCATACGTAAACACAGCCGTAGAGACAGTGAGCAAGAGACACTTCTCACCGAGATAACAATACCTTGGCGTCAGTCAAACGCCTGCCTCGGATGGCGTCAGAGCTGGCCAGACTTGAAGGCGTCCTCGGTAAAAGTAGGAAGTGAACTCGCGAGGGCTGTACACCGTTCTGGATCGCTGAGATTTCGTGGAAGTAACTGTTAGTGTGGCGCCTGTAATCTTGATGAAACCGCCTGGGAAGTAACGAGATTATTTTCCACTTTTAAGGGGAGCACTTAACTTTTGGTGACCAGAAGTCAGGGCGATTGACCATTTTACTTGGAACTTGCTGTAGAGGTTCCCTTTGAACTAGTAATAGTGCTGTTTCCAATCTGGATACTATTATTATAATAAGGAATTTTATTATATTTTGTGGGAGTGAACATTTTACAGGATATATCGAACAGTTAAAACTCAATTACTTTTATTTATGGTCACAGTCCCTGATCCTGCTGAGTACAACGCAAGAAGGAACATTTTCTTTCAGTGAGCGCAAAGAGTAATGTGGACTCGCATACAGGAAATTATGGTCAGTATGTTTTCAATCGTTTTCTGGTTGGCCGCAAAAATATTTTTCAGGCTTTCGTAAACGGCGAAGGCCGGTGTAAATCACGTACAAACGATTTAAGTGGACTGTCGTAACAACATAGCGAAATATCGACCGTTGGATTTTTATCCGCCGCCCCACAGTTGATCACACAGTCCTATAATTTATCGTACTTTAAGTTACATCTATTTACTTAATGTAATGCCTTTTTAATACAGTTTTGGGTATTCAAAACTTCGTTGCTGCTTGTTTATGCTCCTAGATCTCCTGAGTTTGAATGTAATTTGTCCTTCCTCTTATATTTATTTTCATCCTTATGCTGTGTATCAGTTTTTTTGAAGTTTAATGCGAAATTAATAGAGATACAGCTTCAAGTAAGTGTTTAATCATTATTATTTAGTGAGGAGGGGGGCGGGGCAGTTCATATACAGGGTGTTTCACTAAACGTGTTTACCTCTGTAAGTTACAAAGTAATAGGCGACGCAAATACTTATTGCGGTAGGTCACCATAAGAAACGTTAAACGGTCTGCGGAGCTATGAACATACAGGGTTATTACAAATGATTGAAGCGATTTCACAGCTCTACAATAACTTTATTATTTGAGATATTTTCACAACGCTTTGCACACACATACAAAAACTCAAAAAGTTTTTTTAGGCATTCACAAATGTTTGATATGTGCCCCTTTAGTGATTCGGCAGACATCAAGCCGATAATCAAGTTCCTCCCGCACTCGGCGCAGCATGTCCCCATCAATGAGTTCGAAAGCATCGTTGATGCGAGCTCGCAGTTCTGGCACGTTTCTTGGTAGAGGAGGTTTAAACACTGAATCTTTCACATAACCCCACAGAAAGAAATCGCATGGGGTTAAGTCGGAAGAGCGTGGAGGCCATGACATGAATTGCTGATCATGATCTCCACCACGACCAATCCATCGGTTTTCCAATCTCCTGTTTAAGAAATGCGGAACATCATGATGGAAGTGTGGTGGAGCACCATCCTGATGAAAGATGAAGCTGGCGCTGTCGGTCTCCAGTTGTGGCATGAGCCAATTTTCCAGCATGTCCAGATACACGTGTTCAACCGTTTCTTCGCTCACTGCGGGCCAACCCGTTGATTTCCCCTTACAGAGGCATCCAGAAGCTTTAAACTGCGCATACAATCACCGAATGGAGTTAGCAGTTGGTGGATCTTTTTGTTGAACTTCGTCCTGAAGTGTCGTTGCACTGTTATGACTGACTGATGTGAGTGCATTTCAAGCACGACATACGCTTTCTCGGCTCCTGTCGCCATTTTGTCTCACTGCGCTCTCGAGCGCTCTGGCGGCAGAAACCTGAAGTTCGGCTTCAGCCGAACAAATCTTTATGAGTTTTTCTACGTATCTGTAGTGTGTCACGACCATATGTCAATGAATGGAGCTACAGTGAATTTATGAAATCGCTTCAATCATTTGTAATAGCCCTGTAGTTTATTGCGTTATTATCGAAAGAGTTACAGCAAAAAAGATACAATTTTTAAATGGGATAGTAGTTATTTCTATCATGCACCGGAATCAGTAACACCAGCTGTGTATACATCAATTTAAATTACATTCCTATCACATTTAGTTTGTGAGTTACAACCCTTCATAGTTTCAGGGTCAGATACGACACACGCTGCGACTGCCGATTGTCGCCGCAAACAGCCGTATACCCGGCATTTCGAGTCACACATTCAACCGGGGCGCAATATACCATAGTTACTGACATCGGATGAAGATGGCGCACACGAACAAGGAGTACGTTGACATGTTGCTGATGCTCGGCGAGTGACGACACGATGCCACTGAAGCAGCAATGGCGTACGCCGTGAGATATACTAGGCGAACAGCTCCGGCAGCCATTACGTTCTTACGTGCTGGCCGGAGTGGCCGAGCGGTTAAAGGCGCTACAGTCTGGAGCCGCACGACCGCTACGGTCGCAGGTTCGAATCCTGCCTCGGGCATGGATGTGTGTGATGTCCTTAGGTTAGTTAGGTTTAAGTAGTTCTAAGTTCTAGGGGACTTATGACCACAGCAGTTGAGTCCCATAGTGCTCAGAGCCATTTGAACCATTTGAACGTTCTTACGTGCCGAATAATGACTTCGGGAAATAGGCAGCTCGGTAAAGCGCCGCAGTAACAGACGAACGATTTCCGTGCGAGAGTTACATTCTGTGAATGGGCCATGCGTAATTTCACACTGGAGTCTTTACAAGGTGTTATGTTCTCTGATGAGTCCACGTTCGCAAATTGTGGTGCAGTGAATCGCCATAACGTGCACTAATGGGCCGCAAACAATCCTCGGTGGGTACGACATGTCGACCGTCAACGTAGGTGGTCTATTAATGTATGGTGTGGAATCCTTGGGGTGGAAATCATCGGTCCACACTACTTCCCAGGTACACTGACAGGTGAGTTATATTGCGCGTTTATAGTCGACAGTTTGGGTGGTCTCCTTGAGCAAGTGTGTCTACACACGACAGTCCATATGTGGATGCAACACGATGGTCACCCAGCCCATTCTGCGCGTGCTGTTGTGGAAGAACTACAAATAGGTTTGCAGAAAGGTGGTTGGGGCGCCGTGGTCCTCATTCACGACACGGTGGCCCAATTTAACAAATGGCTCTGAACACAATGGGACTCAACTTCTGAGGTGATTAGTCCCCCAGAACTGAGAACTAGTTAAACCTAACTAACCTAAGGACATCACACACATCCATGCCCAAGGCAGGATTCGAACCTGCGACCGTAGCGGCCTCGCAGTTCCAGACTGCAGCGCCTAGAACCGCACGGCCACTTCGGCCGGCCCCAATTTAACACCAGTAGATTTCTTTTTGTGTGGATATCTAAAGGATCGTGTTTATTTCACTGAGTCCACATCCACAGATGATCTAAAACGGCGCATCAAGGACGCATGTTGTTCCGTGATAACGGCGATGTTACATCTCGCCCGCAGATCCTTTAGAAGGCGCATTGCATTGTGCATTCAGGAACATAGATACACATTTGAACATCTCATTTAAGTAAACTTCCCACCGCCAGAACATCTATCACCCACCACACAGCCATGTATTATGTACAGCGTGTGGTATGCCCCTGAAACTTTGAGGGGTTGTAGCTCCCAAACTAAAAGTGGTAGGAATGTAATTTAAATTGATGTATACACAGCTGGTGTTACTGATTCCAGTGCATGATAGAAACAACTATTGCTGTAACTCTTTCGATAATAACACTATAAACTATGTTAATAGCTACGCAGACAGTGTAACGTTTCTTATGGTGACCTACCACAATAAATATTTTCGTCGCCTTCGCATGCTTCTATACTGATAAAAAAACGCTATACAGGAGCTGGGCTGGGAAGCCAATTCGCACCCGCCTTATTTGCCTGATCTTGAGCGCTCAGATTTTCATCTCTTCCGTTCTCTATCGAACAACCTTCAAAGAAGTTCCTTTCCGGATGAAAATGCGCTCCGAACACGGCTCGACGACTTCTTCGCCTCGAAAACCACGTGATTTCTACAGTGGCGGAATGTGAAAGTTGCCCCAGCGAAACTTCCTGGCAGATTTAAACTGTGTGCCGGACCGAGACTCGAACTTCGGACCTTTGCCTTTCACGAGCACGTGACGTACCAACTGAGCAAGCCAAGCACAACCCACGACCTTCCTCACAGCCTTAATTCCGCCAGTATCTCGTTTCCTACCATCAAGTTACCCCAGTGTTAACAGACTGTCGTAAATACTGAAGGAGAGTATATTATTAGTGACTCAAGGCTCTGTTATGTTGTGTTTATTAAACTTATGGAAGAGCGCTACGAACTTATGCACCAACCTACTAGAATCTTAAGAACATGTCAAACTATATAGTGCGCGCTAGTAATCATCATCATAATCATCATCATTTAAGACTGATTATGCCTTTCAGCGTTCAGTCTGGAGCATAGCCCCCCTTATACAGTTCCTCCATGATCCCCTATTCAGTGCTAACATTGGTGCCTCTTCTGATGTTAAACCTATTACTTCAAAATCATTTTTAACCGAATCCAGGTACCTTCTCCTCGGTCTGCCCCGACTCCTCCTACCCTCTACTGCTGCATCCATGAGTCACTTGGGTAACCTTGCTTCTCCCATGCGTGTAACATGACCCCACCATCTAAGCCTGTTCGCCCTGACTGCTACATCTATAGAGTTCATTCCCAGTTTTTCTTTGATTTCCTCATTGTGGACACCCTCCTGCCATTGTTCCCACCTACTAGTACCTGCAATCATCCTAGCTACTTTCATATCCGTAACCTCAACCTTGTTGATAAGGTAACCTGAATCCACCCAGCTTTCGCTCCCATACAACAAAGTTGGTCGAAAGATTGAACGGTGCACAGATAACTTAGTCTTGGTACTGACTTCCTTCTTCCAGAAGGGAGTAGATCGTAGCTGAGCGCTCACTGCATTAGCTTTGCTACACCTCGCTTCCAGTTCTTTCACTATGTTGCCATCCTGTGAGAATATGCATCCTAAGTACTTGAAACCGTCCACCTGTTCTAACTTTGTTCCTCCTATTTGGCACTCAATCCGTTTATATTTTTTCCCACTGACATTACTTTCGTTTTGGAGATGCTAATCTTCATACCATAGTCCTTACATTTCTGATCTAGCTCTGAAATATTACTTTGCAAACTTTCAATCGAATCTGCCATCACAACTAAGTCATCCGCATATGCAAGACTGCTTATTTTGTGTTCACATATCTTAATCTCACCCAGCCAGTCTATTGTTTTCAACATATGATCCATAAATAATATGAACAACAGTGGAGACAGGTTGCAGCCTTGTCTTACCCCTGAAACTACTCTGAACCATGAACTCAATTTACCGTCAACTCCAACTGCTGCCTGACTATCCATGTAAAGACCATTAATTGCTTGCAAAAGTTTGCCTCCTATTCCATAATCTTGTAGAACAGACAATAACTTCCTCCTAGGAACCCGGTCATATGCCTTTTCTAGATCTATAAAGCATAGATACAATTCCCTGTTCCACTCATAACACTTCTCCATTATTTGCCGTAAGCTAAAGATCTGGTCCTGACAACCTCTAAGAGGCCTAAACCCACACTGATTTTCATCCAATTGGTCCTCAATTAATACTCGCACTTTCCTTTCAACAATACCTGCGATGATTTTACCCACAACGCTGATTAAAGAGATACTTCTGTAGTTGTTACAATCTTTTCTGTTTCCATGTTTAAAGATTGGTGTGATTACGGCTTTTGTCCAGTCTGATGGAACCTGTCCCGACTCCCAGGCCATTTCAATTATCCTGTGTAGCCATTTAAGACCCGACATTCCACTGTATTTGATGAGTTCCGACTTAATTTCATCCACCCCAGACGCTTTATTGCACTGCAATCTATTGACCATTTTTTCTACTTCCTCAAATGTGATCCTATTTCCATCATCATTCCTATCCCATTCTACCTCGAAATCTGAAACATTACTGATCGCATTTTCACCTACATTGAGCAACTCTTCAAAATATTCCCTCCATCTGCCCAAGGCATCCACAGGATTCACCAGCAGTTTTCCTGACCCGTTCAAAACGCTTGTCATTTCCTTCTTACCTCCCTTTCGAAGACTGCTAATTACACTCCAGAATGGTTTTCCAGCAGCTTGACCCATAGTCTCCAACCTGTTTCCAAAGTCTTCCCACGATTTCTTCTTGGATGCTGCAATTATCTGTTTGGCTTTGTTTCTTTCTTCAACATAACTTTATCTGTCTACCTGGGTTCTGGTATGTAGCCATTTTTGATACGCCTTCTTTTTCCTTTTACAGGCTGCCTTGACTGTATCATTCCACCAAGCTGTTTGCTTCATCCTACTTTTACACACTACTGTTCCAAGACATTCTTTAGCCACTTCAAGTACTGTGTCCCTGTACCTTGTCCATTCCTTTTCCAATGACTGTAATTGACTACATTCAACTAACTGGTACCTTTCTGAGATCGCTGTTATGTACTTGTGCCTGATTTCCTTATCCTGAAGTTTCTCCACTCTTATCCTCCTACATATGGACCTGAGCTCCTGCACTTTCGGCCTCACAATAGTATAATAATGATAATAATAATAACAATAATAATGTAATAAAATAGTGATAGTGTCGCACACGCAGTCGTTCATTCGACGAGGATGACTGAACATGCACTGCTTCCCCTTGGTGGCTGTTAACAGGGCTTCCACTGCCGGAGGCTAAAATGAGAACAGCGTGCTCCAGTTTTCAGAGGTGGTAAACATCAACAGGGTGGGAGGATTCTAATAACGATTATCTATTCAGTATCTGACAGTTTGGTGTCAAACTCGCGGGCCGTATGCGGCCCTTAAAAGTTACTTGTGAGGCCAGCCTTGCCAATATAACGGTATGCAAATATTGTATCACCTCACATGCACGCACACCAAACCCGGCTAGCAGCGAATATTTTGGTCGTGACTGCCACACGAAAGGCCCAAAAGGTATAAATAGATATTCTAGTCGGGTGTTTTGCGGACCCCTCCCTTCAGAATTCATTACAGACGAATGGAAAAACTGGTGGAAGCCGACCTCGGGGAAGATCAGTTTGGATTTCGTAGAAATGTTGGAACACGTGAGGCAATACTGACCTTACGACTTATCTTAGAAGAAAGATTAAGGAAAGGCAAACCTACGTTTCTAGTATTTGTAGACTTAGAGAAAGCTTTTGACAATGTTGACTGGAATACTCTCTTCCAAATTCTAAAGATGGCAGGGGTAAAATACAGGGAGCAAAAGGCTATTTACAATTTGTACAGAAACCAGATGGCAGTTATAAGAGTCGAGGGACATGAGAGGGAGGCAGTGGTCGGGAACGGAGTGAGACAGGGTTGTAGCCTCTCCCCGATGTTATTCAATCTGTATATTGAGGAAGCAGTAAAGGAAACAAGAGAAAAATTCGGAGTAGGTATTAAAATCCATGGAGAAGAAATAAAAACGTTGAGGTTTGCCGATGACATTGTAATTCTGTCAGAGACAGCAGAGGACTTGCAAGAGCAGTTGAACGGGATAGACAGTGTCTTGAAAGGAGGATATAAGATGAACATCAACAAAAGCAAGACGAGGATAATGGAGTGTGGTCGAATTAAGTCGGGTGATGCTGAGGGAATTAGATTAGGAAATGAGACACTTAAAGTAGTAAAGGAGTTTTGCTATTTGGGGAGCAAAATAACTGATGATGGTCGAAGTAGAGAAGATATAAAATGTGGCCTGGCAATGGCAAGGAAATCGTTTCTGAAGAAGAGAAATTTGTTAACATCGAGGATAGATTTAAGTGTCAGGAAGTCGTTTCTGAAAGTATTTGTATGGGGTGTAGCCATGTATGGAAGTGAAACAATGACGGTAAATAGTTTGGACAAGAAGAGAATAGAAGCTTTCGAAATGTGGTGCTACAAAAGAATGCTGAAGATTAGATGGGTAGATCACATAACTAATGATGAAGTACTGAATAGAATTGGGGAGAAGAGGAGTATGTGGCACAACTTGACAAAAAGAAGGGACCGGTTAATAGGACATGTTCTGAGGCATCAAGGGATCACAAATTTAGCATTGGAGGTCAGCGTGGAGGGTTAAAATCGTAGAGGGAGACCAAGAGATGAATACACTAAGCAGATTCAGAAGGATGTGGGTTGCAGTAAGTACTGGAAGATGAAGAAGCTTGCACAGGATAGGGTAGCATGGAGAGCTGCATCAAACCAGTCTCAGGACTGAAGAACCACAACAACAAAAACCCTTCACAATGCGCTTGTTGAGCGACATTGTTTGAAAAAACAGAAGAGGGCACTGTCGAACATTCAAGGGCAAACAGATCGACTTCGACCAAAGTATTTGACAGTACAGTCTATCGTAGTAGCTTTGCCGCTTTGATCGCTAGGTTTGCTCGACAGATAGCGCTACAAGTCGGTAGTCTTCATGACTATGACGTCAATGTTTTCCACTGATACCAACAGCAGCGTTCATACTGACGTGGCACTAAAAAACTGGAGTTGTGGTATTGTTGCAGCTCGGTAAACAGATGCCCAGTCTTAATAAATAAATCAATTAGCAGTGAAACTACGTGTGGCCCATTGGGTTTATACTCATTACTAACAAATAAGTAAAATATTTGAACAAAAACGTCCTTATAATACGCTCTGACGAAACGTTGTTACTTCCGTGTACTGTTTTTACCATAGCCGCTGAGTACAAGTGGCGCCTAAGTTGGTAGCAGTACAGAATGAAGACAGAAACATTCCCTTCTCTCACCTTTCTACACCTCACAGCGGCCGATATTTTCTTCCTCCTCAAAGCAGCTCATGCGTCACAGCTACGTAGAAAGACTTTAGTCCTGCGCAAATTGATTTGTTTGGCCGGCGAAAACTTTCGGAAAACAGTTGTTACTTTTGTGCAGTAATTCAGGGTCTCCTACGTTTATGTCCAAGGAACATATTATTTATTATAAAAACGCTTTATTGTTTTAGGAAGTTTAACGATTATTCATCTATTTCAGCAGTTTGTATTCCGCATCACTCTATCGAAACCTGGTGATAGCGAAAACAATTGCAGAGGAACATTGATATTTCCAAGAAAAGTGGGGACTGGGGCTTTTCTGCAATAAGGTGATAATAAAATAATCTGCTTTATATGCAGTCATGCGGTTGGGGTACCACAATTATACAGCATTAGTGGTTACTACGAAAAATATAAATAAATATACGTCTAATACACGTACAATAATTCCAAAGGATTAGTGAGACAAGAAAGATATGATTTCATGAAAGAATTTTAGCAACGAGTGCAGATATTGTTTCTCCAGAAAATGTGAAGGCTTTTCAAGTATTCCCTTAGTCTCGCAGTACGGCTGCGGATAGGATTAGTCATTTGATCTACAACATAAGCGTTCGGATCAAAGTAAAATCGTCTAGTTTCGCCGGGATAAGACTGAGGACACTAGACGCGTGCATCACATATCCGTGTTTTTTCATACTTGTGACAAAGATTGAAACATTTGCGAGGAATTATTAGAACTAATTTATACCGATGCAGGATGGCACAGCCTATTATGTCAAATCGACAAATTGGTGTATGTGATGAACAGGCCGAATAAGAAGAAAGAAGTCTACGGAAAATTGGTGTGGAACAATTGTAATAATATGGTGAGAGAAATAATGACTGAGTGCTGCTACTTTAGTAAGCGTGAGTAATGGAACTGTGTTCGGTCGTTAAGGACCAGGTCAGGGTTCTTTGCGTGGTGTTTATTAATGGCCAGAATTTCGAGTAATGTTAGTTTTCTAGCTTTAGTTCCTCTATGGAGAAATATGTTGATTATTATACATATAGTTAGCAGTTGTGATTTTGTAATAGGTGGCGATTTAAATTTTGGATAAAAGAAAACTGTAGATTATCACGAAGCAATGAATGGTGAACTGGCTCTTACGTTATTTAGAGATATTCTATTACCTCTCCTAGCTAATGGAAACCTTGAATTGTTCGACAAGTCTATACGCTCCTATTCGCGTCGAGAAATACAATAGATGCTCTGGAAATTTAGGAATTCATTTTATTGAAATATTTATTCAGTTCATGCGATAAGATTTAACTATTGAACTATAAAACGAAAAATTTCACCGAACTAGGTGGCGCGGTGGTTAGCAAGCGCGACTAGCATTCGGCAGGACGATGGTTCAAATACACCCCGGTCCAGATTTATGTTTTCCTCGATTTCTATAAATCCTTTGAAAGGACACGGAGGATTTCCTTCCCCGTCCTTTCCTACTCCGATCTTGTGCTTTGTCTTTAATGGCCTCATATTGTTGACGAGTTGTTAAACACTTATTTTTTTCTGGAAAATTTCCGTCTTCTGAAGATCTGTACTTAAGCCCCCGTGAGTTCAACTCGATTTCTAAACTGAAGGAAACACTTCACAGCATTCGCTTCAGACTGCTACAAATTGGTCGGGCAATAGACCGCGGCGCTCGAACTGTCAACACAACTGGCCCTGCTAAGAGTATCCTACGACGTCCACATCGCTGGAAACGGGTTACACACAATGCTGGTGACTACTCTGAAGGTCAGTAAAAGTTTGAAACACGTATCTATTTTGTACAAGCTGTAAGTAAATAGTTGCCACTACGAGGTGTGGCTAGAAAAAAACCGGACTAGTACTGGTGAAACAATAAAACGAATGCAATAAGTCTGAACGTCGCGTGGCCTGTCAAGTGACTCTCGCTCCGCCTACTGCTCGAGTTTCATCTGCCTCCTGCACTTAGTCTGCCCGTAGCGTCTGTTTTACGTAGTTGACGTTTTGTCTGTGCGTCGGAAAATGTTGAGTGTACAGAAAGAACAGCGTGTTAACATCAAATTTTGTTTCAAACTAGGAAAATCTGGAAGTGAAACGTTTTTAATGTTACAACAAGTGTACGGCGATGATTGTTTATCGCGAACACAAGTGTTTGAGTGGTTTAAACGATTTAAAGACGGCCGCGAAGACACCAGTGATGACACTCGCACTGGCAGACCATTGTCAGCAAAAACTGATGCAAACATTGAAAAAATCGGTAAACTTGTTCGACAAGATCGCCGTTTAACAATCAGAGCAGTGTCTCAGTTAACAGGAGTTGACAAGGAAAGTGTTAGGCAGATTCTTCATGAAAGTTTCAACATGAACAAAGTGTGCGAGTGTCATTCAATTCGAGTAGAGAGAATGTTCATTCTGACAAGCCGAGAGTTTGTACGTGTAATTAGTGATACATTTAGCAGTCACGTACCCGACAGAGCTGGTTTTATATAGTTTCGTAAGTCGAGAGTAATGTTTATTGTAAGTGTCATCTCACATATAATAAGATGCATAGGGTTATACTATACGATAGTTAACATGGATGACCTCTAATTGCAGGCTAAAACTGTCTATTAGATTATATGTCAAATCAAAAGCCCAGGAGTTAACGAAGTTATCGATAAGCCTGTGTTTGACTCTGTCCTAGAACGTATGAATGTTTTAAGTGCTAATGAACGGAGTTTACATTGTTCTATCATGTAGTGTCAGCTAACAAATAACTTACAGAATAGCTGCTGTGTGATGGTTAACAGCGCTTTGCAGTTTGTCCCCTGATGTTTAGGTCAACAAAATTATTATTAACTATGCTCTGTCCGCATACGGCTCCTATCACCTACTTTGACTCCAACAGTTACGACCCAAAAGTACGTTATTAAACCAGGGGAATAACGTGAAATAGTACTGGTACCCAAAAGCCATGTTATTCAGCCTGTGCCGAAACAGGTATGTTGGGAGTTTGTTATTTTCATTTCTAAAATTAGTACGTACTTTGGATGAGTTAATGCTAGGCGATAGTTTTGAATTTGTTGTCATTCGCGTGCGGTCTTTGGTCAGAGTAACTGCGTCGCTGGAAGATGTGCTTCTTTTATCATCGCTGCTTGGCAGCGAGAAGCGCGGGAGTTCTACAGTTGGAGGAGTGCTGATACAGGCGCCGAGCAGAGGACTCGTGGCGATGTAGACGTAAAGTTAAGTTCATATGTGTTTAACTGAAATGATTTGTGTTTGAATATTGTGAAACAGAGGAGAAAGATTCAATTAGTGATTGAATGAGATGTAATGAGGTTAGAAAAGCGTATGAAGAGGAATTTATTTAGTTGCATTCCGGTTGCGCGTAGTTTGGAACAATTGTTGAATGAGACATCCGTATCAGGGAACTTTAGATTTTTCATAAAGGACTGAGTAATTTTCAGTGTAAGGTATTTCCTATGTTTATTAATTTATTTGTCTAACATTTGTGAGAGAAAGAGTTTGATATCAATGTTGCCCTTTGTCAATGTTAATGAGTGTGGTAACACGAATTTCATACAAGAAAAAAAATGATGTATTAGATAGTTTAAAAACAGTTTGTTAAAGAAATATTTCACCTAAGAGTAATGTCCACATCCACGATTAAGTCATTTATATTTAAAGAGTGTTACTCGATGATGTGTATAAAAATAATTTAGTTGTTGTATGGAGCATTGCACTAAGCTCTCAGCAACTGCAGTTATAAATTTGCAGCTGGCGCACAGAGAGCAGCAAACACCGCGTTTCCACGCAATTACATTTTCATTTAAAGATCAGCATGCTACGAAAATTATCAACGCCCAGAGACTATTTCATGAAGAGCATTATTAGGCTGATCTTGTTACACAGGGACCACTTTGTTTAATTAAAGAGATAAATAGTAAAGTACAGTTACAGCAGATTTAGAAAGATTACAAAACAGTACCAAATTCACGTTGTATTTTCACAGGAAGATATATGTGGTTTCTCTCGCAGTTTGAAATGCAAAAAGTCACTCAAATCTCAACAACAGCAAAAACACAGCCAACAAACCAAGCCAGTAGGAGTTCCGATATGAAAATAAATTTTAAAAGAAACTTTCAGTGCTGCCTATGGCTTGTACGTAATATCGTATTTCACCATCTCAGTAAGTTCTAACAAGTTGGGGTTAGTCAGCTCGCAATCACTGACTAGGCAGAAATTTGTGTGTGCGTTTTTTTTTCTCGATTGCTCCATATGTCAACTAGTTTTCGTACAGCTTTAACGAACTGACTTCAACAAATAAAAAGAAGACATTCTGTATTAAAACAGGGGAAATATTGATCAGCGCAATACAGCCAAGGGTACAGCCTGACCTTCAGGATTTGGCACTCAGTTACGCACATTTCGCCTAGAAGACTAACATTTTTTATCCATTATTTCGATGAATTTACGACTAAATTATTCTGCTACCTTAATATTAGCCGCTGTTATGTGGAATATACCACGATATCAATAATTTATATACACTGCTTGTTGGATATACATACTATGCTGTCTCGTGAAACTACGCTATAAACCTACATTAACAGATTTGGGAAGTTCTCTATGGCTCTTCGCCGTCATGAAGAAGTCACAGGAATGAGCCATAAGATAAAACTTCCTGGTCAGCCATCAGAGGCAGTAATCGGAGGAAGAGTCCATGCCTGATTAAAACAAAGGAAGACACAAGGACCAGAGGTCAATCATCTAACCAAGTTGCCTCCTACAAAGGTATTTAGTGTAACAGAATAGCAAGGTATATACAAACAGACTTTAGACATGAATGCTTACAGATCTTTGACTGCAGATAATAGACACTGAACACGCAACAAACTGAGTACGTTTTGCTTTGCTGAGCAATTGTGTAATATAGTTGAGACTTTCAGTCATACAAATAGTAAGATAGACTGATGTGAGACCGAAACCAGCACATTATAGGCAATTAAGAGTGATAACTGGTTACATAAACAGAAATTCGGACATGGATGAGTCTCTATTCACCGTGTATAAATCAGCATGTGACGTATTTTTTCAGCGAAGCATTTATTAGTGGTGGGAGGGAGTGGATTTCGATCCGTGAAATAAGTTACTGGGGTTGGATACTGCCATAGAATAAAGACTATGGTATCATATTACTCTTATTACCGTTGGCAGTTATACACTGGCAACCAAGACTGACAAAGAAAACCACACCCCAGTGCTAAAATAAGAGCTCTTTATGTAATATTCCTTCATTTGATTAGTGTGTGTTATTTACTATCCTGATATGTAAAACCAGATGTAATACTTGCGTGTATTTTGTATTGTCTGAATTGGTTTACCAAACATACTGTCATGCAAAGTCAACTGTAATATTCTTATACTATACTGTTAATAATAAGCAATGTAACAAACAGAAATATAGTTACCTATCCGGACAGCAAAACCACAAAAATAAGTGTAACAACCGTGTGTGTTAACTTAAGGAATAAGCATCAGACTTTAACTCGTTTCTTCAAATAAGTCATTAGTTCAGAGGTATGGCAAATAACAGTAGTTAGACTACTATTCTGCATCGATAACAATATATGTGGTTGGTGATACACAACTATTCGCCAGTCTAATTAGGCGCACATAATGAAGCTGAGTAGGACAGCAAAAAAGATTGCAACTCCCTACTTACCTAACAGACTTCACTTTAGATTTAGAGAAAAGGTGGTTCAGCAATACAAAACTACAGCAATACAAAACTACAGCACCCAACTGCTTAATCAAACAAACTGATTTCATGAAAACAAAAGTAAATTTGGACAGGGGGGTTTCTACATCAACATATTTGGTACTCAACATTTCACTGATTCACAATAAACTGTTTAACGTTACTATTTATCACCATTAATCATCAACTTAGTATTTCCTTTCATTAATACGTAATGTGAAAGCAGCCAACAATTTATCTAATGTGGTCTCTGAATCTGGCATAACCTTACGTAATCGTTTTAACACACAAAATAATAGCAATGTTAATTACGAAATTCTCAGTTATTCTTTCCATCAATTATTTCACTGATTAATCACTGATTTGCCAACAATACATTAAAGATTTCACAGTCTTGGCTGAATACATGTCACTCGGAATTTTCATTTACCAGGTTAGGATCCTGCTTGGTTTATGAGCGGGATAAATTACCAGCTGGACATAATTGTTAATTTGGGTGATGGTTATTATTCTTAAAGCACATTTCAACTTCCTGGCACACGCTATAATACATATCTAAAATGTCGTACCCTGTAAGCTGTGATCAGCAACGGTGGCGTTTGTCGCAATAACTGCATTAATATCAGAACGGCCAAGAGCAGTTATCCATGTCGGACTTATTTCCTCTTCATAGCGATGATCCATCTTATAATCAATAGCACGTTTTTCTCCCCATACCAGGCCGTGATAAACTGCAGTTTCTAACCGAGGCAAGATGCAACAATACGGCGCATTCCACACTATGCTGGCGCGATACGTGCTGCCTCTAATAAGATCACTGGCCACCGACTGACTTTGTTCGCGCCCGCCAAAGCGCGCCAAACGTTTCCGCTTCCAAGTTTTCCTACGCTTACACAGCTTTCCGTTCCTGACGGAACTATTCCATCTTTTATACTACACATATCTCATACAGCCGTAAGTGAGTGCCAGCAACTATTACATACATAATTACATTATAGCACCTTTTTACATTTAATAATTATAACAAATAGATACCTTTACAATATTTAAAAGTAAATATTGTACCCTTTTTCTTAATATATACATTCGCTTTAATCTTATCAAAGAGTTTCAGTATCGATTTCGCTTCAAACAAGATGTCTCTACTTCTGCTTTAACATCATCATCATCATCATCATCATTTAAGACTGATTATGCCTCTCAGCGTTCAGTCTGGAGCATAGCCCCCCTTATACAGTTCCTCCATGATCCCCTATTCAGTGCTAACATTGGTGCCTCTTCTGATGTTAAACCTATTACTTCAAAATCATTCTTAACCGAATCCAGGTACCTTCTCCTCGGTCTGCCCCGACTCCTCCTACCCTCTACTGCTGAATCCATGAGTCTCTTGGGTAACCTTGCTTCTCCCATGCGTGTAACATGACCCCACCATCTAAGCCTGTTCGCCCTGACTGCTACATCTATAGAGTTCATTCCCAGTTTTTCTTTGATTTCCTCATTGTGGACACCCTCCTGCCATTGTTCCCATCTACTAGTACCTGCAATCATCCTAGCTTCTTTCATATCTGTAACCTCAACCTTGTTGATAAGGTAACCTGAATCCACCCAGCTTTCGCTCCCATACAACAAAGTTGGTCGAAAGATTGAACAGTGCACAGATAACTTAGTCTCGGTACTGACTTCCTTCTTGCAGAAGAGAGTAGATCGTAGCTGAGCGCTCACTGCATTAGCTTTGCTACACCTCGCTTCCAGTTCTTTCACTATGTTGCCATCCTGTGAGAATATGCATCCTAAGTACTTGAAACCGTCCACCTGTTCTAAATTTGTTCCTCCTATTTGGCACTCAATCCGTTTATATTTCTTTCCCACTGACATTACTTTCGTTTTGGAGATGCTTCATACCATAGTCCTTACATTTCTAATCTAGCTCTGAAATATTACTTTGCAAACTTTCAATCGAATCTGCCATCACAACTAAGTCATCCGCATATGCAAGACTGCTTATTTTGTGTTCACATATCTTAATCTCACCCAGCCAGTCTATTGTTTTCAACATATGATCCATAAATAATATGAACAACAGTGGAGACAGGTTGCAGCCTTGTCCTACCCCTGAAACTGCTCTGAACCATGAACTCAATTTACCGTCAACTCTAACTGCTGCCTTTAACAGTTTCAATAAAATATTTACAAAAAATTTTTAAAAAATATGAACAATAATGTCACATCTACACGCAAAAAATATCTAAGGGTGTCAAATCAGGGATCGTTAAGGCCATAGTCTTCCTGAACTTCCGCAACCCACCTGGTGACGAATCTTCGATTTATGGGCCCGCTGACCCCGAAGGGACGCGTCTCCGCTACCTGGGTTGTGTGTGTGTGTGTGTGTGTGTGTGGCGCCATGATATGGGAGTGTGCTGAGTTCAGTGTCTGCCAGCTACGTGGAGACATCGCCTTGCGTCCCTCCTGTTCACTGAATTGAATTAACAGATAGAAGTTGACAGTTACAGCTTTGGCAGAAATTTCGTAGACTGTCGATCCTAACATCTGTTGGTGGACCGACATGCAGAGCTTATCGTGTTCGTATAGTAAAATGCTTGCCACAACATAGACCACCCTCCATATGTTTCATAAGCATATGGTTCTTGACTGACCGAAACACCTAAAAATAATTTTGTAAGTAAATAAATTGTTGTACTTGTCTTAAAATGTAAACTGTTGTAATGCCGCGAGTTTCGTGAAACATATACCCATTTCTGACAGTTGCCCGAAGAAAAGGTTTAAAACATTTTGGTTGGAGGCGTGTTTTCCGTAGCTGCAAGCTCCACAGGACTTTCACGCACCGCTGATCATGTGTAGGGCGTGAAGCACTGTTATATTTTTGTCCTCAATATTATGCTGAAGCTAAGTGAATTCGAATGTATGGAAAGGGTTTGTTTATTTTTCTTTTACTGTGTGGTGACGTAAAAGACAGGCGATGGTCATGTTTACAGACAATGCGTTGAATCTTCCGTACGTAGTAAAAGTATGCCATTTTGAAACTTTTCTAAACCTGAGACACGAGGAAAGAGCCTATGAACAGAGTACAATGGAAACAATAGAAACTCACAGTTCTATAACAAGACAATAAGTACACCAGGTGATAACAAAGGCAAAAAACAAAAAGACGTCAGTGCCAGGCGGCATAAATCCAGAGCACCTCAAGGAATCCTTTCACATGATGGAAGACTACTGGTTGGAACTACTCAACAGCTGCGTGAGCACAGGAAATATACAATATCAAATGGAGAACATTAACGATCAAAATCCTTTTGAAAAGAACAGGAGAAACCTGTAACCCGGAGTCTCTGGTGCTCCAGCAGATACTTGCAATTTCGTTTTCGCGCTCTGCAGCTGAGGTCAACACAAATAGTGCTCATAACACTTCCATACGATGTCCAGTGGCGCTGGGAACCGTCAGTTTTGTCCCCCGTTACAAACAAAATGATTTTAAAGCAGAATTTTACGTGCTCATTCATTCAATAGAACGGTTTCAGATTAGTCTAGTGCAATATTTGTCTTATCGATGTGTTTAAACAGGGACAGCAAAAAAAGAATAACCAACAGCAACAGCACAACCACGGTCCGCGCTGACTGCGACCGCCATGCAGTGACACTGAGTCGTTGTCGGATTGTGGTTTTTCTTCCTGTTTTTTCTATTTCTGTCAATATACGTGGTGGTGTTCAAAAAGTGTCTCCGCAGTGCCGTATGACTGTTAGCCGCGCGTGCAGTGTGACGGTTCGTCTGCCTGGGTTACTTCCCTTCAAGTGGACTCTCCCAACATTCCACTGTTTCGTTGGGTCTAGTGCAGCAGGGGATACAACCCGTCGGCTTTGAACAATGACGTCATTCCTTAGTCATAGATCGTAATGTCTTCACTTCGAGGCATAGATAATGAAGCAGTTCTGTGTTCTAATAAGCACTATCATTAAAATAATTGAATGTTAGTCTAAAAGCGATCGCTTGATATTCGGTACATCATTAAACGTGTGATTTAATTAACTTAATTGTTTGTTTTTTATTCGGCCGGTACTTAATATTTTTCGTAATGATATTGAGGTAATGTGGATTATTAATTTTTTATTATAAAACAATTTGTAGTGTCTTATTTTCGTTTATAGGAATGGATTTGTGTACCGCTATGAATCTGGACGATTTAAGGGAAGTTATGGGCCAAGATATGTTGACCACAATTTACTTCCTGCAAATGTGTGGTCTCATAGCGGAATACGTTCAAAGTACAGAAATTTGGGAGCTGGCGATCGTTTTTCGTTTTCCAGCTCTAGTATCAGCATGACATTTTCGAATGTGTACTTCCGAACCCCCCATCACAACAACATCCTTCACTTCGCCTTTACACTGAGGACACAACTATAATTTGTATCCTATTCTTCACTTCGCCTTCACACTGACACTATATATGTCAATTCGCGAGCAAGATAAAAATGTTGCGTATAGTTATATAGCTCAAGTAACGAATGGGATACTATTAGCGTCCAAGGCAGAGTAGCTGATAAGTGTTTTTTGGCTTTTTTAAAAAAAATCTCACGAAATAGAATAAAGTGATCCTACTTTATTAAGCAATCAATAAAAAAACTAAACGAAAACATAACAGCTTTTTCGTTTTTTTTAGTGTTTTTTGGCTTTTTAAAAAGATCTCACGAGATAGAATAAAGTGATCCTACTTTATTAAGCAATCAATAAAAAAACTAAACGAAAACATAACAGCTTTTGCTGTTATGTTTCAGTTTCGTTTTTTTACTGATTGCTTAATAAAGTAGGATCACTTTATTCTATCTCGTGAGATTTTTTTTTAAAGACAAAAAACACTTATCAGCTACTGAAGGGAGCTACAACACTAAGAAGAATCGCTTCTCGGCTTTTGACAAGATCAATGTTTATCTCTCTCGCATTCCTTTGTTTCTCAACTTTCTCCTCAGCTCTTTCATCTTTGTAATACATGGTCTCTGGCGACTTGTGACGTCATTGTTCAAAGCCGACGGGTTGTATCCCCTGCTGCACTAGACCCGTTTCGTTTATCTCAGCCAGCGTCAGTAGTATCGTTGGTGTGTGTCGTTACGTGTTGACGTGAACGTTTAAGTTGAGTTCCTTTGTTCGTTTGTTTCGTTTTTGTCATTGTTAAAATGCTAACCATTGAAGAAAGCGTGTTTTTATTCGAACAAGTGTTCAAAGCTGGCGGTAAATACACAGTTTCAGTTCGTCAAACATTTAATTCAGTTTTCCAGGAGACAACACTCCCACATAGCGATACTGTGTGAGATTTGATTAACAGGTTTAGAAGAACGGGTTCAGTGACAGATGCACCGAGAAGTGGTCGTCCTAACGTTTTGTCTGAGGATAAACTACTCGATATATCGGATAAAATGTTCGTGAGTCCGAACAAGTCAGTAAGAAAACTCGCCCAGGAAATCGATGTTGGTGTCGGAACGGCCCACACTTTTTCCATACAAAGTGACAGTCGTCCAAGAACTGAAAAATACTGATCATGGCCAGAGACTGCATTATTGTCAATGGTTCAAAAATGTCGTTCAACGAAATGGAAGGCGTATTCTTAATAAAACGTTTTTCACTGATGAGGCGTGGTTTCATTTATCCGGGTACATGAACTCACAAAATTCTCGTATGTGGAGTACTGCAAATCCATTGTGTATTCGTGAGGAACCACTTCAGTCTGTGAAAATACGATTGCAATTTCTAGCCGTCGAATTGTGGGTCCCACATTTTTCAACGAAATAATAAACGCACAACGATACTGCAGTGATATTCTGTAGCCATTCATAGGAGAACTTGTGTTAAGTGAAATACTGAACACTTATTCTCAACAAGATGGTGCAACCGCGCATACTGCTCGCATTTTATTTTATTTTTTTTTTATCGCCTAATTTCACAGGGTCTTTGGCCTCCACTATCACCTGACCTAACACCACCTCAAGTTTTTTTCCAGGGTGCAGCGAAAGCAACTGTCCATAAAAACTGTCCAAAATCCATCGATGAATTGATAACTGCAATATCCACTTTCACTGCTTCTGTTACAGAAGAAATGTTACAACTTGTGTTTGGAAACATGATTAGGCGTAGAATTAGATTTTCACTCTGCAGCTGGGTGTGCGCTGATATGAAACTTCCTGGCTGATTAAACCTGTGTGCCGGACCGAGACTCGAACTCGGGACCTTTGCCTTTCTGACAGGAAGTTTCATATCAGCGCACACTCCGCTGCAGAGTGAAAATATCATTCTGGAAACATCCCCCAGGCTGTGGCTAAGCCATGTCTCCGCAATATCCTTTCTTTCAGGAGTGATAGTTCTGCAGGGTTCGCAGGAGAGCTTCTGTAAAGTTTGGAAGGTAGGAGACGAGATGCTGGCAGAAGTAAAGGTGTGAGGACGGGGCGTGAGTCGTGCTTGGTAGCTCAGTTGGTAGAGCACTTACCCGCGCAGGGCAAAGGTCCCGAGTTCGAGTCTCGGTCCGGCACACAGTTTTAATATGCCAGGAAGTTTCATGATTAGGCGTATTGAATTGTGTATTCAACAACAGGGGGGGGGGAGCACTTTCAACATTTAATGTGAAAATTTGTAAGTAAAAATGAATATTCAATAAATTAATAACTTGTATTTCACTGAGTTTCATTTCGGTGTATTCACTGCGGCACACGGCACGCGCGGCTAACAATCATACGGCACTGCGGAGAGACTTTTTGAACACGCCGTATATCGATAGAAAGAATGTAGGACTAAATTAATTCGGGAACGCTCTATCAAATGAGCACTTAAAATTCGTCTTTAAATATAGTTTTTTTATATAATGGGAACAAACCGACGCTTTTTGTAGACGACGTCGCATGAAAGACGAGGCGAGCAGTGTTTGAGCTGACTCCAGCTAAACTAAGCGAGGACAAAATTGTAAATACCTGCTGAAACTCCAGAGAAAATGCTCCTGACGACTCGTAGCAGAGACACGTGGTATGTAAAGATGAAGCTGTCAGACATATAGTGAAATCACCCAGATTGAGACGGACGGGGCACGTGCCACGGAATAGTGCTACGGAAGTAGCTAAAAGCATATTAGATGGAAATCCCGGGGTTCAAAGAGAACAGTGATGACAGAGGACATGATATACGGCAAGAGTCATGGAGGACCGGTAGAAAATGGGCTGTCCAAGGTGCAAAGCTAAAGCGTTGGACCGTGGTAACTGGCAGGGAACTTTTGGAGAGGACAATGTTCACCAAGAAATGTGTAACCACAGAAGAGGAAGGAGAAGGAGAAGAATAAGAAGGGAAGGGAAATGGTTGTGTCCTTTTCTAAGGTAGGCACTTAGACATTTGTCTTAAATTTTGTAGGAAATAACGGAAATTCGAATCAGGATACCTCCGTGTGCTTTGACTCCCTCTCCCTGTAGTAAGTTGAAAAGCGCTTTTTTTCAAAAGTCAATAAATGCTCGGTTATTCAAAACTCCGAATTTTGTAGTTACAAATCGAGCTTGTTGTCATGCATGACCTGTTGAAATGGTTTTGTCAAAATCTGACATCTGCTGCTATTATAGGATGTTTAAAAGTAGAAGGTTTTGGGAAACTTGACATTTGCTCTCAGCCAGTAAAGCAAAAGTCGATAAATGCAAACTGTGCTTTGCTTCTGAGAGACCTGAAGAGAAAATGACAATATAGGACATCATTGTCAATGATGATGTGAGAGGGTTTTCTCCAGAAAGAAAAGAAGGAAAAAGGACGTAAACTGTAGGTAAGCATTTGCCACCAGAGCCAATAATAAAAATACAATTGTTTTTACATAAAAACATAAACTGCTAATTATTGTTGGGTTCGATCCAGCATTGTCAGAGAGACGGAAATACAAGATAGAAGCACAAAGGAAGAATACTATTTCCACATTTTATTTCTCGTTCAGCTACAGGCAAAGCGTGATACACTTACAAACATCAACATAAAAATTTAAATTAACATTAACAATGATTTACAATAAAATTTTCAGGGTTTCCAGCCACAAAAGTGCTTGGTCACTTATCACATGTATGTCCATCAGATATCCTCCCTTAAGTCCGTGTACGTCGCACTCAACTATATGCTGCATGGTTTGACTCTCTCCGCACTCACAATTGGGGTCCTGGGAGAAACCCCACTTTTTCAACAAATATCCGCACCGACCAACACCTGTCCGCAGACGATTTAGAGTTACCCACACTCTACGTTGGAGTTGGAAGCCTGGAACTCGTTGAGATGGGTCCTCAATAAGGAAACTGTTATTCACTTTGCTTTCCTGCCATTGCTGTTTCCACAGGTTATCGATATCAATCTGTTGTTTGAGTTCTTTCCAGAAGGGATTTCTTGACATCAATCTGTCAGGGGGAGGAGGTAGGTCCCTGAACTTTTCTTTGTACCTCTGGATTGCTCTTTCACGTCTAATCGAGGGTGGTTCGATATTGGCAAGGACGGGCAGCCAAGGTTTCGGGGTGGGTCTTACTGTTCCTGTTATGAGCCTCATTGTCTCGTTAAGTTGCACATCAATATATCTGACATGCCTACTGCGGGCCCAGACGGGTGCGCAATATTCCGCTACACTATACAGAAGTGCCAGTGCTGATGTACGTAGAGTTTCAGTGGAACATCCCCAGGTTGTTCCTGCCAGTTTCATTATGATGTTGTTTCTTGTTTTCATTTTTTGGGCGACTTCGTACAGGTGGCTCTTATATGTGAGAGTGCGATCTAGCTTAACACCCAGATATTTTGGCGTTCTATCGTTTTTCAACAATTTACCTTTTATTTGCACTTTTAGCTCACGATTTGCATCTTTGTTACACAAGTGCATTATTGATGCCACGGATTTAGTCGGATTTACTTTGAGGTGCCAGTTGTCATAATATTGTTGTAGTCGTTCCAGATCCCTGTTTAAAATTTCTTCCAGTTCTTCGAAAGTGTTGGCGTGAGCCGCGATAGCGATGTCATCTGCATACATAAAAGAACGAGATTCCAGGTTTGGGATGTCCGCTATGTATAAATTGAAAAGGCATGGAGCCAGCACAGACCCTTGGGGGAGACCATTTTGTAGTGTCATGTAGCTGCTTGTTTTCCCATTCAGAGATACCTTGAATCTCCTGTTTATCAACATATTTCTGACTAGATCTATGATCTTCTTGCATTTCACGACTTTTGACAATTTATACAGTATCCCTTTTGTCCATACGGTGTCGTATGCTGAGGTGAGATCTAATAATACCATGCCCGTTTTCTTTTTGTTTTGGTAACCTCTTTCAATGAAAGTGGTTAGGGCGAGAACTTGGTCGCAGCAGTCTCTTCCTTTTCGAAAACCGCCTTGCTCTGGGGGAAGAGCAGCTTCTATTTTACTTTCTATTCTGCCTAGGATGACTCGTTCAAACAGCTTGTAAGTGGCGCACAGTAAAGATATCGGTCTATAATCTTTAGCATTCTCTCCTGTTTTCCCTGGTTTCTGCATGGCTATGACTTGTGCGTTTTTCCATTGCTTTGGTAACCGGCAAATATCTATGATATTAGAGAAAAGAGAAGACAGCCATACTCTTCCCTTTGGCCCGAGGTTCTTAAAGAATTCTGGAAGAAGGCCGTCACAGCCAGCTGCTTTACCAGGTGACATTTTCTTTAGTGCTATATTTATCTCTTCTTGTGTTACCCAGTTCGCTAAACCTGCTTCCTCCTCGCTTGCATTTAGCTCTTCGTTCATCAGTTGGTGCAGTTCTTTTTTCTTCGAGGCGGAGGCATGGATTCTGGATGTTTGTAGTATAGAAGAGCATATCTTGTTAGGGGTCATTTTATTATTGATGTTCCGTCCCTTGAATTGTGCTCCGCCAAGTTTCCTCAGTAGACTCCAGCTCTTCTGTGAGGAGTGCGTAAAGTCCATTTGTTCCATCCGCTTTTGCCATCTCTGTTTGCGTTCCTCGTCCATAGCTCTTATGAGCTGTTCTCCTAGTTCTGGATTCTCTGTTTTGTTGTATTCATCGAGTAGTTGTTCGCACTCCTTTGTCCAGCATGGGATGTATTCTTTCCGCGCTCCTCTTGGTATTGAGTTATGTGCCGCTTTGATAATTAACTTCTAAATCTGTCGTAATTTTCTGGAATTGGGGGAATTCTGTTTACATTATTTTCAATGGTATCTTTAAACTTAACCCAGTTAGCCTTCCTGAGGTTCCAGCGGGCTATAGGGGGGCTCTTTATTACTGGTATTTGGATCCCAAGGTCTATAATAACTGGTCTGTGTTGGCTCCGAGGAATACGGATCAGTACAGTTCTCTTGGACGGAAGTGCTATTCCAGTTTCTCCAGATGAGACAAAACAAAGATCGGGCGTTGATGTTGTGCCCCACGCTCCTGAACAGAAGGTGGGGGTATCTTTTGCATCGTATATTAATGTATAATTATTTATATCTGCCCAGTCTGCCAGCATGAGTCCTTCTTTGTCGCAAGACTGATAGCCCCATCTGGGGTGATGGGAGTTAAAATCGCCAATTATGACTGCAGGGTGTTGTGGGTTAGGTAAAACAGGTTGTTCCCATTTTTCTGAAGGTGGCTTGTACACGTTATACACAGTCATATCGTTTAGTTTGATTCCCACGGCAAATTCGTGGTGCATAGTTTCCTCAATATTATCAACCAGTTCTTTCTTGATCAGTGTTGCAATACCGTGTTTATTATGGGCTTTATAGCCCACAATTTCATAGCCTGGTATTAGAAGTCTCGAGATATTTTCTTCTGATAGATGTGTTTCCTGCAAGGTCAGCACATCAATTTTTTCTTCTGTTAGTAGCTTTGTGAGGATGTCTCCTTTTGTCCTCGTGTATCCTTCTATGTTAACTTGGCATATACGTATTCGTCCACGCACTTGGCTCCGGGGGGGAAACTGAGGCATTTGTCTCGCTCTCTTGCGTAACTTCGCCTGTGAGGGCCGGGAGGTATTACTACGTCCGGCCGCCGTTTGGTGGTGACATTTGCTTCTCGTGTCGCAGCTCGTTCTGAGCATTTCGATTTTCTTCTCGCAATGCGATCGTTGTGCGGCACGATACTGGGGGGGTAGGCCACGTCGAGGCTGTCACCATCTACCCCACTATTTCCACAAAGTATAGCATAAGGAGAGAAAATGGTCAGCGATACCTGTCTATGCTGCAACATTTCGTGCAACATCAGGGATGTCCAATGACAGACTCTCAGAAGAATTAAGATCTGGAGAAAAAGAATCAATTAATATCAGACCACAGGTTGAACAAATTTTGTCCAAAAACGTTCTACGCAGTAATGAAGGCGGAAAATAGAAATGTACTTAATGTATGGTGTACAACAGAATCAGCCAATACCGAAGTTCTCCGTAAGTGATATATCCTAGTCAACACAGGTTTCGCTATACAATTTGTCCACTGTGATTCACTCCCGAGCACAGTCAAAGAAAATGACTGCTCTTTATACTTGGCTTGAAACAGGACCGAAAAGATGCAAACAATTTGCCTCTGCCTATTGAATTCTTTGGAACTTTATGCCAGAAAATGGTCCAAATGGAATCTTTTTTTTTTATTTTTGCGCCAGCCAAAACAAAAGTACAGCAATGATGCTCTCACTAATGGAAGAAAACAGACAATTTAACAAGCTGGTACATTATTTCCTTATTCTTGGTCAGAGCTATAATGCTGACTGCATATTTGGTAGAGTTGATAAAGGTTATTTGAAAAGGAAAGATATTCTCTCACCACCTGAGTAATATCGAGTTCTGGAACAATATGGCATCGTCAAAGTGCTAAATAAAGATTGGGAAGCAAAGTATCTTACGTCCAGTGCACTAAAAGCTCTATAATCTAAGAAGCTTTTCAAAATAACTCCTCAGCAAACGATGCCTTATGAAAAGTCTAAGAAGAATGTATTGTTGTCAGTATCGGACGGCCTGTAGAGGCTTATAATGGGAGCCAAGAAATAAGGAAAGTAACCACCTTGTAAAAAACGAACATGTCAGTAATGAAAACAGCGATGTCTTAAACTTGATGAGCCATTTTAATACAACAAAAGTAGCAGAAGAGTTTTATAAGGACGTTGTTGAAGATTATGCTATTTCGCACTTCTGCTTGCAAAACATTTGTGGAAAAGTACTATACTGAAATGCTATAATTAAGTATACTATTGTCTTTCTGTGCGAGATAAATAACAAAATATTGTACTAGCTATTTTTGTAATTAGTGTTAAGAAATGAAAAAAAAAATAATTGGAATGTTTATATGAATGAAACTTTTAACTTTCAAATTTGCATGTGAGGTTTTTAAAAACTTGAAAAATTTGTCCATCTATTCTGAAATAAACATTGCAGATTTTAGGGAAGTCAAACACACAGTCCCCACCGTGCCTAAAAAGCTGAGTAAACGTTAAATTATCTCGTTTTTGTAATCATTATCTCGGTCTGAATTTTAAAAAATTCTTTTCCTGAAAATTACCTTTTTTGAATTTATCCAGTTTTGAAAAAATGCTACTACTGCTCGTCTACTGCCTCTGAGAGGATATGTTGCTGACCAATAAAATTTTAATACCAAGAAGGCTGTAAGGAAAAATGTAAGAATTTTTTAAAGAGTACCACACGCTTCAATACGCAAACGATTCCCATTTTAGCGCAGTTAGAAATAACGCCATCTACATTCAGTATATAAGGAAAAATTACACAGCGGTTCCTCACGATATGGTCATGTTATGCCTCGTCTAATTGGGACAGACGTCAAACAAACAGTGCGTGTCGGAAGTAGACAGTGGTATAGCGCGGCCTATTCAGACTACAGTTTTTCGTCGCGCGATCTTGCTGATCGCGTTGGTCGGGATCCCACGACTGTCACCTGAATACGGAATTGATGGATTCAGGAGCGCCATACTCAACGAAATGCAGGACCGCTACGGCTCCAAGTGACTAGTGCCCGAGAGGACAGAAATACTGCCGGCCGCGGTGGTCTAGCGGTTCTAGGCGCTCAGTCCGGAACCGCGGGACTGCTACGGTCGCAGGTTCGAATCCTGCCTCAGGCATGGATGTGTGTGATGTCCTTAGGTTAGTTAGGTTTAAGTAGTCCTAAGTCCTAGGGGACTGATGACCACAGATGCTAAGTCCCATAGTGCTCAGAGCCGTTTGAACCATTTGACAGAAATACTGCGCGCTTGGCCTTGCAAGATTGTACAGCCATGTAACTTGCCTTGATGCTGGAAATCGGCTTGTTTGCAGCAAGAAAACTACGAAAATCTGGATCACAACAGACTGGCAACATGGCGACCGTTGTAGCGACTTCTCTTGTACAGCAGAGAAAAGGCGTGTCGGCGGTCGTCCGCCCAGTGACAACACTAGTCACTGGTTGGCACCACCGCTTCTGTGCACAACACGATGGACGTATCAGTGTATGATTGCTCTGAGGAGAACAAACGTTGCCAGACTGCACTCAACATCATCGTAAGGGCCATGCACCAGGCGTAATATGATGGGGTGCCGTTGGGTGTGGTCCGCATAGCCGATAACTTGGACATCGGCTGTTAGACTTCTGACTTGTAACGCCCTGTGTATATGCCCTGTCTTCGCGCTCTCTTTGAAGTGATCATTGAATGACAAGACCGCATGTTGCCCTTGCTCACATGACACAGAAGATTTTCGATTTTGAAAACTTTACGCGTACTTATACAATTTGAATGGTCACTCTCTTTCGCTTGCTGTGGGAAACCGCCCCTAAAGGCGGACGAATCAGCAATAATCAACGGCCTGACGATGCAGATGGCTACGGAAACCACTGCATTAACGACACACAATGAGTATCCACAGGATATGTGGCCTGTGGTTTTATCTCCGGGAGGGGATTGCCAAGGGGGAGGGGGAGGGGAGTGACCATGAGAAAAAGATGGAATAATCAACAAAACGATAACGTTCTACGAGTGGAGGCGTAGAATGACAGAAATTTGAACGTTGTAGGGAAGCTAGAAAATCGGAAAACAGAAATGCAAAGGCTCAGTCTAGATACGAGGTGCGGCTAGAAAAAAAACCGGACTGATGCTGGAAAAAACATTTATTTACAATTATTTACAATTTCATGTTATCTCCTTCAATGTACTCTCCTCCTCGGTCTCTACACCGCTCCATACGAATTTTCCAGTGTTCATAGCAATGCTGCAGATCATTTTCGGTAAGTCCGTACATTACTTCCGTCGCTTTTTCTTTTACTGCTTCAACAATCTCAAATCTAGTTCCTTTCAAAGCTGATTTGACTTTAGGGAAAAGAAAAAAGTCACAGGGGGCCAAATCAGGTGAGTAGGGTGGATGATCTAAGATGGGAATGTTGTGTTTTGCCAAAAACGTCTTCACTGACAACGCACTGTGAGCTGGGGCATTGTCTTGGTGAAGGATCCATGACTTTTTTCTCCACAAATCGTTCCGTTTTCTCCGTACTCGCTCACGTAGGGTAGCCAGGACGCTAATGTAGTAATGCTGAATCACTGTTTGTCCCTCTGGTACCCAGTCAATGTGCACAATCCCTTTGATGTCAAAAAAAAAAAAAAAAAAAAAACAATCATCATTGCCTTGAATTTCGATTTTGACATTCGTGCTTTTTTTTGTCGTGGAGAACCAGGAGTTTTCCAATGCATCGATTGGCGTTTAGTTTCGGGATCGTAAGTAAAAAACCACGATTCATCGCAAGTAATAACATTTTGTAAGAAGGTGGGATCACTTTCAATGTTTTCCAGGATGTCAGAACAAATCATTCTTCGGCGTTCCTTCTGTTCAATTGTGAGACACTTTGGAACCATTTTTGAACACACTTTGTTCGTGTTGAAACTTCCATGAAGAATCTGCCTAACACTTTCCTTGTCAACTCCTGTTAACTCAGACACTGCTCTGATTGTTAAACGGCGATCTTATCGAACAAGTTTACCGATTTTTTGAAAGAGCCGACTAGTGCGAGAAATATCGCACAATCAACTGAACAGCTCATGCATCCAAGTTACTGACACAAATAATATACAGAAGAATGGGAAATAAAACTGAGGATCTGTTAGACAACGACCAGTTTTGTAAGTTTGTTACTTTAATTTGCTATGATGAAAGCGGTACCGATGGACAATGAAAGCGGTTTAAAAGCTGTGAGCTGTCTGGGGAAGTTAACCTTGCATTACTGCGCAACTGTTTCACCGGGTATCCAGTCTAGCTTACCAAATTCCCAACGAGACTAACATTAATTATAATCTTTTAATAGTCCTACGACAACCGGTGATATATATATAAAAAAGTGAATTTAAATAAAAAGAAATAAATCAGTTTATATTTGGAAATTTATTTTAACATTGATCATTGAAATTTCAGCATATTAAACGTGAGTTATAACTGAGCTGGTGCCTTATTTAGGACTGTGAAAATGTGAGTTTGCAATCTTACGGAACACATCAAATATGGAGGCAAGATCGGGAGACTGCATACAACACTGCATTCATAAAACAACACACAAAGAACGTTGAAACGTATGCAAGAGAAAGTTAACCACTACCAACAGATTCTAATTTTCACCCAAAGAAGATACGTTCGTAGCACAATCCTGTCCGTCATGTAATTAACACGCACTGGTATACTAAATTCATATTAACTCTGTGAAATCTTCGCGAAAAGAATAGCTGAGGGCTACTTTGATGATTACACCACTTGCTTCACGTGGTCAACTTGGTTTACACAAAGAGTGTAACTCCACAATAATTTTGATAATTAAAATAAATAAGATCGAAAAGCAATTTACAAAAGAAAAACCTCGAACTGGTTACTAACGTCTTACTGTTAACCTGACGGGTCAAACAGTTATATAAGCACGTGGTACTGGTCTCGCAAAGTACACCCCACGTGGGTTGAACATAAAGAAAAGTTGCTATATTGAAAAATATTGTCAAGACGAGACGTTATAATCACACAAACATTCGCATTTAAGATTGATCTTAGTTAGAGTTACTGATCAACACGTGGTTCCACTTTACTCACAAAGTAGTGACAAAGCAACTACCGGAAAATAATCGGAACTTCACACGAGAATTACACTGCGCTGCAATTTAAGATAACATTAGATATTTTAGAGCTAAACCTGAAATAAAGGTGATTAAATTTTCAGTTAGGCTGAACTTAAGAAATCCATTGTCCTACGGACTTAGCAGACACGTGCTTAGCCGGAGATCTTACCACTTCAGAAGCTCGCCACGGACCGACTGATCTGCGCTCTTACCGAGCGTGCTTCCCAAATACAAACGGAAGTGACCAGAGGGGCAGCTTCCTATACCAACATGACAACGGACGGACAGGACCATACTACTGGATAGAAACCTCTTTGCTTTTAGAAAGCGTAGCTATCTGTTCCGACGTTGGTCCTACTGTTCTCTAGCAGACAGGCTTGTCTGCTACCCTCAAGCATGCAACTACAAATACATTTGCTCATTCATCCTCCCACACAGAAGGGAAGGGGAATGACAGTATCTTATCATACACAGTGTATAAAAGAAAGCGGATGTAGGTTCCGTATGAGACTGTGTGACATGAATTACATATAAACTGTGTTTTAAAGTGTAGTAGTGTGACAGATCGTTCTTGTTTATGTGTAAAAGTAACACGTTCCACTACTCAGTCTTCTCCCAGATAGTCAGAAACGCCACAGTAAATTTAGAAGAGGAATTTATGCCGTAAATGACAATAGATTTAAGAAATTAAACATGAAAGGAATCCAACACAGACCTTTCATAACCCCAACGCTCCAGGAAAAGACTGTGCAGGGAATTTTCTGGCCATGCTAGGACATTCCCAAGCAGTCTTCTCACACCCTACTTAAACCAAAAGTGTAAAGAAAAGGCAAAAGGTCACCAGCTACTTGCTAAAACACAATAAATTCAACAAATCTTTAAAATCTACTAATTTCAAACAAAAAAAAAGAACACAATCTGTGACACCTATTTAAAAGATAGTGTAGACCTAATTCGGTCAGCAAGTAAAAACAATGGTTCCTGTGTCATTAATATGAAAACAATTTCTGGTTGTTACCCTTATGGAGTTCACCAGTATTTGCTCATTGCAAGAGCCAACTGATCACAGGAAAATTTATGACTGTTTATTAACAAGCAAAATTTATGAAAATAGCAAAGGTGCCACAGCAATTAAAAAAGACCGTGAAATAACATCAGTATTATAAGGCAGAACATTATAATACACAATCCGCAAAAGCAAAAAGTTGATAAGAAAAAAAACATGTTTTACAAAGTGCTTATCGCAAAAAAATTCTATATCTTATAAAACTAATAATTTGTAGAATTAAAATAACTATGTGGCACTAATTTAATCGCTCTACTATATTTCAATTAGTTAGCAAACAATGAGCACTGTGTCATTATACTGAAACTACTATAATTATGTGATTGTTACCCTTAAGGGGTTCCTCACAATAAATATGCCCCATGCAAAGGCTAATCGATCACAGTCCAATGAGAGTGAATAGCAATCTGACTGATAAACGAAGCAATGCCACTTGAATGAATTTACGAAACAAAATAACACAAATCTAATACATCACACAAGAACAAACATTGGTCAATAAAACATTACAATAGTCAACATCTAAAAAAAAACACCAATAAATAAAACACCTGCAAAATACAAGAGTCAAAGTCTAAAAAAACAATAAATAGAACACCTGCAAAATACAAGAGTCAGTCTAATAAACACCAATAAATCGAAACCCTGCAAAACACACGAGTCAAAGTTTCTGTGACAGCAACACACGTATATGCATTGAACTAAGAACCGTATAATCACTGTTCACTGACACACTGAGTAGTTCCACTGTTCCGTGGCACAATATAAGGGGAACAGGGGGGGGGGTTCGTCGCTGCAGCTGTCAGTAGGGATTTTTGTCCATCTGTTGCGTGCAATCCCGCCGTCTCTGCCCTCTCATGAAGTTTCTCTTGGTGGCCCGTGTCACGTACATCTCGATTTGGTTCCATGTTTGTGTTGTCAAATTCGTGCGGTATCCTCGTTTTACACGCCAGGTTGATATTCCTGGGCAAGGATGACACTTAATGGCTCTTCTTTTGTGCCACCCTTAGCGACCAGAGAACATCGAACCATGATTTACTGTCGCTTGACAGTGGGCATCCGTCAGGAGATGTTGATAGGCGTCGTTGAAGTCTGCCAGTTTCTCTGGACAGTATGTGTCAAAAGGCTCCACGCCCTTTGTGTTGTTACATTCTTGAGTTATCCTCAATTGGCTCGCCGGTTTGATATTCCTGGGCAAGCATGACACTTAATGGCTCTTCTTTTGTGCCACCCTTAGCGACCAGAGAACATCTAACCATGATTTACTGTCGCTTGACAGTAGGCATCCGTCAGGAAATGTCGATAGGCGTCGTTGACGTCTGCAAGTTTCTCTGGACAGTACCTGTCAAAAGGCTCCACGCCCCTTGTGTTGTTTCACCGCGGCCGTCTCGTCACGGTCACGTGCGTGTGGTGCGTTGCCAGCAGATGGATTTCCGCGCGGTGGACCGCTCGCCCATCTCAGGTCATCGCCTCCAGGAAGGGTCGCACGGGGTGGCCGCCCATTAGCTCCAGGTGCAAGGGAAAGTGTTTGCCGCGTACCCTTCTTTTGTTGTCGGCCGCGCTCCCGAAGTGGCCCGGTTGACAGCGTGTCCTGCTGGGAAACCCGCCAGTTTACAACTAGTCCGGCTGCTCCCGCTGTCTCGTAAGAGTTTTGCCGGTTCGCTTTCACGTTCTCAACTGCATTCACAGAAATTTTTCATCATCCTTATGTGATTACAAAATGTCATACATAATACCACTTCGTATTGTCTTTCACAATTTTTAAGAACAAAAGTGAGACTTAATTTTTTTTAATAAAAAAATTAGATGAATCGACAATATAAAATAAAAGTTAAATGACTTGACAATGAAAAAAAAGAATTAAATGAACTGACAATATAATATTTAAATCATCACTAATGTGGTTCACTTGTGTTTTAATAAATCAAATGCCACTTATTAATTCACTAAAATGAATAGGGTTATGCCTTGCGCAAGTATAGGTCGGGAGAGCATAGGGTTCACATGTTATTTACACACACACATGCACACCTGTTGTCTATTCTACAAACTAACTACCCATAAACATGCATTACTCAAAATTTTACTTCAATCCACTACTAGTTAATCCAACAAGCTACTTCAATGCTACTTCAACAAAGTGTTTACACCACTACAACATTGTTCTAATTCGTCCTCTTCTTGATGCTCGTGGCATATGTCTTGTCACATGATAAATATGGAGAACTTTCCTTAAACATACACAGTAAAAAGAACAATGGTTATTTACACGCAAAAACATTTATACCAGTTGACACACCTGATAAGAGATTCGCAATTATACATCTATCATACTCATATGTTTATACATAAAACAGTAAGACAATTTCATCTAAAATTACGTTATCACAAGAATTAATCACGCAGATGACTCTGAGAAGGGTAAAAATATTTTAATTATACAGGTTATACTACATTTTCTTACCCATTTTGCTGCGATTTCGTTCCTTCTTTAAGTTACCTTTCGCTTCCAAATCAGTTTTTTTGCCTGTGGTGGTTATTCTGGATTCATATCTCATGAATGGCAAAATTGTGGTCTCCACTATTCTTAAACCAAGCTTTCCTTCGGTCCCTTAATCAAAATTATTTAATCTTCCTCTACCTTCAAGAGGGAAAATTTCCTCAGTACACATCATAGGCTGCAGTGCATCCCACACCAGCGAAAACAGTAAGCTGTAATGCTCACAGCATCAGCAAAACACATAAACGTCGCTTTTCTGGGACAAGTATTAACGCAGAATAATTTTTCAGGCTTTGGCTCAACATCAATCAAGACTACCGAAAGGATCCATATTGCTGTTCCATTCTCCATTTGCTGAAAAAAAACTACTCGTATTTGACTACCACAATAATATTTCAGGGCCACGTAAATTACACAAACTACAATTCTTCTTTCACCTTGAAGGGAATCAATATACTGACGAAATCCACAGACAGCACTTTACACACTCATCTATTAAGAACAAAAAAGATATATCATCAATATTAACATATCATCGCATATTGGGAAGCCAATGGTTAAACAATCGTATTATCGCATCCTGTTTTCAAGATTCTGAACTTACTCATTCCTTTCTCAGAGTTCTCCTATTTTAAAATATTCATACAGCACGCATACTGACAGATATAGAATAGTAATAGATAGATAGTAGCACTGAAAGCAGAAAATCGGAAACAAGGCTACTAACAGCTGGGGACCTGGGTTTGCCAGACCCATAATACCCACAGATTGGATATTCCCCTGAGTTTTGCATTAATTCAACACAGATCTTGCTTCCCTCAGGAGCGACTCTTTCCAATTGACACAAAAAAACATAAACAGCATTTTACTCGTTCACAAAGAAACCTTTTATCTTCACGTTTGAATCAAACTAAATCCTAATTGCACAAGGAAAGAAAAAAAATTAAAACATCACTTCAATCAATCACATAGAAACATCTTTATCATTATTTTTACCGACATATTATTCAAAATGCATTTATCACAAATGTAAACTAATCAATTGTTTCTCTTCACCGTTCTCTCTACTCCTCACTGCCCTTTCTACTCAATGTATGGTTTTACGTTTGACACATGGTGTAGCCCTTTTGAGTTCTTCGATCGAAGAGTTTCCACTTCTATGGCGTTTTCATGGGGAATCTTCCTTATCCGATACGGGCCGTTAAAGAGATTAAAAAATTTCTTGCAGACACCTGACTGTTTGTTAGACAGCTTGTGTGATCTGATAAGAACTTTTTGTCCTACATGAAAACTCTTTTTTTCTCACGTTTTTCTTATACGCCTTGACTCTGGCTTCTGCTGCACGCTTGATGTTGCGTAAAGCTAAGTCAACAATTGCGTTCCGGCGTAGTCTCGGCTCTAGTGGCCAAGGCACCACCTCTTTGATTTTGCTTGGGGGCTCCTTGTTTTTTAGCACCGTGATTGGCGGAAGCTTTGTTGACGTATTAGGCAACTCATTAATTATGTTCTGAAATCCTTTTAGGTGTGTGTCCCACGATCGGTGATCACGACTGCAGTATAACCTACATAATTTTCTTAATTCACGCATAATACGCTCACTGGGGTTCGAGCTGGGGTGAAAGATATATATATATATATATATATATATATATATATATAGGTTTAATTCTTCTTCTTCGAAGCATCCGCTGCCAGTATTGCGATCTAAATTGTGGTCCATTATCCGAGATAACCCTTTTCACGCTCCCAACTTCATGCAGAAACTGCTTTGCAAATGCAGTTGCCACTGCCCTTCCTGTGGCTCGCTTCAACGGAGTCAGACACACAAACTTGGAGGTTAGCTCCACCGCTACGAAAACATATGCAAAACCTGCTTTAGATCGTATTAGTGGCCCAAATAGATCCACGGCCACGAGGTCACAAAGTTTTCTTGGTATTATCGGGTGCAATGATGCAGCATAAGTCACTGTGGCCGCCTTTGCTCGCTGACAAGGTCCGCACACTCGAAGTACACCACGAATACGCCGTAGCATGTTATTAAAATAGCATGTTTCTTTCAGTTTTTCACAACATTTCTGTGCTCCGAAGTGACCATAACTCAAGTATATGTACCATATAATTTTGTTTACGAGTTCCTCCGGAATCACCAACACCCATCTGGAGTCGTCCGGGGCTCGTTTCTTGAATAATATTCTATTGCTAACTAAGTAGTACTGGCGTATTCCTACATTCTCCTTGTCCTCCCACTTCTTCTTTATATCTTTCAATACTGCGTCCTTATCCTGTTCGTCCGCTATACTCCCTAAAGAGGTGGTAACAAAATTCTCGAACGCCACATTCTGTAAGTATAGGATGCTAAAATTATTTTCACCCAGTTCCCTTTCTTCTGTGTGAACCAAACCTATAGGAATGCGCGATAAAGCGTCAGCAATTACATTTTTCTGTCCAGGAATGTATTCTACAGTGAAGTTATATTCCTGTAGGTATAGTGCCCAGCGTCCTAGTCTCCCATGCGTGATTTTTGTGCTCATAAGAAATTGGAGTGCACGATGGTCGGTGTACACCCTGGTGGTCCTCCCAAATAAAAAATACCTAAATTTTGAGAATGCCCAAACTATCGCGAGTGCTTCGAGTTCCGTCACAGAATAATTTTTTTCACATCGAGAGAGCATCCTGCTCCCAAACGAGATTGTTTTCCAAGTTGTAACATCATCATTTCCTTCCGTTTGAAACAGTACCGCACCTAATCCTGACAAGTAACTGTCCGTCATTAAACAGAATTCTTGTGTCAGGTCGGGATGCACGAGAATGGGAGCCTCTACCAATGCCTTTTTCAATTTATAAAATTCATCCTGTGCCTCTTGCTCCCAGACCCACAAAGCGTTCTTCCCTGTTAGTCCACATAGACGGGGTGTACCAAGTACACTAAAATTTATAAATCGCTTATAAAAATTATTACACAGGCCTAAGAATGCTCGCAACTGTTTTTTATTTGTCGGCATTGCACACTCCGCTATCGCCGCAATTTTCTCCGGGTCAGGTTGTATTCCATTTGTTGAGACAATATGGCCTAAGAATTTTATGTTCTCTCGTCCGAACTGTAACTTATCTAAGTTGACTGTTACACCTGCCTTCTCAAAAACATCCAGTAGTCTGTTCAGAACGTCATTATGGTCCTCCCACGACTTTTCCGCAATTAATATGTCATCCACGTAAATTGTCACTCGCTGTTTCAAATCATCAGGTAAAATGCTATTTAATCCCCTTATAAAAGCAGCTGATGAGACGTTTAGTCCGAACGGGAGACGCCGGAATTGGAAACAATTTCCGTAACACAGGAACGCTGTATATAATCTGCAAGATGGGTGTAGCACGATTTGCCAAAAACTCGAACGGAGGTCGACAGATGATAGTACCTTTACCCCGTGGAAACGTTGTAAGTGTTCCTCAAGGCTCTCAGGCCTGTCCGTTTCCGACATAATAATTGTGTTTATCTGTCTCGAGTCTAGCACCAAACAAACTGAGTTGTCGCGTTTTGGCACGACAAGCAAGGGTGAGTTGTACGAGCTTACTGCCCGCTCAATTATTCCTTGTTCTAACATCTTGTTTATTTCCTTCTCCACCTGGGCTTTATACGCCACGGGAATAGGGTATGGTCTAACAGAAAATTTCTGATGGTCACGTACTCTGAATTGGTAAGTAAAACCCTTAATCGCCCCCGGAGTCTCAGAAAATACCCGTTCATGATTCCTAAGTAGGCAATACAATTTCTCCTTTTCCCTGTCCGTGGTTCTGACACCCGCGATGCTCTTTCTCAGTGCATCAGCAAAAGCAACATCTTTCCCCTGCTCAACAGACGTAGAGCACGATTCACTTACATAGTTCACGAGTAGCTCCAGTCTGGGTTGCGACTCGGTTTGAGCTTGAAATTTTAGGCAACTAATTTCTGATTCGGCACGTAATATGCATTCATCAAATACTAAATTAATTGGCTGATCCCCAACTTGAACTGTCATTACTCCTCCACCCATGTCAATTACTGCATGGTGGGTATTCATGAAGTCATTTCCTAAAGTCATTGCCACATTCAGCATTGGGAGCACAAAGAAATTGTACTCAAACTCTCTTCCCTGGCAGGTAAAATTTAGCCGAGTCTGCCTTCGAATTTCTATGCTCTTACCGTAGATTACGCCCTTCACCTTTATTCCTCGCACTTGATAAATGGGTCAAGTCCCAGTCCCTTCGCATTTTTGAAATGCTGCCTCGCTCACTATCGAGAAAGGGCTTCCAGTGTCAATGACACACTTAAAACATATTTCGTTTACTGCAACTGTCACGACTGGATTTATCCCCGAAATTTTAGCACTCGTAGTTTCTTGCAACAAATCCTCTCTAATATCTTCCCTCTCTATATACCGTATGCACTCCTTTGCCATGTCGTTCATTTGTTCCGATTGGGCGCCTTCTGCGCTGATCGTTTGTCATTACCGGTTTTGTTCATTTCCATTTGCTGGATTATGTCTAGGGTTAGCTGGCCGAATTTTAACATCATGAGGTGCTCCGCCTATAGTCCTATTCCCACTGTGTTCACCCTAGTATCGATTCTGGTTGCCGTAACTGTTCCGTTCACGATTCTGTCCACGTCCTCGATCATCTCCGTTGTTCCACCTGTGTTCGCGACTGTTACCCCAGTTTCTATACGTCCTGTCCCGATTATTGTTCCGTTCGCGTCGCGACGACAAGTCACGCCGTTGATTAGTACTACGGCCACGACTGCGATTGCGCTGCTGTGCCCCGTAATAACTTTGTGCCCGATTAGGCGGGCATTCTGCTGTATTATATTCCAACTCTTGGAGAAGTGTTTTAAACGTTTCCACGTCCTCTTGCATCGTCCCGCAAGAATGACGTGCCGCAAGTGCATCGGCAATTTGGTGATGCATATCCTAATTAGTTCCGCAGGCCCGTATGGGTCGTATAAAAATTGATTTGCCTGCAGCATGTGGTCGAATAGGCGAGCAGGGCTGCCGAAACCAGACTGGTTCAAATTTGGCAGCATAATTATGCCATGTTTGACCCTGTCTTGTGCCGCTTCCGACCAATAGGCGGACAGAAAGGCTTGTCGAAACTCCCGAGTGGAGTTGCAGTGACGCGCTGCCGACCTCATGCGAATCGCCGGTTCGCCTTCCAAATAGCCACACATATATTCTATCTTATGTGAACTTGCCCAGTCGGGGGGAAGACAAAACTCAAATTGCTCGAGCCATGCACGTGGATGTATTCCTTTTTGCGAATTTCGGAATATCTCAAACTTTCTCACCGTAAGGAAATGTTTGAAATCAAATCCCCGCATTTCCTCCTGGCGAGGCCCTTGTGTGTTTCTATTCGTCTCATGTCTGCCCCTCAAAATACATTCTTCCCTGTCGTCAAAATCTCCCTCGTGGCCGGAGTCCCTCTCTGCACTGTTCGTACGGCTATTTTTAGTGCTATTGGCGAGTTCGGAATCACACATCATGCGGTTTTCCAGATGTGCCACACGTTCTTGTAATTCGCCTGTTACAGCTTTGTGCTGCCTGTTCACTTCGAACTGTCCCTTCTGAAATCTAAGAAGCGAACGCACTTCTTCGGTCTCTGTGGCCGCTACCGGTGTAGTATTTTTCTCGCTTTCCGTCAGCTTCATCGTGCCTACAATGTCCGCTAATGCCGCAATCTTATCATGTATTTGTCTCTTGTCCTCCGCCCCAGTCTGCTTCAATTGTTCTACTTGCTGTTCCAGCGCGTGAATCGCTAGACTGTTGTCCGCTATTGTGTTGCTAACGGACGTGGGACAATGTGTTTCCGCCTCTTGGACCCTCGAGAGTACCTGCTGGTGTTCCCTTTGGCATTCTTCTCTCAGCGTTTGGAAATTCCTAAGTAGCTGTTCTTCGCTCTCTTTAGATTCGGCATCACCACTCCGCTTGCCCTGTTCTAAGGCTTGCAGATGGTCATCGACTTGTTCAAATGTATGGCCTAATTCTTTCATAATATCACTTTTTATTTCACTTGCCAGATTGTTTATTCTTTGTGAGATATCATCGGACACTCTCTGCATCGACTTGTCGACTTTATTTGTCTGCTGGATTAGATTTTTGTCTATTTGTTCGCCTAGCTCTCAGATCGATTTTTCTGATTTCTGCGTCATTTGTTCGCCTAGCTCTCGGATCGATTTTTCTGATTTATGCGTCATTTGTTCGCCTAGCTCTTGGATCGATTTTTCTGATTTATGCGTCATTTGTTCGCCTAGCTCGCGGATCGATTTTTCAGATTTCTGTGCGTTTTCTTTATTTTGTTGCAATAAGGCTTTCATGAGTTCTGCCAAATCAATTTGGTTAGTAGGAGGCAAATTTATTTCTGGCTCTGCTGTGAGCCCGTTCGTCCTGTTTTGCATTTCGTCTGAAGTATTTCCCATTGTATTTTCGGAACTGTCCGACGCATTAACATTCGAAATCAAATTATCCCCTTGGTCCATGTTGCTTAAGTTGT
Organism: Schistocerca cancellata; assembly: GCF_023864275.1. Taxonomy (NCBI): domain Eukaryota; kingdom Metazoa; phylum Arthropoda; class Insecta; order Orthoptera; family Acrididae; genus Schistocerca; species Schistocerca cancellata. The sequence goes on from NC_064628.1 coordinate 24,923,645, forward strand.
CGGACCGCTTACTTTTAGCTTGGTTACGTGTCTGCATTAGTGCAATTTATACCCGGTACACGACACACTAATCAAAATAAATGTGTCCCCCAAAAATTACGACAGTCACACGAAAGATACCCAACCTAGTACGCACTTTTTCACACGCAAAACAAATTTTTATCTTTGATCGAAACAGTGGAATTTACAAGCGAGAAAAAAAACACACACACATATAAAACACACAAATATAGAAAACAAAACAAGACAAACAACACAACGCCGATCAACAACGCCGTGAATCTTTTGAAAGTCTGCTCGGAAACAACGCAAAAGTTGTTTGAGCGCTGTAGGGAAAAAAAATTAAGATTATAACACGCTCGCAATCTAACGTCTCAGAGACTCCAGAGTCTAGCGGAATCACAGAACAGGGTCGCCATGTGTAAGTTTGTTACTTTAATTTGCTATGATGAAAGCGGTACTGATGGACAATGAAAGCGGTTTAAAAGCTGTGAGCTGTCTGGGGAAGTTAACCTTGCATTACTGCGCAACTGTTTCACCGGGTATCCAGTCTAGCTTACCAAATTCCCAACGAGACTAACATTAATTTTAATCTTTTAATAGTCCTACGACAACCGGTGATATATATATAAAAAGTGAATTTAAATAAAAAGAAATAAATCAGTTTATATTTGGAAATTTATTTTAACATTGATCATTGAAATTTCAGCATATTAAACGTGAGTTATAACTGAGCTGGTGCCTTATTTAGGACTGTGAAAATGTGAGCTAGCAATCTTACGGAACACATCAAATATGGAGGCAAAATCGGGAGACTGCATACAACACTGCATTCATAAAACAACACACAAAGAACGTTGAAACGTATGCAGGAGAAAGTTAACCACTACCAACAGATTCTAATTTTCACCCAAAGAAGATACGTTCGTAGCACAATCCTGTCCGTCATGTAATTACCACACACTGGTATACTAAATTCATATTAACTCTGTGAAATCTTCGCGAAAAGAATAGCTGAGGGCTACTTTGATGATTACACCACTTGCTTCACGTGGTCAACTTGGTTTACACAAAGAGTGTAACTCCACAATAATTTTGATAATTAAAATAAATAAGATCGAAAAGCAATTTACAAAAGAAAAACCTCGAACAGGTTACTAACGTCTTACTGTTAACCTGACGGGTCAAACAGTTATATAAGCACGTGGTACTGGTCTCGCAAAGTACACCCCACGTGGGTTGAACATAAAGAAAAGTTGCTATATTGAAAAATATTGTCAAGACGAGACGTTATAATCACACAAACATTCGCATTTAAGATTGATCTTAGTTAGAGTTACTGATCAACACGTGGTTCCACTTTACTCACAAAGTAGTGACAAAGCAACTACCGGAAAATAATCTGAACTTCACACGAGAATTACATTGCGCTGCAATTTAAGATAACATTAGATATTTTAGAGCTAAACCTGAAATAAAGGTGATTAAATTTTCAGTTAGGCTGAACTTAAGAAATCCATTGTCCTACGGACTTAGCAGACACGTGCTTAGCCGGAGATCTTACCACTTCAGACGCTCGCCACGGACCGACTGACCTGCGCTCCTACCGAGCGTGCTTCCCAAATACAAACGGAAGTGACCAGAGGGGCAGCTTCCCATACCAACATGACAACGGACGGACAGGACCATACTAAGGATAGAAACCTCTTTGCTTTTAGAAAGCGTAGCTACCTGTTCCGATGTTGGTCCTACTGTTCTCTAGCAGACAGGCTTGTCTGCTACCCTCAAGCATGCAACTACAAATACATTTGCTCATTCATCCTCTCACACAGAAGGGAAGGGGGATGACAGTATCTTATCATACACAGTGTATAAAAGAAAGTGGATGTAGGTTCCGTATGAGACTGTGTGACATGAATTACATATAAACTATGTTTTAAAGTGTAGTAGTGTGGCAGATCGTTCTTGTTTATGTGTAAAAGTAACACGTTCCACTACTCAGTCTCCTCCCAGATAGTCAGAAACGCCACAGTAAATTTAGAAGAGGAATTTATGCCGTAAATGACAATAGATTTAAGAAATTAAACATGAAAGGAACCCAACAGAGACCTTTCAGTTTGACTGATAATGGCCTGGCAGTTGCGGCTGATAATGCAAACTAGACTAAAGAAGAATCAAGACACGTTCATAGGATTTGCCAACCAGGAAAAAGCGTTCAACAATGTCAAATAGAGCAAGGTCTTCGAAATTCTGAGAAAAATAGGGATACGGAAAGATGGATAATATACAATGTGTCCAAAAACCAAGAGGGACGACCAAAAACGAAGTGTTCGTCTTCGCAATCCTCAGTGAAAGTGAAGAAGAATTACAGGGTCTACTGAATAAAACGACACTCTAATGAGCACAGAATAGAGATTGAAAGTAAATCGAAGGAAGACAAAAGTAATGAGAAGTTATAGAAATAACAACACTGAGAAACTTAATATCAGAATTAGGAATCATGAAGAAGTCGAAGTTAAGGAGTTTGCTACGTAGTGTAACACCCCAAGAACACTGAAAACCAAAATAAGAATGTCATGATAATTTAAAGTAGGGAACAGTGTTATCCTGACAGGTACGACAACTTTGACAATAATATAACACCTTAAAGTTTTGATGAACACCAGTTTCACTAATTACTGAGTATGTCACGATATAAAGCTAGAAAGAAAATAAAGCTTATTTTTAATTAGCTATCAAACATCTTAGTAATAACTGCAAACCAGTACAACGAAAGTTAAGTCCAAAGTAATATGTCGGTCAGAGATAACATTTATTGTGAAAGAGAGGTAAACGCGGCGAAAAGGAAATTCTAAGCTCGATCATGGAAAAGTTGGTCGCTTGCTAGCTTGTTTGCTATCAAGTCGAGAAAGAGCACCGTTTGTTATAGTACTACAAACGGAACGCTACGAGATTGTTTCTTTAATAAAAAAAAGAGTAATATTGTGTGATAGAGATGCGCGGACTTTGTTCTCAGTTATTCTGACTTGAGAACTAGAACTGAAGTGATATTCTGATAGTGTACGACGAGTTAATGAACTTTAATTATTGGAGATATTATTGTTGGACTCAACCTTCATCACAGTGAACAGTTACAACGAAGAATGGACATAGTATCGAAGACTGCAATAAGGCCGTTATTACAGCCAGGGGTGGTTGTTCTGGATACTGATTTCTCAGGATCTATGCCCCCAAATTACGTGAAAATGTAATCACATGTCAGTTCTAGTATAATATATTTGTCCAATGAATACCCGTTTATCATCTGCATTTCTTCTTGATGTAGAAATTTTAATGGCCAGTAGTGTAAATGCTAATTTTCAAAATTTCAATATCCGTCTTATCCGTACATAAGCCTCCTTAATGAGAAGACCTGAATTTATTATGCTCTTCCATTGTTATGTGCCACATATCGCAAATAAGTAGGGGATGCAGAAATATGTTCCGAAGTTTTCATTCGTTTTCCTACCTGATTAGCATGGAGTAGGAAACATTAATACGACCACACGAAGATAATACAAATACGCCGATTGTAAAAGTTGTCGTAGTTGTCACGATCACTGTACTGAAAAGAATTTTAATTGATCTGATCCATCGGTGCGCTTGTGGTGTGATGATTATAAACTAACAGCTGAGAAGAACAATAAAATTGTTCGTCAGTAATGGAAATCTCACGTGTTGGCTCCATCATTAATTGAACTCTGTGATAGTTGATGATCAAAATTAATTAACTGTGAACATTTTAATTGAAAGAGTGACTTGATGAACATTGAGCATTGAAAGGAGTGTTTTGCCGAAATAATATCACGACGCTCGAAAGCAAGATAGCATTATAGATTATCCCTGGATTTGCGTCGTGCATTAGTGAACAATTCTGCCTAGCAACGTAAAAACAACTACTGATACTGAACCACAAATGAATTATTCCTCGCTTCAGTGGTGTGAAACGACGCCGGTGATGAATGATTCAATCAATACTGCAATAACTAAATGACCGGGCATAGCAAATCATCATAAAACCATTACAGACAATCAAAATCAGCAGTTCGCATCGCTGAGAACACTGTGCGGACTCGCAAACGGACTTTCATGCATTACGCGAGGAACAATTTTCTTTAGAGATTTTCAGGTGCTGTTCCACGTTATCCGACGTGGTCAACCATAACTGCGCGTCGCGTCTCCATTCCACCGACAGAGCTGTAGCAGTAGCGGCTCAACATCAACAGCGACAGCAAAAAGGGAAGAGGGGACGTCACAGCAGGCAGCAAAATAACCCATGACAGGCGGAGCAAGCACACTAGCAATGCACAAAGGGCATTCCCGACCAAGAGAAATCTACTAGTATCAAACATAGGCCCTAACCTGAGAAAGAAATTTCTGAGAATGCACGGTGGAGCAAAGCTTTATATGACAGCGAAACATGAACTGTTGGAAAATTTTTAAAAAAAAGAGAAAGAAGCATGAAGAATGATGAAAATTACGTGGATTGATAAGCAAGGAATTAGGAGGTTCTGCGAAGAATCAGAGAGGAAAGGAATATATGGAAACACTTGAAACGTCCCCTTAGAAAAATTATACATGACTGTGCTTAAACTGACACACAATATTTTTTAGCGCAACGCAATCTGACTTTCAATAATCCCTACAAAAGAATGGCCCTGACTAACATTAACCTATACGTTTCACAAATCACTTACCTCACCAAAAATCTTCGTTACTCGAACTACTGCAATACAGCGAGCGCCTGTACCGCCAGCTAAATAAAAGATTCGAACTACGGAAGGCACTAACTACTGATAGGGATAGTTAGCAAATGAAAGATTTTAATAGAGAACAAACAATGTATTTACCTTAATATGATCAAAAGTCATAATATATGTAATTTCAAAACTCCGCCATTTCTCTCCCCACATCCACCACTGCTGGCGGCTCACCTCCAACTGCCCAATGCCATGCGCTGTTCACATCCAGCTGCCGCTGCCCAACACTACAATGGCAGACAACAATGCAAACTAGCCACAGACTGCACACAGCACAGCCAGTGATTTTCGTACAGAGCGCTATGTAACGTTGCCAATAAGAAAACATAAACAGCCTACTTACATAGCCCCCATGCTCCCCACAAAAAAATTTTACAAATTGTTTTGGGCAGTGGCCAATAATGATTTGATAAAATTTTTCATAATACAGCAATAAAGATATCAAATGCACACACTTATTAATACAATGTTGGTCAAAAGCTAAAATTTTCTCACAGTCCATAAAGACAGTCCTGATCATTCATCATAGTAGTAATTACAGTTTTTTTTTACAAAGTCTCATTACTAAAAGAAATTGCACACAGATATAGTGGATTTCCATGCAGTCTTGAAGAAGTAGTGTTGCCTTTCCAACGGAAAGACAGTGCTGACTCTTGACATGCAGACAGGTAATGGGCCACAACAGAGCAAACCCACAGCAGAGTCAGTCGAAGTTATGAAGAATATTGGTAGGTAGGTCATCACAGAGCAGACCACTGTAGTCCTGGTCGCCATATGAAACGTCCCCTTAGAAAAATTATACATGACTGTGCTTAAACTGACACACAATATTTTTTAGCGCAACGCAATCTGACTTTCAATAATCCCTACAAAAGAATGGCCCTGACTAACATTAACCTATACGTTTCACAAATCATTTATCTCACCAAAAATCTTCGTTACTCGAACTACTGCAATACAGCGAGCGCCACTACTGCCAGCTAAATAAAAGATTCGAACTACGGAAGGCACTAACTACTGATAGGGATAGTTAGCAAATGAAAGATTTTAATAGAGAACAAACAATGTATTTACCTTAATATCATCAAAAGTCATAATATATGTAATTTCAAAACTCTGCCATTTCTCTCCCCACATCCACCACTGCTGGCGGCTCACCTCCAACTGCCCAATGCTACGCGCTGTTCACATCCAGCTGCCGCTGCCCAACACTACAATGGCAGACAACAATGCAAACTAGCCACAGACTGCACACAGCACAGCCAGTGATTTTCGTACAGAGCGCTAGGTAACGTTGCCAATAAGAAAACATAAACAGTCTACTTACACACTGACAAGAGAAAGGGACAAGATGTTAGGACGTTTTAAAACATGACGGAGTAATTTACATGGCACTGGCGGGACCTGTAGAGGGTAAAAACAGTAGAGGAAAAGTACAACTGGGTCGACGTAAGTTGAACAGTGACAATTGTGGTGACTGGGCGCCGCAGCTTCGCAGGCTTCAACCACCAACAACATAACGCGATTTTGTAAACGTCTCCATCGTAACGGCTCAGTGTTGTCACATCTCTGTAGCCATGTCTCGTTTTCGCGTGCAGCCGTTAGCGCTTCGTAGTTGAAAGATGGTAAAAACGCCAAGGGCTGCCAGGGATCTACTTTTACGCCGTGTCGACTATAGTGTTCAAGGAATCTGCAGCCAAGCAAATAAGTGCTTAGTTTCAAAAGCGCGAGGTATTTGGATCAAACCTCCCTGCCAGAGACTTTTACTTTTTCATTCCGACGTAATTATAACAACAGATTTTGAAGACTGTGCACACTATCAATGTTTACTGATTCATTTATTATTTTCATAATTTTTTATCCTGAAAAAAGGAGGAAAAATTTTGTAAGGAGACTGTAAATAAAAAGGATACACAAGAACTTTCAATTAAATCAGTATACTACTTTTATTTATACTATTGTACCTACATTTGTGGCAAGTACAATGCATAACCTACAGGAGAATGCACGAATTATGATGATACTGATCACAGAAACGTGGAAAACAATGATTATTGAGACATACAGCATTTGTAATCAACGCCGAATTTTCGCATGTACATGTGCACAGTTTTTTTTAACACGGTTTACAGTCCTAACGGTTCTCATTCATCACACAGTTTCGTGACGTTTCTAATCCATCTGTGGTTAGAAATACGTGACAAAAAATTTAAAAATCACAGACCTCCCGCTTACGAAACTACGAAGCTACTCAACTACTGCGGAAATTGAATACCACATGCACCCCTAACACAACAGTTTCTTGAAAACGGTAGAGAGTTGCCAGTTCTTGTTTACATATGTTGAAGTCCTAGTCGTGGCCTAAGAAACTGTCATCATCAATCAGATCGGTGAAGGAAAGTTCGTGTGGTCCCCATGTAAGCCAAACACACACTTAGTAGGATGATCAGTGCCCTATCGTTTTTATCAGGCCTTGTATGTGAAAAAAATTGACTACTTGCTCGAAATGAAATGGAGCTCTACTATAGCTGGAAAAGGTTAGGCGACGAGATCAAACGTGCCTTGAAAAGCTTTGCGTCAATCACATGAAGTTATTCAAGGAAACAGCACAAAACTTAATCATGATCCTTGACTAGGAATTTGAACCTAGACATCTCTAATATGTGTCTAGTTCCTCAACTACTTTGCCAAGCTGACTTTGCAGTAAACTAAGAACGGGGCAAATCTCTTTCCAGTGAAGAATATTTGGTACTGGATTACTAATCGTAGTACAGGGATTATCTCCAGGAAATTTATTCGGAAGCTTTTAGAATTTCCATCGTTACCGACTATTTTCAGGAATACACCAACGGCAGTGTTTTATGTTGACTTACTTTATTGGTTCTCTGACTATACTCGATTTATTATTTTCTTTCACATTATGGACACCGCTGCGTATTGTGCCATCACCATATGTTCCTGAACACATATCTTAAAAAATGCAACGTGGAGTCAAACACTAACTACACTCATGCTCATAAATTAAGGATAATGCTGATACATGGTGAAGCAACGTTCTGGTGGGTGGTTTGTGGGTTTAAATCACCTCGGGGTATGACCATGCGGTGCATTTGACCTGCGGTCGTCGCTCGGTGGCGCTGGCAGCAGTCCACATACACAGAGGTGTGTTGGTGCATGTCAGAGTACAGAGTACGGTGCAGCGAGTAAGTGTGCAGACGTTTCCAGACGTGCTAATGGTGACTGCGTGTTGAAAATGGCTCAAAGAACACATATTGATGACGTTATGAGGGGTGGAATACTAGGGCGACTGGAGGCTGGTCAAACACAGCAGGTCGTAGCACGGGCCCTCCGTGTGGCACAAAGTGTGATCTCAAGATTATGGCAACGATTCCAGCAGACAGGAAACGTGTCCAGTCGCTACAGTACGGGACGTCCACAGTGTACAACACCACAAGAAGACTGCGATTTCTCACCATCAGTCCCCGCAGACGGCCACGGAGTACTGCAGGTAACCTTGCTCAGGGCCTTACCGCAGCCACTGGAACAGTTGTCTCCAGACACACAGTCTACAGACGACTGAACAGTCATGTTTTATTCACCCAGAGACCTGCAAGGTGCATTACACTGACTCCTGGTCACAGGAGAGGCCATAAATCATAGCATCAAGAACACAGTACATGGTCATTGGAACAGTGGTCCCAGGTTACGTTCATTGACGAGTCCAGGTATACTCTGAACAGTTATTCTCGCGGATTTTCATCTGGTGTGAACCAAGAACCAGATACCAACACCTTAATGTCCTTGAAAGGGACCTGTGTGGAGGTCGTGGTTTGATGGTGTGGGTGGGATTATAATTGGTGCACGTACAGTCCTGCATGTCTTTGACAGAGGAACTGTAACAGGTCAGGTGTATCGGGACGTTATTTTGCACCAATATGTCCGCCTTTTCAGGGGTGCAGTGGGTCCCACCTTCCTCCTGACGGATGATAACGCACGGCCCCACCTAGCTGCCATCGTGGAGGAGTACCTTGAAACAGAAGATATCAGGCGAATGGAGTGGCCTGCCTGTTCTCCAGACGTAAACCCCATCGAGCACGTCTGGGATGCTCTCGGTCGACGTATCGCTGCACGTCTTCAAACCCCTATGACACTTCAGGAGCTCCGACGGGAACTGGTGCATGAATGGGAGGCTATACCCCAGCAGCTACTCGACCACCTGATCCAGAGTATGCCAACCCGTTGTACTGCCTGTGTACGTGTGCATGGTGGTCATATTCCATATTGATATCGGGGTACATTCGCAGGAAACAGAGGCGTTTTGTAGCACATGTGTTTCGGGACGGTTTTCTCAACTTATCATCAATACCGTGGGCTTACAGATCTGTGTCCTGTGTGTTCCCTACGCGCCTATGCTATTAGCGCCAGTTTTTTTGTAGTGCCACGTTGTGTAGCATCACATTCTGCAATTATCCTTAATTTACGAGCATAAGTGTATATTAATTATTTATTTAATTCCACGTTCTAAGTTACACGTTTTAATACCCAGTTCTAAAAATTATTCATTCGTTTAGTTCCCTGTCACGGTTGCATGCGTATTCCTTAAAGGTGACTGGTTTCGAACGAGTCCGTTTATTTTCGAACCACTGCCTGAGTCTTTTTTTCGTTATTGTAAAATTATTACAGTGTAATATACACTGAAGCGCCACATTAATTGGTACAGGCATGCATATTCAAATACGGAGATACATAAAAAGTCAGAATACGGCGCTGCAGTCGGCAACACTTATATAAGACGACAAGTGTCTGGCGCAATTGTTAGATCGTTTACTGCTGCTACAGTGTCAAACTATCAAGATTCGAGTGAGTTTGAACGTGGTGTTATAGTCGGACCACGAGCAATGGGACACTGCACCTCCGAGGTAGCGATGTAGTGGGGCTTTTCCCATATGACCATTTCATGAGTGGACCGTGAATATCAGGAATCCGGTAAAACATCAAATCTCAGACATTGCTGCGGCTGGAAAAAGATCTTGCAAGAACGGGACCAACGACGACCGAAGAGAATCGTTCACCGTGACAACGGTTCTGCAAATTGCTGCAGATTTCAGTGTTGGGCCACCAGCAAGCGACAGCGTGTGAACCATTCAACGAAGTATCATCGATAAGTGCTTTCGGAGCCGAAGGTCTACTTGTCTACCCTTGATGAATGCATGACACAAAAACTTTACCCTTCGCCTGGGCCAGTCAAAACCGACATTGGACTGTTGATGACTGGAAACATGTTACCTGGTCGGAAGATTCTCGTTTCAAATTGTAACGAGCAGATGGACGTGTACGGGTATGGAGACAACCTCATGAATCCTTAGACCCTGCATGGCAGCAGGGAACTGTTCAAGCTGGTGGATGCTCAGTAATGGTATGGGACGTGTGCCGTTGGGATGATATGGGACTCCTGATACGTCTAGATACGACTCTGACAGATGACACGTATGTAAGCACCCTGTCTCATCACCAAAATCCATTCAGACGGACTTAGACGATTCCAACAGGACAATGCTTCACCCCACACGTCCATTATTGCTACAGAGCGATTCCAGGAACACTCTTCTGAGTTTAAACACTTCCGCTGGCCCCCAAACTCTCCAGACATGAACATTGTTGAGGATATCGGGGATATCTTGCAATTTGTTGTTCAGAAGAGATCTCGAGCCCCTCTTACTTTCACGGATTTATGGACAGCTTTGCAGGATTCATGGTGTCAGTTCCCTCCATCACTACTTCAGACATTAGTCGAGTCCATGCCACGTCGTGTTGTGGCACTTCTGCGTGCTCACGGGGGCTATACACGAGAACAGTTTTTTTGTCCGGTTCCTACACCATAGATTTGAATTGTGTGTTCTTGGCACAACTGACTTCCATGCTTTAGGTCAAATTGGCAAATTCTGAAGACAGATATTTGAAATTGTTGCTCGAATTATCCTATTCTAGAAAAATGTACGCAAACATTATATACACTCCTGGAAATGGAAAAAAGAACACATTGACACCGGTGTCAGACCCACCATACTTGCTCCGGACACTGCGAGAGGGCTGTACAAGCAATGATCACACGCACGGCACAGCGGACACACCAGGAACCGCGGTGTTGGCCGTCGAATGGCGCTAGCTGCGCAGCAATTGTGCACCGCCGCCGTCAGTGTCAGCCAGTTTGCCGTGGCATACGGAGCTCCATCGCAGTCTTTAATACTGGTAGCATGCCGCGACAGCGTGGACGTGAACCGTATGTGCAGTTGACTGACTTTGAGCGAGGGCGTATAGTGGGCATGCGGGAGGCCGGGTGGACGTACCGCCGAATTGCTCAACACGTGGGGCGTGAGGTCTCCACAGTACATCGATGTTGTCGCCAGTGGTCGGCGGAAGGTGCACGTGCCCGTCGACCTGGGACCGGACCGCAGTGACGCACGGATGCACGCCAAGACCGTAGGATCCTACGCAGTGCCGTAGGGGACCGCACCGCCACTTCCCAGCAAATTTGGGACACTGTTGCTCCTGGGGTATCGGCGAGGACCATTCGCAACCGTCTCCATGAAGCTGGGCTACGGTCCCGCACACCGTTAGGCCGTCTTCCGCTCACGCCCCAACATCGTGCAGCCCGCCTCCAGTGGTGTCGCGACAGGCGTGAATGGAGGGACGAATGGAGACGTGTCGTCTTCAGCGATGAGAGTCGCTTCTGCCTTGGTGCCAATGATGGTCGTATGCGTGTTTGGCGCCGTGCAGGTGAGCGCCACAATCAGGACTGCATACGACCGAGGCACACACGGCCAACACCCAGCATCATGGTGTGGGGAGCGATCTCCTACACTGGCCGTACACCACTGGTGATCGTCGAGGGGACACTGAATAGTGCACGGTACATCCAAACCGTCATCGAACCCATCGTTCTACCATTCCTAGACCGGCAAGGGAACTTGCTGTTCCAACAGGACAATGCATGTTAAATCTTGGTCATTTCTTAAGTTTTTGCTGACTCTGTGTGGGCTGAACTTTTAGAACTGGGTTTTCAGTGGCCTATTTCCGCTTAGTTGGTAATTCCGGTGTACTTCATTTACACTACTGGCCATTAAAATTGCTACACCAAGAAGAAATGCAGATGATAAATGGGTATTCATTGGACTAATATGTTATACTATAACTGACATGTGATTACGTTTTCACGCAATTTGGGTGGATAGATCCTGAGAAATCAGTACCCAAAACAACCACCTATGGTCGTAATAACGGCCTTGATACACCTGGGCATTGAGTCAAACAGAGTTTGGATGGCGTGTACAGGTACAGCTGTCTATGCAGCTTCAACACGATACCACAGTTCATCAAGAGAAGTGACTGGGGTATTGTGACGGGCCAGTTGCTCTGCCACCATTTTCGATTGGTGAGAGATCTGGAGAATGCGCTGGCCTGGGCAGCAGTCGAACATTTTCTGTGTCAAGAAAGGCCCGCACAGGACCTGCAACATGCAGTCGTGCATTATCCAGCTGAAATGTAGGGTTTCGCCGGGATCGAATGAAGGGTAGAGCCACGGGTCGTAACACATATGAAATGTAACGTCCACTGTTCAAAGTGCCGTAGAGACAAACAAGAGGTGACCGAGACGTGTAACCAATGGCACGCCATACCATCAAGCCGGGTGATACGCCAGTATGGCGATGACGAATACACGCTTCCAATGTGCGTTCACCGCGACGTCCCCAAACACGGATTCGACCATCATGATGCTGTAAACAGAACCTGGATTCATCCGAAAAAATGACGTTTTGCCATTCGTGCACCCATGTTCATCGTTGAGTACACCATCACAGGCGCTCCTGTCTGTGATGCAGCGTCAAGGGTAACAGCAGCCATGGTCTCCGAGCTGATAGTCTATTCTGCTGCAAACGTCGTCGAACTGTTCGTGCAGATGATTGTTGTCTTTCAAACGTCCCCATCTGTTGACTCAGGGATCGTGACGTGGCTGCACGATCCGTTACAGCCATGTGGATAAGATGCCTGTCATCTCGACAGCTAGTGATACGAGGCCGTTGGGATCCAGCACGACATCCCGTATTACCCTCCTGGACCCACCGATTCCATATTCTGCTTACAGTCGTTGGATCTCGACCAACGTGAGCAGCAATGTCACGATACGATAAATTGCAATCGCGATAGGCTACAATCTGACCTTTATCAAAGTCGGAAACGTGATGGTACGCATTTCTCCTCCTTACACGAGGCATCACAACAACGTTTCACCAGGCAACGCCTGTCACTTGCTGTTTGTGTATGAAAAATCGGATGGAAACTTTCCTCGTGTCAACACGTTGTAAGTGTCGCCACCGGCGCCAGTCTTGTGTGAATGCTCTGAAGAGCTAATCATTTGCATATCACAGCATCTTCTTCCTGTCGGTTAAATTTCTCGTATGTAGCACGTCATCTTCGTGGTGTAGCAATTTTAATGGCAAGTAGTGTATATTGCTTTGTGATCGTGTGCCTTGAGCAAACTGTGTGGCGGTCTCCTTTGTACATCTGAGTGTTCCCAATTAAACAGCGAGTGACTGTGTCGTAGTTTCCACATACTTTATTGGTTTTGCATGTGATTCTACTGTACTTGCGTCAGCATCTTATTTATGGTTGGTTACGCTCGTATCTCTTGAGTAAATTGTTTGGCAAGTCATCCTTTATTCTGCCGAATGTTGGAAGCTGAAGAGCGAGCGGCTGTGTGCCTGTGTTTTTCTTGTTTATTCGCTGGCTTTATGTATATACGCTGCTGTTGCTTTACTGCTATTAGCGTGCCTTGTGCTTTCCCGTGTATGTGCATTGATATACACTTCTTTTTTGCGTTCTTGAGATTGTTCTCTTATGCACCGTGTTGTGGCTACGCATTAGTCTTGGCACCTATATAAATTCTTCGAGCATTTTCTTGTTTCAGAGTTCCAGTCTTGTGTGGTCATTCGAAATACACTTTACGCGTATAATCGAGAGCAGTTTCTTACAAGTACGTTGGTGAATGGAAATTCGACCATGAATTTTGTTAGTTGGAGGTCTGTGCTGGTCAGGTGTTTACTTCAAAGGTAGTCTCACTGAAAGTTTTGTTACGCGCTGCGGTTCCAGAGTCAAATACAGCAAGTTTTAATTTGTTCTTACTGATTACTAGTTAAGCTGTCATCACACCTGACATACAAGCTTCAAAGTTATTATAAAAGAATAATCTTTTAGGCCTTAGTAGAACTTTACATCTCTGGAATTGCGGTCTAGAATCGTAATTGAATAAAAGACCAATAATGGTACGAGAGAAAAATCTTTAAATTGTTATTATAGTGTGTGTTGGCCATATTGAAAATTGTTGCCTTGTATTTCAGATTAGCTGCTACTGAGCCCCGCAGAGTGGTCGTCCTTTGCATTGTACCTTCTTTGGTAATTATTGTTGTATCTAAATTTGGATAGCCGTTAATTATTGTAGTGCGGCTGAATTATTTAAGTTTTTCTATTTCACACAACTTACTAAAATTTTATTGAAGTGTGGACGCACGGTAAAGTGAAACTGACATTTTTTGGCTATACCTTTTATGGGTAAAAATTTGTGGACCTCTGGAAAGAATTTCCTTTTTTTTCTGAAACTGTTAGTAAGTTTGTTAGCCTTGGCCTAGTTAACCAGCACCTCTCTGCCCCAAACCTAGCTCCCTATCGCTAAAAACAGTATCGCTGCGTGTATTCGACTGTCAGAGGCGTCAGAACGATTTTCGCTTTTAACTTCCGACACGGTCGTTTACGGAACTGGGTCGCTTAACTCAGATTAATGCATTTACCCTTCTCCGTCATTCCTGAAAGTTTGTGACATCAAAGAATCACGCTGTGAACAGAAATCTTCGTCGTGAATCAGTGATAAAGTCCCTGCAGTAATTCCTGAGATCAGCCTTCACGTACTGACAGAGAACCGCTGCAGGGGTACTTTCCAATTTATAAGACGTATAGATAAATCCTCGCCGATGCTACCTAAAGACACGTAACTTTTTTGACCGCTGACAACAGATTAAATATCGAGTATGGGTAACGCAATGAAGTTACTTTATAGGCATGTTTACTGAAACGCCAACGAAAAAATAGCGTGAATCTGTATAGTGCAACAATCATAATTATTTTCTTGACACACCTTGTGCTATTGTCGTGAGGTGCCAGCAGCATGTCATTAATGAAAATTAGTGCAATACTAAACTGGGTAAACAAGCACTTATCTTTGATGACTTGTACCACACAATGTTTTTACAATGTGCGGTTGATGTGTTCGGTTAACGAACGCTGAGAATGTTGTAGCAAAATTCTCTTTCGCGTTGCATTAAGTTTCCTACTGGTATTTTCTCCTTCGTCGATTTCCCTATCCAGATGGTTTCTCAGTTCTCTTCATCCAAATCGCAATGGGCTGGGAACGGGGCAAAGCGGTTCCCAGTTGATAAGAGAGGGAAGAGATTACCATCCCAGCGTCTGTCTGAGTACTGAGGCTGTTTTAGATATTATTGCACGAGGTAAAGTTGACTGCCTCCATTCGATCCAAAGTTCAAGCGACAGTCAGACATTCCGTGAAACGGTATTCACTGGCTTCGCAGTATCTTAAAAATGGCCACGTATGAAAGTTCGGGTCCGCGCCCAGAAGGTCGGGTGGTGCCGACCAACTCCGGCTTGTCGTAATCTTTGTCTGCGATCTGGAAGGACACGCCGACAGCTGTCACAGACCTTGCGACCGCTCCTTCTCGTTCAGAAAGCTTCTCAACTGGCCTCGCAAGGCAGTGCACCCCATTCCACTCTTCCTCCCGCCAATGAAAAATTCTTAAGGGGCTCCGGAATGCCCTACACTTGCAATGTTAAAATAACGCTTATAAATTACATCTTTCCTCACAAAGTATTTGAGGTAGGAAGTTGAACTTTTTACAGATTATTTATTGGAATATGGGCTACAACTTAACACAGGGATTTTACAAAATTTTAGTTCAGTTATTAAAGATGATTTTTTTTTCAACTGTAATGAAAATTCACAACATTTTTTTGCAATTTTTTATTTATATATTCAAAAATATACAGGTTTTTGGAAAAAGGCTGTGTTAAATTATGCAGAAGGTACTGTGTAACATTTACCGAAAGTTTGAAACAAATATGTTTGGAAGATCCTTAGAAAACATGTAATTAATATGAGAAAATAAAAGTTTTGGGAATCGAGCGACAAAGATTGGATTAACTTTTTAGTGCATTCCAGGTCCATAGGATGGATTATCTTCATCCTCTGCAAACTCCTCCTCCAGCTTCCTCTTGTTCCTCCTCCTGTTTACTCTTGCTTGTATTTCTAGACTCTTTACAGCCCTGTCTGCAGCCCGAAGGCGTTCCTTGTCTAAAGCAAGCATCGCTCGTACCATGTTAGAACCTATCTTCATTCCCATATTTCTAAATACCTTGCACCTTACAATGTTGCCATCATTGAAAGTCGCAACAGCAACTTTACTTTTACTCATTATTATACTTCAACAAAACAGAGACTCAAGAAACAGAATTAATTACGAATATTTTCGAGATAACGACAGAGTAAATAAACATGAAACAATCGACAATCACACCAGCGATATATATTGAACCATCACAGGTTAGCCACAACACATACTTTATCTCACATCACTAAAATGTACCTGATGAACACGGACGTTAATAATAACACCATTTGACAGCAGTTTAACAGCGCCACAGTGGGTCACGCCCGTGTAGGACACATTTCAAAAAAAATTTAAAAATAGTTGTAGTCTTCGGAATTGAATAAATTATATATCTATTAAAAGGTAATAGTCTGCAGATTCAGAAAACGCAAAAAAGTAAAAATTGAACTTTTCATGATTTTGAGCCTTTCCGGAGCCCCTTAACGGTACCGGGAATAGAACTGGATCCTTCGCTTGGCAGTTGAGCGCGCTGACCGTTTTGCTACTTTTTCTCCCAAGTGAAAACAACACTTTATTGATTCCTGTAGGGTTACAGTTCATGACAAAATATTCATTTGTACTGCTATTCGGTATATATCTTCCGTGGATATTACACAAAATTTGTTAGCATCAATACGTGGAGCCACGTAAAATGTAGTGAATTTTCATAAGTTTTAAATTTAAGTAACAATCAGATTGCTGCAAAGATGTCACAGGTCAGTTACAACGTTCTATTGCTTAAAACAGATAGGCTTATTAGTCTCAGTGTTGTGACAAATTTCAGAAATCTTTAAAAATTGATAACGTACATATCAAATGAGTCAGAGTACTGAAAATACGAATTTAAACAATATTGTCCATTTGAATACTTTATTCTTCAGCTGCTACTGCGAGATTCTTCCGTCTTCCTGGGACATAAATAATTGAAAGTGCACTGTCACTTAAATATACTATTAAATTATTTAACTACGTTAATTAGAGCCTTCACTGGTCCTATAACGCTCTTATAGAAACTTACAGTAAAAACATACAACATTCTCTTTAATTTACAAAATATCAACGTAGTTAACGCCTCGAATCATGGAAGTACAGAAAACTATTGAGATGTTGATTTCCTGCATAAAGGGCACTATTTTTCTGCTTAAACACTTATAAAGAAATCTGGAAAATGCAAGAAAGTGGACTGCTATTCGTTATTTTGTTTTCTACCAGTAATGCAACGAAAGCGGTATCATCTTAATAGCTGTAGTAGACCCTTTACCTGACAACCTTATAAATCAAACAGATGTCACTGATTAAAGGCAAACATAATTCTATTGTGGCAATGATTTTTGAATAATTCATAGTCAACTCATTCACTAGATTGGCGCACATGCAGAAAAATAATGACATTAATCAGAAGGTACAACTTCGTCTATGTATCAATAGGCCGTACAAATGCTGAAATAAATAAAATCACAGCTGCTGTCAGCGCATTTTCAGATGGAACAGTTATTTGCCCATAATAGTGGTTTCAACATGATATTTAAATACTTAGTGTTTTATCCATCTTCAGCAACTATACTTCTGTTTGTTGAAATAATCGGCAATCAGCCGCACGAAAGAAATTTTATACCTACACCGGTTCAGAAGGTTGTAATTATTGCATTACTTGCGAGCGTCAGTAATAAGTAGATGTATGCAGCATATTTCTGTGGTTATGCGGAGCTGAGAAACCAAAGATGTCGTCTCATATAACACGTAAATATGCTCGGAAATTACAGCAAATTCAACTTGGAGGAAAAATCGCGTCGAAAGGAATCGAAAAAGCCTAAAATTTCCAGTGCCGGACGAATGTGAGGGCTACCACAGCGTCGAAAGGGAAAGGGCAAAACGTTTACGTAGCTGGTCCATTGATATAAAGCGGCCAGCGATTGTCCCGATTTGTGACTTTCCTATTCTGTATCCATTACACGACGCTGTGTAACCATTTATTAAAGAGATCGGTCATTAAATTACGTACTAATACGAAACACTTCTTATAATTTTGTCCCGACGCCGACGCATTCACGAAAAATCTACAGCGCCGACCCGAAGCGTCCATACAGAATTTTTTATCTGGTTAATGCTTTTTCTTTCATGAGTTAAACAGACTAATTGTCTTAGTTTCAGCCACATAAATTACCGCAGTTTGTCCACTAATAATCTGTTAAAAATATGATGTCTTCCTTTTATCGTACATTTCTTTATATAAATTTCGATTTAATGTTATGATAAGTACTAAGACTTTTTTAAAAGTAATTTAAAGGGAAGTCAATAATAAATGCAGAACGTCATTTAAAAGCCGGCCGGTGTGGTCGTGCGGTTCTAGGCGCTTCAGTCTGGAACCGCGTGACCGCTACGGTCGCAGGTTCAAATCCTGCCTCAGGCATGGATGTGTGTGATGTGCGTAGGTCAGTTAGGTTTAAGTAGTTCTAAGTTCTAGGGGACTGATGACCACAGATGTTAAGTCCCATAGTGCTCAGAGCCATTTGAACCAATTTTTTCCATCATCATCATCATCCTCATCATTTAAGACTGATTATGCCTTTCAGCGTTCAGTCTGGAGCATAGCCCCCCCTTATACAGTTCCTCCATGATCCCCTATTCAGTGCTAACATTGATGCCTCTTCTGATGTTAAACCTATTACTTCAAAATCATCCTTAACCGAATCCAGGTACCTTCTCCTCGGTCTGCCCCGACTCCTCCTACACTCCATTGCTGAATCCATGAGTCTCTTGGGTAACCTTGCTTCTCCCATGCGTGTAATATGACCCCACCATCTAAGCCTGTTCGCCCTGACTGCACATCTATAGAGTCCATTCCCAGTTTTTCTTTGATTTCCTCATTGTGGACACCCTCCTGCCATTGTTCCCATCTACTAGTACCTGCAATCATCCTAGCTACTTTCATATCCGTAACCTCAACCTTGTCGATAAGGTAACCTGAATCCACCCAGCTTTCGCTCCCATACAACAAAGTTGGTCGAAAGATTGAACGGTGCACAGATAACTTAGTCTTGGTACTGACTTCCTTCTTGCAGAAGAGAGTAGATCGTAGCTGAGCGCTCACTACATTACCTTTCTACACCTCGCTTCCAGTTCTTTCACTATGTTGCCATCCTGTGAGAATATGCATCCTAAGTACTTGAAACGGTCCACCTGTTCTAACTTTGTTCCTCCTATTTGGCACTCAATCCGTTTATATTTCTTTCTCACTGACATTACTTTCGTTTTGGAGATGCTAATCTTCATACCATAGTCCTTACATTTCTGATCTAGCTCTGAAATATTACTTTGCAAACTTTCAATCGAATCTGCCATCACAACTAAGTCATCCGCATATGCAAGACTGCTTATTTTGTGTTCACATATCTTAATCTCACCCAGCCAGTCTATTGTTTTCAACATATGATTCATAAATAATATGAACAACAGTGGAGACAGGTTGCAGCCTTGTCTTACCCCTGAAACTACTCTGAACCATGAACTCAATTTACCGTCAACTCTAACTGCTGCCTGACTATCCATGTAAAGACATTTAATTGCTTGCAAAAGTTTGCCTCCTATTCCATAATCTTGTGGAATAGACAATAACTTCCTCCTAGGAACCCGGTCATATGCCTTTTCTAGATCTATAAAGCATAGATACAATTCCCTTTTCCACTCATAACACTTCTCCATTATTTGCCGTAAGCTAAAGATCTGGTCCTGACAACCTCTAAGAGGCCTAAACCCACACTGATTTTCATTCAATTGGTCCTCAACTAATACTCGCACTTCCCTTTCAACAATACCTGAGAAGATTTTACCCACAACGCTGATTAAAGATATACCTCTGTAGTTGTTACAATCTTTTCTGTTTTTTCCATTTAAAACATTATCTTCAAGACGAACTGAAACGTCCCCTTAGAACAAATTATACTCTACTGTGCTTAACCTGACACACAATATTTTTAGCGCAACGCAATCTGACTATCAAAGATCCCTGCAAAGGAATGGCCCTGAGTAACATTAAACTATACCTTTCACAAATAACTTACCTCACAAAAATCTTCATTACTGGAACTACTGCAATACAGCGAGCGCCACTACTGCCAGCTAAATAAAAGATTCAAACTACTGAAGACACTAACTACTGATAGGGATAGTTAGCAAATGAAAGATTTTAATAGAGAACAAACACTGTATTTACCTTAATATTCATAATTAACATCCAGTATCACAAATCATCAAAACTCCGCCATCTCTCTCCCCACATCCACCACTGCTGGCGGCTCACCTCCAACTGTGCAACGCTACGCGCTGTTCACATCAAGCTGCCGCTGCCCAACAATGGGCAGACAACAATGCAAACTAGCCACATACTGCACACAGCACAGCCAGTGATTTTCATATAGAGCGCTACGTAACTTTGCCAATAAGAAAATATAAACAGCCTACTTACAGAACTGACATGACAAACTACATCTGTTGACCTCAGCATGCTTACAGACGCACATACACATTTTAACTTCTCAGATATATTCGCGAAACCCCTCGCTGTACCTAACGAAAATTCACAGAAAGGTTCTACTGACACTAAGAACTCTGTGCTACGAAATACCAAATACACAGATTACCTCCAGCCCCCTTCAGAATTAACACTGGATAACAAGTTAAATTTACTTTCGGCAATGGCTAGACAGGCCTGCCGCCAACATCAAATATTTTACAGTGTACTATTTTCAGTAACACATTTTGATATGTTAACTCAAGTCTTTTATTTATACATTCATTTTTCTTAGAATGAGGGTGGTTCCGTTAAATACTCGTATATGCTTTCGGTGCATGTATTCGTACAATTTTGTGGTATACACTTTTGTTTCCGGGCGTTTGACAATCACACTAGTAAACAGCTATCGAGTGGAAATACAGTCAGAGCTTTGTGTACAATTTCTTGGCCCTGTGCACCCGACTGATTCCGAACGTTTCACATCTGGCATCTACAGACTTGTTTCTGTTCTCTCTCATCAAGGTAATCCTGTAACATGCAATTTTTAGTCACAGGAACATCAAATGACGTCATTGCTTCGACTTATTTAAAGACAAGAGCTGGATAAAAAAAATTCTACCAGTTTTATGAACGTTGTCAGAAATACAATTGGCCAGTCGAGATACCTTGCAAGGTGCATATGGATATGTTTCTATGTATTCTGTTTTCTGTGTGCTATAGTAATGTTCGTCGAAATGATCAGCCACAGCATTATGACCACCGATCTACGAGGGCAGTTCAATAAGTAATGCAACACATTTTTTTTCTGAAACAGGGGTTGTTTTATTCAGCATTAAAATGCACCAGGTTATTCCCCAATCTTTTAGCTACACAACACTATTTTTCAACGTAATCTCCATTCAATGCTACGGCCTTACGCCACCTTGAAATGAGGGCCTGTATGCCTGCACGGTACCATTCCACTGGTCGATGTCGGAGCCAACGTCGTACTGCATCAATAACTTCTTCATCATCCGCGTAGTGCCTCCCACGGATTGCGTCCTTCATTTGGCCAAACATATGGAAATCCGACGGTGCGAGATCGTAGGGTGCATGAGGAAGAACAGTCCACTGAAGTTTTGTGAGCTCCTCTCGGGTGCGAAGACTTGTGTGAGGTCTTGCGTTGTCCTGAAGAAGGAGAAGTTCGTTCAGATTTTTGTGCCTACGAACACGCTGAAGTCGTCTCTTCAATTTCTGAAGAGTAGCACAATACACTTCAGAGTTGATCGTTTGACCATGGGGAAGGACATCGAACAGAATAACCCCTTCAGCGTCCCAGAAGACTGTAACCGTGACTTTACCGGCTGAGGGTATGACTTTAAACTTTTTCTTGGTAGCGGAGTGGGTGTGGCGCCACTCCATTGATTGCCGTTTTGTTTCAGGTTCGAAGTGATGAACCCATGTTTCATCGCCTGTAACAATCTTTGACAAGAAATTGTCACCCTCAGCCACATGACGAGCAAGCAATTCCGCACAGATGGTTCTCCTTTGCTCTTTATGGTGTTCGGTTAGACAACGAGGGACCCAGTGGGAACAGACCTTTGAATATCCCAACTGGTGAACAATTGTGACAGCACTACCATCAGAGATGTCAAGTTGAGCACTGAGTTGTTTGATGGTGATCCGTCGATCATCTCGAACGAGTGTGTGTTCGCACGCTCCGCCATTGCAGGAGTCACAGCTGTGCACGGCCGGCCCGCACGCGGGAGATCAGACAGTCTTGCTTGACCTTGCGGCGATGATGACACACGCTTTGCCCAACGACTCACCGTGCTTTTGTCCACTGCCAGATCACCGTAGACATTCTGCAAGCGCCTATGAATATCTGAGATGCCCTGGTTTTCCGCCAAAAGAAACTCGATCACTGCCCGTTGTTTGCAACGCACATCCGTTACAGACGCCATTTTAACAGCTCCGTACAGCGCTGCCACCTGTCGGAAGTCAATGAAACTATACGAGACGAAGCGGGAATGTTTCAAAATATTCCACAAGAAATTTCCGGTTTTTTTCAACCAAAATTGGCCGAGAAAAAAAATGTGTTGCATTACTTATTGAACTGCCCTCGTATTATCGATAGAAACTCGTGCAGGCGGCAGCAGCGTCACGTGGCGAGGAATGGCTGCTACCCAGACACACGTGCACTGCACATGGCAATGGTGAGCGTGCTGTCCGTGTGTGGAAGGGGGAAGGCGGGCGACCTATCTGAGCCTGACCGAGAGCAGATTGTGATGGCCCAGAGGCTCGGCACGAGTATTTCGGCAACAGTGGTGAGTGACTCCAACAAGTGAAGAAACCAATGTGAAACCACGTCCAGACATCGTGGCATTTGGCGGCCTTCCCCTCATTACAGATGACGAACGTCGTAGGTTGGGAAGACTGGTAAAACAGGACAGGCAGCGAACTATGGTGGAAATAATGTCAGACTTTAATGCTGGGGAAAGAGCAAGTGCGTCTGAATACACTGTGCACCGAACACTCCTAACGATGGGTCCACGCTGCCAACGGGCGATGGATGTGCCATTGTCGACACCACGACGTCGGCAACTACAATTGAAATGGGGACTTGACTGTCGGCAGTGAACGTTGGCGCAAAGGCACAGACTTGCACGGTCTGGTGAAACCCGACACCTTCTTCGTAATGTCGACGCGAGGGCCTTCTTCTGCTGAAGAATTGAAATGTATTCCAAATAGATTTACTATACAGGGTGATTCAAAAAGAAAACCACAACTTTAAAAATGTGTATTTAATGAAAGAAACATAATATAACCTTCTGTTATACATCATCACAAAGACTATTTAAAAAGGTTTTTTTTTTCACTCAAAAACAAGTTCAGAGATGTTCAATATGGCCCCCTCCAGACACTCGAGCAATATCAACCCGATACTCCAACTCGTTCCACACTCTCTGTAGCCTATCAGGCCTAACAGTTTGGATAGCTGCTGTTATTTCTCGTTTCAAATCATCAATGGTGGCTGGGAGAGCTGGCCGAAACACCATATCCTTAACATACCCCCATAAGAAAAAATCGCAGGGGGAAGATCAGGGCTTCTTGGAGGCCAGTGATGAAGTGCTCTGTCACGGGCTGCCTGGCGGCCGAGCCATCGCCTCGGGTAGTTGACTGTTTATAGCAACGTTTAATACACCACCTATCAGGAGGTTTAACACCATACGTCGTTCGAAATGCACGCTGAACAACTGTCGTCGATTCACTTCTGCCGTACTCAATAACACAAAATGCTTTCTGTTGAGCGGTCGCCATCTTAGCATCAACTGACGCTGACGCCTAGTCAACAGCGCCTCAAGCGAACAAATGTACAACTAAATGAAACTTCATAGCTCCCTTAATTCGCCGACAGATAGTGCTTAGCTCTGCCTTTTGTCGTTGCAGAGTTTTAAATTCCTAAAGTTGTGGTATTCTTTTTGAATCACCCTGTAGTATACAGCAGTTCAATGTGTAGAGCTCGAAATATTTACAAACGTGCAACAACAAGACAAAAACTGAACAAATTGCGGAAACTCCTTATGGTAGCCTCTAGCGCGTATACTTTATTTTATTTTATTTACACGTCTACTTCCGTAGAACCAGGCCGTTGACCCTATGTTCTCACTCACCCAAAATTAATATCAGGTATACAACTTCGCTTCCACCGTTTCTACTCGAAGTCCCAAGCTGTATTGCAAAAAGCTACAAAAAATATGCGAATCAAAGTATTGGCCATCGCTGGCCACTACTTTCTCCCACCTTTCGGGTTGCATACACGTGGTACACGGCGAAGAGCTGGGCGTCTTTCGAAGAGATCCATGAGGGTACCCCATTTTGGACTTGTTCGTGTTACAGGAGGAGCTGGTCAGCCAGGCCATGTGTCACTGACCGAAAAATGTGGCTGTACAGCGAGCAATGTCTGGAGAATATGGCGGCTGGGGTAGGACTCCCCATTTCGAAGTTTCCAGGTTTGTTTCGACGGGTTTAGCGATTTTGGCTCGAGGATTGTCATACTGAAAAATCATCTCTTCAAGTCAATCGTGCTTGTGGTCGATTTTCTTTCAGTGCTCGGCTCGAAAGCATCAACTGTACTCCACAACGATCTGCTGTGTTCGTTTCCATCGGTTTCAGCAGCTTCGAAAACCTTCTCTCTTTTACCGGCTTGCCGGTCTTCGAAGTCAAAATCACCGTTTTTGAAGTGTTGAATCCATGCTCTGTAAGTTCTTTCACTAATAGGTTCTTCACTGCATGCTTACCCAACATTTTATGAGCATCAGCCGCAGAGTTCTTCATGTTGAAGCAAATTACGAGAAAATTGACAAGTTCAATCGAGGATAACTTCATGATCCAATCACAAATCGACTAATACTTCGATGCCGTTATGTTTAAAAATGCATAAGCTTATTGTATGACACTTGCGACCAACCACCTGCGACACCACTTGTTGCTGCTGCCATCTGCCAGAAAACGTCAGAAGCAAAGTTGTAGGCCTAATAACTAAATGAAAATGATATCTGTTACCATCTTCATATAGATAAGGCTTATCGACCAATGATCTTCTTCAGTGCGGATGCACTCACATTGACCAAACTCTTACGGGAATCGGTAGATGGACTGCCGCGAGTAATGAGGTTAGTGGATGAATACATAGAAAGAAGGATCATTTATTGTATGATAATATGATAGCGGAACAAAGAATGGTAGCAGTTACTTCTGTAAAATATCTGGGAGTATGCGTGCGGAACGATTTGAAGTGGAATCATCATATAAAATTAATTGTTGGTAAGGTGGGTGCCAGGTTGAGATTCCTTGGGAGAGTCCTTAGAAAATGTAGTCCATCAACATAGGAGGTGGCTTACAAAACACTCGTTCGACCTATACTTGAGTATTGCTCATCAGTGTGGGATCCGTACGTTGTCGAGTTGACAGAGGAGATAGAGAAGATCCAAAGAAGAGCGGTGCGATTCGTCACAGGGTTATTTGGTAACCGTGATAGCGTTACGGAGATGTTTAACAAACTCAAGTGGCAGACTCTGCAAGAGAGGCGCTCTGCATCGCGGTGTAGCTCGCTCGCCAGGTTTCGAGAGGGTACGTTTCTGGATGAGATATCGAATATATTGCTTCCCCCTACTTATACCTCCCGAGGAGATCACGAATGTAAAATTAGAGAGATTCGAGCGCGCACGGGGGCTTTCCGGCAGTCTTTCTTCCCGCGAACCATACGCAACTGGAACAGGAAAGGGCGGTAATGACAGTGGCACGTAAAGTGCCCTCCGCCACACACCGTTGGGTGGCTTGCGGAGTATAAATGTAGATGTTGATGTAGATGTAGACACTAAAAATGTAATGTGGACAGAAACTTGGGAATGTGGGTCTCACGGGGAGAGTGACAGAGATAAGTCCCTGCAGTTGCACTCTGCTCTGTGTGCTCGGTGGCGTAGACGGAGAGAGCGTCTGTTCTGTGAGCGAGAGATCACGGGGTCGAGTCCCGGTCGGGGCACACATTTTCGACTGTCCCCGTAGATATTTAACAGTGCCTGTAAGCAGCTAAAGGTCTGCATTCTTCGAGGGCTGCAAGATCACCAATGGTATCTGTTCTTTCGGACATGTCTGACCATCTTCATATAGATAAGGCTAACAGGCCAATGATCTTCTTCAGTGCGGAGCACCCATTTTCAACTGTCCCCGGCAATATTTATCAACGCCTGTAAGAAGCTAAAGGCCTGGATTTCATGGTTAATTTCTAATAACTAAACTTCATTAGCAATGTAGCACGTCTAACGCCTAATTAAACTGAAGTGCAGCAGATATCTCCATACCCTTTGACAAATGTTGAGAAGCGTCAGCCATTGACATCTTACTGACTTCTGTATGACCTTTTACTTGACTGTTACTGTTTTTGTAATCGTATATTACAAAAAAAAAGAAAGAAAAAAATCTCCTGTGGGTCAACTATCCTTTTCCACGAGAAATTCCTGCTTTAAATCGCTTTCCCAATTATTTATATTGTTATGTTGTAGTTAAATTGAATCTGTTAGTAATGATTCAATGTAATTCTAAACTTTCCCACTCACCACCATCAGCAGGGACCACTGTGGGACGCTATTAGTGTGACTACGGCTACTATCGGACCATGACAATCCTGTGCTCACTATGCGACTGTCTCTATGCCTGCTCTCCCTGTGCCTCCGGCATCGACTTCCTCTAGCTGCAAACACTGTCGGCTGGCTTTGGCCACACCCACGCTGGACATGGCGCGTCGCGTCAAAAGCAGTCCACGCGCAGACCTCGCTAGCGGAGTCCCTGGCAAACACGGTCTCACGAGCTCCGTTTGCAGTACTGCAGCCACTGCCGGCGTCCAGGAGACGCGGTGTTCAGCAGAGCAGTTGTAAGCTGTGTCTGCAACCCTCCAGCAAGTTGACTGCTGGAGAACAAAGACTGTCATGCCAGCCAGAGAGGTCCCACAGCTTTGCTGGATACGGAACTCGAACTAAGGACGGAAGCGACACCAGACGTAAGCCGTACCTAACTCCCAACTCGGTGGTGACCATGTTGTCTCTCTCTCTCTCTCTCTCTCTCTCTC
This sequence comes from Schistocerca cancellata, assembly GCF_023864275.1. Taxonomy (NCBI): domain Eukaryota; kingdom Metazoa; phylum Arthropoda; class Insecta; order Orthoptera; family Acrididae; genus Schistocerca; species Schistocerca cancellata. The sequence goes on from NC_064628.1 coordinate 24,951,053, forward strand.
TCTCCCTCTCTCCCTCTCTCTCTCTCTCTCTCTCTCTCACACACACACACACACACACACACACACACACACACATATCTAATCAGATCACAAACAGACTCGTAAAATACCTTTGCCCTTTTGTAACTTGTTGTATTTTTCCCGAACTTCGTATCTGCTGCTCCTAAAATACGGACGTACTATAAGGTGCTATTGGGTTACTTATTTCATAACTTCGACTTAGTCCGCGAAGCGAATGAGGTACTGCTCAGATGTGGTAAAGTAATTAAAAATAAACAGTACGATTATCGGGATACAGATAGCCAACGGACCCGTTTCCGAAATCAATGCCCCTGCCCCTGTTAATGGAATTCAGATTGAAGAAAAATAATAATAGTCCTAAAAGCGGATAGTGAAAAAATGAACAAATGGAGAAGCAAAATCGGTTGCGCATTTTCTGAGAGATAGTTTTGCCAAAACACCGTTGTGGTGGCTTAGTAGGGGAACAATTTTCTCTTCACAACATTCACAATGGACCTCTGTTTTCAAATGAGACCCTCCTCCAGCATCAGAACCACGAGGCAACCACGGCCATAAATTTCCAGATTCTCTTTTGACAAGAAATATCTAATAAGCACACTCTCTCAACTGTTACAGTATCTTATACGACCATGGCATAATAAAATGTCCCGTAAATCAGTTGTAACCACACGCATATATTCTGGTTGAGTATATGCTTCCGCAGTTTCAGCCACAGCTATATCAGTATAGAAACCTCGCTGAATCACTACTATTCAGATCCATTATACAGAAAAACAGCTTTTGAATCTCCATCAACGCAACTTTCAGCCACATCTGGCAGAACTCAAATTATAATTGCAGATGTATTGCTTGTTATTTAGCGAAAATAGCAAGTTTGTAATAAGGAGATTGGAAAAGGCAAATCGTGTGAAATATTACAATGCTATGTGGAATATAAATACAGAAGAAAGCCACACTTAAATACTACTTTTCTACATAGTTGCCATTTAAATTAAGGCACTTATCGTAGCGATGGACGAGCTTGAAAATTCCTTCGTCGTAAAATTCGGCCGCCTGCGCCTTCAACCACGTGGTTACCTCTTTTGGGACAGAAAAGGTGTGATTTTTTTGGATTTCCTGGAAAGAGTCACTGCAATAAGCTCTCAAAGGTATTGCCAAACTCTGCACAACCTCAGAAGAGCAATGCAAAACAAGCGCAGGGGAAAGTTGGGCTCAAAGATCTTGCTGATTCACGACAACGCCCGGGCCCACACGGCAAATGCCACTCCTGAAGTTCTCGAATCTTTTAAGTGGGAGTTGTTTCCTCATCCGCCGTACGGTCCCGACCTGGGACCGAGCGCCTTCCACTTATTCCCAGCAATGAAGAAGTGGTTGGCTATGCAACGTTTTGATAACGACACACGGCTTCAAGAAGAGGTAACCACGTGGTTGAAGGCGCAGGCGGCCGAATTTTACGACGAAGGAATTTCCAAGCTCGTCCATCGCTACGATAAGTGCCTTAATTTAAATGGCAACTACACTCCTGGAAATTGAAATAAGAACACCGTGAATTCATTGTCCCAGGAAGGGGAAACTTTATTGACACATTCCTGGGGTCAGATACATCACATGATCACACTGACAGAACCACAGGCACATAGACACAGGCAACAGAGCATGCACAATGTCGGCACTAGTACAGTGTATATCCACCTTTCGCAGCAATGCAGGCTGCTATTCTCCCATGGAGACGATCGTAGAGATGCTGGATGTAGTCCTGTGGAACGGCTTGCCATGCCATTTCCACCTGGCGCCTCAGTTGGACCAGCGTTCGTGCTGGACGTGCAGACCGCGTGAGACGACGCTTCATCCAGTCCCAAACATGCTCAATGGGGGACAGATCCGGAGATCTTGCTGGCCAGGGTAGTTGACTTACACCTTCTAGAGCACGTTGGGTGACACGGGATACATGCGGACGTGCATTGTCCTGTTGGAACAGCAAGTTCCCTTGCCGGTCTAGGAATGGTAGAACGATGGGTTCGATGACGGTTTGGATGTACCGTGCACTATTCAGTGTCCCCTCGACGATCACCAGTGGTGTACGGCCAGTGTAGGAGATCGCTCCCCACACCATGATGCCGGGTGTTGGCCCTGTGTGCCTCGGTCGTATGCAGTCCTGATTGTGGCGCTCACCTGCACGGCGCCAAACACGCATACGACCATCATTGGCACCAAGGCAGAAGCGACTCTCATCGCTGAAGACGACACGTCTCCATTCGTCCCTCCATTCACGCCTGTCGCGACACCACTGGAGGCGGGCTGCACGATGTTGGGGCGTGAGCGGAAGACGGCCTAACGGTGTGCGGGACCGTAGCCCAGCTTCATGGAGACGGTTGCGAATGGTCCTCGCCGATACCCCAGGAGCAACAGTGTCCCTAATTTGCTGGGAAGTGGCGGTGCGGTCCCCTACGGCACTGCGTAGGATCCTACGGTCTTGGCGTGCATCCGTGCGTCGCTGCGGTCCGGTCCCAGGTCGACGGGCACGTGCACCTTCCGCCGACCACTGGCGACAACATCGATGTACTGTGGAGACCTCACGACCCACGTGTTGAGCAATTCGGCGGTACGTCCACCCGGCCTCCCGCATGCCCACTATACGCCCTCGCTCAAAGTCCGTCAACTGCACATACGGTTCACGTCCACGCTGTCGCGGCATGCTACCAGTGTTAAAGACTGCGATGGAGCTCCGTATGCCACGGCAAACTGGCTGACACTGACGGCGGCGGTGCACAAATGCTGCGCAGCTAGCGCCATTCGACGGCCAACACCGCGGTTCCTGGTGTGTCCGCTGTGCCGTGCGTGTGATCATTGCTTGTACAGCCCTCTCGCAGTGTCCGGAGCAAGTATGGTGGGTCTGACACACCGGTGTCAATGTGTTCTTTTTTCCATTTCCAGGAGTGTATGTAGAAAAGTAGTATTTAAGTGTGGCTTTCTTCTGTATATAATAAAAAAATTTCCAATACTTTATTTATTTTTAATTCCAAAACGTAATGTATTTTGTGGATAGCCCTCGTAATTCCTGTGTAATATATAATACTATTGTTCTGTTCTTACTGTATACATTCGAACTGCCTATCCTTGGCACGATTCTACAGTACATCTGCACCTACGTGAGTATTCTGCAATTCACAATTAAGTTCCTAGCACAGGAAGAAGTAAGGAGCGAAATTTCATGAGAAGATCCTGCTTCAACGAAAAATGTCTTCGTTTTAATGACTGCCAGTCCAGTTCGTGTATCATATCCGTGGCACACTCTGCTCTATTTCGCCATAATACAAAACGGTCTCTCTTTCAACTTTTCCGATGTCCTCTGTCAATCTTTTCTCACATGGATCTCACACCGTGTAGCAATACTATAGCAGGGGACGTATAAGACTAGCCTCTTTAGTAGGCCTGTTGCACTTCCTGAGTGTTCTGCCAATCGCAGTCTTTGTCTCGCTTTCCCTACATCATCATCTATGTGGTCGTCCAAGTTCACAATTGTAAACCCAAAATATTTAGTTGAATTCACAGTCTTTAGATGTGTGTGATTTATCCTGTAACCGAAATTTAGAGGATACCTTTTAGTACTCATGTGGATGATTTTGCGCTTTTCATTATTTAGAGTCAGTTGGCACTTGTACCCTCCCCCTCACTTATTGACCTTAATGACAGTGAAAAATTAAACCGCGTGTACCTAATGGAAATTTGGGAAAAGCAATCGTCACCGAAGTTGATTTGTCGGTAAAGAGGGAGGAAAGGGGTACATCTAAATGAAAGGAAAAATGCAAATGAAACTGGTGGAAATTAATTTTGAAAAGGGGTAAAGTTAATAAAGAAAGTAAATGTGCGGTCGCCACGTTAACAATTAATTGGCGCAAATTAGATATTTGAGATTTGGGGGAAATTACGGTCGCCAGTCCTAAGGACAATTACTATAGTAACTGAAAAAGAAAGGTTATTACACATATAATTAGCACTAGAAGTGTGGCAACTGAAGGTTGATGCGTGTAGTGTGAAAACTGAAAGTTTGTCAGAAGTAATAAATTTCGCTACACTCTGACTTAATTTAGCAAAAGAATTAATAAAACCGGAAAATCGAAAGTTAATTTAGTGACTGAAGTTAATAGTGAGCTTTCTTCCTGAAGCACATTGAAATTCAGTAAAATACGGTTGGTCTTGGACTACCTCAACAATCATTTCAAAAACTACTTGAATCTACGCAATTTAAAAATAAGAGATTTAACGTTGAACTTGAATTAAATGGTTCTGAACAATTAACAATAGTAAAATTTAGTACGTACCAAGCTGAGATGCAGTCACAGGTAAGCTAAAATACAGTAACAAAACTGCCACTCTTAATTTGTGCTTGTGCAATCTAAATATTGTAGCCAGCTATGAATGCCTTAACTGAACTTTGAAATTAAAGCAGTGAAATCGAATTATATTACTTTAATGCTGGCGTTTGAATTTCAACAACACTTGGGTTCATTTCGGAAAAGGAAGGGACACTGCTGGGCAATGCAATTGGGACAATGGGCAACAAAGGTTCATGCTAAGTTGCTGTAATTTTGCGATGCAACAATTTTAAAAGTTTGAAAAGCTGAGGTCTGCCATACAGTTCTAAAACTTTACGTGCTTCCAGTCTTCCTTGTTGGTTGATTGAAGGTTTGAAGCCGTCGATCGAGGAGGTGGCGACAGTCACTCATTGTCGGCTGTCGCTGTTGCAGAAGCTGGATGTTGGCGCGCCTTCTTCTCGACACGGTCACCAGGCGAAACGGGCTCTTGATGTGCGCCAGCTAATGCTTCCCGTCCGCGACACCGTGTCAGAAACTATCATAGCAAGTCGAGCGCAATTACATGCTGCCCAACCCCGAAAGCGCGGCAACTTTCGGAAGTGTCACACAACACACCTGCTCCACTGCACCACCCCAGTCAGACTCTCTCTCTCTGCCCGCGCTCCACGCGGCCGAGATAACACTACCAAAGATCCTAAACACTCTGGTTCTCCACACGACCTATCGACGTATTCGTTCGATAGCATAGTTTTCCCTAGGCAAGACCCAGCGTAAAAATACAAATAATATTTACGAAACAAACCAATTATACATCGACATAAATGCATAAATATATACATACAAACAGTAAAACAATTACAATACATAAAGAGACAGAAATGTCATATCTTGAGGTAACAAACCAAGGAAAAAAAACATAGTACAATAGATGGAAATAGGAGGATATGCATTTCCGGCGTTACACACTTTTTGCACAATACAGATATTACTTCCTTAAAATAGGACAAGTAGTAAATGTGCTTGAGTGTACTTGGCAATGCCACCAGTGTTCAGTACGTGTTTATGCGCACTGTCGTCTTGCTACAGTATCAGTGTGGTTCCGCTTACTTCAAATAGTACCACCGAGCGAGGTGGCAAAGTGTTTAGCACACTGGTCTCGCATTCGGAGGACGACGGTTCAAACCCGCATCCGGCCATACAGATTTAGGATTTCCGTGATTTCCCTAAATCGCTCCAGGCAAATGCCGGGATGGTTCCTTTAGAAGGGCACGGCTGATTTCCTTCCCCATCCTCGACACATTCTGAGCTTGTGCTCCGTCCCTATTGACCTCGATGTCGAAGGGGACGTTAAATCCTATTCTTCAATCTTTCCTTCCAAATAGTATCTCACACTGTGTGCCTTTTAGTTTCACAATTACATTTGTACACAAATATTACAAATTTTACAGTTGTCGAACCTTTAAAATTATTTTAACATCACATATGTGGTTAAAAATTAAAATTGTATCCATAATACCAACGCAATGTTATAAGTACACGAAATACAATTTTCATAACAACAGCAAAATATAATCACAGACTTTACCTACACAACATCTGACCAAACAGAAAGACGAATTTAATTCCTGCAGCACTTTCATATGTTTCCACTAATAAAACTATTAATCACACCGCCGTACATACGAAACATTAAAGACATTTCCTCAGTTCCGCAGAATTAAACTGGCACTGAATCTTTAGTTCGAGCAAGCGTTCTCTCCGCCTCATAGATTAAGAATAGTTTAGTTTCAATGAAGGCCTTTCCAAGAGTTCTGACAGACACGGCTAGATGTCATCGTTATATTTCTTTTCTCCACTGTAACCGGAAGTGCTGAGTTTCAATGGAAAACAAACACGGATTTTAATTTCCCCTTTCTTAACTTCAGCAGAGCCTGCATGACGAAAATTTCTTTTTAGTCTAGTTTTTCGAGTGTGGCTATTTGATTAATATATACACATATTGCAATAGAATTTTCCGTAACTCGCGAAAAAAAGACCAAAAGGAAGTTTTACCTTGCAGTGGAGTGGCAGAGGACGCGTTGTAGTTGTTCCATGTATCGTCTTTTCTCCGCGCGCTATACTCGGATGGAACGTTGGAAAAATTATTGCTGGCGGGCATCATGAACAGCCGTCGATGGACTAGGCGGCACAATACCTTCCGGAGGATTATTTGCGTACTTACAAAGTATTTCGACATTTCTCCTTGTAAGCCATTCCTTGAAATCTTTTAAGTAACTGTGGGTGGAATGATAGGTGTCTTTATTCCAGACATTGCAGGCTTAGAATTTTCAGCGTTTCTGTCGCCGTGCAGACTAACGTTTCGCTACGCCTCGTCGTACACTACTTATAAACGCGATGTCACTAATATAGACTCCAGTCACTAGATTTCTTTTTCAACTGCAAGTGAACAAGTGGTTCATCTGTTATCTTCTTCGAAGACGATTTGCGCTTTCCCAGCCTCGACCCCTTCACACAATGATGTTCACGAACAGTCATACTTTGTTGTTACGATTCGATGAGTGTATGATTTCACATTTAAGGCTGTTTATAGCTCGTTCCTCAAAAATGATATCCCCCCCGAGATCTTAGTTTTTTTTTTTTTTTTAAATTAGCGTTACCTATTTACGTAACCACTCACACTGCGTAATTTCTGAAACTGCAACTAACACTGGCTGATGAATTAATAATATGTACACAAAAAGAATAGCAATGGCAACATCATTTCCGACGGCTTTCAGATATTACTTCTGTCTGTCCGAAATGATGCGAAACGAGTCGTTTTACAGGTTATATACGCATGAATTGTTTGTGAATTTTACCACGTGCCGGCGATTTACAGGTGTAAATAGCACACTGTTTGAAATTTAAGAGATGTATCTTTTTAATACTCATCATCATCATCATCATCATCATCATCATTTAGTGCATCAATGGGCCTTTGAGGCCCACAGCAGAATAACAATAGTAAAAAGAACAATACAAACACAAAAACCCCAATAAAAGGAATGTCTGTCAATCACATGAGAGGAGGTATTTGTTGCAGATGGCACTCAACCTTTTCCGGTCTCTAGCATCATCTTCACGGCCACCGGTTACACTTCTTGAAGGATCGTCGTCACTCGATCCTTACATCACGTTCGTGGGCGTCCTCTCGGGCGTTTTCCCGTGGGTTGAGAGTGGAAGACTCTGTCAGTGTGGCATCTGCCCGCTCGTAAGATGTGACCAAACTACTGTAGTCGCCTCTGTCCCATTATTCGTCTAATGTGTGGCTTTCCAAATCTCTGATACAGTCTTCTTTCTTTCTCTTTTACCTTGCATGATATTGTAGATGGGTCCATAGATCTTTCGAAGTACCTTTCTTTCAAACGCACATATTGAATCTTCTGTTGTGGGTCGGTTGCCAGGAGGTGCCGTACTAAAACTCGTCGAGAACTATAGAAATGATTTATTTGCTTCCCCTACAGTGTTCTGTCCACGTCGGTCTGTGTCACAGGGCCCCGCAATGCTGAGGAAGCACCCCAGTGGCCTGTGCAACACAACCCTGTGTCGTGCCGGCCTTGGCCAGCCCGCTGTGTTCCGATGACGTCAGGATGGCTGCACCAGCAGCTGACTCACTGCTGTTCATTGTGAGCCACAGGTGGCCAGCTGCATCCTTTTCCTCGCCAGCGTGGCTGAGATCACGGCGACCAACAATGCGAGTCCAGGGCTATGCGAGAGGCGTTCAATGAATTCGAATGTAAAGTTCTATAAACTGACTTGGCAGAAAATCCTAAGAAATTTTGGTCTTGTGTCAAAAGAGGTAAGTGGATTAAAACAAAATGACCAGACACTCAGTGGCCAAAATGGAACTGAAACAGAAGATGACAGACTAAAGGCCAAAATACTAAATATCTTTTTCCAAAGCTATTTCACAGAGGAAGACTGCACTGTAGTTCCTTCTCTAGATTGTCGCACAGATGACAAAATGGTAGATATCGAAATAGATGACAGAGGGACATAAAAACAAAATCGCTCAAAAGAGGAAAGGCCGCTGGACCTGATGGGATACTAGTTCGATTTTACATAGAGTATGCGAAGGAACTTGCCTCCCTTCTTGCAGCGGTGTACCGTAGGTCTCTAGAAGAGCGTTGTTGTTGTTGTGGTCTTCAGTCCTGAGACTGGTTTGATGCAGCTCTCCATGCTACTCTATCCTGTGCAAGCTTCTTCATCTCCCAGTACCTAGTGCAACCTACATCTTCTGAATCTGCTTATTGTATTCATCTCTTGGTCTCCCTCTACGATTTTTACCCTCCACACTGCCCTCCAATGCTAAATTTGTGATCCCTTGATGCCTCAAAACATGTCCTACCAACCGATCCCTTCTTCTAGTCAAGTTGTGCCACAAACTTCTCTTCTCCCCAATCCTATTCAATACCTCCTCATTAGTTACATGATCTACCCACCTTATCTTCAGCATTCTTCTGTAGCACCACATTTCGAAAGCTTCTATTCTCTTCTTGTCCAAACTAGTTATCGTCCATGTTTCACTTCCATACATGGCTACACTCCATACAAATACTTTCAGAAACGACTTCCTGACACTTAAATCTATACTCGATGTTAACAAATTCCTTCTCTTGAGAAACGCTTTCCTTGCCATTGCCAGTCTACATTTTATATCCTCTCTACTTCGACCATCATCGGTTATTTTACTCCCTAAATAGCAAAACTCCTTTACTACTTTAAGTGTCTCATTTCCTAATCTAATTCCCTCAGCATCACCCGACTTAATTCGACTACATTCCATTATCCTCGTTTTGCTTTTGTTGATGTTCATCTTATATGCGTAGCGTTCTAAAAGATAGGAGAAGGGCACAGGTCATCCCCGTTTATAAGAAGGGACGTCGAACAGATGTGTAGAACTGTAGACCTATATCTGTACCGTCGATCAGTTGTAGAATTTTGGAACACGTGTTGTGTTCGATTATAATGACTTTTCTGGAGACTAGAAATCTACTCTGTAGGAATCAGCATGGGTTTCGAAAGAGACGAACGTGTGAAACCCAGCTCGCGCTATTCGTCCACCAGACTTAGAGAGCCGTAGATACGGGTTCCCAAGTAGATGCCGTGTTTCTTGACTTCCGCAAGGCGTTTGATACAGTTCCCGTTTAATGAACAAAGTAAGAGCATATCGAATATCAGACTAATTGTGTGATTGGATTGAAGAGTTCCTAGATATCAGAACGCAGCATGTCATTCTCAATGGAGAGAAGTTTCCCGAAGTAAGAGTGATTTCAGGTGTGCCACAGGGGAGTGTCGTAGGACCGTTGCTGTTCACAATATACAGGGTGTTACAAAAAGGTACGGCCAAATTTTCAGGAAACATTCCTCACACACAAAGCAAGAAAATATGTTATGTGGACATGTGTCCGGAAACGCTTACTTTCCATGTTAGAGCTCATTTTATTACTTCTCTTCAAATCACATTAATCATGGAATGGAATCACACAGCAACAGAACGTATCAGCATGACTTCAAACACTTTGTTACAGGAAATGTTCAAAATGTCCTCCGTTAGCGAGGATACATGCATCCACTCTCCGTCGCATGAAATCCCTGATGCGCTGATGCAGCCCTGGAGAATGGCGTATTGTATCACAGCCGTCCACAATACGAGCACGAAGAATCTCTACATTTGGTACCGGGGTTGCGTAGACAAGAGCTTTCAAATGCCCCCACAAATGAAAGTCAAGAGGGTTGAGGTCAGGTGAGCGTGGAGGCCATGGAATTGGTCCACCTCTACCAATCCATCGGTCACCGAATCTGTTGTTGAGAAGCGTACGAACACTTCGACTGAAATGTGCAGGAGCTCCATCCTCGCTAACGGAGGACATTTTGAACATTTCCTGTAACAAAGTCTTTGAAGTCACGCTGGTACGTTCTGTTGCTGTGTGTTTACATTCCATGATTGATGTGATTTGAAGATAAGTAATAAAATGAGCTCTAAAATGGAAAGTAAGCGTTTCCGGACACATGTCCACATAACATATTTTCTTTCTTTGTGTGTGAGGAATGATTCCTGAAAGTTTGGCCGTACCTTTTTGTAACACACTGTATAAATGACCTTGTGGATAACATCGGAAGTTCACCGAGGCTTTTTGCGGATGATGCTGTAGTATATCGAGAGGTTGTAACAACGGAAAATTGTACTGAAATGTAGGAGGATCTGCAACGAATTGACGCATGGTGCAGGGAATGGCAATTGAATCTCAATGTGGACAAGTGAAATGTGCTGCGAATACATAGAAAGAAAGATCCTTTATCATTTAGCTACAATATAGCAGGTCAGCAACTGGAAGCAGTTAATTCGATAAATTATCTGGGAGTAGGCATTAGGAGTGATTTAAAATGGAATAACCATAAAAAATTAATCGTCGGTAAAGCAGCTGCCAGACTGAGATTCATTGGAAGAATCCTAAGGAAATGCAGTCCGAAAACAAAGGAAGTAGGTTACCGTACACTTGTTCGCCCACTGCTTGCATACTGCACACCGGTGTGGGAACCGTACCAGATATGGTTGGTAGAAGAGATAGAGAAGATCCAACGGAGAGCAACACGCTTAGTTACAGGATCATTTAGTAATCGCGAAAGCGTTACGGAGATGATAGATAAACTCCAGTGGAAGGCTCTGTAGGAGAGACGCTCAGTAGCTCGGTACGAGCTTTTGTTGAAGTTTCGAGAACATACCTTCACCCGGGAGACAAGCTGTATATTGCTCCCTCCTACGTATATCTCGCGAAGAGACCATGAGGATAAAATCAGAGATTAGAGCCCACACAGAGGCATACCGACAATCTTTCTTTCCACGAACAATAGGGAGAACCGATAGAGGTACTCAAAGTACCCTCCACCACACACCGTCAGGTGGCTTGTGGAGTATGGATGTAGATGTTGATGTGGAAAGGTATTTACTGTTGTTGCGGTTACTCAACAAATGAATTGTTTTTAAAGAGTAACAGGGTATATAACAAGCAAATTTTTCTGGGTGATATTAAACCAGAGCTACTGAGAACTGATGAACTATATTGTCGCAAAAATCAGTGTTCAGATACATTCAGAAGTATGACTGCCACTCCCAGTACCATCCTAAGTATGACAGCACCTGAAATTCTTGTCTTGGAGAAAGCGGGCAATTGTGACTTCACGTCTCTATTAACGTAGATAAATAGTGGCCAGCCACTTCCTTGACTTTTTGTCAAAGTTTCGTCGCGCTGTAACGAACAGTTTAATTGTGCACTTCAGATCATCCACTGCACTGCTTCACTGCCAGAAACCAGCCTCATACTGTTGCCAGCCCAGGTCACCTCTCGGCTACTAAGCCAATGGAGCGTAGTGGTTTCCAGGTCTAAGTGGATGATGATTACAAACATGAATTCAATACAATATATTTCTCTTGCGCTTTAAATGAAATGCACATAATCTATTTTACCTTGTATTACAATCAATAATCCATACGTATGAATAGAGCATTCAGTTCTTTAAATTCAGAGACAGCACAACAGTGGTACAATCTTTCTTTTTAAGTTCGTATCGATCTTAACAATATAGACTCTCTATTAGATACAATTTTAGCAGAAAGATTTTAAAATTTTAAGCTGTAGTTACGAGTATGTAGTCATTACTTTACAAGATGTTATCTCCCTTTTGTTGGTTTCGCTTGTTACACATTGCACATTCTTATTTCGCATTTCCTGAACTGGTTATGGTGAGAGATTAGGTTCACTCTTCAGAGTATTCTGGTTGAGATTTTCAGTAATTCCGTTTCACTTTCTCATGTTGCAGAAAATTCTGTGACCATTCGGATTGTCCTTTACGTATGTTACACATACCCCGTTAGACATAATCTATTCTAGTGTAGGCAGCACATGTTTCTTCTCAGCCATTTCCTTCGTCGACTAGGCTCAGTTTACGAGTATTCCTACAATAAATCCAGAACTTAATTTCTTCCCCTACAAATGAGCCTCTCTCTTCGTTCTACCTTGTATATTCTTGCACTATCGGTCTTAAGCTCTTGTATAATATAAGGGACTCCAATAATGATTCAGAGATCGTGTAGCAGAAGATGCGACAGTTTTACATTTATTGGAGGGACGATCCTGTTTACGAACTTGCAACTCTAAACATTTTTCCAACTCTGATTGGTTTTAATAATTCTTATTCTATAACTGGTCTATCTACATCCATACTCTGCTAACCTCTGTGAAGTGCTTGGCAGATTGAACTTCCCATTGTCCCACATGGGTTTCTTTCCATTTCATTAGCGCATGGGGCGATGGAAGCATTATAGCTTAAACGGCTCTGTGCCCTCTTCAATCAGACTAAACTTCTTCGCCGTCTCTTTGGGAGCAATGGGTGTGGTGCTGTATTATATTTCTGTATTCTTAGTTTAATACTGGTTCTTGAAACTTTGTAAGTAGGCTTTCGCGTGATAACTGACGTACAACTAAAAGCGTTTCCCAATTCAGGTCTTTCAGCATTTCTGTAAGTTCTCCCTGTCTACAATAAACCATTCGCGCTGCCCTTTTTTGCATACGTTCAATATTCCCTCTTATTCCCATATGGTATGGGCCCCATACACTGGAGCAATACTATAGGATGGGTAGCCCGAGCGTTTTGCGAGCAATTTCCTTTGCAGACTGATTTTACTTTTACTGTATCCTGCCAGTGAACCCATATGATCGTTCCGTTTCACGGCCCTACATCTTTTTACACCTAGTTATTTGTATGAGTTGATCGATTCCAATTGTGACTCATTGATTCCGCACTCATAGGATAATACGTTTTTCAGATTGGAGAGGTGTATAATTTCATAAGTCTGATCACTGAAATGTATTGTCAATATTTGCACTATCAATCAAGAGCTGACCAGATATCTGAACACCTTTTTACAGACAGGATTTATTATTGCTAGCTCCATCATTTGCGTCATAATAGATTACTGCCTAAACTTCCTGCCATTATTTATCATGTGCCACATCTGTTGCGTCTCCTCGTCGTCCCCGGAAGGAAACTCATCTATGCAGACCGAGCGAGATTGTGTTCTGATTATCACACTGGCCTCGTACCCAGAAGTACTAATGTTCCAATCTCCAACGGATATCCAGCTTTCAATCTTCATCGTTCCCTTGTATCTAGTAAAGAGAATTTTAGAAAGGTTCCTTCAAAAGGACACAGTTTATTTTGTTGTGACTTGACAAGACAGCCAAGCCACTAGGAGAGGAAGCCGAAAGGCACGCGTTTAAAGCTCACGCAGGCTGGCGTGAGGTCTGGAACAGTTAAGGGAATTTATAGTAGCAAAAAACGTAAGTAACTACTGGAATACTTAAAAAAATGGTTCAAATGGCTCTGAGCACTATGGGACTCAACTGCTGTGGTCATAAGTCCCCTAGAACTTAGAACTACTTAAACCTAACTAACCTAAGGACATCACATACATCCATGCCCGAGGCAGGATTCGAACCTGCGACCGTAGCGGTCGTGCGGTTCCAGACTGTAGCGCCTTTAACCGCTCGGCCACTCCGGCCGGCTGGAATACTTAACATTAATTCATGAACATCGGTCTGACAGTACATGCATCACAAGATAAATAGCAAATGATAATGGCGCCTTGCTAGGTCGTAGCAAATGACGTAGCTGAAGGCTCTGCTAACTATCGTCTCGGCAAATGAGAGCGTAATTTGTCAGTGAACCATCGCTAGCAAAGTCGGCTGTACCACTGGGTCGAGTGCTAGGAAGTCACTCTAGACCTGCCGTGTGGCGGCGCTCGGTCTGCAATCACTGATAGTGGCGACACGCGGGTCCGACGTATACTAACGGACCGCGGCCGATTTAAAGGCTACCACCTAGCAAGCGTGGTGTCTGGCGGTGACACCACATATTTCGTTCCCAATTTTTCGTCATTCGATTTTGTGAGCCTTCCGTCTGTAAAGGCCTCGTCGGCGGCGACATCATAAGCTCTAATCTTAAAAATGCAACTGGAAGTGATTCCACTGACGTGCTTCTGCAGAACGAGGAAAGCTCTCCACTGCTTTCTGCGAAGAGCACTGGCAGATTTCACATTCTAAAGCTTGTAGCCTAAGCCGCAATGACACCATCCAGAATACCGCATCCAGCGAGAAAACATCCACTGCCCCCATTCCCTTCGCCAGTTTAGGATTTTGTACGTCCCGCGTGGCAGCATAAGCCCAGGAGGTCAGGCAGTTGTCACAAACGTTTTCTGTTGCTCTGAACTGCACTGATAAGACCGCAACACTTGCCATTAAAGCTGAGAGCTGGCATTTTCAGTACGCGCCTGTCTAGTGAACATTCTTTTTAACATCCAGACGATCTCACTAAATGTTCTCGAGCTTTCGTACCTGCAAAACTTCACACATTTTTACAGATGTCCCCATAATCGAAACAAAGGCGACCGTCATGCTTCTGTAACCCATTACCTCCCCTGAACAGTGTGCTATAATCACCTGAAGGTATTGAACGGCTCTTTTACTTCCTGTCACTTCCCACACGGTATAAATATTTGAAAACTGCGCTTATATCTCTATATAAATTCCAGCCAGATTTATCTTCAATAAATCACAAAACCTTAAAAAACTGAATTTTGCTCTTGTACAACTAACGTGATTGTTCCTGTTTTGAACCCCAGTACCAATTGTTGATATGAAACTGAGGAACAAGTTCCTAACGCATACTCCTGGAGCACATCTTGCGTAGCAATGAAACGCAGAGCATCGGAAATGCAAAGAAGAAGAAACTGGAAGCGTTTCAAATATAATGCTATCGGAGAACGTTAAAAACTAAGCGAAAAGGTAAATGTGAGGAAAGAAGTTTGTAGAAGGCCGTTACCTGAAGAGTTACAGATTAGTGCGATATCTGATACAACATCAGGAATAGTTAACCTAGCTCTGGGAGGAACTTTGATGGGGAAAAATAAAAGGCAGAAAAACACTAGAACATGCAAAACAGATTGTAATCATGTGCATCCTAGTACTTACGTGAAGGTTATAAATTAGTGTAAAGTAGGGAAAGACGAAGGACACCATCTAACTAGTTGCAAGAATTAAAGAATATAAAAATACACTTCCACCTATCTAACATTTTCAGAGCCTGCTAACTGATTATATACATTATGCATTGTTCTATCCAGTAATTGAGATATTAGAACGAAGTGAATTACAGTGTAAACTTGTTCTGTGAACTGAATGGCAACCGAAATTATTCCAAGCATCTTGTTCAATATCTCTGTACTTTTACACATAGACGTCTAACAGAAGAAACATTCTTGTGCAAATTATGGCTGTGTTCTGCCTTGGCTTTTAATAAATAATACTACGACGTCCTGCCTGTTGGTTTTCGATTCGGAATCTTTGGCCAATGTTTGCTTAACGACAGTTTGCCAGCACGACTGACTCAAAATGACAGGCAATCGTGCAGGCAATACGCTATAAAAATCATTAAACAACTGTCAGCCGAAATTCAAGAGACGAAAGGCAACGAGCAATAGAGGAATAAATGGCCACGAAAATAGGGGCCTAAGAGAGTCTGAGGATTGTCCGCATTGACGTCACATTTTACCTTTCCCGCCTGCCCCTACCCCACTGACTTCATCAACAAACCATACGTTGTTGCCAGGTTTCTCCCTCCCCTCCTTCCCCACTCTCATAAAATCACAGTGCACATGGCCAATTGCCTAAGTGTAAAATGGCGGGAAATTCAAAAATTCGCGGGAAATTCAAAATATTCCAATTATGCTAAGTATAAAATGGGATGAAAGTAAAAATCTGAGACAGTGGATATGGCTCAATTGTCTTCAGTATAAAATCCAAGATGGTGAAACAGAAGGCAGCCTCTATGAAGTCAGAATCCAAGATGGCGATCCAAGATAGTGGACATTGGCATATGAGAACACCCTGCACAGTTACCAGGTCAACGGTTCTAATTATAGATTCCAAGACCTTGGAACTGAGGACAGAATGCATAGTTGCCAGACCACTTGTTCTAAATGTAGAAACCAAGATGGCAAACCTGAAGACACCATATATGGTTTCTAGGTCACTTGCCCTGGGTACAGAATACTGTCTGGAGTATAATATAGTAAAAATTCAAAAATCCACCCTTCCCTATGCTTAAATCTGTGTAAGTCATTAACACAGCTTGTATGTTTAAACAAATTTCCCCCACCAACAGCTACCATGTGGCCTTAATGGAATACTCAGTTTGGACTGTAAGGACGTTGAATAGAAGCTTTTTGAGCGCCCTTTATATAACTGAAAAAAGTTGCTTGGCAACCCTGTAAGTTGTCCTCAGGTGGGCGATCTTCAGTTCTACACTTAGAGCAAGTAATCTGGCGACCGTGCAGGCTGTCCTCATATTCAGAGGTCTTCTATATTGGATCGCGATTTTGGATTCTGAAATAAAAGAGACTGTCCTTCGGTCCGCCATCTTAGATTTTATACTTAGGACAATTGGGCCAGGTCCACCATTTTGGATTTTTCCTTTCACGCCATTTTATGCTTAGTAGAATTGGGCTACTTTGATTTCCAATGACTTTTTTTTAAATTTCCAACCATTTGCACATAAGCCGTTGTCCTCTATTGACTGTGATGTTAGTTACAAGAGTGAGGAAGGAGTGTGGGTAGGAATCTGGCAACAATCTATGACTCATTGACGATTTAAGGAGAAGAGGGATAAATTTGGAAACAATAGTCAGGCACTTGTCTATAACACTTACTTCACATTTTGTGCAACTGGGATGTCCATAACTTTCTGAAGAGGGTTAACAACAATTTACACAAATTACATTTTATTAGAGGAAGCTTTCAATGAAGAAGAAGAAGAAGAAAAAAAAGAATCAGGTTGCCAAATAGATTGCACTGAACTTTGCTACACATTTGATGCCTTCACAGCAACAATTTTTCAACTCTGTGAAGAAATGATTTAACTCCAAGCGCAAAATAAATGTTGCTTATTTCTTTTTTAATTCTAATGTCAAAAAATTCTGTTTTTATTAGTTTCATAGTAACTACAATCGTTGTCAAAGCTGCAAGACTCCATCTTAATACTTTGTTCGTGTAAAGGAATTTCAACGTTTTATGTACTTGAATGTATTCATCAGTTATCATACCGTAATTGTATCACCTTGACAGATTTCTTTTTCTTTAAGTTTCATGTCATATTATACAGGGTTTATTATTGGGTGATGCTGAGGGAATTAGATTAGGAAATGAGACACTTAATGTAGTAAAGGAGTTTTGCTATTTAGGGAGTAAAATAACCGATGATGGTCGAAGTAGAGAGGATATAAAATGTAGACTGGCAATGGCAAGGAAAGCGTTTCTCAAGAAGAGAAATTTGTTAACATCGATTATAGATTTAGGTGTCAGGAAGTCGTTTCTGAAAGTATTTGTATGGAGTGTAGCCATGTATGGAAGTGAGACATGGACGATAACTAGTTTGGACAAGAAGAGAATAGAAGCTTTCGAAATGTGGTGCTACAGAAGAATGCTGAAGATAAGGTGGGTAGATCACGTAACTAATGAGGAGGTATTGAATAGGATTGGGGAGAAGAGAAGTTTGTGGCACAACTTGACTAGAAGAAGGGATCGGTTGGTAGGACATGTTCTGAGGCATCGAGGGATCACAAATTTAGCATTGGAGGGCAGTGTGGAGGGTAAAAATCGTAGAGGGAGACCAAGAGATCAATACACTAAGCAGATTCAGAAGGATGTAGGTTGCAGTAGGTACTGGGAGATGAAGAAGCTTGCACAGGATAGAGTAGCATGGGGAGCTGCATCAAACCAGTCTCAGGACTGAAGACCACAACAACAACATTACTGAAATGAGTGAAGTAGCCCAGATGAACACTATACTCACATATGCAGCCACATTACTTTGTCCTAATTATGGCGGTGCTTTACAGCCATTTCCTATTATATCTGCTTAGCGATTACAGTAATAACGACTGTATTAGTTCGAGTAACTGTAATTTTACCATCTTTGCCGTTACGTGAGATGTGCGATGAAGGAAGGACTATGTCGCTTGGGTTTCTGATCAGTATTTCGAATATTTACAGCAGGTCTTTCCGTAATGGACAGCGTTTCCTTTCTCTCACAATGAAGTTTGTCTCGCGCTCTTCCATTCACTAAAGGAAAATACTCGTACTAAGAACCGCGCAACCTCTTACAAAATACTGCTATATTTTCTTACAACTAAACTTGGTTCGTTTCCGATATGAACGAATTAGCACTCGGAATATGTGGTGCCACCGCCAGACAACACACTTGCTAGGTGCTAGCCTTTAAATCGGCCGCGTTCCGTTAGTATACGTCGGACCCGCGTGTCGCCACTATCAGTGATTGCAGACCGAGCGCCGCCACACGGCAGGTCTGGTCTAGAGAGACTCCCTAGCACTCGTCCCAGTTGTACAGCCGACTTTGCTAGCGATGGTTCACTGTCTACATATTCTCTCATTTGCAGAGACAGCAGTTTAGCATAGCCTTCAGCTACGTCATTTGCTACGACCTAGCAAGGCGCCATATTCAGTTACTATAGTGACTATCTTCAAGAATAACAGATAATATTGTAAATCATGTACCGTCAAGAGCGACGTTCATCATTAATGGATTAAAGTTAAGTATCAAGCTAATTTCGTCCGCTTTCTGAATTTTCATTCCTTGTCATGTTCCAGACCTCACGTCAGTATAGTTCTTCCCTCCACACGCCAGCCTGCGTGAGCTAAAACGCATGCATTTCGGCCTCCATTCGTAACACGGTGTTGGCTCTTCTGCTAACACAAAAGAATATAGTTTAAAATTGCTTGCATTTGTAGACGATCCTTTTACGATAAGTCAAAAGTGTGTCAATTTGGAATCTGGCTTCTTCTCAATTATATTTAAATGAACTTTCCATTATAAATTTCTTCTGATGGATATCCCTAACTGTATGAGAGCTCCAACTGATTCCAACGGCTAATATGCAATGATGAAGTCAAATAATATTCGGGCTTTCCGCCTACATACGTTACCTTTGACTGTGGTGTTCAAAATAGGGCGACAGTTATTGTTGTTGTTGTTGTGGTCTTCAGTCCTGAGACTGGTTTGATGCAGCTCTCCATGCTACCCTATCCTGTGCAAGTTTCTTCATCTCTCAGTACCTACTGCAACCTACATCCTTCTGAATCTGCTTAGTGTATTCATCTCTTGGTCTCCCTCTACGGTTTTTACCCTCCACGCTGCCCTCCAATGCTAAATTTGTGATCCCTTGATGCCTCAGAACATGTCCTACCAATCGGTCCCTTCTCCCCAATTCTATCCGAATTAGTTATGTGATCTACCCATCTAATCTTCAGCATTCTTCTGTAGCACCACATTTCTAAAGCTTCTATTCTCTTCCTGTCCAAACTATTTATCGTCCATGTTTCACTTCCATACATGGCTACACTCCATACAAATACTTTTAGAAACGACTTCCTGACACTTAAATCTATACTCGATGTTAACAAATTTCTCTTCTTCAGAAACGCTTTCCTTGCCATTGCCAGTCTACATTTTATATCCTCTCTACTTCGACCATCATCAGTTATTTTGCTCCCCAAATAGCAAAACTCCTTTACTACTTTAAGTGTCTCATTTCCTAATCTAATTCCCTCAGCATCACCCGACTTAATTAGACTACATTCCATTATCCTTGTTTTGCTTTTGTTGATGTTCATCTTATATCCTCCCTCCCGTTCAGTTCTGAACGGTTTGTGTTAGGATGTTCAAATAGCATGGTTGGCAGCGGGGTATGATGGAAATTAGTATGCGCATGCGTACGTGCCTTGTAGACGAAGTCCACTTTCATTTGGATAGGTTTTTCAATAAGCACAACTGAAACATCTGAGGCACTGAGATTCCGCATTTCGCGATCGACAAGTCCCTTCACCACTGTGTGGTGTGCAATGTCCAGTCAGGGAATAATCGGTGCGGTATTCCTTGATGGCTCGGCGACTACCGAACAATACCTGAAGGTTTTCTAATGTGATTTTTATCCCCATTATTCAAAGTGATCCTGATTTCGATAAGATGTGGTTCATGGAGGACAGATCTCGATCCCGTGCAAGCAGGAGAGTATTTGATGTCCTGAAAGAGCACTTTGGGGACGGTCTTCTAGCTCTGGGATACCCAGAGGCCACTGAAATGAGCCTCGGTTTGCTGCCATATTCTCCGGATCTGAGCAAATTCGACTCCTTTTTTTTTGGGTCTATATTAAAGACAAGGTGTACTGCAATAACTTCCAAACCGTGGCTGAGCTGGAAACAGCCATTCAGGAGGTCATCGATAGCATCGATGTTCCGACACTCCAGTGGGTGATGCAGAATTTCGCTTTTCGTCTGCGCCACATCATCTCCAATGATGGCAAGCGTATCGAACATGTCATTTCCTGAATTAGAATTTCTGTAGCTACATCTACGTCTATCTACATCTACATCCATATTCCGCAAGCTACCTGACGGTGTGTGGCGGAGGGTACCTTCAGTACCTCTATCGGTTCTCCCTTCTATTCCAGTCTCGTATTGTTCGTGGAAAGAAGGATTGTCGGT
Organism: Schistocerca cancellata; assembly: GCF_023864275.1. Classification (NCBI taxonomy): domain Eukaryota; kingdom Metazoa; phylum Arthropoda; class Insecta; order Orthoptera; family Acrididae; genus Schistocerca; species Schistocerca cancellata. The sequence goes on from NC_064628.1 coordinate 24,972,045, forward strand.
ATGCCTCTGTGTGGGCTCTAATCTCTGATTTTATCCTCATGGTCTCTTCGCGAGATATACGTAGGAGGGAGCAATATACAGCTTGACTCCTGGGTGAAGGTATGTTCTCGAAACTTCAACAAAAGCTCGTACCGAGCTACTGAGCGTCTCTCTTGCAGAGTCTTCCACTGGAGTTTATCTATCATCTCCGTAACGCTTTCGCGATTACTAAATGATCCTGTAACTAAGCGTGTTGCTCTCCGTTGGATCTTCTCTATCTCTTCTATCAGCCCTATCTGGTACGGATCCCACACCGGTGTGCAGTATTCAAGCAGTGGGCGAACAAGTGTACTGTAACCTACTTCCTTTGTTTTCGGACTGCATTTCCTTAGGATTCTTCCAATGAATCTGTCTGGAAGCTGCTTTACCGACGATTAATTTTTTATGGTTATTCCATTTTAAATCACTCCTAATGCCTACTACCAGATAATTTACCGAATTAACTGCTTTCAGTTGCTGACCTGCTATATTGCAGCTAAATGATAAAGGATTTATCTTTCTGTGTATTCGCAGCACATTACACTTGTCTACATTGAGATTCAGTTGCCATTCCCTGCACCATGCGTCCATTCGTTGCAGATCCTCCTGCATTTCAGTACAATTTTCCATTGTTACAACCTCTCGATACACCACAGCATCATCTGCAAAAAGCCTCAGTGAACTTCCGATGTCATCCACCAGGTGATTTATGTATATTGTGAATAGCAACGGTCCTATGACACTCCCCTGCGGCACACCTGAAATCACTCTTACTTCGGAAGACTTCTCTCCATTGAGAATAACATGCTGCGTCCTGTTATCTAGGAACTCCTCAATCCAATCACACAATTGGTCTGATAGTCCATATGCTCTTACTTTGTTCATTAAACGACTGTGGGGAACTGTATCGAACGCCTTGCGGAAGTCAAGAAACACGGCATCTACCTGTGAACCCGTGTCTATGGCCCTCTGAGTCTCGTGGACGAATAGCGCAAGCTGGGTTTTACATGACCGTCTTTTTCGAAACCCATGCTGATTCCTACAGAGTAGATTTCTAGTCTCCAGAAAAGTCATTATACGTTTACGTGTTGAATAAAGTGGGTGTACGCCATAGTTTGTATGTACTTTACGGTTATTTTTCATATGATTCAATAATTGTCGCCCTGTATCAGTCTTTTCACACAGCTTGTCATCCATAGCTTTTTCGTAGTTTCACAAGTTTTCTAACGGTCCTATGGTCCAGTCTAGATCAGTCTCAGAACGTTGTTGGAAATTATTTGTGGCAAATAGTCCTATCAGAATTCCTAAACATACACCCGATACTGCTTCCACTTCAAACACATTCGTCCTCTAGAAAGTGGCGTATTCCTGAACTAATACTTTTTAATAAAAGCTTCTCAGGCTATCAGCGGCGTCAAGTATTTAAATCCAACTAGCGCTCAGTGAAGCACTTCTCATCAGCTGTGACTTCAATGGAGCGTTGTTCGATGCCCAAAAAAAGATGATATTAAAGTTCCTGGCAGATTAAAACGGTGTGCCGGACCGAGACTCGAACTCGGGACCATTGCCTTTCGCGGGCAAGTGCTCTACCATCTGTGCTACCCAAGCACGACTCACGCCCGGTACTCACAGCTTTACTTCTGCCAGTATCTCGTCTCCTACCTTCCAAACTTTACAGAATCTCTCCTGCGAACCTTGCAGAACCAGCACTCCTGAAAGAAAGGATATTGCGGAGACATAGCTTAGCCACAGCCTGGGGGATGTTTCCAGAATGAGATTTCCACTCTTCAGCGGATTGTGCGCCGATATGAAATTTCCTGGCAGATTAAAACGGTGTGCCGGACCGAGACTCGAACTCGGGACCATTGCCTTGAGTCGTGCTTGGGTAGCTCAGATAGTAGAGCACTTGCCCGTGAAAGGCAATGGTCCCGAGTTCGAGTCTCGGTCCGGCACACAGTTTTAATCTGCCAGGAAGTTTCATATCAGCGCACACTCCGCTGAAGAGTGAAAATCTCATTCTAAAGATGATATTTACGTTCCGCGTCTTCCGCGCCTGCTTCAACCTACTGTTGCTAAATCCCACTCTTTACGAAGTTGCAGACCGCAGTATTCACTGTTTTCAGACATTGTGATTTCAGTTTGTCATTACAACCTTACTGAGGTACTGCATTAGTAACACTGTCGTCACAGAAATTAGCACCGCCATTGAAGTGAAAAAGCAGTCTCTCTGCACACGGTTTGACTGTGTATATAGTAGTGACTGTCCTTGATTAAATTGTTTTCCTGCTGACAAGAAATGAAGCACAGTCTTTTTGCACAGTCACGTCTGACATGATTAAAGCTACATTTGAATTTTAGGACAGGAGGGGCACACCTGTATTAATACCCCTGAAAGGTGCCAAATTGTGTTTAAATCTTTAAACAAGATAATAAGAACAAATCAGGCAGCCATTGCTTGGATAATTGAATATAAAAAAAGAAGTCAAAAGTAACAAGAAGCATCAGATATTTAAATGAACGTGAGATGTAGACTGTTAGTCACAAAGAGGCGCTAGAACGTTTTGATATTACTTGAATAGCAAGTGTTTGTTGACGGTGTCAGTCACCATCATGCACTCTCGTAACAATCGTTAATATAGTCAAACAGCTGGAGTGACCTGAGAGTAAGTGCGAGACCTTCATTGGCACTCCCCAGGGCTCTTAATATAGGTGTGTCCCTTCTGTCCTATAATTCGTATGTAGCTTCAATAATGTCGGGTGTGACTGTGCAAAAAGACTGTGCTTAATTTCACGTCAGCAGGAAAAGAACTCAACAAAGGACAGGTGCTGCTATATACCCAGTCCTACCGCGCGCTGCGGGGTACTTTTTCACAATAGTGGTGCAGCTTAAAGACTCAGTGACTAACCAGAGTGCAGCTACTTCTTGCAGTTAACCTTGATCCTGTCGCAGCAGGTTCACAAGTAACCACTCTGTGATACAAGGTTCCCAGGATTAGGCGACTTTAACTGAAGAAGTATATATGCGTCAGTGTGGGTCGCGCGGGATTAGCCGAGCGGTCTCGGGCGCTGCAGTCATGAACTGTGCGGCTGGTCCCGGCGGAGGTTCGAGTCATCCCTCGGGCATGAGTGTGTGTGTTTGTACTTAGGATAATTTAGGTTAAGTAGTGTGTAAGCTTAGGGACTGATGACCTTAGCAGTTGAGTCCCACAAGATTTCACATGCATTTGAACATTTTTTCGTCAGTGTGGGCTCTTGCTCATGAACGCTCAGTTTTAACGATAATTGCCACATTGGCGAGGATTTATAATTTATTAATGCTTATATTTGATGACCAATAGAAATTAGGAAAAAGTAACTCTGCATCTAAGGACCATCATTGTGTTACCGTCATCTCTCGGGAACATACATCAAATTAATACTCCAGTTTTCTGACTCAAGAACTAATGAAGTTTTAAAAATAATTTGTAGCTTTTATCTATTCATACACTTATATAATCTACATCTAGATCTACATACATACTCAGCAATCCACCATACGGTGTGTGGCGGAGGGTACATCGTACCACAACTAGCATCTTCTCTCCCTGTTCCACTCCCAAACACAACGAGGGAAAAATGACTGCCTCTATGCCTCTGTACGAGCCCTAATCTCTCTTATCTTTGTGGTCTTTCCGCGAAATGTAAGTTGGCGACAGTAAAATTGTACTGTAGTCAGCCTCAAATGCTGGTTCTCTAAATTTTCTCAGTAGCGATTCACGAAAAGAATGCCTCCTTTCCTGTAGAGGCTCCCGCCCGAGTTCCTGAAGCATTTCCGTAACACTCGCGTGATGATCAAACCTACCAGTAACAAATCTAGCAGCCCGCCTCTGAATTGCTTCTATGTCCTCCCTCAATCCGACCTGATAGGGATCCCAAACGCTCGAGCAGTACTCAAGAATAGGTCGTATTAGTGCTTTATAAGCGGTCTCCTTTACAGATGAACCACATCTTCCCAAAATTCTACCAGTGAACCGAAGTCGACTATCCGCCTTCCCCACAACTGACATTACATTTATTTATTTATTTTATTATGCATTTATTTTACCTGGCAAGATTAGGGCCTTCAGGCCCTCTCTTACACCTAACCAGGCATACTCAGATTCAACAAATTTCAGTTTCTACAGAACATTAAGGACGTATAACATGTTATACAGTATTAATTTTAAGAAAAAAATAGAGATTATAAAAGTAGTACAATGATAATTATAACAATCAAAAAATAATTATAACAATCAAGAATAATAATAATAATAATAATAGTAATGACTATGTATATGAAAGTAAGCATATTTTTCTTTTATGAATGTCAGTCCTATTGCTAGTTGGGAATTTTCTCGTTATATTCTTGCAGCTTGTGAGTTATTCTCATCAAGCAGAGACATAAGACGATAGAACGGGGTGAAAGAGATATAGAAGAGGTAGATAGGTTAGAGGAAGAGAAATAGAATGGTAAAATTCAAAGCTATGATGGAGAGGAGAAAGAAAAAGATGAGAGGGGCACAACAGTGGTGGCTATACCATCCCTAATATGTAAGTCTTGAGTTCCCTCTTGAATGTTGAGTGGTTCTGGATAAGACGCAGATCACAGGGGAGCGCGTTCCATAGTCATATGGCTGAGATGGAGAATGACACGGAGAAATATTTTGTGTTATGTAAAGGTACAGCCAAGATGCTAGACGTATCCGATCCGGTATTGCGGTTGTGGAATGATGACAGGTGTTTAATGTGAGAAGATAAGTAGTGGGGGCACCAGTGGCTAAGAAATCGATGAAGTAAGCACATCGTGTGGAGATCGCGTGCCTTATGTGGGCGTATCCAACCTAGCTGGGAGTATGAAGGACTGACTTGATCATACAACCGTATATTGCATACGTATCTAACGCAAGCATTCATCACTAGCTCGAGGCATCTCGAATTTTCACTATTAGTGCCGTGTTGAGCTACATCACAGTAGTAAAGATTAGGCAAAGACTAGTGTTTGCACTAATTTTTGTTTAACATGGGTTGGAAATATTTTTCTAAATTTTTGAATTGCATGCAGGGAGGAGAGCGATTTCCGGCAAGCTGTGACTGTTTGTTCTTCCCAGTTCAGGTGTTCATCCAAGATTATTCCAAGGTCTTTTACTGTTTTTTGGTATGGTAGTTGGGTACCATTGAGGAGTATTTGAGGGACTGTTTGGCGAAAGTACCGACTGTTAACTTTGGATGAGATTTAAGTATGACCTGGGATTTCTTGGGGTTTAGTTTCAGACCTAGGTTCTGTGCCCATCGAGAAACAGAGCTTGTCCTACTTCATATCGCTCTGCAATGTTACGCCCAAATATATAATCGGCGTGACTGTGTCAAGTGCTACAGTACTAATGGAGTATTCAAACATTACAGGATTCTTTTTCCTATTCATCTGCATTAATTTCCATTTATCTATATTTAGCGTTAGCTGCCATTCTTTACACCAATCACAAATCCTGTCCAAGTCATCTTGTATCCTCCTACAGTCACTCAACGACACCTTCCCCTACACCACAGCATCATCAGCAAACAGCTGCACATTGCTATCCACCCTATCCAAAAGATCATTTATGTAGATAGAAAACAACAGCGGACCTACCATACTTCCCTGGTGCACTCCAGATGATACCCTCACCTCCGATGAACATTCACCATCGAGGATAACGTACTGGTTTCTATTACTTAAGAAGTTGTAAGTAAGCTCTTGAGGTTTTTATGTTGGTAACGCCACGTAGCGCTCTGTATGAAAATCACTGACTGTGCTGTGTGAAGGCTGTGGTTGGTTTGCATTGTTGGAGTAATGTTCGCCATTGTAGTGTTGGGCAGTTGGCTGTTAACAGCGCGTAGCGTTGCACAGTTGGAGGTGAGCCGCCAGCAGTGGTGGATGTGGGGAGAGAAATGGCGGAGTTTTGAGAGCGGATGATCTGGACGTGTGTCCATTAGATACAGTAAATTTGTAAGACTGGATGTCATGAACTGCTATATATATTATGACTTTTGAACACTATTAAGGTAAATACATTGTTTGTTCTCTATCAAAATCTTTCATTTGCTAACATGCCTATCAGTAGTTAGTGCTTTCAGTAGTTTGAATCTTTTATTTATCTGGCAGTAGTGGCGCTCGCTGTATTGCAGTAGTTCGAGTAACGAAGATTTTTGTGAGGTAAATGATTTGTTGAAAGGTATAGGTTAATGTTAGTCAGGGCCATTCTTTTGTAGGGATTATTGAAAGTCAGATTGCGTTGCGCTAAAAATATTGTGTGTCAGTTTAGTGTTGATCAGAATAGGTAAAGAGCGAAATGTCTGAGTACATTCAATTCTGCTCAGCTGTTTGAAAATCATATAATGTAAGAGGTTTATCAGCACAGTAATTCATTAAGTTTTCTAAGGAGACGTTTCAAAGTCTTCGAGCCACTCACATCCTTGGGAACCAATCCCATATGCCCGCACCTTAGTTAGGAGTCTGCAGTGGGGCACCGAGTCAAACGCTTTCCGGAAGTCAAGGAATATGGCATCTGTCTGATACCCTTCATCCATGGTTCGCAAGATATCATGTGAAAAAAGGGCGAGTTGCGTTTCGCAGGAGCGATGCTTCCTAAAGCCGTACTGATGCATGGACAGCAACATCTCCGTCTCAAGGAAATTCATTATATTCGAACTGAGAATATGTTCGAGAATCCTGCAACAAACCGATGTTAAGGGTATTGGTCTGTAATTTTGATGATCCGTCCTTCTACCCTTCTTATATACAGGCGTCATCTGCGCTTTTTTTCCAGTCGCTCGGGACTTTACGTTGGGCAAGAGATTCGCGATAAATGCGAGCTAAGTAAGGAGCCAATGCAGTAGAGTACTCTCTGTAAAACCGAATTGGAATCCCATCAGGACCTGGCGATTTATTTATTTTCAACCCATCAGCTGCTTCACAACCCCAGGGATGTCTATCACTATGTCCTCCATACGGGAATCTGTACGATGGATGACATACTGTGATTGATCATTCATATACTTAGATTTACTTGTTTTCCTTTTCAAATCAGGAGTGTAATACCTCTTCTTGAGGCGTCAGATAAGGAAAGGCCATGGCTTTAGTTACCGTTTAAAATGAATAAAGAGACCTCTGTCGAAATTTTGTGGGATTTCAAGCAGTCGGGCGTCGTTAGAAACCCAAAAAGGTTCAATTAATTCAAACCGCGGAGAGAAAATGCTTTCGTAAATTACGCATTTTGTTAACATAACGGGAATTCCAAATTTATCGAAGCCTTTATTGGTACCACGAAACACGTCCACCCAGTCTCCGCAAACAGCTGTCTTCAAAATCTCGTGAATGAAAAGAGTGAGCCGTCTAAACCACTTAATACACATATTTACATTTACGATGACGTTTCGGTACCGCCATCCTCATATTGGTAATTAAGATTAAAGTAACAAAGAATGAACGGTGTTGTGTACACATCAGTCGCAAAAGGGAAAAGTGAGACGCAGTCCAGAAAATTTAGAACTAGTGAAACAAAGCTCAGTGTAAGTTACAATAGGACCTCTACCTAAGGGAGGCCTCAACGGCAAACGATACCACAAAGCAGTTTACAGAAATGCTAATGATCGCCAAGAGGTGGTGCTGATAGGCTTCGTGAGAAGTTAACAAACCAAAGAGAGGCTAACTACGGCTGACAGAAGTTCCCGGAGATCTGTAATTGTTGTGGTTGAGTTATCTAAAGGCACCTGCAGGAACCTGGCGCCAGATAGACACCGGCTGGGCGGATGCTTTAGCAACGCCCTGGGGTTCCGAAGCCTGGCATACTCGGGGTGCAGCTTGTGAGCACTGCAAGGTTTCGGGACTTACAAGGCACAAACGTGAGGTCACTGAAGTGTAGCACGCACAAAGCACACCGAAGCGGCGTCTGTAGGAGCGTATGTATCCACGTGACTTTGTATACACTTAGACACGGGCACATGCAGATAAAAGAGAAATCTTTTACGCTAAAAGGTAATCTGAAAACAGACAGTCAAAGGCTCAGTCTAGATGCAGTAGGGTCACTGAAGTAAAATGGAAGGAAGATAAGAGTATAGTACCAGCAGCAACAGAAGGTGATATGACGGGTGTAGGACTGGATATGGATAGGAAGATAAGCAGAGAGTAAGTTACTGTGAACGATTCAATCGTAGGCAGTAAACTAACGCCAACAACAATACTAAAGCTATACATGCCGACGTCACAAGCATAGAATGAAGAATGTCAAAACGTATTCCAGGATATTAAACAGGTAATTCTGTATGTAGAGGGAGACTAATAATTATGGGTGGATGGAATGAGGTTGTAGGGGAAGGAATGAGAGAAGAGATACAGCGAAATATGAGCTTGGTAGTAGAAATGAGAGAAGATGAATACTAGCTTATGCAATAAACTTCAGATAGCTAATACTCTGTTCACGAATCACAGGAGGAGGAGGTATATTTGGAACAGACCTGTAGACACGGGAAGATTCCAGCTGGTTTGCATCAGAGAGAGACTTAGAAATCAAATATTGGATTGTAAGCTGTCCCTAGGAGCAGGTATAGACTCAGATTACAATTTAGTGATGATGAAAACTAGAATGAACTTCAGAGAATCGTCCTGAAGACTTAGTGTGGGAAAAGGGTGTGATTCTTAAGTACAGAGTAACGATGATACGCGTCTACTGCTGTAGATGAAGAGAAATGAAGATCTCTAAAAACGGCTATCACAGTTATTTGACAGATAAATATGTGTACTAACAAGATAACTTAGGTAACGAGAAATGGCGATCGACGAAAGAAGTACAAAAATGTTCAGGAAAAGATAGGAATGCAGCAATATAAACCATTTGATAACGAAGTAAATAACAATTCCAATGAAGCCAAGAAAAAACTACAGAAGCATAATGTGAAGAAATTGAAAAAGAAATGATTGTCTCAAGGACAAAGTCAAAAGAACCTTTTGATGAAATTAAAAGCAAAGGGTTGACATTCCGTGTCAAATAGGAATTGCATTGAATGCAGCGGAGAGAGCGGATAGGTGGAAAGAGTTCACGACAGGCCTCTACGAGGGGGAGGAACTATCTTATGACGTATAGAAATAGTACAGAAGAAGCTACGGGGGTCAATATGGTAGACTTGGGGTCCGGTATTAGTTCAACCGAATTTTGAAAGACTCGCGACAAAGTAAGGGAATGGACAAGATTATTTCGGAATTTAAAAACCATTGGGGGAAGGACATCCAAACGACCATTCGAAATGGTAAGTAGAATCAATGGGGGCATGGCATCGTACTTTTGGAAATAAACTATCCGTACAATCCTGAAAATAGCTAGGGCGGATAAATGTGAGAATTGCACCATCAGTTTAACGTCGCATGCATCCAAGGTGCTGACAGGAATAATATACAGAAGAATGGAAAACAAACTCGATGATATGTTGGATTACGATCAGTTTGGCTTTAGAAAAAAATAGGGGACCAGATAAGCAGTTCTGACGTTGAGGTCGATAGTGGAAACAAGACCTAAGGAAAATCAAGACACCTTCAAAGTATTTGTCAACTTAGTAAAAGAGTTCGACAATGTAAAATAGTGTAAGATTTTAGAAAGTTTGATAAAAATAAGAGTAATCTCTAGGGAAAAGCGGCAGTGAGACGGAACAATAAGAACGGAACAAGGTGCTGTCGAATTATTTTCAACATTCCTAATGAAAATATTTAAACATTCTAACGATTTATTGCTCTTATAATTGTTTTATGTTTTTATATTTTAAATTTTTCTCTACGTTTTACTTTCATCTTTCTTTTTTAGTTTACTGTTTCACTTATGTCTATTTTCTTAACTGAAACTAATAACTAACTCATTATTATGATATAAAATAATTACAGTGACGGTAATCTGTAAGGATATGCTTAAAACATAACGTTTTCTACACCATGCACATAAAATTAACGGAACTTCTTCACGTAACATACACGACGGAGAAAACAATACAAAACAAATTCAGCAGGATTTCATATTGCCATGGATGATCCTTTAAAAATCCTGATTTGTTTCAGGTATATTTCATAAAAATTATTCCATTCCATCTTGGCTTGGTGGTACAGCAACCTGCGACTGTTTTTAAAACAGGTATATTTCAGCATATTGGTGAGCCTTGGCGAAGATAATTAATCATGTACTAATGGCTGCAGCGTGATTGTATTGTTTCTCAAGTGAAGACTGCCACAATAGTCATTCAGTAGAAGTAGATCTGAAAATGTTTTCACTAAGTTCTTTCAGCATCGAAAGCTGTATACGTTCGACGACTGTACTTGTACCATCGAGCCCTTTGGAATCACCAGATGCTTCTTATTCTCGGATAGGACGCTCAGAACGTCTTTTTTTTACACACTGACCGTCCGCCTTTTCGCCGGCCGAAGTGGCCGAGCGGTTAAAGGCGCTCCAGTCTGGAACCGCACGACCGCTACTGTCGCAGGTTCGAATCCTGCCTCGGGCATGGATGTGTGTGATGTCCTTAGGTTAGTTAGGTTTGAGTAGTTCTAAGTTCTAGGGGACATATGACTACAGCAGTTGAGTCCCATAGTGCTCAGAGCCATTTGAATTTCGTCCGCCTTTTCATGATTTTAAAAGAAACTAATGGTGAGTTTGGACCGAGATTTCAGCATCGAAATCTGGTAAACAAACATGTGACCAGGTGAAAAGCTATTTGAAGAATGTTTTCTTTCCCAATGAGGGAGAAATATCTGTATTATTGTCAGGTTCTTGTGGTGGTCAGTGTGAAAGAGCTGTTCAGAGCATCATACCTGAGGACAAGGAACCTTTTTTTTTCTGGTGATCCCAAAGGGTTCGACGGCACAGGTACAGCCGTGGGATGTATACAGCTTACGATATTAAAATGAGTTTGTGAGAATATTTTCAGATCTTGTTAGACCTTGTTCTGTTGAATGATTATGAAGTCAGTCTCCATTTGAGAAACAATATAGTGAAGCTGCAGTCATTAGTACATACACAATTCTCTTCGTCAAGCTTAACGATGTACTGAAATATGTCTGACACAAATCAGAATTAGAGGATCACCTGCGACAATTTGAAATCCTGCCGAATTTTGTTTTGTATTGTCTTCTTCGTCATGTATATTACGTAATGAAATTCCGTTCATTTTATGTGCATTATGTTTCCTTACAGATTTTACCTTGCTGTAATTATTTTCTGTCATAATAAAGAGTTACGTATTATTTTCAATTAATGAAATAAAAACAAAAAACATGAATGTAAAACGTATAATAACAATTTAAAACATAACACAAACATAAGTGAAATATATAATTAGAATGTTTAGATATTTTGATCAAGAATGTATTAAAATACTCCGACAGCACATTGTGTACAGCTTACTATCCAAAAATGGTATTTCAGAAACCAGCTTTATTGCACAGGGATGTATGTGGCTTGGAAGCTTCTTTCATTTCGTTGTTACAAAATTTTTCATTTTTCAAAATTAAATAATGGTGGTGGGGTATTCTTAAAAATTAGAAATTATTGCAAAATTCGGTTGTAAAGTTATCAAGAACATTAATTACATATCAACTTTTAAGTGAAAATATTTTTTTAAAATCGTCTTTTCGAAAATATTCCCCCTAAACCTGAAATGTCAAATGATCAAATGACCACACGGTGTGTGAAATTGGGCACTAACAAAAAAATACGTATTGCAATATTTTGTCCCTTTCCAAGTACAATAAGAATCGTTTGTTAACACTTGTGAATGTTTCCTTGTGAGTGTCTTGCAGCAGAAGCTGATGGTGGGATTGAGAGCAGTCTGAGAAGGGACCTGTCCCCGCAGATAATCCTACCATAGCCGAAACTTGCGAATGTACAGTCAGGCGCCGACTACTAGGCGATGCGCTGCGGCAGAGAGCTTTTTCCTAGTAAGCTCACTCCCAGTAACGACAGACTTAAACAAATTTATACGTCACACTATTCACTGATAAAGAAGCTTACATTCGTTAAATGTATATGTTCTAACAATGCCCCTGTACCCCAAACAAATACAATTATGATATGTGCTACACTACTCGAAAAACTTGTGAACTAAATATCACGTTAGCACTTCAAGAACCAAGTTAATATTCCTAAAACGTCCACACACTCGCTTTATAATTCCTAATAGTACATTTATTCTCGATTTAGTCGATTACTGGCTGTATGATTTTAGCTGTTAGTTCAAATGTGTAATATACAGGCTGGTCCACGTAAAGGTTTCAGCACAAATATCTCTGGAGCAACTATAGGTGCCGAAAAACGACTTTCACGGGTGTAATGTAAGGCAGGGGCTCGTGAACGGAAATAGCACGACGCATTCTAAAACTCAAGTAAATATTATTTTCAGCACATACTTACGGTGTTTTTTTTTTAATGGACACCCCGTATTATTTCTTACTCAATCAATAACGTGAAAAATCATAAAAAGAATGGCGTTTGTTCCATCGCAATGCAAGCGTAAACCCCATGTTCCTCGTAATGGTGATGTACCTGACGTAGTACGATACAACAGACGCTGCATTTATTGCTATTTACGCTGTTATTAAGTGAACTGGAAACAATAAAGATGCCCAGCTACATCTACATCATCTACATCTACATGATTACTCTGCAATTCACATTTAAGTGCTTGGCAGAGGGTTCATCGAACCACAATCATACTATCTCTCTACCATTCCACTCCCGAACAGCGCGCGGGAAAAACGAACACCTAAACCTTTCTGTTCGAGCTCTGATTTCTCTTATTTTATTTTGATGATCATTCCTACCTATGTAGGTTGGGCTCAACAAAATATTTTCGCATTCGGAAGAGAAAGTTGGTGACTGAAATTTCGTAAATAGATCTCACCACGACGAAAAACGTCTTTGCTTTAATGACTTCCATCCCAACTCGCGTATCATATCTGGCACACTCTCTCCCCTATTACGTGATAATACAAAAACGAGCTGCCCTTTTTTGCACCCTTTCGATGTCCTCCGTCAATCTCACCTGGTAAGGATCCCACACCGCGCAGCAATATTCTAACAGAGGACGAACGAGTGTAGTGTAAGCTGTCTCTTTAGTGGACTTGTTGCATCTTCTAAGTGTCCTGCCAATGAAACGCAACCTTTGGCTCGCCTTCCCCACAATATTATCTATGTGGTCTTTCCAACTGAAGTTGTGCGTAATTTAAACACCCAGTTACTTAGTTGAATTGACAGCCTTGAGAATTGTACTATTTATCGAGTAATCGAATTCCAACGGATTTATTTTGGAACTCATGTGGATAACCTCACACTTTTCGTTATTTAGCGTCAACTGCCACCTGACACACCATACAGCAATCTTTTCTAAATCGCTTTGCAACTGGTACTGGTCTTCGGATGATCTTACTAGACGGTAAATTACAGCATCATCTGCGAACAGCCTAAGAGAACTGCACAGATTGTCACCCAAGTCATTTATATAGATAAGGAACAGCAGGGGTCCCAGGACGCTTCCCTGGGGAACACCTGATATCACTTCAGTTTTACTCGATGATTTGCCGTCTATTACTACGAACTGCGACCTTCCTGACATGAAATCACGAATCCAGTCGCACAACTGAGACGATACCCCATAGGCCCTCAGCTTGATTAGAAGTCGCTTGTGAGGAACGGTGTCAAAAGCTTTCCGGAAATCTAGAAATACGGAATCAACTTGAGATCCCCAGTCGATAGCGGCCATTACTTCGTGCGAATAAAGAGCTAGCTGCGTTGCACAAGAACGATGTTTTCTGAAACCATGCTGATTACGTATCAATAGATTGTTCCCTTCGCGGTGATTCATAATGTTTGAATACAGTATATGCTCCAAACCCCTACTGCAAACCGACGTCGATGATATAGGTCTATAGTTCGATAGATTACTCCTACTACCCTTCTTAAACACTGGTGCGACCTGCGCAATTTTCCAATCTGTAGGTACAGATCTATCTGTGAACGAGCGGTTGTATATGATTGCTAAGTAGGGAGCTATTGTATCAGCGTAATCTGAAAGGAACCTAAACGGCATACAAGCTGGACCTGAAGACTTGCCCGTAACAAGCGATTTGAGTTGCTTCGCAACCCCTAAGGTATCTACTTCTAAGAAACTCATGCTAGCAGCTGTTCGTGTTTCAAATTCTGGAATATTCCATTCGTCTTCCCTGGTGAAGGAATTTCGGAAAACTGCGTTCAATAACTCCGCTTTAGCGGCACAGTCGTCGGTAACAGTACCACCGGCACTGCACAGCGAAGGTATTGACTGTGTCTTGCCGCTTGTGTACTTTACATACGACCAGAATTTCTTCGGATTTCCTACCAAATTCCGAGACAATGTTTCGTTGTGGAACCTATTAAATGCATCTCGCATTGAAGTCCATGTCAAATTTCGCTCGTCTGTAAATTTTATCCAATCTTCGGGATTTCGCGTTCTTCTGAACTTCGCATGCTTTTTTCGTTGCCTCTGCAACAGCGTTCGGGCTTGTTTTGTGTACCATGGAGAATCAGTTCCATCTGTTACCAATTTATGAGGTATGAATCTCTCAATTGCTGTTGCTACAATATCTTTGAATTTGAGCCACTCTCGTCTACATTTTCATAGTCAGTTCGGAAGGAATGGAGATTGTCTCTTAGGAAGGCTTCTAGTGACACTTTATCCGCTTTTTTTAAATAAAATTATTTTGCGTTTGTTTCTGGTGGATTTGGAAGAAACGGCATTGAGCCTAGCTACAACGACCTTGTGATCACTAATCCCTGTATCAGTCATGATGCTCTCTATTAGCTCTGGATTGTTTGTGGCTAAGAGGTCAAGTGTGTTTTCGCTACCATTTACAATTCGCGTGGGTTCGTGGACTAACTGCTCGAAATAAATTTCGGAGAAAGCATTTAGGACAATCTCGGAAGATGTTTTCTGCCTACCACCGGTTTTGAACAAGTATTTTTGCCAACATATAGGGAAGGTTGAAGTCCCCACCAACTACAACCGTATGAGTGGGGTATGTATTTGTTACGAGACTCAAATTTTCTCTGAACTGTTCAGCAACTATATCATAGGAGTCTGGGGGTGGGTAGAAGGAGCCAATTATTAAATTAGTTCGGCTGTTAAGTGTAACCTCCACCCATACCAATTCGCACGGAGTATCTACTTCTACTTTACTACAAGATAAACCACTACTGACAGACACAAACACTCCATCCCCAATTCTGCCTAATCTATCTTTCCTGACCACCGTCTGAGACTTCGTAAAAATTCCTGCAGAACTTATTTCAGGCTTTAGCCAGCTTTCTGTACCTATAACGATTTCAGCTTCTGTGCTTTCTATTAGCGCTTGAAGCTCAGGGACTTTCCCAGCACAACTACAACAATTTACAACTACAATTCCGACTATTCCTTGATCCAAGCACGTCCTGTATTTGCCATGCACCCTCTGAGATTGCAGCCCACCCCGTACTTTCCCGAGGCCTTCTAACCTAAAAAACCGCCCAGTCTACGCCACACAGCCTCCGCTACCTGTGTAACCGCCAGCTGAGTGTAGTGAACTCCTGACCTATTCAGCGGAACCCGAAACCCCACCACCCTATGGCCCAAGTCAAGGAATCTGCAGCCAACACGGTCGCAAAACCGTCTGAGCCTCCACCCGGCTCTGCACCAAAGGTCCGCAGTCGGTTCTGTCAACGATGCTGCAGATGGTGAGCTCTGCCTTCATCTCGTAAGCAAGACCGGCAGCCTTCACCAATCAGATAGCCGCTGGAATCCAGAGAGAATTTCCTCAGATCCAAAGCGACACACGTCATTGGTGCCGACATGTGCCACCACCTGCAGCTGGCTGCACCCTGTGCTCTTCATGGCAGCCGGAAGGACCCTTTCCACATCAGGAATGACTCCACCCGGAATGCACACGGAGTGCACCCTGGATTTCTTCCCCTCCTTGGCCGCCATATCCCTAAGGGGCCCCAATACGCGCCTAACATTGAAGCTCGCAACTACCAATAAGCCCACCCTCTGCGATTGCCCAGTCACACAACTACGCACAACTATCATTTATCCCTCCGTTAGAGCCGGCCTGAGTGGCCGTGCGGTTCTAGGCGCTACAGTCTGGAGCCGAGCGACCGCTACGGTCGCAGGTTCGAATCCTGCTTCGGGCATGGATGTGTGTGATGTCCTTAGGTTAGTTAGGTTTAAATAGTTCTAAGTTCTAGGCGACTTATGACCTCAGACGTTAAGTCGCATAGTGCTCAGAGCCATTTGAACCATTTTATCCCTCCGTTAGACCCTTGGTTAGCGATTAATTATTTCTACCCTGACCAGTGAAATTCGGTTTTTCGTTACTCTTACGTCCTTTCTAGTGCTGTAGTAAAGATCAATAAAGTCGAACGAATGAGCCCTTTCCTTATTTATCACTGTGTGCGACTGAATAGCAGTACTGTTTCCAGTCCAGTTAACAACAGTGCAGGTAAATGCAGCGTTTGTTGCTTGGTGGTACCGGTATCTCAACCATATACCAACTACCATCTATATGCCGACGACATCCAACTGTACATAAGTGCAAGCCCCAAGAACATTGCTGACGCAGTAGCGAGTATGAACGCAGATCTTTGCTCTGTTTCTCGATGGGCACAGAACCTAGGTCTGAAACTAAACCCCAAGAAATCCCAGGTCATACTTATATCTCATCCAAAGTTAATCAGTCGGTACTTTCGCGAAACAGTCCCTCAAATACTCCTCAATGGTACCCAACTACCATACCAAAAAACAGTAAAAGACCTTGGAATAATCTTGGATGAACACCTAAACTGGGAAGAACAAACAGTCACAGCTTGCCGGAAATCGCTCTCCTCCCTGCATGCAATTCAAAAATTTAGAAAAATATTTCCAACCCACGTTAAACAAAAATTAGTCCAAACACTAGTCTTGCCTAATCTTTACTACTGTGATGTAGTTCAACACGGCACAAATAGTGAAAATTCGAGATGCCTCGAGCTAGTGATGAATGCTTGCGTTAAATACGTGTGCAATATACGGTTGTATGATCATATCAGTCCTTCATACTCCCAGCTAGGTTGGATACGCCTACATAAGGCACGCGATCTCCACACGATGTGCTTACTTCATCGATTTCTTAGCCACTGGTGCCCCCAATACTTATCTTCTCACATTAAACACCTATCATCATTCCACAACCGCAATACCAGATCGGATACGTCTAGCATCTTGGCTGTACCTTTACATAACACAAAATCTTTCTCTGTGTCATTCTCCATCTCAGCCATACGACTATGGAACGCGCTCCCCTGTGATCTGCGTCTTATCCAGAACCACTCAACATTCAAGAGGGAACTCAAGACTTACATATTAGGGACGGTATAGCCACCATTGTCGTGCCCCTCTGATCTTTTACTTTCTCCTCTCCATCATAGCTTCTCTAACCTATCTACCTCTTCTATATCCCTTTCACCCCATTCTATCGTCTTATGTCTCTGCTTGATGAGAATAGCTCACAAGCTGCAAGAATATAACGAGTAAATTCCCAACTAGCAATAGGACTGACATTCATAAAAGAAAATATGTTTACTTTCCTATACATAGTCGTTACTATTATTAGTATTCTTGATTATTATAATTATTTTTTGATTGTTATAATTATCATTGTACTACTTTTATAATCTCTAATTTTTTTCTTTTTCTGTAACGTTATCAGGAGAAAGAAAACTGGCGTTCTACGGATCGGAGCGTGGAATGTCAGATCCCTTAATCGGGCAGGTAGGTTAGAAAATTTAAAAAGGGAAATGGATAGGTTAAAGTTAGATATAGTGGGAATTAGTGAAGTTCGGTGGCAGGAGGAACAAGACTTCTGGTCAGATGACTACAGGGTTATAAACACAAAGTCAAATAGGGGTAATGCAGGAGTAGGTTTAATAATGAATAGGAAAATAGGAGTGCAGATAAGCTACTACAAACAGCATAGTGAACGCATTATTGTGGCCAAGATAGATACGAAGCCCACACCTACCACAGTAGTACAAGTTTACATGCCAACTAGCTCTGCAGATGACGAAGAAATTGAAGAAATGTATGATGAAATAAAAGAAATTATTCAGATAGTGAAGGGAGACGAAAATTTTATAGTCATGGGTGACTGGAATTCGAGTGTAGGAAAAGGGAGAGAAGGAAACGTAGTAGGTGAATATGGATTGGGGCTAAGAAATGAAAGAGGGAGCCGCCTGGTAGAATTTTGCACAGAGCACAACTTAATCATAGCTAACACTTGGTTTAAGAATCATGATAGAAGGTTGTATACATGGAAGAACCCTGGAGATACTAAAAGGTATCAGATAGATTATATAATGGTAAGACAGAGATTTAGGAACCAGGTTTTAAATTGTAAGACATTTCCAGGGGCAGATGTGGACTCTGACCACAATCTATTGGTTATGACCTGTAGATTAAAACTGAAGAAACTGCAAAAAGGTGGGAATTTAAGGAGATGGGACCTGGATAAACTGAAAGAACCAGAGGTTGTACAGAGTTTCAGGGAGAGCATAAGGGAGCAATTGGCAGGAATGGGGGAAAGAAATACAGTAGAAGAAGAATGGGTAGCTTTGAGGGATGAAGTAGTGAAGGCAGCAGAGGATCAAGTAGGTAAAAAGACGAGGGCTAGTAGAAATCCTTGGGTAACAGAAGAAATATTGAATTTAATTGATGAAATGAGAAAATATAAAAATGCAGTAAGTGAAGCAGGCAAAAAGGAATACAAACGTCTCAAAAATGAGATCGACAGGAAGTGCAAAATGGCTAAGCAGGGATGGCTAGAGAACAAATGTAAGGATGTAGAGGCTTATCTCACTAGGGGTAAGATAGATACTGCCTACAGGAAAATTAAAGAGACCTTTGGAGATAAGAGAACCACTTGTATGAACATCAAGAGCTCAGATGGAAACCCAGTTCTAAACAAAGAAGGGAAAGCAGAAAGGTGGAAGGAGTATATAGAGGGTCTATACAAGGGCGATGAACTTGAGGACAATATTATCGAAATGGAAGAGGATGTAGATGAAGACGAAATGGGAGATACGATACTGCGTGAAGAGTTTGACAGAGCACTGAAAGACCTGAGTCGAAACAAGGCCCCCGGAGTAGACAACATTCCATTGGAACTACTGACGGCCTTGGGAGAGCCAGTCCTGACAAAACTCTACCATCTGGTGAGCAAGATGTATGAAACAGACGAAATACCCTCAGACTTCAAGAAGAATATAATAATTCCAATCCCAAAGAAAGCAGGTGTTGACAGATGTGAAAATTACCGAACAATCAGTTTAATAAGCCACAGCTGCAAAATACTAACACGAATTCTTTACAGACGAATGGAAAAACTGGTAGAAGCCGACCTCGGGGAAGATCAGTTTGGATTCCGTAGAAATGTTGGAACACGTGAGGCAATACTGACCTTACGACTTATCTTAGAAGAAAGATTAAGGAAAGGCAAACCTACGTTTCTAGCATTTGTAGACTTAGAGAAAGCTTTTGACAATGTTGACTGGAATACTCTCTTTCAAATTCTAAAGGTGGCAGGGGTAAAATACATGGAGCGAAAGGCTATTTACAATTTGTACAGAAACCAGATGGCAGTTATAAGAGTCGAGGGACATGAAAGGGAAGCAGTGGTTAAGAAGGGAGTAAGACAGGGTTGTAGCCTCTCCCCGATGTTATTCAATCTGTATATTGAGCAAGCAGTAAAGGAAACAAAAGAAAAATTCGGAGTAGGTATTAAAATCCATGGAGAAGAAATAAAAACTTTGAGGTTCGCCGATGACATTGTAATTCTGTCAGAGACAGCAAAGGACTTGGAAGAGCAGTTGAATGGAATGGATCGTGTCTTGAAGGGAGGATATAAGATGAACATCAACAAAAGCAAAACGAGGATAATGGAATGTAGTCGAATTAAGTCGGGTGATGTTGAGGGTATTAGATTAGGAAATGAGACACTTAAAGTAGTAAAGGAGTTTTGCTATTTGGGGAGCAAAATAACTGATGATGGTCGAAGTAGAGAGGATATAAAATGTAGACTGGCAATGGAAAGGAAAGCGTTTCTGAAGAAGAGAAATTTGTTAACATCGAGTATAGATTTAAGTGTCAGGAAGTCATTTCTGAAAGTATTTGTATGGAGTGTAGCCATGTATGGAAGTGAAACATGGACGGTAAATAGTTTGGACAAGAAGAGAATAGAAGCTTTCGAAATGTGGTGCTACAGAAGAATGCTGAAGATTAGATGGGTAGATCACATAACTAATGAGGAAGTATTGAATAGGATTGGGGAGAAGAGAAGTTTGTGGCACAGCTTGACCAGAAGAAGGGATCGGTTGGTAGGACATGTTCTGAGGCATCAAGGGATCACCAATTTAGTATTGGAGGGCAGCGTGGAGGGTAAAAATCGTAGGGGGAGACCAAGAGATGAATACACTAAGCAGATTCAGAAGGATGTAGGTTGCAGTAGGTACTGGGAGATGAAGAAGCTTGCACAGGATAGAGTAGCATGGAGAGCTGCATCAAACCAGTCTCTGGGCTGAAGACCATAACAACAACAACAACATTAATACTGTATAACATGTTATATGTCCTTAATGTTCCGTAGAAACTGAAATTTGTTGAATCTTGCCAGGTAAAATAAATGCATAAATAAATAAATAAATGAATTACGAGCATCGTGGATTTCACGCATGCGTCTAGGGATGTGCAATAGGGGCGCGTTCCGTTTATTTCAAGCGTCACCATCACTTTGCAATTTCTCAAGGCTGATGTTTAGCAATGCATGCAACGCAGTTATTTTTGTGATTTTTCGTGTTACTGATTGCGTAAGAAATAATATGAGTGCCCACTTTAAATAAATCGTGAGCTTATGTGAAAACTAATATTTGCTTAAGTTTTAGAATGCCTCCTAGAATTTACTTTCAGGAGCCCCTGCCTTACATTCATATCCATGAAAGTCGTTTTTCGATATCTATGCGAGATGTTCCAGAGATATTTGTGTTGAAACGTTTAAGTGGGCCATTCTGTATACTAAGAAAAGTGTCTGCGGTCACAATGTTCTGTAGTAAGTCTTAAAACTATGCTCAACAACTGCTCACGTTTATTACTATTGTACTGTACTGTACGCTAACCGGGTGCCTAGAAACGAAGGAGAGGCTTCATCCCCGCCGCAGCCACAGTGGTGCACAACCCCACGACGACTACCGCAGTCCACTTCACCCCTCTGCCGCCCCACACCGAACCCGGGGTTACTGTGTGGTTTGGCCCCCGGTGGACGCTCCCCCCTCCCCCCCCCCCCAAGGAACGTCTCACACCAGGCGAGTGTAACCCCTATGTTTGCATGGTAGAGCAATGGTGGTGTACGCGTATGTGGAGAACTTGTTTGCGCAGCAATCGCTGGCATAGTGTAGATGAGGCGGAATAAGGGGAACCAGCCCGCATTCACCGTGGCAGATGGAAAACCGCCTAAAAACCATCCACATGGTGGCCGGGTCACCGGACCTCGACACAGGTCCGCCGGGCGGATTCGTGCTGGGGATCAGGCGCTCCTTCTCGCCCGGAAAGCCATGCGTCAGACCGCACGGCCAACCGGGCGGGCGCTTTGTTACTATTACATGGACGTTTCTGGACGAAACCTGAAATAATTCCAATAAAATTTGTTTCTGCACGTTAAGTCGCTAAGCTTCACACTTCTCAACGTGGACTATTTTGCGTCAGTAGAAAACTAAATCCCCATCAAAATTCAAAATCTTCATTCAGTAGTGGTCGTTATCATTCTGAGTTTACAACTCAGGCGACTCCCGGCTTGGGCTGAAAGTGGAGCGGAGCATAGCCCAGTGACAAGGTGGATCTCTCTGTAATTACTGTGTCCAGCGCTGAGCACAAAGGCGGGATTTGCCGAACGAGTTCTGAACCTCGCAGCCATTCCGAATATATGGCCGACTGTCAGAAGCGTTGCTTTGCTACTACTGCATATTACTCGAAAATATATTAACTATTGTTAAGTAGCTTGTCCTAGATCACGTAAACGGCGGTTCCACAGTTTTCATATCCTAGGTGGCCTGAATAAAAAGAGCTTTCCCCAGATAGCGAGATAAATACTAATAGGCCATCTCCATCTCATTATTCTGCACAACAGACTGTGGGAAGGCATGGACTACAGTCCCACTTGCAGGGAGCCACTGGTTTCAATGGATACTGGGGGAAGGGGGAAGAAATCTTAATACAAATTAAAGATTTAGAAACTAGAGCAAAGAGATATATTCTGAAACTAGCACAGAACAAGGTGCTCCTAGCCGAGGATAGTATCCACTAACATACACTACTGGCCATTAAAATTGCCACACCAAGAAGAAATGCAGATGATAAACGGGTATTCATTGGACAAATATACTATACTAGAATTGACATGTGATTACATTTTCACGCAATTTGAGTGCATAGATCCTGAGAAATCAGTACTCAGAACAACCACCTCTGGCTGTATTAACGGCCTTGATACGCCTAGGCATTGAGTCAAACAGAGCTTGGAACAGGTACAGCTGGTCATGCAGCTTCAACACGATACCACAGTTCATCAAGAGTAGTGACTGGCGTATTGTGACGAGCCAGTTGCTCGACCACCATTGACCAGACGTATCCAATTGGTTAGAGATCTGGAGAATGTGCTAGCCAGGGCAGCAGTCGAACGTTTTCTGTGTCCAGAAAGGCCCCTACAGGACCTGCAACATTCGGTCGTGCATTATCCTGTTGAAATGTAGGGTTTCGCAGGGATTAGCGCGGGATTAGCCGAGCGGTCTAGGGGCGCTGCAGACATGGACTGTCCGGCTGGTCCCGGCGGAGGTTCGAGTCCTCCCTCGGGCATGGGTGTGTGTGTCGGTCCTTAGGATAATTTAGGTTAAGTAGTGTGTAAGCTTAGGGACTGATGACCTTAGCAGTTAAGTCCCATTAGATTTCACACACATTTGAACATTTTCAATGAAGGTGGAGCCACGGGTTGTAACACATCTACAATGTAACGTCCACTGTTCAAAGTGCCGTCAATGCGAACAAGAGGTGAGACGTGTAACCAATGGCACCCCATACCATCACGCAGGGTGATACGCCAGTATGGCTATGACGATAACACACTTCCAATGTGCGTTCACTGCGATGTCGCCAAACATGTATGTGATAGTCATGATGCTGTAAACAGAACCTCGATTCCTCCGAAAAAATGACCTTTTTGCCATTCGTGCACCCAAGTTTGTCGTTGAGTACACTATCTTAGACGCTGCTGTCTGTGATGCAGCGTCCACAGCTCGTGGTCGTGCGGTAGCGTTCTCGCTTCCCACGCCCGGGTTCCCGGGTTCGATTCCCGGCGGGGTCAGGGATTTTCTCTGCCTCGTGATGACTGGGTGTTGTGTGATGTCCTTAGGTTACTTAGGTTTAAGTAGTTCTAAGTTCTAGGGGACTGATGACCATAGATGTTAAGTCCCATAGTGCTGAGAGCCATTTTTTGTGATGCAGCGTCAAGGGTAACCGCAGCCATGGACTCCGACCTGACAGTCCATGCTGGTGCAAACGTCGTCGAACTGTTCGTGCAGATGGTTGTTGTCTTGCAATCGTCCCCATCTGTTGACTCAAGGATCGAGACGTTTCTGCGCGGTCCGTTAAAGCCATGCAGATAAGATGCCTGTCATCTCGACTGCTAGTGATACGAGGCCGTTGGGATCCAGCACGGCGTTCCGTATTACCCTCCTGAACCCACCGATTCCATATTCTGCTAACAGTCATTGGATCTCGACCAACGCGAGCAGCAATGTCGCGATACGACAAACCGCAATCTCGATAGGCTACAATCCGACCTTTATTAAAGTCGGAAACGTGATGTTACGCATTTCTCCTCCTTACACGAGGCATCACAACAACGTTTCACCAGGCAACGCCGGTCAACTGCTGTTTGTGTATGAGAAATTGGTTGGAAACTTGCCTCATGTCAGCACGTTGTATGTGTCGCCACCGGCGCGAAACTTTTGTGAATGCTCTGAAAAGCTAATCATTTGCGTATGACAGTATCTTCTTCCTGTCGGTTACATTTCGCGTCTGTACCACGTCATCTTCATGGTGTAGCAATTTTAATGGCCAGTATTTAGACCGTTCACAGAGTGACATGTAGAGATAGCATACTATAGTTGCATGAGTTGATCTGAGAACACTTCGGAGTGAGAGTCCTGAACATGAGAACTAGGATTCGGCTGCAAAACGGGCGTGGCAGAATTAGTTGAACCTAACTGCATAACTGTGCTGCGGCTCTCGCGTAGTAATGCGAAGTACTAGAGATAGCCAAACGACGGAAACAACGATCGAATGCGAGCATCATTATTGGACTGCGCCCAAAGTCACGAACCGTTAAACTGTACCTGAGCCGTATTGCGGCTCACGTTGGTGCGGTTGTTAAGTTGGCATCATGTAATAGGGATAGTGATGTCTCGTTTTCTTCTTGTGTTTAAAGGCGCCACTACGTCTGTGAGCGGCAGCAGCAGCGGCTGTCGCTATCTAGTAAGGTGGTACTATCTTTGGAGGAACGTCAAGTGTTTTCTGGGTCGCAGTGTTCGGGGAGTTCAGTTGGGACAGAGCAGCAGTGAGGTCAGGCGTCGCGAGGTCATGCCGGGATCGCTGGCGACACGCAGGCACTACCGGATCGAGAGGCTGTAGTTGCGAGGGTTCAGATGGTTCAAATGGCTCTGAGCACTATGCGACTTAAGGGGCTCCGGAAAGGCTCAAAATCATGAAAAGTTCAATTTTTACTTTTTTGCGTTATATAGATATATAGATATATAATTTATAGATATATAATTTATTCAATTCCGAAGACTACAACTATTTTTAAATTTTTTTTGAAATGTGTTCTACATGGGCGTGACCCACTGTGGCCCTGTTAAACTGCTGTCAAATGGTTTTATTATTAACGTCCGTTTTCATCAGGTACATTTTAGTGATGATAAAGTATGTGTTGTGGCTAACCTGTGATGGTTTAATATATATCGCTGGTGTGATTGTCGATTGTTTCATGTTTATTTACTCTGTCGTTATCTCGAAAATATTCGTAATTAATTCTGTTTCTTGAGTCTCTGTTTTGTTGAAGTATAATAATGAGTAAAAGTAAAGTTGTTGTTGCGACTTTCAATGATGGCAACATTGTAAGGTGCAAGGTATTTGGAAATATGGGAATGAAGATAGGTTCTAACATGGTACGAGCGATGCTTGCTTTAGACAAGGAACGCCTTCGGGCTGCAGACAGGGCTGTAAAGAGTCTAGAAATACAAGCAAGAGTAAACAGGAGGAGGAACAAGAGGAAGCTGGAGGAGGAGTTTGCAGAGGTTGAAGATAATCTATCCTATGGACCTGGAATGCACTAAAAAGTTAATCCAATCTTTGTCGCTCGATTCCCAAAACTTTTATTTTCTCATACTAATTACATGTTTTCTAAGGATCTTCCAAACGTATTTGTTTCAAACTTTCAGTAAATGTTACACAGTACCTTCTGCATAATTTAACACAGCCTTTTTCCAAAAAACTGTATATTTTTGAATATATAAATAAAAAATTGCAAAAAAATGTTGTGAATTTTCATTACAATTGAAAAAAAATCATGTTTAATAACTGAACTAAAATTTTGTAAAATCCCTGTGTTAAGTTGTACCCCATATTCCAATAAATAATCTGTAAAAAGTTCAACTTCCTACCTCAAATACTTTGTGAGGAAAGATGTAATTTATAAGCGTTATTTTAACATTGCAAGTATAGGGCGTTCCGGAGTCCCTTAACTTCTGAGGTCATCAGTCGCCTATAACTTAGAACTAATTAAACGTAACTAACCCAAGGAGATCACACACATCCATGCTCGTGGCAGGATTCTAACCTTCGACCGTAGCGGTCGCCCGGCTCCAGACTGTAGCGCCTAGAACCGCACGGCCACTCCGGCCGGCAGTTGGGAGGACGACAACCTCGTTGGCCATGGGACCCAGGACCTTTAAGTTGAGGGAACATTAACCCAGTAGTGAAACATCCACTGTTTTGAGATCATGCTGTTGCTTCATGCGTTGCTGCTCGCAGGGTTGCTGAGATGAAGAGAAACGAGTGGAGTGTTTGGACTTGGCGAAATTAATTAGCCGTCCTCCACTTCTTTTTATAATTCTTTGAATTTTTTATTTTATTACTGGTGAAGTTCAACCAGCGGTATTTTTCTGTCTAATGGCCGCTAATGCCCCAGTTACCTGCCCTGGAGGTTAATAAATTTTCGCGGTAGTGTACCTTTTACTCGCCTTGCCGCTGCTGTCCGCTAAGGTGGGTAGTTCGACAGCCTCCTTGATTGTGGTTGGAATATTTAGTTTCTTTTGGACTACTTTGTTTGTAGTCATTCCTTCTGCTTCTGGATGTTCTAAACACCGGGTTCTGAGCACTCAGTGCTGTCCTCCAGTTCCACCTTGCTGGGTTTTTCCATCGTTCTGTTGGTTATCAGACGTTAGGTAGCTTTTGCAAGAGTGTTGGTCTGCGTTTAAACTGTCACTAGTTTGAGTTGCCATCCGGTTAAGTGAATACAACTCATGGCTGTCTGTCTTATCGTTTACGAAGTTGAGCGACTTTCCCAGGTCGATCCTTGGAGCACTGTCTGAGGCCCACTTCTCTCTTGATATGGTCAGATTGTGATGATTGTTTTTCTTTTTTAATAAATATTTTAAATTTGAATTATTACTGTTTGGGCCTTCAGCCGATAGAATTTGAATTTCTCGTTAATAAAGCCTTCCGCCCTGAGTGCAACTTGCTTAAGAATTTTTTTAATTAGACATTGTGACTTAACAGTCAAATTTGATAATTGTTCCTTATTGTCAACTTTATTTGCAATTTTTTTTTCAAATAAAGTGCACGTGATATAAAAACGTTGAGCAGCCAACGGTAACTGATTACGGCCCCGTGCACACCGAATCCTGCCTTTCCCTAAGTTCCAGGTCTCAGTACCGTCGCATGGCGGAGCGTTCCTATGCACAACAGGCGGTCGCAGGCGAGACGGCAGCTTGTGGATCTTCCACGATTTTCGTTACCTGGTCGGCACATCATGCTAGCGTGTCTATGGCTGGAAAAGTAGTTCCGGCGCCACCTTGCTGGGAGGTCACGCGGGTAGCTGCCCCAGAAGTTTCCTAACCAGCCGCTGGGACGGCGGAATGTTCTGTGTTCGTGCGCGCAAAGCGAAAAAGACGCTCCGTTTAAACTTGAATGTTTTTAAGGGCCGCCGCTAGTTTAAACAGTTCATTAATTCCTTTCAAAATGACGGCAACCGAGATCTGTTTGCAAATTTCGGTTGCTTCATACGTAGAAAATTATTATTTCAAGATTTCTTTCGTTTCCGTATGTTTACATGCGGTTCGCGGTTGAATCTTTAGACCTTCGAAATAAAATCGGTATGTAAATTATGGACAGAGCGGTGATTTATTCCTCGTCAAAAGGTCCGAAGCAGTCACATGATTTCATATTCATTACTTACTCTCCACTCATCCTCTGTTTCTGGCCATGCGCGGCCGTCCACATGCTCGCCATAGCAGGTGGCGTTCTTGGGAGGGTTCGTAATACGTTGTAACACACTACAGCCTACAGAATTTCAGAAAACGACTGCGCAAAAACGACAAGACACACAGAAAAATTACATATATCAGTGGGCATAGCAAATCTCCAAGTTTCGATTCGTAATACTGACCGTGGCGTAGATGCAGAATGGGTAACTATGGAAGAGGCATTTCAAAACATGTAGATTGTGGTATCGCATTATTCAGCGACTGATAATGTCTCCCTTTCCTTTTCCTTCTGCAAGATAAACTTCTACAGATTTGAAATTAAAATGTACACTCTTCTAGCACTGGATGTTTTGTATTATCGGAAAGATGGACATTACATAAAGTTCATACTAAAGTTATTGTGTGAGAATGATATTGTACTCGTCTGTATAATGGTTCCAGATTCTAGGCTCTTTTCTTCATTATCTAGGCGTGAAAAAGAGGTAGTAAAGAAACAATTCTTCAACCACAATATTATGATTCTTGTCAGTATACAACCCTTACCAAAGAAAATTATTTTCTTATTAAATAGAGCTTCTTTATAATTTCTGCTTTTTCATGTTACCCACAGTTCACAGTGCACTATTATAAATACAGGCGCAATTTTTTTTCATATAATTTGCCTATTACTATTTGAGAAAGAGTTACATAGTAGTTGTTGCTTTGGTAACGAGTATACGTCGATTCTCGACTCTGGCGAGCAATTTTGTTTATACGTTAGAGCATAGCTTTGTTCCATAAACGGTAATGATTCAAATGACAGCTTGTATTCCATTCCTGTTTCTCAGTAGTGAATAATTTAAGCGAAGTTATATTTCTTTATGTTTGCAATAATTGAGGGATGAATTTAGAAGCTTAGTTTCCTTTAAATAACTGAAAAATATAACTTTAAAATTTATAAACATGCTACATGCTTAAGAGAAAGAATATCCGGATTTTTATACTTATGAAAATTTAGGCTTATTTCTGATGTAGGAATGCAATAATGTTTTTCCATTTACTGAGTCGGTAACTTTCGTAAACAATTACATAACTGATCTGTCAGGAATTATTTGAAATGCATGTTCTTTTTGGTTGATCATGTAAAGTGGAATGTATAGGATAAGTAATTTTCTTAGCACACACTTAACTCACAGAAATGCCTACTTTTATTATTATTATTATGTTACGTACCATTTTGGAAAGATAGAAAATTTTAGCAAATCCACCAACATACAACGCAAAAATTTGGAAAACATGAATGACGAACTTTATAGCTGAAATTTAGCTGTAACATTACTGAGAGAGAGTGAGTGAGAGAGAGAGAGAGAGAGAGAGAGAGAGAGAGAGAGAGAGAGAGAGAGAGCAGGTGGTATCGCAAATTTCGGTTATCTCCAAAAGTTACCATAAACCTTGCTGCGTTATAGACTGTAGATGGGCAACCCAACAAACAGACTGTGGCTTGCTGCCGTAGCACCTTCCCGGAACAGCAGCAGTGACACGAAATGCATGGACGTATTGTTTCCCGCATCACAAACTGTGACCACATTAAGCGCCTGTCTTCTTCTTTTTCCTAGCGTTAGCCTCTCTCGTCACGTGGTCGGCATGTTACACAGGATTTGACAATGTTAGTGATAGAGGATGGCCGGATGTAGTTCCTGTCAGCTCTCTTGAACATAACTAAATGTACTCCTGAATCACACGTATCATGGCGTCAGCACCTGTTGCTCTGTTCCTTTACCTTTATCCTAAATGTTATTGTATATAAATGCATCTGCAATAATGGTCATTTTTAACGTAATTACGTAACAAGTGATGCACATGACTAGATTGGTATAGTGTCCATGTTGTTGAATAGGCGGTGCAGCTACACCTTGTGGTCTTTCGCTCACGTGCAATCTGTTGAGGTTAGTCAGTCTGTTGACGTCGTGGGCAGTGGTTGGTGAGTCCGAACAAGTTTCAGGAGTGCTGAACTAAGCTCCTGGGTGACGTTCCAAGCACAGTGTTTCAACATTCCGCACTTGGGGAAAGGCATATCAGCCTGCTTTCGAATGATGAATATTTTTGCAAATGGAGAACCCTAACATGGCGCAAGTATTAGTTTATTTCATAACTAGCTTTATAGGTCATTGAATGAGCACTATTAATCAGAGCTTGGACTTTGCCTTTACTAAGGTAGCTGATTTAACTAAGAAATCTGACTTTTACGCAATTTAAATTGAACTGAGCTTCAATTTCGATTCGTTAAGTTGGAAATCGATATGTCTTTAACAATTTTATGTAAGGCCTTCACATTTCTTTTTGCATTATTATTGAAAATTGCAGTATTCGGTATTCAATTTAACTTCGCCACTAGTTTCACTACATTTTTATATACGAGGTGCATTCAAGTTCTAAGGCCTCCGATTTTTTTTCTCCCGACTGGAAAGAGATAGAAACATACGCATTGTTTTAAAATGAGGCCGCGTTCATTGTCAGTACGTCCCAGAGATGGCAGCACCGTACGGCAGATGAAATTTTAACGGCAGCGGCGAAAATGAGAACTGTTTTAAATACTTAAAATGGCGACGTTTTCCTTACTTGAACAGCGTGCAATCATTCGTTTTCTGAATTTGCATGGTGTGAAACCAATTGAAATTCATCGACAGTTGAAGGAGACATGTGGTGATGGAGTTATGGATGTGTCGAAAGTACGTTCGTGGGTGTGACAGTTTAATGAAGGCAGAACATCATGTGACAACAAACTGAAACAACCTCGGGCTCGCACAAGCCGGTCTGATGAAATGATCGAGAAAGTGGAGAGAATTGTTTTGGGGGATCGCCGAATGACTGTTGAACAGATCACCTCCAGAGTTGGCATTTGTGTGGGTTCTGTGCACACAGTCCTGCATGACGACCTGAAAATGCGAAAAGTGCCATCCAGGTGGGTGCCGCGAATGCTGACGGACGACCACATGGCTGCCCGTGTGGCATGTTGCCAAGCAATGTTGACGCGCAACGACAGCATGAACGGGACTTTCTTTTCGTCGGTTGTGACTATGGATGAGACGTGGATGCCATTTTTCAATCCAGAAACAAAGCGCCAGTCAGCTCAATGGAAGCACACAGATTCACCGCCAACAAAAAAATTTCGGGTAACAGCCAGTGCTGAAAAAATGATGGTGTCCGTGTTCTGGGACAGCGAGGGCGTAATCCTTACCCATTGCGTTCCCATTGCGTTACTACGGTAACAGGTTCATCCTACGAAAATGTTTTCAAGAACACATTCCTTCCTGCACTACAACAAAAACGTCTGGGAAGGGCTGCGCGTGTGCTGTTTCACCAAGACAATGCACCCGCACATCGAGCTAACGTTACGCAACAGTTTCTTCGTGATAACAACTTTGAAGTGATTCCTCATGCTCCCTACTCACCTGACCTGGCTCCTAGTGACTTTTGGATTTTTCCAACAATGAAAGACACTCTCCGTGGCCGCACATTCACCAGCCGTGCTGGTATTGCCTCAGCGATTTTCCAGTGGTCAAAACAGACTCATAAAGAAGCCTTCGCCGCTGCCATGAAATCATGGCGTCACCGTTGTGAAAAATGTGTACGTCTGCAGGGCGACTACGTCGAGAAGTAACGCCAGTTTCATCGATTTCGGGTGAGTAGTTAATTAGAAAAAAAAATCGGAGGCCTTAGAACTTGAATGCACCTCGTACTGAAGCTCTCATTTTACTCGTATTTAAGCTGTTTTATTGTTTATTAATTACTGCAGTGCGTGCGAGATTTCCTGTGTTTAACAAGTACTTCCCTGACAGATTCTATCACAGACGGCAGGGCCGTTATTAGGACAGTGGTGGACGACCGACTGCTACAATGTAGATCCACACTCTGTCATCGGGGTTGTTCACTGGCCCAGGCTCCTAAAATGATAGTACTCATTGAGAACACTGACCCCAACCGTCGCGGTTATTATCTCAACAAGAGGGTCGGCTTGCAACGCACAGGTACTGTACGCTGACGACTCCTATCAACCCTAACCCCTCTCCCCCTACCACCATCTACCTTCAAAAATTGCACTGCCATTCCCTGAACCACAATGTGTTAGACTCTCGCCGGTTGTACGGCGCCCCCCCCCCCCCAAAAAAAAATAAAATAAAATAAAATAAAATAAAAATAAAAAAAAAAGACTGCCGATGGCCGATGGACGATGAAAAGCTACTCCGTCACAAGTGACGAATCACGGAGTACACTGTAAAAAAAAAAAAAATGTTCAAATGCCTCTGAGCACTATGGGACTTAATTTCTGAGGTCATCAGTCCCCTAGAACTCAGAACTACTTAAACCTAACTAACCTAAGGACATCACACATATCCATGCCCGAGGCAGGATTCGAACCTGTGACCGTAGCGGTCGCGCGCTTCCCGACTGTAGCACCTAGAACCGCTCGGCCACTCCGGCCGGAACTGTAAAAAACCTACCACTGAGTTCTTCTATTCCTTTCTTTTTCCTGGTCCTGTTATTCGGATTTAGCAACGTTACTTGTAAACGGTACCTGTGAGTGCATCGCAGGTTATGGCTCGTGTATTAATGCCCTGAAGACATTCTCCTTTGTATGGAATGTGACCCATGAAAGAACTACAACGCGATCCACATCTTCTTAATACAATACGACGTGGTAAGCAAACTTTCATAACGGAACAGGTAAATGCACCTGTAACATAATCTAAATAAAGGTAAACTCCAACCAAGATCTTCAACTGTCCTAATGATCCTGCCAGAGTAAATCCACCTTTCCTTGCAGGGCTAAGGCGTGCTATGCAAATGTAACAGCCCACTGTATTTTCCAATAGTTTGTGGCCCTTGTGCCACGTTTCAGGTCTGAAATCATCTTTTATGGTACAGTATATGAAATCTTATGCTGCTATAAGTTAGCAAGCAGTAAACAGCGGTCAGCCTACTCATCTGACAAAAAGGCAGATGGTCCTGAAGCGTAGGAACGGTGGGGTGAGTACAAGCAGTATCGTACTGTGGTGTACAGGGAGAACGGCCGTGCATTTACTTGGCTCGGCAGATTTGCAAGTATCCTGATGGTTTTCTAATTTTGCCTGAGAGGGCAGGCGCTAAACACTTAGGCTTCCTCATCAGGCAGTCTAGCGTTCGTAGTCAAGCTTACAAGATGTCACTCTTACGAGTGACTATTTTGTAATATCAAAAGAGAATTAAAATTTCAAGTAGCCTCGGAGAACATTTGTGTGCGATCGGTCTTGTACTACTATGAAAATAAAGTGACGATAAATGACATTTACGTTCCGTGAACTTCGATGTACACGTTTCTTTTAGTTTGGCTCTCAAGTGATGTATCATAATAACCAATTGTTTTCCGGATTTTGAGATCTACAGCAATAAAAATCAGGTGGACTCCCTTTATTTTGCGATTGTTATTGCAGTACTAAACTAAAGTAAACTCCGCCAGAACAGGCTTTGAAAAGCCCAACGGCACCTGTAACCTCCCCCTCACTTATCGACCTTAATGACAGTGAGAAATTAAACCGTGTGTACCTAATGGAAATTTCGGAAAAGCAATCGTCACCGAGGTTAATTTGTCGGTAAAGAGGGAGGAAAGGGTTACATCTAAATGAAAGGAAAAATGCTAATGACACTGTTGGAAATTAATTTTGAAAAAGGGGTAAAGTTAATAAAGAAAGTAAATGTGCGGCCGTTACGTTAACAATCAACTAGCGGTAATTAGATATTTGAGATTTGGGGGAAATTACGGTCGCCAGTCCTAAGGACAATTACTATAGTAACTCAAAAAGAAAGATTATTACACATATAATTAACACTAGAAGCGTGGCAACTGAAGGTTGACAAGTGTAGTGTGAAAACTGAAAGTTTGTCAGAAGTAATAAATTTCGCTACACTCTGACATAATTTAGCAAAAGAATTAATAAAACCGGAAAATCGAAAGTTAATTTAGTGACTGAAGTTAATAGTGAGCTTTCTTTCTGAAGCACATCGAAATTCAGTAAAATACGGTTAGTCTTGGACAACCTCAACAATAATTTCAAAAGCTACTTGAATCTACGCAATTTAGAAATAAGAGATTTAACTTTGAACTTGAATTAAATGATTCTGAACAATTAACAATAGTAAAATTTAGTACGTACCAAGCTGAGCTGCAGTCACAGGTAAGCTAAAATATGGTAACAAAACTAGCACTCTTAATTTGTGCTTGTGTAATCTAGATATTGTAGCCAGCTATGAATACTTTAACTGAACTTTGAAATTAAAGCAGCGAAATTGAATTATGTTACTTTAATGCTGGCGTTTGAATTTCAATGACACTCGGGTTCATTTCGGAAAAGGAAGGGACCCTGCTTGGCAATGCAATTGGGACAATGAGCAACAAACGTTCATGCTAAGTTGCTGTAATTTTGTGATGCAACAATTGTAAAAGTTTGAAAAGCTGAGGTCTGCCATACAGTTCTAAAACTTTACGTGCTTCCAGTCTTCCTTGTTGGTTGATTGAAGGTTTGAAGCCGTCGATCGAGGAGGTGGCGACAGTCACTCATTGTCAGCCGTCGCTGTTGCAGAAGCTGGATGTTGGCGCGCCTTCTTCTCGACACGGTCACCAGGCGAAACGGGCTCTTGATGTGCGCTAGCTAATGCTTCCCGTCCGCGACACCATGTCAGAAACTATCATCGCAAGTCGAGCGCAATTACATGCTGCCAAACCCCGAAAGCGCAGCAACTCGCGGGAGCTTCACACAACACACTTGCTCCACTCGCTACTCCAGCCAGACTCCCTCTCTGCCCGCGCTCCAAGCGACAGAGTTAACACTACCAAAGATCCTACACACTTTGATTCTTCACACGACCTATCGATGTAATCGTTCGATAGCAGTTTTCCCTAGGCAAGACCCAGCGTAAAAATACAAATAATATTTACGAAACAAACCAATTATACATCGACATAAATGCATAAAAATATATATACAAACAGTAAAACAATTACAATATATAAAGACACAGAAATGTCATGTATTCAGGCAACAAAAATAAGGAAACAAATTTATAGTACAATAGATGGAAATAAAAGGATATGCATTTCCGGCGTTACACTCCGACCGGCCGCCGTGTCATCCTCAGCCCACGGGCGTCAATGGATGCGGGTATGGAGGGGTATGTCGTCAGCACTTCGCTCTCCCGGCGGTATCTCAGTTTACGAGACCGGATTTTACTGTAGTAGCGTTGAGATATTCCCACTTATCATTTTATTATTCACTGTTTGTTGCCTGAATGTTAGAGTTCGCAGCTGGCGGAGAAGGAAATCAACAACGAGATAACCCTAGAAGACACGAGGTAGGCAAACCTACCCTACTGTCCAGCTAGGTAAGATACGCACTTGTTAGACTTTTTTCATTGCCAACGTAGCTCTCCACATGCAACAATTCGCAAAGAATAACTTGAGCTTTTAGCATGCCCAACAGAGTAATGTGTCGCGTTGGCATCATTCCATATCGCGTCGTAATTGGATAATTAGTTAGGGAATGAGATAAAGGAACCGCTACAACCTAACGAAAGGACAGCGGTGTGCTGACCCCACGCCCCTCCTATCCGCATCCTCTTCTGAGGATGACTCAGCGGTCGGATGGTCCCGGTAGGCCACTCATGGCCTGAAGACGGAGTGCTCTCCATCTCGCACCTACTTTATTTCGCAGAAAATGAGACTGGAAAATACTGTGCTAGCGGTATGTCGAAATATTAATTCCACTGTAGGCAACTGATTTTAATGTTGTTGCAGTCGCTCGTGCTACTGGTACGAAGAAAGGAGGAATGAGCACATGTACAAAGGAGTGTGAAAGTTAGTAGGATTGAACAATAATCCCGGGTGTAAATAATTCGCGAGAAATTTATATCAAATGAAACTATATGGTTCCAGAGATCTTTTCAGGTCCCAAACATCTATGACGTATACACGCAGACTGAAGAAAATGAATGAAAATTTGCATCAGGATCAGAATTCGAACTCAGGTCTCCCACATTCGAGGCAGATAAGCTAATCACTACACCAGCCTAGTACAGTTGCTTTTACAGTGAATATCAAGTCGGCTGAGATGTGAATGAGAGGGGGAGGAGTACTAGAGTAGTCCACGCAAGTGAGCAAAGCCACTGGGCCGACGTGGTGCAGTGGTTAGCGCAGGAGACCCAGATTCAAGTTCCCAGCCTTGGTACAAATTTTCACTCGTTGCTTCAGCCTGCATATACACATAGAGTTTTGAAAAGTGAGAGGGTCTCTGAAACCATATACACTCCTGGAAATTGAAATAAGAACACCGTGAATTCATTGTCCCAGGAAGGGGAAACTTTATTGACACATTCCTGGGGTCAGATACATCACATGATCACACTGACAGAACCACAGGCACATAGACACACGCAACAGAGCATGCACAATGTCGGCACTAGTACAGTGTATATCCACCTTTCGCAGCAATGCAGGCTGCTATTCTCCCATGGAGACGATCGTAGAGATGCTGGATGTAGTCCTGTGGAACGGCTTGCCATGCCATTTCCACCTGGCGCCTCAGTTGGACCAGCGTTCGTGCTGGACGTGCAGACCGCGTGAGACGACGCTTCATCCAGTCCCAAACATGCTCAATGGGGGACAGATCCGGAGATCTTGCTGGCCAGGGTAGTTGACTTACACCTTCTAGAGCACGTTGGGTGGCACGGGATACATGCGGACGTGCATTGTCCTGTTGGAACAGCAAGTTCCCTTGCCGGTCTAGGAATGGTAGAACGATGGGTTCGATGACGGTTTGGATGTAACGTGCACTATTCAGTGTCCCCTCGACGATCACCAGTGGTGTACGGCCAGTGTAGGAGATCGCTCCCCACACCATGATGCCGGGTGTTGGCCCTGTGTGCCTCGGTCGTATGCAGTCCTGATTGTGGCGCTCACCTGCACGGCGCCAAACACGCAAACGACCATCATTGGCACCAAGGCAGAAGCGACTCTCATCGCTGAAGACGACACGTCTCCATTCGTCCCTCCATTCACGCCTGTCGCGACACCACTGGAGGCGGGCTGCACGATGTTGGGGCGTGAGCGGAAGACGGCCTAACGGTGTGCGGGACCGTAGCCCAGCTTCATGGAGACGGTTGCGAATGGTCCTCGCCGATACCCCAGGAGCAACAGTGTCCCTAATTTGCTGGGAAGTGGCGGTGCGGTCCCCTACGGCACTGCGTAGGATCCTACGGTCTTGGCGTGCATCCGTGCGTCGCTGCGGTCCGGTCCCAGGTCGACGGGCACGTGCACCTTCCGCCGACCACTGGCGACAACATCGATGTACTGTGGAGACCTCACTCCCCACGTGTTGAGCAATTCGGCGGAACGTCCACCCGGCCTCCCGCATGCCCACTATACGCCCTCGCTCAAAGTCCGTCAACTGCACATACGGTTCACGTCCACGCTGTCGCGGCATGCTACCAGTGTTAAAGACTGCGATGGAGCTCCGTATGCCACGGCAAACTGGCTGACACTGACGGCGGCGGTGCACAAATGCTGCGCAGCTAGCGCCATTCGACGGCCAACACCGCGGTTCCTGGTGTGTCCGCTGTGCCGTGCGTATGATCATTGCTTGTACAGCCCTCTCGCAGTGTCCGGAGCAAGTATGGTGGGTCTGACACACCGGTGTCAATGTGTTCTTTTTTCCATTTCCAGGAGTGTAGTTCAATTTGATTAAAGCACCTGTACCAATGTTTCAGCCAGGATCATCCACTCCGTTCGATGCTGAGATGTTATTCCAAAACAGTTGGACAGCCTCCACAATGCTGTCCAAGTTTAGGGGGAATACCAAGTGTACCGAGGCGTGAGTGACAGTTTGGACTGAGGAGGGAGCTGTGCTACGGTAGTCCGTGCAGTTGTGCAAAGCCACTGAGTCAGCGTGTCGTAGCGGTTAGCGTATCTGGCTAGTGAGCAAGAGACCTGGGTTCAGTGCATACTTGCATTTTCATTCGACGCTTCAGTCCGCATAATTTTAAATTAATTTCAGTTATTAATCCTCAAAATGACTACATGCTTATACAATACTAAATTTTCACAAAAGGTAGAAAACTGAGCCCATATGCTTCACAATATAGGTAATGCTATTTATAGAGTGAAAAGTAATGTTGGCTGATGACTTCTATAATCGAATGACGCAATGTAAAGTAGTTATTGATACTCTTATGTTGAGTTCGCCAAAGAGTTAACCCCACTCACAGAGATAGACAATTGCAAAAGGATTTCACCCAGCTGCACCTGAAAAATAATGTGATATTATATCTCCCCAATGCAGTGCTAGTAAGCAACTATCTCATCAGTGATCAGGGGGTCTGCAGCTTAGAAATTCTTATCTCAGTATTACACAAGACAAATGTCTGAAATGTCTGAAGAATGAGATTTTCACTCTGCAGCGGAGTGTGCGCTGATATGAAACTTCCTCACAGATTAAAACTGTGTGCCGGACCGAGACTCGAACTCGGGTGCTTTGCCTTTCGCGAGCAAGTGCTCTACCAACTGAGCTACCCAAGCACGACTCACGACCCGTCCTCACAGCTTCAGTTCTGCCAGTACCTCGTCTCCTACCTTCCAAATTTCACAGAAGCTCTTCTGCGAACCTTGGTAGAGCACTTGCCCGCCAAAGGCAAAGGTCCCGAGTTCGAGTCTCGGTCCGGCACACAGTTTTAATCCTACAGGAAGTTTCAAATGTCTGAACTTTACAAATCCTGAGCAGGCAGTACGATGTTAACAGCTTGAGTTGCTGACTAAGGGAAGAGTGTCTGCCAGTGTACAGGGCCATATCGAACTTGAAACTCTGCGCCAAGGTATCTGATTAGCTGACAAGTCTTCCGATTCAAAGTACCCCTCTAATACATTCTTTCTCACTTCTCAGCCAAAAAGACTTCTCTAGCACACGAGAACATGGACTATAGAGGCTTTGAGACGTGTGAATGATTCGCGATGATACGTAACTTGTAGAACGTTCGTAACAAATACATAAGTTTCAACATGCATCCTATAAAGTGTTCTGAAGAGGCGCCTATACGTTGCAGCGGTTGTCTTACAAGTGTCAACGCAGGTTGCCGTCCCGCTGCACTATGCTGCCCCAGCTAGCTCACAGTCTAAATGATGCAGCCAAATGCTGATCGCCCATCTGCTGC
Organism: Schistocerca cancellata; assembly: GCF_023864275.1. Classification (NCBI taxonomy): domain Eukaryota; kingdom Metazoa; phylum Arthropoda; class Insecta; order Orthoptera; family Acrididae; genus Schistocerca; species Schistocerca cancellata. The sequence goes on from NC_064628.1 coordinate 25,010,933, forward strand.
GTAGTATTGTGAGGAGGTCCGTGTGTGTAGCAGCTATATCCGTGTCTTTGGCAGTGTCGACGCCTTTGGTCATCCCACTGGAGTACTATAGTGCGCCGGCTACTACGTAGAAAGTACAGGGTTATTACAAATGATTGAAGCGATTTCACAGCTCTACAATAACTTTATTATTTGAGATATTTTCACAATGCTTTGCACACACATACAAAAACTCAGAAAGTTTTTTTAGGCATTCACAAATGTTCGATATGTGCCCCTTTAGTGATTCGGCAGACATCAAGCCGATAATCAAGTTCCTCCCACACTCGGCGCAGCATGTCCCCATCAATGAGTTCGAAAGCATCGTTGATGCGAGCTCGCAGTTCTGGCACGTTTCTTGGTAGAGGAGGTTTAAACACTGAATCTTTCACATAACCCCACAGAAAGAAATCGCATGGGGTTAAGTCGGGAGAGCGTGGAGGCCATGACATGAATTGCTGATCATGATCTCCACCACGACCGATCCATCGGTTTTCCAATCTCCCGTTTAAGAAATGCCGAACATCATGATGGAAGTGCGGTGGAGCACGATCCTGTTGAAAGATGAAGTCGGCGCTGTCGGTCTCCAGTTGTGGCATGAGCCAATTTTCCAGCATGTCCAGATACACGTGTCCTGTAACGTTCTTTTCGCAGAAGAAAAAGGGGCCGTAAACTTTAAACCGTGAGATTGCACAAAACACGTTAACTTTTGGTGAATTGCGAATTTGCTGCACGAATGCGTGAGGATTCTCTACCGCCCAGATTGGCACATTGTGTCTGTTCACTTCACCATTAAGAAAAAATGTTGCTTCATCACTGAAAACAAGTTTCGCACTGAACGCATCCTCTTCCGTGAGCTGTTGCAACCGCGCCGAAAATTCAAAGCGTTTGACTTTGTCATCGGGTGTCAGGGCTTGTAGCAATTGTAAACGGTAAGGCTTCTGCTTTAGCCTTTTCCGTAAGATTTTCCAAACCGTCGGCTGTGGTACGTTTAGCTCCCTGCTTGCTTTATTCGTCGACTTCCGCGGGCTACGCGTGAAACTTGCCCGCACGCGTTCAACCGTTTCTTCGCTCACTGCAGGCCGATCCGTCGATTTCCCCTTACAGAGGCATCCAGAAGATTTAAACTGCGCATACCATCGCCAAATGGAGTTAGCAGTTGGTGGATCTTTGTTGAACTTCGTCCTGAAGTGTCGCTGCACTGTTATGACTGACTGATGTGAGTGCATTTCAAGCACGACATACGCTTTCTCGGCTCCTGTCTCCATTTTGTCTCACTGCGCCCTCGAGCGCTCTGGCGGCAGAAACCTGAAGTGCGGCTTCAGCCGAACAAAACTTTATGAGTTTTTCTACGTATCTGTAGCGTGTCGTGACCATATGTCAATGAATGGAGCTACAGTGAATTTATGAAATCGCTTCAATCATTTGTAATAGCCCTGTAGATACTGTAGGTGGCTGCTGGTGCCCCACCTTCTGTGCAGTGGTATGAGGATGCGCTCATGTGCTGTAGTGGCATCAGTGTCCTACGCCATCCCAGGTAGTGTTCAGAGTATAGACCCTGTATACTGGTGCCCGGTCTCCTGTATAGTTTTGTAAGGAGGTTGCAGTGGTATCGGTGTCATTGTGCCGACGCCACCAGACCCTCCCAGCTGCTGCTCAGTGCAGATTGTGAAGGTACCTGCAGGTGCCCCATCCCCTGGGTGTCCGTGTGTTGCAGCGGTGTCGGTGTCGGTGGCCGTGTGGACGCTGGTGGCCATCTCTCTGGAGCGCTACTTCGCCATCTGCCGGCCGCTGTCGTCGCGGCGCTGGCAGACGCGGTGGCACGCGTGCAAGGTGATGTGCGCCGTCTGGCTGCTCAGCCTGGCCGCCTCCGCCCCCGTGCTGCTCGCCTCCCGCCTCCAGCAGATGAGGGAGCCAGGTGAGTCCGCGCGCCAGCCCGGCAGCCCGCGCGTATGCTGTCCGAGAACGGCGTTGTCGTTGTCGTTGTGCACTGGTTAAGTGAATGTACGAGGGCAGTTCAATAAGTAAAGCAACACATTTTTTTTTCTCGGCCAATTTTGGTTGAAAAAACCGGAAATTTCTTGTGGAATATTTTCAAACATTCCCGCTTCGTCTCGTATAGTTTCATTGACTTCCGACAGGTGGCAGCGCTGTACGGAGCTGTTAAAATGGCGTCTGTAACGGATGTGCGTTGCAAACAACGGGCAGTGATTGAGTTTCTTTTGGCGGATAACCAGGGCATCTTAGATATTCGTAGGCGCTTGCAGAATGTCTACGGTGATCTGGCAGTGGACAAAGGCACGGTGAGTCGTTGGGCAAAGCGTGTGTCATCATCGCCGCAAGGTCAAGCGAGACTGTCTGATCTCCCGCGTGCGGGCCGGCCGTGCACAGCTGTGACTCCTGCAATGGCGGAGCGTGCGAACACACACTCGTTCGAGATGATCGACGGATCACCATCAAACAACTCAGTGCTCAACTTGACATCTCTGTTGGTAGTGCTGTCACAATTGTTCACCAGTTGGGATATTCAAAGGTTTGTTCCCGCTGGGTCCCTCGTTGTCTAACCGAACACCATAAAGAGCAAAGGAGAACCATCTGTGCGGAATTGCTTGCTCGTCATTTGGCTGAGGGTGACAATTTCTTGTCAAAGATTGTTACAGGCGATGAAACATGGGTTCATCACTTCGAAACTGAAACAAAACGGCAATCGATGGAGTGGCGCCACACCCACTCCCCTACCAAGAAAAAGTTTAAAGCCATACCCTCAGCCGGTAAAGTCACGGTTACAGTCTTCTGGGACGCTGAAGGCGTTATTCTGTTCGATGTCTGTCCCATGGTCAAACGATCAACTCTGAAGTGTGTTGTGCTACTCTTCAGAAATTGAAGAAACGACTTCAGCGTGTTCGTAGGCACAAAAATCTGAACGAACTTCTTCATGACAACGCAAGACCTCACGCAAGTCTTCGCACCCGAGAGGAGCTCACAAAACTTCAGTGGACTGTTCTTCCTCATGCACCCTACAGCCCCGATCTCGCACCGTCGGATTTCCATATGTTTGGCCCAATGAAGGACGCAATCCGTGGGAGGCACTACGCGGATGATGAAGAAGTTATTGATGCAGTACGACGTTGGCTCCGACATCGACCAGTGGAATGGTACCGTGCAGGCATACAGGCCCTCATTTCAAGGTGGCGTAAGGCCGTAGCACTGAATGGAGATTACGTTGAAAAATAGTGTTGTGTAGCCAAAAGATTGGGGAATAACCTGGTGTATTTCAATGCTGAATAAAACAAACCCTGTTTCAGAAAAAAAAAAAAAGTGTTGCATTACTTATTGAACTGCCCTCGTACTTGTGTCAAGAATATATGAGGTGAGACAATAAAGTAATGAGACTGATTTTCTTTGCAAGATGTGGCAACCCTGCAGGCCTGTGTAAGCACAATATCTTTGACCTTGGTCTATAAGCTGCTTCTAGTCCAAGCGGCACATCGATGCAACTGCTCAGTCGTGAGTTGTGCTGTAATAAGTTAACACGTGTTTGTGTCTCTCGTCACGGAAATGGAACCGCATAATATTCCGCAACGGTATGCCATTTCTTTTTGCGTTAAATTGGATGACAATGCGTCGACAACTTACGGTAAGCTTCAGAAGGCTTTTTGGAGAGGAGGTTATGTCAAGAGCTCAAGTTTTTCGTTGGCATAAAATGTTTAGTGAAGGCTGAACGAATGTTGAAGATGAAGACCGCAGTGGACGACCATCAATCCTCACGGACGGATGTGAACTTGGCCGGGGCGCGTGAACTAGTACGATCTGATCGAAGACTGATGATTGAAAAAGAACTGAAGATCAATCGAAAAACGGTTCGTCTAATAATAACTTAAGACCTTGGTATGAGAAAGATTTGTGCAAAAATGGTCCCCAAAAATCGCACATCACAACAGCGAGAAACACGAAAAATTGTGGAAGCCGATCTGTTAGAGCAAACGGAGATCAATCCAGAATTGTCGAGCCGTGTTTTCATTGGTGGTGAAAGTTGGTTTTTTCAGTACGATCCAGAGACAAAACGCCAAAGTTCGCAATGGTGCTCAAAGGGATCACCCAGACCAAAAAAAGCTCGCATGTCAAAGTCAAAAGTGAAATGCATACTTGTGTGCTTCTTTGATTCCAAGGGAATTGTTCATAAAGAGTGGGTGCCTCCTGGACAAACAGTTAACCAATATTACTACAAAGAAATTTGAGAAAGACTTTGTAAGAAAGTTCTTCGTGTCCTTGCCAACATTGCTGATAACTGGATTCTGCATCACGATAATGCGCCATCCCATACTGCTCTGTCAGTACAGCAATTTTTAATCTCAAAACAAATTACAGTACTACCACAGCCACCTTATTCACCAGATATCGCTCCGTGCTACTTTTTTCTGTTTAGAAGAGTCAAAACGGCGATCAAAGCACACCATTTTCAAACAACACAAGTTGTCGAAAAAGCTATGACGAGGATCTTGGAGGATATTGCAGAAGATGAGTTCCAGAAATGTTACCACCGATGGCAGAAGCGCTGGAGAAAGCGTGTGTAATCAGAAGGGAACTACTTTGAAGGAGACAACACTAAACTTGACTAAAACGAAAAGCAACATTTTTTTCACGTCAGTCTCATTACTTTACTGTCGCACCTCGTATATCTGTGGCGGCGCATTGGAAAGTAATATCTCCGAATTTATTTGAAAATCTTGAAACCTTTTCAAATGAAACAAACATTATTAACATTCTACATCTTTTTTCTTCATGTTTACACATTTACTTCTCAACATAGCATCTATATTAGCCCGCATCTCGTGGTCGTGCGGTAGCGTTCTCGCTTCCCACGCCCGGGTTCCCGGGTTCGATTCCCGGCGGGGTCAGGAATTTTCTCTGCCTCGTGATGGCTGGGTGTTGTGTGCTGTCCTTAGGTTAGTTAGGTTTAAGTAGTTCTAAGTTCTAGGGGACTGATGACCATAGATGTTAAGTCCCATAGTGCTCGGAGCCATTTGAACCATATAAATGATGTGGTGGACAGGCTGAGCAGCAATCAGCAGCTATTTACTCGTGATGCTCACTGTGTGGGAAAGTGTCGTCGTTGAGTGAGCGTAGGACTATACAAGTTGACTTTCACAAAATTTCTATTCGGTGTGGTGAATGGCAGCTAGTTCTAAATGTAGAAAAGTGTAATGTTAATGTAGATGAGTAGCAAAAACAAACCCATAATGTTGGAATACAGCATTAGTGGTGTGCTGCTTGACAGAATGAAGTCGACTAAATATCTAGGCGTAACGTTGCAAAGCGATATGAGACGGAAATTCGTATGCCCCATTTTTTAGTTCTACCGGAGTAATTGGGATCCGATTGAAGGAATACATCGAAGAAATTGAGAGGCAGTCTGCTAGATTTGCTACCGGCACGTTCGAAAAACATGCAAGTATTATGGAGATGCTTCGGGAACTCAAATGGGAATCTCTGGTAGGAAGGTGACGTTCTTTCCGATGAATACGAGGGTTGAATGAAAAGTAATTCCTCCACCTTCGCAAATTGGGTTTGGATGGGAATATTTTAACAAACCAAACGCAGAATTTTATCTTTAATTTCCAATATTCACTTTTCCTCATAATCACCAGCCAATTGGATACATTTCTGCCAATGATGAACAAGTTTTCTGAAGCCGTCACGGAATAAGTCGACACTCTGTTTCCGCATCACAGTCTCGCAATTCTCTGGACGTCTTCATCAGAAGTATAGCGATGTTGTCGCGTCCCAAGCACGGGTTTTGCCTGGGATTGAGCGACACGGTTCGTGAAAGGGATTTAGCCGGTTGACCTTAGTGAGAAAGAGAATTTTTGCTCTAACTGAGATGCTATAATCCCTGGTGTGAAGGTACAATACTAGGAGGTGGGTTGAAATCAAACCTTCTGTGCGGTATACAAATTCTAGTTTATTCAACGAAAGTTGTTGTTGTTGTGGTCTTCAGTCCTGAGACTGGTTTGATGCAGCTCTCCATGCTACTCTATCCTGTGCAAGCCTCTTCATCTCCCAGTACCTACTGCAACCTACATCCTTCTGAATCTGCTTAGTGTATTCATCTCTTGGTCTCCCCCTATGATTTTTACTCTCCACGCTGTCCTCCAATACTAAATTTGTGATCCTTTGATGCCTCAGAACATGTCCTACCAATCGATCCCTTCTTCTAATCAAGTTGTGCCACAAACTTCTCTTCTCCCCAATCCTATTCAATACTTCCTCATTAGTTATGTGATCTACCCATCTAATCTTCAGCATTCTTCTGTAGCACCACATTTCAAAAGCTTCTATTCTCTTCTTGTCCAAACTATTTACCGTCCATGTTCCACTTCCATACATGGCTACACTCCATACAAATACTTTCAGAAATGACTTCCAGACACTTAAATCTATACTCGATGTTAACAAATTTCTCTTCTTCAGAAACGCTTACCTTGCCATTGCCAGTCTACATTTTATATCTTCTCTACTTCGACCATCATCAGTTATTTTGCTCCCCAAGTAGCAATACTCCTTTACTACTTTATGTGTCTCATTTCCTAATCTAATACCCTCAGCATCACCCGACTTAATTCCACTACATTCCATTATCCTCGTTTTGCTTTTGCTGATGTTCATCTTATATCCTCCCTTCAAGACACCATCCATTCCGTTCAACTGCTCTTCCAAGTCCTTTGCTGTCTCTGACAGAATTACAATGTCATCGGCGAACCTCAAAGTTTTTATTTCTTCTCCATGGATTTTAATACCTACTCCAAATTGTTCTTTTGTTTCCTTTACTGCTTGCTCAATATACAGATTGAATAACGTCGGGGAGAGGCTACAACCCTGTCTTACTCCCTTCCCAACTACCGCTTCCCTTTCATGTCCCTCGACTCTTATAACTGCCATCTGCTTTCTGTACAAATTGTAAATAGCCTTTCGCTCCCTGTATTTTACCCCTGCCACCTTTAGAATTTGAAAGAGAGTATTCCAGTCAACATTGTCAAAAGCTTTCTCTAAGTCTACAAATGCTAGAAACGTAGGTTTGCCTTTCCTTAATCTTTCTTCTAAGATAAGTCGTAAGGTCAGTATTGCCTCACGTGTTCCAGTATTTCTACGGAATCCAAACTGATCTACCCCGAGGTCGGCTTCTACTAGTTTTTCCATTCGTCTGTAAAGAATTCGTGTTAGTACTTTGCAGCTGTGGCTTATTAAACTGATTGTTCGGTAATTTTCACATCTGTCAACACCTGCTTTCCTTGGGATTGGAATTATTATATTCTTCTGGATGTCTGAGGGTATTTCGCCTGTTTCATACATCTTGCTCACCAGATGGTAGAGTTTTGTCAGGACTGGCTCTCCCAATGCGTACAATCAACCTAACTGCGTTGGTTAATGTCCCTATGGAATGGCCAAGTCATCCACAGAGACAGTGACTAACTACCATCGTTCGGACTGCCTTATAGAAGCCTGCCAGTAAAACTGCTGCCCACACTACCAACGACGGAGTCCCGCGGCTACCGCCTAACCGCCCATCAGCGACTATCTCCTGCTGCCTGCCTACAACTCATTGCGCAGCCCAAGTCGGCTGCTGCTACGCACACTGACCACTGTTCCTACCGGAAACCTTAAGTGGAGATTTCAATTTACCAGATATACACTGGGACACTCAGATGTTTAGGACGGGTGTTAGGGACAGAGCATCGAGTGGCGTTATACTGAGTGCACTATCCGAAAATTACCTCGAGCAATTAAACAGAGAACCGACTCGTGGAGATAAAATCTTGGACCTACTGATAACAGACCCGAACTTTTCGACTCTGTAAGCGCATAACAGGGAATCAGTGATCATAGGGCCGTTGCAGCATCTCTGAATATCGAAGTAAATAGGAATATAAAAAAGGGAGGAAGGTTTATCGGTTTAGCAAGAGTAATAGGAGGCAGATTTCAGACTACCTAACAGACCAAAACGAAAATTTCTGTTCCGGCACTGACAATGTTGATTGTTTATGGAAAAAGTTCAAGGCAATCGTAAAATGCGTTTTAGACAGGTACGTGCCGAGTAAAACTGTGAGGAACGGGGAAAAAACCACCGTGGTTCAACAACAAAGTTGAGAAACTACTGCGAAAGCAGAGAGAGCTTCACTGCAAGTTTAAACGCGGCCAAAACCTTTGAAATGAACAGAAGCTAAACGATGTCAAAGTTAGCGTAAGGAGGGCTACGCGTGAAGCGTTCAATGAATTCGATAGGAAAATTCTATGAACCGAGTTGTCAGAAAATCCTAGGAAGTTCTTGTCTTACGTTAAATCATTAAGTGGATCGAAACAGCATATCCAGACACTCTGGGATGATAATGGCATTGAAACAGGGGATGACACGCGTAAAGCTGAATTACTAAACACCTTTTTCCAAAGCTGTTTCACAGAGGCAGACCGCACTGCAGTTCCTTCTCTAAATCCTCGCACGAACAAAGAAATGGCTGACATCGAAATAAGTGTCCAAGGAATAGAAAAGCAACTGAAATCACTCAACAGAGGAAAGTCCACTGGACCTGACGGGATACCAATTCGATACTACACAGAGTACGCGAAAGAACTTGCCCCCCTTCTAAAAACCGTGTACCGCAAGTCTCTAGAGGAACGGAAGGTTCCAAATTATTGGAAAAGAGCACAGGTAGTTCCAGTTTTCAAGAAGGGTCAAATGCTCAAATCCCTGACATCGATATGTTGTAGAATTTTAGAACATGTTTTTTGCTCGCGTATCCTGTCATTTCTGGAAACCCAGAATCTACTCTGTAGGAATCAACATGGATTCCGGAAACAGCGATCGTGTGAGACCCAACTGGCTTTATTCGTTCATGAGACCCAGAAAATATTAGATACAGGCTCCCAGGTAATGCCATTTTCCTTGACTTCCGGAAGGCGTTCGATACAGTTCCTCACTGTCGCCTGATAAACAAAGTAAGAGCCTACGGAATATCAGACCAGCTGTGTGGCTGGATTGAAGAGTTTTTAGCAAACAGAACACAGTATGTTATTCTCAATGGAGAGACGTCTACAGACGTTAAAGTAACCTCTGGCGTGCCACAGGGGAGTGTTATGTGACCATTGCTTTCCTCAATATATATAAATGACGTACTAGAATAGTAGATAGTGTCGGAAGTTCCATGCGACTTTTCGCGGATGATGCTGTAGTATACAGAGAAGTTACAGCATTAGAAAATTGTAGCGAAATGCAGGAAGATCTGCAGCGGATAGGCACTTGGTGCAGGGAGTGGCAACTGACCCTTAATATAGACAAATGTAATGTATTGCGAATACATAGAAAGAAGGATCATTTATTGTATGATTATATGATAGCAGAACAAACACTGGTAGCAGTTACTTCTGTAAAATATCTGGGAGTAAGTGTACGGCACAATTTGAAGTGGAATGATCATATAAAATTAATTGTTGGTAAGGCGGGTGCCAGGTTGAGATTCATTGGGAGAGTCCTTAGAAAATGTAGTCCATCAACAAAGCGGGTGGCTTACAAAACACTCGTTCGACCTATACTTGAGTATTGCTCATCATTGTGGGATCCGTACCACGTCGGGTTGACAGAGGAGATAGAGAAGATCCAAACAAGAGCGGCGCTTTTCGTCACAGGGTTATTTGGTAAGCGTGATAGTGTTACGGAGATGTTTAGCAAACTCAAGTGGCAGACCGTGCAAGAGAGGCGCTCTGCATCGCGGTGTAGTTTGCTGTCCAGGTTTCGAAAGGGTGCGTTTCTGGATGAGTTATCCAATATATTGCTTCCCCCTACTTATACCTCCCGAGGAGATCACGAATGTAAAATTAGAGAGATTCGAGCGCGCACGGATGCTTTCCGACAGTCGTTCTTCCCGCGAACCATACGCGACTGGAACAGGAAAGGGAGGTAATGACTGGGGCACGTAAAGTGCCCTCCGCCACGCGCCGTTGGGTGGCTTGCGGAGTATAAATGTAGATGTAGAAGCCTCACCTCAAGAGCTCCGGAGCGGCGCGCTCCCGAGTTTTGTTAGCTTTCTTCCTTCGACCCCGCCAGCGCTTGGCATGACGTAATGTCGAAGGCAACTTGTCCTTATTTGGTTCTGTTTGAGTATTCACTTCATTCTTTTCTTTCAGAAGCTGGGTGGAGGAATACAGGTGCCTCTTCCTATATGGTTATGCACTGTGTCTGAGCTCTCCATTGGCTCCTCATGACGCGCTGCTGTCCCCTCCAAGGGCCCTCTTTCTTTCTCTCCTCCTCCCAGACTTCTCTCTCTAACCAGAAGCGTCCGCTTTTGATATTTCTAATCGACTGCCTATCGAGGGTCCTCTAAACAGGGCTTCTTTTGTCTCTTTATAGCTTACGTCTCTTTGCTTTCTTAATACGCGCAGCTGCCCCGCAGTTTGGGCTTCCGTCTCGGCTATCCAGCTGCGACCTGTTTCTTTGTGACCGCTCTGCCATGCCCTGCGTCCAGCTTTACATTTTAACTCACCTACTGTCTACGTACTATTTCTGTCATGCTGCCTGAGAAAGACTTTACTTAGACTTGGCTTTTTCCTGTGGTTACAACACTGTCCCAGCAGATCGTCTTTCATTATTGGGAACAGATGGAAGTCGGACGGTGCTAAATTTGGACTGTATGGGCGATGCGGTCCGGTGGTGAGGTTCAGTCTCTGAAGTTCTGCTGTGGTGGCACGTGAAGAGTGTGGTTTGGCATTGTCATGCTTCAGGAAAACTTTTCCCTTTTCCTTTCTGACCCTTGTTAGCCGTCGTTTCAGAGTTCGCTCTGAATTTATTGTTGTTCCACGATCAGGGGAATCAACATGAATAACACCATCTGCGTCCCAGAACACTGTGGCCATGATTTTTCCAGCTGAGGGCTTGTAACACCATAGCTCTAATGCTCTACTCATTTATTTTGCTTTTGTTTCATTTAATATTACATCGTTAAGCTCCTGTAAATGTTTTTGATTGAATAGATAACACAAAATTGTATACTCTTTTCTTTGTTAAAACTTTGATGTGGTTTGCTTCTATGCAAATTAGTGTATCTGTCATTTAAATTCTTTGTCCCATTTGGAGGGAACAAAACTTACTGTATATAATTGTAATTTTGTGTGAATAATTTTTTGTAGAGATGTCAATATGTGTAAATGTTTTGTTTTATTTAATGCATTTGGTTGCTGTTATGTAAATTGCTGATCCTCACTTAGGAATGTTAGTAATTTTGTGTATAAGACGTAGTGTGGTTCCCCTCGGGAACGGAACTGTGTAGCGCGCGCAAATTGTGGTTGGCCTAAGTAGAAAAGGTGGAACTGAGAGTCAGTCGGGGACGAGCTACGAGTCGGGGACGAGCTACGAGTCGGTGCACTGCTATGTAAAAGATGCATATTGTGCTGGTTCCGAGAGAGGCTTTTCCTGCCGCTTTCAAATGCCTCGGAAGAATGGATAAATAGCTGGAAATATTCTGGGATTGGAGCTAAAGTGATATCCGAGTGTCCCTAATGAAAGAACATTTATGACCAATGTTATGCTAATTAATGCCTCTTGAACTTAGTAAAAAGAAAGTTAAAGTTAATGTGGCAAGAGAGTGAGTTAAAGTAAATGTTGTTTGCTGAAAATATTGCTATTAAAACTGCTTATTAAAGTGCTGTTGCCAACTTCAAAATTAAAAGTTCTTAAGACTGAGACTTATAAAGTAAATGATCACATTGTTGTCTGTAGTAAATTATAAAAGGTGACTCAGTTTCTTGCAATTTTGTCAACATTGTGTTTCGCTGTAGTAAAAGTGGGAAACTGCAATAGTAGAAAACTATATGTTCATGATTGCTAAGTGTTTGTCTCTCTTGTGTATTGGAAGTGCATATTAATAGTATAACAAGATACACAGTTTGTCTATTGTATTAATGAGCGGTAACAAGTAACGGAAAGACCACTAATTAGTAAAACCATAATTTCTTTAAGCCCTGAAAGTAATAGTGTGTTTCGCTATCTCTTATATTTTTGCAAATAATTTGTGCTGCTCCAGTTGTTAGCTTCAATCTTACCGTAAACATATGTATGTGTCAGAGTTCACTGCACTCGCGTGTGACAAAGTATAGGTTGTGTTTATCCATTAAAGTTACTAATAACTATTTTCTTGAACGAGAATGTTAATCATTCTCTTGCCTAGTTAGGCTGGCGACCGTTTTCTTTATCAGTTAAACAGGGCAGATAGGCAAAATTTTGTTTGTTACTGTTCAAATATTTACGTAATTCTGACTTTCATTTCCGATAAGCCACCTCCGTTAGGAACAACACGGTCAACCTAGCAAAATTCCTCTCAGAGGGTAACACTGTTCCGTTGCTTTATACCATTATTAATCCAACAAAATAATTCTGTTTTACAAATTGCCTTCGGTTTTGAGGTTATGGTATAACAGTAGCAAACAGAAGTGTTATAGGCTGCATCTTGAATTTATTTTTCTGGGTCGAGTCTTTGTGTTGATATTCCATACACTGACGTTTCGTCACCCTCGTTTCGTCTCCTGCCACAATTCAATGGAAAAAGGCGTCACCTTCATTCTCGTAACGCGAGAGGAGTTTCTGGCAAATTTCAAGTCTGTGCGCCTTCATTTCAGGAGTCAGCATTCGGGATACCCATCGTGCACAGATCTTCCGATAGCCAAGCAAAGCAATAATGTGACCCACACGTTCTTGTGAAATGCCGATTGTGCTTGCAATTTCTCTCTGAGTGATACGACGATCGTCCTGAATCAATCTGTCAATATTTTGCTTGCGACACTCGATGGTTGCTGTCACAGGAAATCCAACTCTTTGTTTGTCACGCAGGTGAGATGTTCCGGCTTCAACATCTTTAGACTTACTCCCCCAACGACGCAAAGTACTCATATCAACACAATCACCGTAAACTGCTTTCATTCTCTGATGAATCTCGTTTGGGGTGACACCTTCTGCTGTCAAGAATTCAATGACTGCACGTTGCTTAAATCGCACTGACCGACCGTCTGCGCAGGGTTCCATACTTTGCACTGTAACAACACAACCGTTCAATGCTAAGGCATCCCGTCAACTGGAGCTGTAGAGAAGAGGCTACGGAACAAACCAGTACCTGCCGCATACCAATGCTGCCAACTGTTGAAGAGCAACAAAGGTGGAGGCCAAACTGTTCAGTCAACCTCGTAGTATTCAGAAAATTTAGAGAACCGCCATTTGAAGCTGACTGCAGAACAATTCTACTGCCGCCGACGTACATTTCGCGTAAGGACCATGAAGATAATAGAAATTAGGACTCATTCGGAGACATATAGATAGTCGTTTTTCTCCCGCATTATTTGCGAATGGTACAGGAAAAGAAAAGACTAGTAGCCTTAGCAGGGTACCGTTCGGTGCCTTACAGAATATGTATAAAGATGTAGACGTAAATACTCTGGCGACGAACATATTTCTGCCAACGAGATACCTGTTTTTTGATACTGTCATTGTAGAATGTTTGATTTCGTTGATGGAGGCACAACCTCACATGGAAACAAATGGGGGATGATGTTCGGGGGATGATGATCGATTACAGTGAACACAAGGCATCGGATTTTTGCAGATGTCACAGCGCTCCTGTGTGGTGTGGTATTTTTATGTAGAAGGAGAGAGTGCTCCAGGTGTGAACAATTTCTTCGAATTCGAAACTCAGCTATAGCACGCTCTTTCTCAAGCACCGACGCAGTTACGTTACACAGTACATGTTAAACGCTACAATTCGGGGCCCTATAGTGGCAGAGGGCTGCAAATACACTCCTGGAAATGGAAAAAAGAACACATTGACACCGGTGTGTCAGACCCACCATACTTGCTCCGGACACTGCGAGAGGGCTGTACAAGCAATGATCACACGCACGGCACAGCGGACACACCAGGAATCGCGGTGTTGGCCGTCGAATGGCGCTAGCTGCGCAGCATTTGTGCACCGCCGCCGTCAGTGTCAGCCAGTTTGCCGTGGCATACGGAGCTCCATCGCAGTCTTTAACACTGGTAGCATGCCGCGACAGCGTGGACGTGAACCGTATGTGCAGTTGACGGACTTTGAGCGAGGCCGTATAGTGGGCATGCGGGAGGCCGGATGGACGTACCGCCGAATTGCTCAACACGTGGGGCGTGAGGTCTCCACAGTACATCGATGTTGTCGCCAGTGGTCGGCGGAAGGTGCACGTGCCCGTCGACCTGGGACCGGACCGCAGCGACGCACGGATGCACGCCAAGACCGTAGGATCCTACGCAGTGCCGTAGGGGACCGCACCGCCACTTCCCAGCAAATTAGGGACACTGTTGCTCCTGGGGTATCGGCGAGGACCATTCGCAACCGTCTCCATGAAGCTGGGCTACGGTCCCGCACACCGTTAGGCCGTCTTCCGCTCACGCCCCAACATCGTGCAGCCCGCCTCCAGTGGTGTCGCGACAGGCGTGAATGGAGGGACGAATGGAGACGTGTCGTCTTCAGCGATGAGAGTCGCTTCTGCCTTGGTGCCAATGATGGTCGTATGCGTGTTTGGCGCCGTGCAGGTGAGCGCCACAATCAGGACTGCATACGACCGAGGCACACAGGGCCAACACCCGGCATCATGGTGTGGGGAGCGATCTCCTACACTGGCCGTACACCACTGGTGATCGTCGAGGGGACACTGAATAGTGCACGGTACATCCAAACCGTCATCGAACCCATCGTTCTACCATTTCTAGACCGGCAAGGGAACTTGCTGTTCCAACAGGACAATGCACGTCCGCATGTATCCCGTGCCACCCAACGTGCTCTAGAAGGTGTAAGTCAACTACCCTGGCCAGCAAGATCTCCGGATCTGTCCCCCATTGAGCATGTTTGGGACTGGATGAAGCGTCGTCTCACGCGGTCTGCACGTCCAGCACGAACGCTGGTCCAACTGAGGCGCCAGGTGGAAATGGCATGGCAAGCCGTTCCACAGGACTACATCCAGCATCTCTACGATCGTCTCCATGGGAGAATAGCAGCCTACATTGCTGCGAAAGGTGGATATACACTGTACTAGTGCCGACATTGTGCATGCTCTGTTGCCTGTGTCTATGTGCCTGTGGTTCTGTCAGTGTGATCATGTGATGTATCTGACCCCAGGAATGTGTCAATAAAGTTTCCCCTTCCTGGGACAATGAATTCACGGTGTTCTTATTTCAATTTCCAGGAGTGTATGTAGACATGAACAATAAACATGCAAAATGTTACTAATGTTTGTTTGATTCAAAAAGCTTTAAGAGTTTTCACACAAAAACTTCGGAGGCATTGGTTTTGACGGCATCTCGTAACTTCACTCATGCTCATTAATTAAGTATAATGCTGATACATGGTGAAACAACGGTCTGGTGGGCGGTTTTCGGGTTTACACCACCTCGGGGTATGACCATGCGGTGCATTTGACCTGCGGTCATCGCACGGTGGTGCTGGCAGCAGTGCACATGAGCAGAGGTGTTTTGGTGCATGTCAAATTACGGTGCAACGAGTAAATGTGCAGACGTTTTCAGACGTGCTAATGGTGACTGCGTGTTGAAAATGGCTGAAAGAACTCATATTGATGACGTTATGAGGGGTGGAATACTAGGGCGACTGGAGGCTGGTCAAACACAGCAGGTCGTAGCACAGGCCCCCGTGTGCCACAAAGTATGATCTCAAGGTTAAGGTAACGATTCCAGCAGACAGGAAACGTGTCCAGGTGCTACAGTACGGGACGTCCACAGTGTACAACACCACAAGAAGACTGATATCTCACCATCAGTGCCCGCAGACGGTCACGGACTACTGCAGGTAGCCTTGCTCGGGACCTTACCGCAGCCACTGGAACAGTTTTCTCTAGACACACAGCCTACAGACGACTGAACAGACATTGTTTATTCACCCGGAGACCTGCAAGCTGCATTCCACTGACCCATGGACACAGGAGAGCCCGTTAAGCCTGGTGTCAAGAACACAGTACACGGTCATTGGAACAGTGGTCCCGGGTTATGTTCACGGACGAGTCCAGGTATAGTCTGAAAAATGGTTCAAATGGCTCTGAGCACTATAGGACTTAACTTCTGAGGTCATCAGTCCCCTAGAACTTAGAACTACTTAAACCTAACCTTAGGACGTCACACATATCCATGCCTGATGCAGGATTCGAACCTGCGACCGTAGTGGTCGCGCGGTTCCAGACTGTAAGGCCTAGAACCGCTCGATCACTCCGGCCGGCTATAGTCTGAACAGTTATTCTCGCGCGGTTTTCATCTGGCGTGAACCAGGAACCAGATAAAAACCCCTTAATGTCTTTGAAAGGGACTTGTATAGAGGTCGTGGTTTGATGGTGTGGGGTGGCATTATGATTTGTGCACGTAAAGCCCTGCATGTCTTGGACAGAGGAGCTGTAACAGGTTAGGTGTATCGGGACGTCATTTACACCAGTATGTCTGCCCTTTCAGGGGTGAAATGGGTCCCACCTTCCTCTGATGGATGATAACGCATGGCCCCACCGAGCTGCCATCGTGGCTCATATCAGGCAAATGGAGTGGCCTGCCTGTTCTCCAGACCTAAACCCCATCGATCACGTCTGGGATGCTCTCCGTCGACGTATCGCTGCTTCTGAAGCTCCTAAAGGCACTGGTGCAAGAATGGGAGGCTATACCCCAGAAGCTGCTCGACCACCTGAGCCAGAGAATGCCAACCCGTAGTGCGGTCTGTGTACGTGTGCATGGTGATCATATCCCATATTGATATCGGGGTAAATGCACAGGAAACAGTGGCGTTTTGTAGCACATGTGTTTCGGAACGGTTTTCTCAAGTTATCACCAATACCGTGGTCTTACAGATTTGTGTCGTGTGTGTTCCCTATGTGCCTATGCTATTAGCGCCAGTTTTGTGTAGTGCCACGTTGTCTGGCACCACATTCTGCAATTATCCTTAATTTATGAACATGAGTGTATATCAGCTGCATGCAGCAGAGTTCCGTCTTGCACATATAAAAGGTTTTTGAGCATCCCTGGATGTTTCCGTATAGGATGGTGACGAATAGAGAAAATGGGGAAATCGTGAACTGCAGGAGTTACACAAAACGCTGGAAATGGTGGCTGGTGGAAGAAGACGTCAGAGCTGACAGACCTTGGGGAAGCTCAAGGTTGGCATGGACTGACAGGGTCAGAGACGATATGAGTAGAAAATGGTTCAAATGGCTCTGAGCACTATGGGACTTAACATCTGTGGTCATTAGTCCCGCCGGCCGGAGTGGCCGTGCGGTTCTAGGCGCAACAGTCTGGAACCGCGTGACCGCTACGGTCGCAGGTTCGAATCCTGCATCGGGCATGGATGTGTGTGATGTCCTCAGGTTGGTTAGGTTTAAGTAGTTCTAAGTTCTAGGGGACTGATGACCACAGCAGTTGAGTCCCATAGTGCTCAGAGCCATTTGAACCATAATTAGTCCCCTAGAACTTAGAACTACTTAAACCTAACTAACCTAAGGACATCACACACATCCATGCCCGAGGCAGGATTCGAACCTGCGACAGTAGCGGTCACGCGGTTCCAGACTGAAGCGCCTAGAACCGCACGGCCACACCGGCCGGCTGATATGAGTAGAGTCGGAATAGCTGAAGAAGAATACGTGGATCAAAGGCGACGAAGGAGGCTGTCTGATGAGACCAAAGACCGATGGGGAGTCTGTGTGGCCAACCTAGTAACTAAGTAAGCATTTTTTCTGAAGAAATATTCGATCATCTCTTCACAAGCCCTGCAGCTGTATGTTAGACAGTAGCAGGGCTTGTATTAGTACACTCCACCTGGCATGCTCCTTTCCTGGTTTTGTCTGATCGATATATTTGTTTTCACGCTGTACCCTTGTAGCTCAACTGAGCTTATGATACGCTGGTGATTGATCATGGCTTTGCTATCTATTCGGAACCATTAATCCTTCGTATTCATATTATCTGGATTCACAGACTTAATTTACGTTGGAGGAAGGTTATCTGAGACCACAAGGGCTATAAATCCCTGCTGACGACTGATGTGCCATTAATTCTTCAGTGTTATGTTTTTGATTCCAGTCATGTTACCCTTGCAGATCATATTATTTTATGATGGTATGCAACCATGAAACACGATTTACATTCATGGAGATGCAACACAAACTTTTTAGTATAACCACTGTGTTGCTAGACTGTGCCACGGAGGTCAGCAAGTAGATCCACTATGAAGAGGGCTGTGGTAAAGCGAGCAGACGCTTCGGCTTGATGTTCACGATATTATTGCGCTTTACGACTTCCTGGGTGGTATGCTGCTTTGTAATTAAGGAAATATCTATGGCTGCAAAGATATCATGGATTTTACTTCACATAGTTATATGTTGACACTGGGCTGTCGACTAGGTACTGAGGCATTAATTTCTTTCTTACTTTTAAAGCCAAGCCATTTAAAAATGATGATTACGTAGAGAGCAACAGAAAGATGTATGAAGGGAATTACTAGGAAACACGAAAACACTCAAAAAGGGTTGGGGAACACAGCGGAATGGAAGACGTAATTATCAGAAAATTAAATAGGGCGGGGCATGCAGGATGAGGAATTTAATACAGTTTTTGGAAATATCTGAAAAACTACAGATCAAGTTAAAAAAGATTGTAATAAAAGTTCTTCGTCTAGAAGGTAGACATCCAATGACCCCTTGCCTTAACCCCCGCGGGAGGTACGGGGTCAACTTTGAAATCTTAAATAAAAAACCCATTTTTATTGCGGATTTGGGTTCTCTAAGGGACAATATTCAACTTTCGTATTTAACATCTCTTTTTCGTTCCGCGATAGACGGCGCTGTAATTGACAAGAATCAAAGTGGTTTTTAAACGAGTGAAAAATGATAATATCTCAAGAAACCCACATCAGACTAGGTTCCCATGAGATTATCAAGCCAGTTATGCTAAAATCTTTAATGAGAAACCCCTTTTTTATAGCAAAGATACATTAGATCTCGGCAAATCTCACGGCGTTCAGGAATTTCGCAAGTAAATGTGCTGCGCATACTGCACGAATACAAATTCCATCCACATCACGTGTCGATGCATCAAGAACTACATGGGAACGATTTTGAAAACCACTGGAACTTATGCAGTTGCATACAACTATCAGCCTACGATCATTTTATTTCACCGATACTTTACTCTGCTGAACCACCTTTTACTAATCGTGGTCAACTGAATGAGCAATATATGCATTACTGGTTAGTGGAGGATCCCATTTGGTTAATGCAAGACGAGCATCATCTGTGAAGGAAATTATACCAATAATGTGGGTAAATTAATGTATTATTGTCTGGATAATGGTTCAAATGGCTCTGAGCACTATGGGACTCAACTGCTGTGGTCATAAGTCCCCTAGAACTTAGAACTACTTAAACCTAACTAACCTAAGGACAGCACACAACACCCAGCCATCACGAGGCAGAGAAAATCCCTGACCCCGCCGGGAATCGAACCCGGGAACCCGGGCGTGGGAAGCGAGAACGCTACCGCACGACCACGAGATGCGGGCCATAATTGTCTGGATAATCATGTTTATTTTTACTATGAAAATCGGTTTCTCATTAAGAATTTTAGTACAACTGCCTTTCTAACCTCCTTAGATCCTAAGCTGATGTGTACTTCTTGCAGTACTATCATCGTCATCGGCTCCACCTTTCGCACAAACACAAAAGTATAAAATAAAAAAGTTATGTATTTTTCCCGAAGAATCCGAATCCGCAATAAAAAATGGGGTTTCCTTTTTAAGATTTCAAAGTTTACTTCCCTCCTATTGCCTGCGGGTGGGGCAGGTTGTTCGAGTCTGGTGTCATTCGATTTCCCCTTAGAGAATCACAACTTTTGTTACGACCTTTCCTTAATCCAAATTGTAGGTCTCCAGATATTTCCAAAAACTGTTTTAAATGCCTCACCCGTATAGACAGTTGGGTGGTTGGTAGATGGATCAAGGAGCTGCTGAAAAGATATGACATAATGGATAGACGACATTAGAAAATATGTGAGAACAATATGAAAACATGTAGCTGAAAGCAGTAATGCTCGGAGAAGTCTATAGGAGGCCTCTGTCGAACAGGATAGAGCAAATACAGATGTTGATGTAGATGATGATGATGATGATATGTGTGCCTGGGGTTGTATTTATTTTCAGTAGCTACATGGATGAACTATTGGGGCATGGAGAATAATCCACACATAAGATTATTGTTTAATTCACTTCAAATACTGTTTTAGATGAGAAACACTATGCTTGTTATATTAGGAATTTATACATAAAAGTGCTGAAGTACTATTGTGTTACCGATATCTCATTTGCCTCCACTCCGGCGATAGACGCAAGTCACCCAGTGAAATGTTTTTTAATGCAACGGGTGATTAATTACGGGAGCGTCCAAATACATCATCGTTCATTTCGGTGATTTCGAGCTCTTCCCACGTTCTCGCTTGATAAATTGGTTTCTCGGCTCTCAGTTTATTTAGACACATTAGCATCAGTTATTCACCCTTTGATTGCATCAGAGTTATTTCAAAAATTTAAATCAATAGACTCAACGTCGGCGGTACTCCTACATCCACAATTATATTTGTCAAGTCACCTCAGGGAGAGCATGTTATATGTGCTGCAGTACACTGTTCAGACGGTAGGCTGTGTCCCTATGTGGGACATACAAGAATTGTTTCACTCGTCCAGAGAGATGAATCTGAAGTTCAATGTGTAGTATCAGTCCACGATTTGATTATTTTTATAAGAAAATGGTGATAACGTGTCGCGCATGTTGAGTCTATGACGATCATCACGAACGGAATGCGATTCCAGCTAAATTTTTACAAACAATGTTGCGTTATTGTAAGAGAGCTCTCACCCCAGAATAGCGTAGCCAGCATATGGTATAAAACAAAAAAAATGGTTCAAATGGCTCTGAGCACTATGGGACTCAACTGCTGTGGTCATAAGTCCCCTAGAACTTAGAACTACTTAAACCTAACTAACCTAAGGATAGCACACAACTCCCAGCCATCACGAGGTAGAGAAAATCCCTGACCCCGCCGGGAATCGAACCCGGGAACCCGGGCGTGGGAAGCGAGAACGCTACCGCACGACCACGAGATGCGGGCGGTATAAAACAGCAGCAGCGGGGTTCGGTGCCCGGTTAGCACCCCTTTGAGATTCCTAACTTCCAGTCTAGGCAAAGTTCGGACATTTCGAGTAAAATGTATTACTGCTGGTGAAAACGTCGCTATACATGGTGTTCCATTAATCGTGACCGGGCCAAATATCTCACGAAATAAGCGTCAAACGAAAAAACTACAAAGAACGAAACTTGACTAGCTTGAAGGGGGAAATCATATGGCGGTATGGCTGGCCAGTTAGATGGCGCTGCCATAGGTCAAACGGATATCAACTGCGTTTTTTCAAATAGGAACCCCCATTTTATTACATATTCGTGTAGTACGTAAAGAAAATGAATGTTGTAATTGGATCACTTTTTTCGCTTTGTGATAGATGGCGCTGTAATAGTCACAAACATATGGCTCACAATTTTAGACGAACAGTTGGTAACAGGTAGGTTTTTTTAGATTAAAACACAAAACATAGGAACGTTTGAACATTTTTTTCCGTTGTTCCAATGTATCATGTATCTTTGTGAACTTATCATTTCTGAGAACGCATGCTGTTACAGCGTGGTTACCTGTAAATACCACATTAATGTAATAAATGCTCAAAATGATGTCCGTCAAACTCAATGCAATTGGCAATACGTGTAACGACATTCCTCTCCACAGCGAGTAGTTCGCCTTCCTTAATGTTCGCACATGCATTAACAATACGCTGACGTATGTTGTCAGGCATGGTAGGTGGATCACGATAGCAAATATCCTTCAACTTTCCCCACAGAAAGAAATCCGGGGACGTCAGATCCTGCCATGAAATATGCTATTCAATACCGCTTCAACCGCACGCGAGCTATGTCCCG
Organism: Schistocerca cancellata; assembly: GCF_023864275.1. NCBI lineage: Eukaryota > Metazoa > Arthropoda > Insecta > Orthoptera > Acrididae > Schistocerca > Schistocerca cancellata. The sequence goes on from NC_064628.1 coordinate 25,033,013, forward strand.
GACATCCATCATGTTGGAAGTACATCGCCATTCTGTCATGCAGTGAAACAGATTGTAGTAACATCGGTAGAACATTACATAGGAAATCAGCATACATTGTAACATTTAGATTGCCATCGATAAAATTGGGGCCAGTTATCCTTCCTCCCATAATGCCGCACCATACATTAACCCGCCAAGGCCGCTGATGTTCCACTTGTCGCAGCCATCGTGGATTTTCCGTTGCCCAATAGTGCATATTATGCCGGTTTACGTTACCGCTGTTGGAGAATGACGCTTCGTCACTAAGTAGAACGCGTGCAAAAAATCCGTCATCATTCCGTATTTTCTCTTGTGCCCAGTGGCAGAACTGTACACGACGTTCAAAGTCGTCGCCATGCAATTCCTGGTGTATGGAAATATGGTACGGGTGCAATCTATGTTGATGTAGCACTCGCAACACCGACGTTCTCGAGACTAGATTCTCGCGCAATTTGTCTGCTACTGATGTGCGGATTAGCCGCGACAGCAGCTAAAACACCTACTTGGGCATCATCATTTGTTGCAGGTCGTGGTTGACGTTTCATATGGGCTGAACACTTCCTGTTTCCTTAAATAACGTAACTATCCGGCGAACGGTCCGGACACTTGGATCATGTCGTCCAGGATACCGAGCAGCATACATAGCACACGCCCGTTGGGCATTTTGATCACAATAGGCATAAATCAACACGATATCGACCATTTCCGCAATTGGTAAACGGTCCATTTTAACACGGGCAATGTATCACGAAGCAAATACCGTCCGCACTGGCGGAATGTTACGTGATACCACGTACTTATACGTTTGTGACTATTACAGCGCCATCTATCACAAAGCAAAAAAAGTGGTCCATCAAAAACATTCATATTTCCTTACGTACTACACGAATATGTAATAAAAATGGGGGTTCCTATTTAAAAAAACGCAGTTGATATCCGTTTGAGCTATGGCAGCGCCATCTAGCGAGCCAACCATAGCGCCATCTGGTTTCCCCCTTCAAGCTAGACAAGTTTCGTTCTTTGTAGTTTTTTTTCCGTTTGACGCTTATTTCGTGAGATATCACGATCAATAGGCCACCCTGTATACACTGTAGCGATGCGACTTCCCTCTATCATGTGTGAACTGTCTCGTGGAGCTTTCGACGTTATCCACTAGGTCACATGTATAATTTTGAGAAAAAATTACTTTTTTAAGTAAGTGTGGTTTCAAAATGTGACGAAAAATCTATTTCTTTTGAAAAAGATAAAATGAGATATATTTAATTTTTATGTAAATCTACATAGTACAGTTACATACGTTATGTGAAAGAAGATTGACACGTCTTGTAAGAAGGTCTTCCCTCATTTACGATAATACAAAAAAAAAGAAAAGATACTGGGAGTGTGCCGTCCAGCAGCTCACAACTGTCGTGTAACGCACCGAATACCGGCCACCTGGTAACAAAATACCGTACTACTAAGTTGGTGCTGCCAGTTGTGCACGGCCAACGAATGACAGAACAACATTGCCGTTTATAGTGCTTTATAAGTAGTCACATTCACCGCTCCTTGGGGAAACCATTGTCAGTTAAATAACTATTTAGTCAACCCTCGAATGTGTTTCATTTGTTTTACATCTCTAGAACATTTATATTGAACCAAAGGAAACAAAAGTAAATATTTCGTGGGTTTTTAAAATTTTATACTTGGCTGGAACAGTAACCGTAGGATCAAATCTTTGTAAAGAAATAATAAATGCCACTCAGTCACAAAATGGAAGCCGGCCGCGGTGGTCTAGCGGTTCAGGCGCTCAGTCCGGAACCACGCGACTGCTACGGTCGCAGGTTCGAATCCTGCCTCGGGCATGGATGTGTGTGATGTCCTTAGGTTAGTTAGGTTTAAGTAGTTCTAAGTTCTAGGGGACTGATGACCACAGAAGTTAAGTCCGATAGTGCTCAGAGCCATTTGAACCATTTGAACCACAAAATGGAAGGTTTATTTAAACGTCTTAACCATTGTTTCAAAGCTTGTAAAACTTCTTCTACAGAGGGAAAATAGTGAGAACTGGCTTACATACTGTAGCGGAGGTACGTTGAAATTTGGTCGAAAGCTGTTCGGCAGTATTTCAAAGCAGCTCCGTTACAACATACATTCCTGGAAATTGAAATAAAAACACCGTGAATTCATTGTCCCAGGAAGGGGAAACTTTATTGACACATTCCTGGGGTCAGATACATCACATGATCACACTGACAGAACCACAGGCACATAGACACAGGCAACAGAGCATGCACAATGTCGGCACTAGTACAGTGTATATCCACCTTTCGCAGCAATGCAGGCTGCTATTCTCCCATGGAGACGATCGTAGAGATGCTGGATGTAGTCCTGTGGAACGGCTTGCCATGCCATTTCCACCTGGCGCCTCAGTTGGACCAGCGTTCGTGCTGGACGTGCAGACCGCGTGAGACGACGCTTCATCCAGTCCCAAACATGCTCAATGGGGGACAGATCCGGAGATCTTGCTGGCCAGGGTAGTTGACTTACACCTTCTAGAGCACGTTGGGTGGCACGGGATACATGCGGACGTGCATTGTCCTGTTGGAACAGCAAGTTCCCTTGCCGCTCTAGGAATGGTAGAACGATGGGTTCGATGACGGTTTGGATGTACCGTGCACTATTCAGTGTCCCCTCGACGATCACCAGTGGTGTACGGCCAGTGTAGGAGATCGCTCCCCACACCATGATGCCGGGTGTTGGCCCTGTGTGCCTCGGTCGTATGCAGTCCTGATTGTGGCGCTCACCTGCACGGCGCCAAACACGCATACGACCATCATTGGCACCAAGGCAGAAGCGACTCTCATCGCTGAAGACGACACGTCTCCATTCGTCCCTCCATTCACGCCTGTCGCGACACCACTGGAGGCGGGCTGCACGATGTTGGGGCGTGAGCGGAAGACGGCCTAACGGTGTGCGGGACCGTAGCCCAGCTTCATGGAGACGGTTGCGAATGGTCCTCGCCGATACCCCAGGAGCAACAGTGTCCCTAATTTGCTGGGAAGTGGCGGTGCGGTCCCCTACGGCACTGCGTAGGATCCTACTGTCTTGGCGTGCATCCGTGCGTCGCTGCGGTCCGGTCCCAGGTCGACAGGCACGTGCACCTTCCGCCGACAACTGGCGACAACATCGATGTACTGTGGAGACCTCACGCCCCACGTGTTGAGCAATTCGGCGGTATGTCCACCCGGCCTCCCGCATGCCCACTATACGCCCTCGCTCAAAGTCCGTCAACTGCACATACGGTTCACGTCCATGCTGTCGCGGCATGCTGCCAGTGTTAAAGACTGCGATGGAGCTCCGTATGCCACGGCAAACTGACTGACACTGACGGCGGCAAATGCTGCGCAGCTAGCGCCATTCGACGGCCAACACCGCGGTTCCTGGTGTGTCCGCTGTGCCGTGCGTGTGATCATTGCTTGTACAGCCCTCTCGCAGTGTCCGGAGCAAGTATGGTGGGTCTGACACACCGGTGTCAATGTGTTCTTTTTTCCATTTCCAGGAGTGTATAACCCGGCTGTCACTAGCGTCCTCCTGAAGAAAACGTTTTTATAAACATTGAAACCGTTGGAACCATGGTCAAGGGGTTTAAGTAAACCTTTCATTTTACAACATCGTTTTCACAAATACTTCGTGAGTTATAGCTCTAGTTTATCATTCATTGATGACACGTATCATTCCTTACAATGGCTTGATTCCTTTGTCCTTCTCCGATCAGATCAATTTGATGTTAACCAGCGCCGAATCGACCACAGCATAGCTTTCATATCATGATACGTTTTCAGTTGAAATATTAGTGGCGGAGACGACGTAATGTAGCAATGAGCAATGAAATGTTAGTGAACCGCTAATATCTACGACATAGGTCGCGCGTTTTATTTTTAAGGCGATTTTGATAGTACAATTGAAACCATAATATCGCTAACTATTAGTGAAACACAACACACATCATGCCCCACAAAAGAGTTAATTTTCGTCCACAATAGCCGCATCGAAGGCCAGATGTCAAATCCGTATCCGATGCGATACTCATGACTCTTAATCCTGCTGGTTTTTTTTTTTTTTTTTTAATTTCAGTCCATACGGCACGTTTTTTACAATCAACTGGACCTGTAATTTTTGCTCAGTTTCAAGTAGGACATTACTGCAGAGAATCTTATCGTTAATAAAGTTCCACTCTAAATTTTCGCCCTGCTTCTGAACCTTTCTGTTCTTTTCCTAAAAATGCTTCTCCGATTATCTCATAGGTGATGACTTGAGCTTTGTTGCCCGCTTCGCTAGCTGTGGAATAAGCGCGGAAGATTGCTAACCGAAAGGGCCTGGGTTCGATTTCCGGCAGCATCGGAGATTTTTTCCTCTCTGGGACTGCTTGTTGTGTCGTCTTTATCTTCTTACTGTCATGCTTGACACTACAATCACCTGCATGGCGACAATTACAAGTCTAAATCTCTGTAACTTCGTACCAGGGTACGGCTTGGCAGTAATGATTGTTCTGAACTGTCGAAACACACTGTCATACCTTCCACTATTGAGATGGCTGTTGGGGCACGACCAGAAAACCAGTTATTAAAATTTTAATAAAATAGTTGGGCTTCAAGAAGGGTAAAGAAAGCAGAAACGTAGTTTTGAAAATTCAAGCCAAGTTCATAGGATTTGTCCACACAGAAAAACCGTTCGACAATGTACAGTGGTGTGATATGTATCACTTGTAAGGAAAATAGAAGGGAGCTACAGAGAAAGACGGGTAATATACCATACATACGAGACTCAAGAGGGAAAAGTAAGACTGGAAGACCAAGAACGAAGAGCTCGGATTAAAAAGTGTGTAAAACAGGGCTACAATGTTTCGTCCCTACTGTTCAGTCTATACAACTAAGAAGCAATGATGGAAATAAAAGAAAGGTTCAAGAATAAGAGTAAAGTTCAGGGTGAATGAATATGAATAACAAGTTTCACTTATGACATTACTGCCCTCAGTGTAAGCGAAGAAGAATTACCTCACCTGTTGAATGGAGTGAATATTCGACTGATTACAGAATATGGATTGAGAGTCAACGGAAGAAAGACGAAGTTAATGAGGAATAGCAGAAATTAGTGAGACACTTACTATCAAACATGGGGACCACGAAGTTGAAGAAGTGAAGAGGTTCTGCTGCCTTGGAAGGAAAACAACGTATGAGGACGAAGCAAGGAGGACAAAAACGGAAGATTATCACAGCCAAAGAGGACATTCCTGGCCAAAAGAAATCTACTGGAGGGTTGGAAAAATAAGTGTCCGGGAAAATGTTTACAATAAAACTGAACCGTTATTGGCGCTTGTTAACGAACATTACAGAAGATAATAGTAACGGCCAGCGTTGACGTCGATATAGCGCTGTGCTCGATTTATCAAACTGTGAGACACGCGAAGCAGTTCTGCCTGAGGGATGTCAGCGATAGCATTTTAAATTGTCTACTGTAGTTGTTTTAGCGTGTGAAAATTAGTTAAGTACCACTGACTCTTCAATTTCCCACGCAGACAAAAATCAAGAGACAGTGACTAGGATGTCGATGTGGGCAGGACATGGCCTCCGCTGATCATCACTCCTCACTGAAAACCTATGCACTCGCTATAAGGTTATCAAAGAGATCCCGTCACCATTTTGGAACCTTAATCTTACATATACAGCATTATAGATGTGTGTCATTGCAATGTCGTTATTTCATAAGCACGTACTAGACTCATGATGCGTTTCAGATAAATTAGTGGAATTTGCATCGAAATCAGGTTCCTGGAATATTCTAAGGCAGTTCGCGCCTGTTATGAAATTCCTTAGTACACTAAAATAAAAGCCTTTATGCCCTTCTGTGATATCGATGTGTTCAGCACCTGTACATCTTCTAACGTCAGGTACTCTACTTTCTGGTAGATCTTCTTCTCAGTATTCCTTCACTCTGAGTCCAGCAGGGAACTTCCTTGTTCAATAGCCCATCCACTAGCATCAATGTGACCTCAAACGTCTCTAATTTTACCTGCATCGTCTTTTGGTGAGAGATACTTAGGAAGAACTATGATTCTTCCATGCACGTACGCTGTCGGAATTTGAGCAGTAAATCACCCCGTGATGCACAACGGATCTCATGTAACGTCAGCCATTGGAGATGGATGGCCGCCTCTGTCACGCTTTTGCGCTTGCTAAACGTAACTGATTAACCGCGTTGCCTCCTCTTTCGATTTTTTTCTGTTTTCTCTATCAATCACTCGTGATAAAGCCCGCAGGTGGACGAGCGATATCCAAGAACCTTTTGAACAAGGGTTTTGTAGTGCACCTCCCTTGTGCGTGGACTCCATATCCTAAGGATTTTCGTAATGAATCTCAGTAGGGACTGATGACCTTAGCAGTTAAGTCCCATAAGATATCACACAATGAATCTCCGTCTGATATCAGTATTTCCTATGATTATGTTTTTATGCAGTCGTTCCACTTTAAATCACTTCGTACATATACTCCCAGGTACTTAATGGATATGACTACTTGATCGTCAATCGCGTAATCATAAAATAAAGGGCCTTCCCACGTATTCTTGCGCAATACTTTTCATTTGTTTATGTCGACGGTCAACTACCAATTCCTGAACCAAATATCGAGCGCTTGCATGTCTTCTTGCATTACTATATAATTTTCTAGCGTTGCGACTTCTCTCTATCATTTGTGAACAGTCTCGTGGAGCTTTCGATGTTATCCACTAGGTGATATATACTGATATATACTGGACAGAACTGAAATTACAGCGTACTTCTGGAGTACGCTTGTCTTTACTTCTACGTTTGAAGATTGCTCTCCGTTAATGATGACGCACGGACTTCTGTTTGCTAGGATGATGATGATGATGATGTTTGGTTTGTGGGGCGCTCAACTGCGTGGTTATCAGCGCCCGTACAATTTCCCAACCTTTGTTCAGTCCAATTTCGCCACTTTCCTGGATGATGATGAAATGATGAGGACAACACAAACACCTAGTCATCTCGAGGCAGGTGAAAATCCCTGACCCCGCCGGGAATCGAACCCGGGATCCCGTGCTCGGGAAGCGAGAACGCTACCGCGAGGTTTGCTAGGAACTCTTCAAGTCAATCACAGAGCCGGTCTGGTGTATTCCGTAAGCACGTATTTTGTTCACTGTGTGACAGTGCGAAGCTGTATTGAACGCCTTCATTTTACTTCCATTGCAGTACAGTCACGTATTTCACTCCAGGCCGTTTGTAAAAAGCCGCGCGGCCTACAGCGGCAGAATAAGTAAGCAGAAGAAGTGCCCTATTGTTGATTACCATGGCGGGACTTGACTTCCAGAGTATGTGGGAGTCCCTTCACAAGTACGTACGTGATAAATATGAGGGCCTTCTTTTAAATTTTTACAAAAATAGTTACTGTGAAACAGGGAAGAAGAGTGTCATGCAATACACTGTGTCTTTGCAAAAACAGACATAATGTCTTATGGGATAACAGCAATCAGTGATTTTATAATGTTACTTAAAATCCGTCTTGATTGCAAAAAAATAAAAAAAAAACAAAAAATAAAAAATAAAAAATAAAAAATAATTAAAAAAATAAAAAAGAAATAATAAAAAAAATTGCAATCAAGACGGATTTTAAGTAACACTGTGTCTTGCCATGATGTACGTCTTTCAGCCACGTAGGCGGGATGAGGTACTTTTTACCCGTCTTCGCATAGAATGGTGACGCAGCCGGCCGGGGTGGCCGAGCGGTTCTAGGCGCTGCAGTCTGGAACCGCGCGACCGCTACGGTCGCAGGTTCGAATCCTGCCTCGGGCATGGATGTGTGTGATGTCCTTAGGTTAGTTAGGTTTAAGTAGTTCTAAGTTCTAGGGGACTGATGACCTCAGAAGTTACGTCCCATGGTGCTCAGAGCCATTTGAACCATTGTGACGCATTGCTTAAACCTCCAGCGAGAGGACCCTCCAGTGGGGTGTGCTTATGGTGTACCGATCACGGTGGGCCACATTTTAGTATACTGTGTTTTATATTCAGCCGAGAGGGCAGCAGATCACTTGCAGACGGATTTACACTCTATATTAACCGAAAATCAAACGAATGTAGTACGACTTTTAAAGTTTTGTGCGATATACGACCCATTTCCTAAAATTTTAGGAACCATTTTTAATGTGTTAAGATGTCTGGCTCATCCATGCTATTTGATCAGCCAGTCCCATTTTCCTGTGTAATATTTTAGCTTTCCTTTTGTATTACACGGCCTTCATATACCGGATTCCTTTTTGGCTTCCTTTTCATTTTTTTTAATACAGTAAAGTGAGGTATACAGTTGGTACGGAACGATATACATGTAGTTGTTATGTTGGCAGTGGGCAGTACAGACATCGCCGGTCGCACTCCTCTACCTACCGTTACTACGGTCACTGCGGATCTGCTCCTTATAGAGTTAAGAAACTGTATCATTACAGTTCATTTGTTCCCGTGTTTGGAGTGTTCGCGACCGAAATGGTCTCGAAGCGATAGAAAACGGTAGTTTCGATAGACAAAATGTTGGAAGCACTAAACAGAACACAGTTGTCAATCATCTGGTCCAGTGAGAAAAGAGCATTGTGTTCCGATACCCGGTCCAATCCTGAGGATAAAGGTATTAAACTTAAATAGCAAACTACCCGACGGGGATCCTAACTTCACAGCCAGACAAGGTTGGGTGGAATTATGTAATTTTCGCCGTTGCATACGCCAGCGACGGGTAAAGGTTTTTCGGGGCGTACAGAGGCTGCAGAAAATTTTAAAAAAGAGTTTGAAGAAGTTAGTTCCACCAAGAACATCAAACATGTTTACAGAAGACAGCTGCTTGGTAAATTAACTGAAGAAGAGGGATAAGTTGGTGTGATTTCTGCACTGAAATCAGTAAATAACAAAGATGTAAATTTTCATGGTCATGGAAAACAGATGCCCTGCTATTTTTGATTCCACCGCTGAAGTTAATGAAGTTGTCAGTACCTCTGAATTCCTTGAAATTTTAGTACAGACACCTGAAGTTAAAATTTTCTGAGTTATTTGACCGCGTTCTATTTCCTCTAAACGATCGACTTTTCGACCTCTCTGCTAGGATCTTCTTCAGGACCTTGTGGTGTCCACTGTTGATTGGAAACTGGTTCTTCATATGTAAACGATAGTGACGTAGATGCGTAGTTGCAGAATGACTGCGATTCTGGGTTACGCCACGATGACCGATGACGAAATTAGTGTTGCCCCTGTTACACTACAGAGAACGACGATGTTGGTGTAGCTGCAACGTATCAGGGGAAAAAATAATGCCTCATGCGGAGCATTGACACAGCTGGAAAAACTAACAGTTTACTGAGAACTGCACACGAACTGTTGTTAATGAAATATCTACACAATCGTGTTACTTTCAAATGTTTGAAACTGAAGAAATTTCCACATTATTTCAGTTAATAAAAGAGAATAAACTACCGTAACTACAGAGTTATGTGCCAAAATGAGGGTTTCTTGTTAGTGCTAAAACAAAAGGACTGTATATTTCAGTGCATTTTAGCATTCAGTAGAAAATATCTGGATTATCCGATTTTCCGTAATCCAGACCACTTCCGGTTCCTTCTAAGGTAGACAAATGAGTTTCTTTTGTACTTGTGTTTAACTGTTAGTTTTAGACAATCTGACCTATCTACACCATCGTAAAGGTTGTGGCATAGTTTGATTACGCGGATGGTCGTGAGTGAGGTTTGGAGAGCGTGCATGTATTTGTTTACGACCCTTTCTTACTTATTTTATGTCCCTTTAACCTCATTTGTCCACACTAATTTTTGCAAGGGCACTGATAACCTCTAAGTTGAGCGCCCATAACACACACACACACACACACACACACACACACACACACATACACACACACACACACACACACACACAAGAAAAATATCTTTGTGGTACAAATCGTTATTTCCTTTCTCAAACTATTCACCTCTGAGATTCATTGCGTTATGCATACGGTCGAGCCAGTTCTGAAAATATTTTCTCCACTCTGATGCTTGTATCTCAGAAACATGGCTTTTAAATGATTAAACAGATTGTTGAGTTGACGTTTTAAACTCGTTTATTTCTTTTTAAATAAGTCAACAAAAGTAAGTTATTAGACGATAAACCAGATGAACATGAGCAATAAGTCATTTATTCGATGATTTCCTTCATCAAATAATCAATAGTTTGATGTGTTGTATGGGTGTTGGCATCCTCATGATGGAGAATGAGCTGTTCTTTGATCCTCTACAGCGATGGTCATGACATGTCAAATGTAGCCATATCAGTTACCGATAATTTTCTTGCAAGGCCCTCACTAACAAACACTTTTGTCGGTTTCGATCCTACTTGGAACACTCAAGAAATTAATAGTTGCTCAGTTATCGCCTCTTACGGACATATCCAAGTTTCATATCCTGTTAAGTTGTTGCACTTGGAATTGGCATTTTCTCGATCAATCAGGTGAGGATTTCCTTACACCAATTGACACGAGCCTGCTTTGAGCTTCGGTCAAATGCTGAGTACCCCATCATGAACAGACCTTTTCACGGCTAAATGTTCATGTAAAACTGAATGTACTGTTGTAGTCAATATAAATGCTGATGACTCTTGTCACGTGAAGTGTAACCTCTCTGGCTCTGGGATCAGTAAGCTTATTCTCACGCTTTACATCTCAGTCGAGGGAAGATGCCGTAGTTGACGCATGATGTCAATGAAATGGAGTGAGATACGAACAACAGATGGTACTACAAGTACACCTTTCGTCAGAAACTGCGCCAACTGAATAGTCTTGTACTGTGATTGGCTGCTGTGATAGAAGTTGGAGTGATTACTCAAGCGCCATCGCGTGAAATAGCAGATTTTCATTCATTAGTTGATTCATCTTTTGTTTATAATAATAGTGGCGGACCTTTTAATGCTGATCTATCACCATACAGTCAAAACTACGATTTTAGCGTCAGTTTTAGGAGAACATTTGAGTACCTGTTCTCGGCGCGATATGTCATCGTGCTATACTTTCTCCTAATCTGTGCCTTCCACAACGTTCACTCACACCTTTCTTATTACTAGACATGCTTCACACTTACTAACAAATAGTCGTTGAGTTCCCGTAAACTGTTCGCATCTTCTACTGATAAGACACACTTTTCCCTCAAGCATTATAAGTTTCCTTTCACACTTGTTGTGATACTGCGCAGTTCGTCAATGTTATTACGTTCAGATCGGACTGAACGCTGTTACACAGATTTCTGAATACTGATGTGGTAGACATCAACCGAATTTTCTCTACATCGTTGCACTATTAATGTTCTTTATTACTAGGCGTACAGCCGTTTGTGGCGCGGCTGATCGTTAAGCTATCAATTTTCTTACTCGTACTGCTAGTCATAAACGTATTACTCGCAAAACATAATCACCGAGATTCTACTGATAAAGAGCCCACACTCAAACGTCTAGGTTTGTAACAGATAATTAACTATTGAAACCATTTTCTGTTATAATTCTGACACAGACGTGCTCCGTACCCACACTCCTCCAAAATGCGCCAATTCAGCGGTACGTCGCAGATAAGAAGCAATACATTATCCTTCCTTTTTGTGTGATATGTTTCTTTACTCTTCTGCCTCTCCCACTAATTCACAACAAACTTCACTCCACTGATCTCTGTGCGACCCTCAGTTACTGAATTGTTGCCTCAAGAGACATTGCCTCTTAGCCGCATACACTAGTGGACCAAACTTTTATGACCATCGGACAATGAGACTCTGTGTGGTAGCTGGAAGTGTTTATGGCATGCAAAACGGTAAGGTATATGAGGGTCAGATACGAGTGGGAAATCATTCTAGCGACAATATGGGTCGCAAGTAGGGAACTTAACTAACTTGAGATGCTTTGATAAATGGCAGGTTGTTATGGCCCCATGCCGGGAATGAGCATCTTAGGAACGGCGAAGCTTGTCAACTGTTCGCGGGCTGTGCTCGTGATTAGCTACGGAAAGTGGTTGAAGGACGGTGAAGTCACGAACGGGTGACAGGGTGGTGGATGTCCACACCTTATCACAGCAAGTAGAGGCTGGAGGCTTTGCCGCTCTGTAAAGCAGGATGGACAGAAATCTGTAGCCCTCCATGAGCCCTTTGAGAGTAATCATAGCCACCAAGACAGTTGTCGAATATGGAGATCGTTGTTGCAAACCACTTGAATCACCTCATGCTTGATGTTTTCCCCGATGACGGTGGCACCTTCTAACAGGATAACTGTCCGTGTCACAACACCTGCATCGTTACGTAGTGTTTTGAGGAACATGATACTGCGGTGACGTAGGTATGGTTCAAATGGCTCTGAGCACTATGCGACTTTACTTCTGAGGTCATCAGTCGCCTAGAACTTAGAACTAATTAAACCTAACTAACCTAAGGACATCACACACATCCATGCCCGAGGCAGGATTCGAACCTGCGACCGTAGCGGTCGCTCGGTTCCAGACTGTAGCGCCCAGAACCGCACGGCCACTCCGGCCGGCTGACGGAGGTATCCTGGCCACCAAATGTTCTATATCTTGTAACATTTGTGGCTAATTGCCCTGGCGTACACAGTAATGTTGTGCACTGAGGCTTCAATCAATATATCATATTATTGCGTAGCATAGTGCGTCGTGGTCACGAGCTATGGCTTGGCTCTTCACGCTGGGACAGTATCGCCACGTCTCATTGCTTGTTAGTAGCACGGCCTCGTGTGGTAGCACTGCTCTTTCTGGCACCTGATTGGCCAGAATCATGGGACGGAGACTCCACTGCTTCTTCACAAAGAGTTGTCTGGCTCCTGTAGCTGAAAGTTGGCGTGATTCGAGCGCCACTGTTCAAGGCCTGAGCAGAAGTGTTTTCACTGCTGAGATTATTGATTTTAACACTTTTCGATTCGACATTAGAGATGAGATCGTGGCTTGAGTTCGGACGGTAATGTCGAGAGAAAAAAAATGGCTCAAATGGCCCTGAGCACTATGGGACTTAACAGCTATGGTCATCAGTCCCCTAGAACTTAGAACTACTTAAACCTAAGTAACCTAAGGACAGCACACAACACCCAGCCATCACGAGGCAGAGAAAATCCCTGACCCCGCCGGGAATCGAACCCGGGAACCCGGGCGTGGGAAGCGAGAACGCTACCGCACGACCACGAGATGCGGGCTAATGTCGAGAGAAGCAGTCGTTTATGTGGATAGATGACGTTATGCAGTCATTTGGGGAATGTGTAGCAGGATGTAATAATGTGTGTAACAGTAACTGTGGAACGTTTACCGTCAAATATTCCAATTGTGGAATAAATTCCTGACACATCTTCAAAATTTACGTACTAATTACCGGAAAGCAGAGTTGTAACAGTTTCACGGAGACAAATCATCAACGGGACCACAACCGTGAGTGATCTGCGAGAGGGATCCAACTTCAGAAGACGAAAAATGAGTTGTCAGAACTTTGGAGACTTGAGGTTGACATTGTAGTTGTTCAGTCACAGCTCTCGCGTGAACTGTTAGGCAGTTATAGCCAGCAACTCTCACGCCTGTAATGAACCAAAGGTGATGCTATCTGAACCTAACGGAATACATCTGCGACACTATCGGGAGTCATCTCCGCACCCACAAACTACACCGCTTCATGTGTTAAACGATGGTTCTCTCCCTTAAACTGCTTAGAGCTTTGTAATAGAATACTTGAAGCCACCATGTTTGGCGGGAAGCAAATAGGTCGTTGCCTGGAAGTCAGGCAACCCACACTGCTGCCATGCGTGACGTGTGGACTGGCGTCCTAGGTAATGTCCTGTTTGCAAAGCAACAGGCTTGAAAAACTCAGCAGTTACAATAAGAAAAAGAGCCGAATTTATTGCTAGCTTTACTGTTGTACAATTAAGCTGCATTAACGATCAGCAGTAGACATTACGATGAAGTCTCTCGTTTTTTATAACTTTTTGATGCTTTCGGGTGAACGTGCTTCAAGACCACAGAAAGCTGTAACCGACTTATCGTGCAAAAAAGAACACATTGACACCGGTGTGTCAGACCCACCATACTTGCTCCGGACACTGCGAGAGGGCTGTACAAGCTATGATCACACGCACGGCACAGCGGACACACCAGGAACCGCGGTGTTGGCCGTCGAATGGCGCTAGCTGCGCAGCATTTGTGCACCGCCGCCGTCAGTGTCAGCCAGTTTGCCGTGGCATTGCTCCATCGCAGTCTTTAACACTGGTAGCATGCCGCGACAGCGTGGACGTGAACCGTATGTGCAGTTGACGGACTTTGAGCGAGGGCTTATAGTGGGCATGCGGGAGGCCGGGTGGACGTACCGCCGAATTGCTCAACACGTGGGGCGTGAGGTCTCCACAGTACATCGATGTTGTCGCCAGTGGTCGGCGGAAGGTGCACGTGCCCGTCGACCTGGGACCGGACCGCAGCGACGCACGGATGCACGCCAAGACCGTAGGATCCTACGCAGTGCCGTAGGGGACCGCACCGCCACTTCCCAGCAAATTAGGGACACTGTTGCTCCTGGGGTATCGGCGAGGACCATTCGCAACCGTCTCCATGAAGCTGGGCTACGGTCCCGCACACCGTTAGGCCGTCTTCCGCTCACGCCCCAACATCGTGCAGCCCGCCTCCAGTGGTGTCGCTACAGGCGTGAATGGAGGGACGAATGGAGACGTGTCGTCTTCAGCGATGAGAGTCGCTTCTGCCTTGGTGCCAATGATGGTCGTATGCGTGTTTGGCGCCGTGCAGGTGAGCGCCACAATCAGGACTGCATACGACCGAGGCACACAGGGCCAACACCCGGCATCATGGTGTGGGGAGCGATCTCCTACACTGGCCGTACACCACTGGTGATCGTCGGGGGGACACTGAATAGTGCACAGTACATCCAAACCGTCATCGAACCCATCGTTCTACCATTCCTAGACCGGCAAGGGAACTTGCTGTTCCAACAGGACAATGCACGTCCGCATGTATCCCGTGCCACCCAACGTGCTCTAGAAGGTGTAAGTCAACTACCCTGGCCAGCAAGATCTCCGGATCTGTCCCCCATTGAGCTTGTTTGGGACTGGATGAAGCGTCGTCTCACGCGGTCTGCACGTCCAGCACGAACGCTGGTCCAACTGAGGCGCCAGGTGGAAATGGCATGGCAAGCCGTTTCACAGGACTACATCCAGCATCTCTACGATCGTCTCCATGGGAGAATAGCAGCCTGCATTGCTGCGAAAGGTGGATATACACTGTACTAGTGCCGACATTGTGCATGCTCTGTTGCCTGTGTCTATGTGCCTGTGGTTCTGTCAGTGTGATCATGTGGTGTATCTGACCCCAGGAATGTGTCAATAAAGTTTCCCCTTCCTGGGACAATGAATTCACGGTGTTCTTATTTCAATTTCCAGGAGTGTAGCTGCCCAGAGCGTGAAGAGTATAGATTCTCTAAATTAGAAGGAATGTAAATTGGGTGGTTTCCTGAACATTATGGTACTACTAGACTGTTACGCGTGTTAATGGAGAAAGTGGCCCAAAAAAAGAGAGAGAGACAGAACGAGTGTGGAGTCGCGTTATTTGAGTTTCACCGCAAATAGTTCTACCACAGTCAAGCAATATTACTTCTGATGCATTAGCATGTGGGTACCTACGTAATGTCTTCAGAAGCTAGGCGTTGTTTTACTCTATTCAAGAAATAAACTAAAAATATGAAAAGTCAGATACAATGCACACAGCTTTGCATACACGATGTAAAGCGACTTCATCTTTCATTCCATTAACAGCTACTTCAACAAAAGCGTCACATTTTGCCGGCAATGTAAGGTAAATTTTCGTAAACTGTATGGATTATGTGCCCGCCTCCGTATCTGAGCCGTCTTCGTCCAGTTCTGTTTCGAGAGGAAGTCGTAGCACACTGCATCGTGGTCACGATCTAAGGTTTGGCTCTTCATGCTGAGACTGTGTCGCCGTGTCTGTTTTCCTTTATTGCTGTGTGTGCCTCTGTGCGCGTCACATCGTCGTTCGTCTATCGGTGTTTGTTGTTAGTGTCTCTTTTGTGGTCGCAGCGTTAGGCCGCGCCATGATGCCTACCATGCTTTGCAGGAAAATCCGCCTAAAGGTACTGTAAGTCTCACTTTTTCCAAGTCCACGCGTCATATTCAGCCTGCGCCCATGAAGATTCGCGACTGTCTTATTGACAACATTTAGGTCACGACAGAAGATACACATGGCTCACTCTGGTTCAGATGCGTATATATTTCTTGTCAAGTTATTGGATCCCCTTCAGGCAGACAGGTTGAAACGTCCCCTTAGAAAAATTATATAAGACTGTGCTTAAACTGACACAGAATAATTTTAGCGCAACCCAATCTGACTTTCAGCGGTCGAGCCAGTTCTGAAACTATTCTCTCCACTCTGATGCTTGTATCTCAGAAACATGGCCTTTAAATGATTTGTTGAGTGGTACTTAAGTAAATAAATTAGTGAAATCAAAGTGAACTAGAAATTAGAATATAAATGGAAAACTTGGTTTAGTTTGGAGAGTTACATACTGGCACACAGCGAGCCGAACAGCAGAGACAATGACCGTGAAGTCAGCAAGTTCCACATAAGCGGGCGCTGTCGATTCAGCCGTCAGGGCATCGCCCGACCGGCTCACGTGTTTCTCAGTTGTCGCATGTGAGCAAAGGCCCTCACCTACATTCCAAGAGCCAATGACCGACGTTAAGAAGAATCTTCGAGAATCTTTTCAACGTGACAGAAGAGGCAATGGCCGTGAAGTCGTTCACCTCCAGTAAACTGAAGTGAATAAATACGCGAGACGCAGTGGGCCCGACAGATGAAGACGAGAGGAAGACGAAGGCGAAGACGGAGACGAAGACGGAGACGAGCGACGAAGAAGACGAAGAACAAGCGTAGCAGTTGTTTTAAGATAGTTTCGGTGCTGAAGATCGTCAGGCAAGAAGAGACTACATCATGCACAGACGCACCGAGTCCGCCGCTGTAATAGAATAGCAAGCAGCAGCCTCAGTGCCAGAAGAAGAAGTTAAAAGGTATTTTGAAGTCTGATTTTACATACCCGGGTGACTCGTGAGGACGGGAAGGAGACGGCCTCACTTCAGCAGTCACCTGTGAGCTGGGATAAAGACCTGACAGCCGAAGACTGGCAACCGGGAGTCCGTGGTTCGAGTCCGGGACACTGGCCTTCCCCCGCCGCGCCGCTCTGCTGGACGACGCACAACACACGCGGCCGCTTAGAGAAGAGAAACACTGGGACGCCACATTCAAGGTATCACCACCCGATGCACGACGTCGCTCGCAATAATTAAACGGGCCACCTCGCGCTGCGCGTCTCCGGTCAGCTGGGCGAGACGGCGACACGAGATACACACCGCTACGCGTAATCAGACGCCGCCGCCGCCGCCGCCGCCGCCGCTGCCGCAGCAGAAGGCTACGCAAACGACACAGCTGCCGCTCTCCGAACCAGAACGTCCAGTAAGATAACAGTTGTACGAAACTTTCAATAAAAGTTATCTTATGTAAAAATGATGTTTCATTCGACCTCATACCCGAGCCAAGGAAGAACCCACCCTGCCCACATTTTGTAAGAGAGAAAAGTTCATTTATTTAATATTTTCACCCTGACAGAATGCTTGAGAATGCTCATCCTGACAATTGACAGCATCAAAAGAGAAAACCCAGTTACATTGAGTGACAGAAGTGTCACATTTAGTAACCACAACTGTTACATTTGGTGTCAGAAGTGGGATCCTATGCTGTGTGATATCTGTTGCTGGCAGTGGACCTTCTGCATTAAATAAATCTTGGAACTCAACTAAAACTGCTTCTATCGTGTCTCTATCCTTCCCTTGCAAATGCTCAATCTTCTGGCGTAATGCGGTTTTATAGGCGTCTGGTTTCTGACCATCATTAATATCTGACCAAATGAAATCTTCTTCTTCAAAAGTACTGACTGTAGCTACTAATATTCCCTTATGCAACTCTTTGTCCTCCACTCCGAAATTGTCAATATGTACCGGTACTTTTCTATCTCCCTCAACGTCTTGAACCCGTACAACACTTCTACGTACAAAACAATGTGATACATCTAATTCCTCATTTTCCTCTAGTGGCTCTATTAGACATATTGTATCTGTAGGTACCTCGGGGTCAACGGTCATCCAGAGAAGTTTTCCTGAGCCAGATGGTATCTGATCCCGCGAATCAACCTTCAAGGACGTTGCACGCAGTGTAGTTGATTTCGCCTTCCGGTTAGGGAAATCTTGCGGCAGAGGGCCCTTTGCAGCGGTGTCACCTAGCTGAAACACTATTCCGCTAAGTTCTACAGTTTGCTGTCTGAGGTCAATTTTAGCGTGATGTTTATTCAGGAAATCCAACCCTAGGATCGCGTCGTACCCGTCAGTTATCTTTGTTACCACTTCTACATCTTCTTGAAATTGTACACCGTGAATATAGAAAATCAATTATGTACATCCTAATGACTTCACTGTACCTCTTCCTACTCCACTCAATCTATACCTTGGAGGGTCATATTTCTTTTCTCCTATACATTCATTACTCACTATTGATACGTTTGCGCCTGTATCCACCAGTATCCTTGCCTCTTTATCCCGTATGGTAGCAGATAACCAGCATTCCGCCTTCACATTCGCCTTAATGGCATGAAATTTTATTGGGAACGCCTGGCGGCGGTTCCGACATTCCCGTTTGAGTTTAACTGATTTCTATTACCAAAAACTTTCTTAGACCTGCATTCCTTGAATGTGTGACCTATTCTTTGACAATTAGTGCATTGAGGTTGTCTGCAGTTTTTTGCTATATGGCCTTGTCGATCGCACCTAAAACATCGTACTCCTGCTGAAAATACATTTCGCTTCTCCTTGTATCTGGTGGCAATGTCAATTTCTTCAAAAGCTGTCGCCACAGATACAGCTTCTGCTAAATTCTTAGGAAACTCTGCCCTGACACGATGGGACGTTTCAGGAGGTAACCCACGTAAAAATGTATCCAGAGCTCTATTTTCTGCCTCTTGTAAAATAACTCTATTTGCTTCATCACTAGTTGTCAACTGATAGGTGTTAATATTAACTTTTCTAATCCTATCTACAAAGCTTTCTAACGACTCGTTTTGCCTCTGAGTGATAGTGTTTAACTGTTCCCTATAAAATCTACAGCTGTTCTGTTTTTGAAAACGTTTAAGTAATCCTTTCTTCAATTCCTCAAATGTTGGAGCATTCCGTAATTCTTCATGGTATAATACGTGTGCTTTAGCCTCTCCTAGCAATCTTAACTTTGTCATTTGTAAGAGCTGTTCATCTGACCATGATCCTAACTTTGCAGCTGCTACTAAATCATCAAAAAAGGCTGTTATGTCTTCGCCTGGTTTACCTGAAAAAGGAGTTACCAAGGCTGCTGCTGAGGAATCTAGGGTAGGAGGGACTGAACTGGTTTGCCTAACCTCACACAACTGTTTAAATAATGCATTATTATCATTTTTAAGCTGTGCTATTTGATTAACTAAGCTCTGAATAGCTTCCTCAGTTGAAACCGCTTGTGGTGCTGACTCTGACTTTGTACGATTTCGTGTCATCATTTTACAAACTGTTAGTTACACAATCTTACCACACTGAATGAAAAAGAAGTTTAAATATTTTCGACAAACTCTTAAAATTATGAGAGAGAATACACTTCTAAATAAAGAAAATATTACGACTGCTATGCAAACCTCTATCCTTTCACACATTAAACAATACTAACTGTGGACCGTTAGTGACTGTCATTCACACCTCATATTGAGCCAAGGGTTTTTCTCTGACACCAAATGTAACAGTTGTGTTACTAAATGTGACACTTCTGTCACTCAATGTAACTGGGTTTTCTCTTTTGATGCTGTCAATTGTCAGGATGAGCATTCTCAAGCATTCTGTCAGGGTGAAAATATTAAATAAATGAACTTTTCTCTCTTACAAAATGTGGGCAGGGTGGGTTCTTCCTTGGCTCGGGTATGAGGTCGAATGAAACATCATTTTTACATAAGATAACTTTTATTGAAAGTTTCGTACAACTGTTATCTTACTGGACGTTCTGGTTCGGGGAGCGGCAGCCGTGTCGTTTGCGTAGCCTTCTGCTGCGGCAGCGGCGGCGGCGGCGGTGGCGGCGGCGGCGGCGGCGGCGGCGTCTGATTACGCGTAGCGGTGTGTATCTCGTGTCGCCGTCTCGCCCAGCTGACCAGAGACGCGCAGCGCGAGGTGGCCCGTTTAATTATTGCGAGCGACGTCGTGCATCGGGTGGTGATACCTTGAATGTGGCGTCCCAGTGTTTCTCTTCTCTAAGCGGCCGCGTGTGTTGTGCGTCGTCCAGCAGAGCGGCGCGGCGGGGGAAGGCCAGTGTCCCGGACTCGAACCACGGACTCCCGGTTGCCAGTCTTCGGCTGTCAGGTCTTTATCCCAGCTCACAGGTGACTGCTGAAGTGAGGCCGTCTCCTTCCCGTCCTCACGAGTCACCCGGGTATGTAAAATCAGACTTCAAAATACCTTTTAACTTCTTCTTCTGGCACTGAGGCTGCTGCTTGCTATTCTATTACAGCGGCGGACTCGGTGCGTCTGTGCATGATGTAGTCTCTTCTTGCCTGACGATCTTCAGCACCGAAACTATCTTAAAACAACTGCTACGCTTCTTCTTCGTCTTCTTCGTCGCTCGTCTCCGTCTTCGTCTCCGTCTTCGCCTTCGTCTTCCTCTCGTCTTCATCTGTCGGGCCCACTGCGTCTCGCGTATTTATTCACTTCAGTTTACTGGAGGTGAACGACTTCACGGCCATTGCCTCTTCTGTCACGTTGAAAAGATTCTCGAAGATTCTTCTTAACGTCGGTCATTGGCTCTTGGAATGTAGGTGAGGGCCTTTGCTCACATGCGACAACTGAGAAACACGTGAGCCTGTAACCTCCCCCTCACTTACCGACCTTAATGACAGTGAAAGATGAAACCGCGTGTACCTAATGGGAGTTTTGGAAAAGCAATCGTCACCGAAGTTAAGCTGTCGGTAAAGAGGGAGGAAAGGGTTACATCTAAATGAAAGGAAATGTGCTAATGAAACTGGTGGAAATTAATTTTGGAAAGGGGTAAAGTTAATAAAGAAAGTAAATGTGCAGCCGTTACGTTAACAATTAACTAGCGGTAATTAGGTATTTGAGATTTGGGGGAAATCACAGTCGCCAGTCCTAAGGACAACTACTACAATAACTGAAAAAGAAAGGTTATTGCACATATAATTAGCACTAGAAGCGTGGCAACTGAAGGTTGACACGTGTAGTGTGAAAACTGAAAGTTTGTCAGAAGTAATAAATTTCGCTACACCCTGACTTAATTTAGCAAAGAATTAATAAAACCGGAAAATCGAAAGTTAATTTAGTGACTGAAGTTAATAGTGAGCTTTCTTTCTGAAGCACATCGAAATTCAGTAAAATACGGTTAGTCTTGGACTACCTCAACAATCATTTCAAAAAACTACTTGAATCTACGCAATTTGGAAATAAGAGATTTAACTTTGAACTTGAATTAAATGATTCTGAACAATTAACAATAGTAAAATTTAGTACGTACCAAGCTGAGCTGCAGTCACAGGTAAGCTAAAATACGATAACAAAACTCGCACTCTTAATTTGTGCTTGTGTAATCTGAATATTGTAGCCAGCTAACTGAACTTTGAAATTAAAGCAGTGAAATAGAATTAGCTATATTACTTTAGTGCTGGCGTTTAAATTTCAACGACACTCGGGTTCATTTCGGAAAAGGAAGGGACCCTGCTTGGTAATGCAATTGGGACAATGAGCAACAAAGGTTCATGCTAAGTTGCTGTTATTATAGTTTCGAAAATGTACAGTTTGAAAAGCTGAGGTCTGCCATACAGTTCTAAAACTTTACTTGCTTCCAGTCTTCCTTTATGGTTGATTGAAGGTTTGAAGCCGTCGATCGAGGAGGTGGCGACAGTCACTCATTGTCGGCCGTCGCTGTTGCAGAAGCTGGATGTTGGCGCGCCTTCTTCTCGACACGGTCACCAGACGAAACGGGCTCTTGATGTGCGCTAGTTAATGTTTCCCGTCCGCGACACCATGTCAGAAACTATCATCGCAAGTCGAGCGCAATTACATGCTGCCAAACCCCGAAAGCGCGGCAACTCGCGGGAGCGTCACACAACACACCTGCTCCACTCGCTACTCCCGCCAGACTCCTTCCCCCAGCCCGCGCTCCACGCGGCAGTGTTAACACTACCAAAGATCCTACACACTTTGATTCTTCACACGACCTATCGACGTAATCGTTCGATAGCAGTTTTCCCTAGGCAAGACCCAGCGTAAAAATACAAATAATATTTACGAAACAAACCAATTATACATCGACATAAATGCATAAATATACAAATAGTAAAACAATTACAATATACAAAGAGACAGAAATGTCATATCTTGAGGTAACAAAGCAAGGAAAAAAATAGTACAATAGATGGAAATAGAAGGATATGCATTTCCGGCGTTACACGTGCCCCACATTGTCTGAGGATGTTCGTGTAACGTAAACAGACTCAGAAAATGTCCCAAAAAAGAAACAGCGGAAATGCATATGCTCAAAACATCAAAAAAATTTAGCATTCGTCTAATTAATCATAAACCAAATTTTAGACAATAATAATTGAGTGGAGACACTCCTAATCTTATTCCACTCTGTCATCTTGCACAAAATAAAACAGGTTGACAACATATCAAAATTCATAGAAAACATAGAAAATGGTTTAGCTATTCCAAAATCATTAAAATTCGTAACACTATAAAAAATGGAATACTATTTGCAAAATTGATCAGAGTACATGGTCATAAAAAACAGGTATATCAAAATACGCAAACTAATAATTAATTACATAGTTTACACAATTTTATGTAACCTTTTCATAATTAATATTCTCGTCATGTCCAATTACTCTAAACAAGAAAATAATATACAGCAGATAAAATAAAACATAAATATTGACAGCAGAATTCTTTCACATCAGCTGTCCGGGAAGAAAAGCAACTCCACATTCCGTACTCGGGAGTACAAAGAATGCCGACAGCGGAACAAGAGCCGACAGCGACACAAGAGCCGACAGCGGCTCCGTCTTTCCATTATTGTTGCGCCCGCCGGTGCGGCACGCTTGATCTCACTCCCCCTTGTAACGGCGTTTCCAGAACGTCCGTTTGACTGAATTCTTTCGGAAAAACTCACTCCCGAGTAATCTCAAGGAGTCCATAAACACTATCACAGCGGATAACTCAACACTGTCCATCATGACACGCATGTACTAGCCTGAAACTTAAAACAGCGTCTAAGTACATCGGCAATGACTAATGAAACACACATTCATGAAATCTGACAGCTAGTTATAAAATCATATTTACATTGCTTAATCTACTGTGACTCAGCTGAAAACTTAAACTAGCAGCTTGGATTTTTCAGATGATTACTAATCAGTTACTCTTAAATCATTTAGTCAAAATTAATTACTTATTAATTACAACTTCTTTAATGACCTCTAGGTCAGGCAAAAGCATCGTAACATGGCACATCCTTAAATCTTACACTCTATATTTACATACTGTACAAATTACCCATTGTGTGGTATTAATCGATCCTAGGTTGGTACAATTTCAAGTCTACAATATTCCGTATACCTAATCGTTTTCCAGAGCTTGGATACTCTAAGCAATAAGCATTTGTGTGAGGTATACCAATGACTTTATATGGTCCATTATAAACAAACTTAAATTTAGAGATTTCATTGTCTATCTCGCTCGATTTCTCATGAGCTTTTACAAGTACTAAGTCTCCGATTGCAAACTTAGCAAAACGCGCTTTAGCGTCATGACGATGTATGCGAGCATCGGCTTTTAGCTTCATTACTTCTCGCAAACGATCTTTTTTCACACCAATACTAATGTCAATCCGTGGAGGGAATTTGATTATCTCTTCCAATTCACTTTCTACACTGTCAATGCCGAGATTCCTCACATTACAGTAGTTCAAATTCATTCCTACGTCAATGTCATCCGGCCAGTTAACAATGTGTATAGACTGGTATTGCTTATGCACACCGTCTCCTGCCTCGTCAAAACTAACTATTATCGTTTTATCTTGTGATGTACATGTCAAAGTTTTGCTTTCGCAATTAATCACTGAACGGTACTTTAATAGCCAATCTAACCCGATAATTACTTCCGTAGTCAAGTCTGGCACGACGACAAACTCTTGTTCAAATCGTGCCCCACATATTTCGAAGTTGACAAAAATCTGTTTTGTGACCGGTTTACTGGCCTTCCCAGTAGCACCGATAATTTTCACTCCTGCTACTGGCATAACTACGATGCCAGGTCTGTCTTTCAGTAACTCAAATATTTTCCCAGATACAGCACTCAATTCTGCACCGGTGTCAATCAACACGTTTAGTTGTAGGTCATGCATATTAACAGACACTACTATCTGTCTACACTTGTCCTCGGCTGTCTCTTTATTTTCCCACAGTAAATCCTCGTCTATATCCAGGTCATTCCAGAAAAAACCATCCGGCTTTGACCCTAAATCCGGCTTATCTGGCGGCTTTTTCAGCCTCTGTTCACATACAGTTTTAATTTCAACACGTTTGTCCTGAGGCTTAGCCTGTAGCTTCGCCTCCAATACCGAAACCTTTTCCTGTAACTCGTCAACTAGTGAGTGTTGCTTTGCTATCAATTCATTAATCGTCACCTTCGTTGATTCCACTTTGGTCAGATTAATCTCATCCGCCAATCTACCTGGAGGAATGTGTCCAGTAGTTTCTGCAATTACTTCCGCTAGATCTGCGCAACCCACACTGCTATCGTCTGACCGTATAATGTCAGCTCTAACCTCATACACGTTGTAATCTATGTGCTTTTCTACCAATCGTGTCCGGCTATCACTAAAATTTTCGCAATCTTTCTCCTTAATACTCTCGCAATGTTTAAACTGGAGGTTTGCGTCGGATGGGTCGGTTACTTCTACCACTGAAACTTTCGGTAAGGTCTGCCGGTTAGGGCCAGAACTTTCCGTTACTACTTCAACATCTAACTCCTGCGGGACGAAACACGACGAATCTTGCTCGTGCTCCCCCTTAACATCAACTATTTCTAGTAAAGTCTGCCGATTAGGGCCAGAACTTTCTATCATTTCACAAACACTATCTTCCTACGGGACGAGACGCGGAAAATCCTGCACGCGCTCCCCATAAACACTTCTCCCATACAGACCCCTATAATCTCTTAGTTCGTCGTATAAGCGACCGAACTGCCTTAACCAGACCTCATCCCTCTTTGCATCCCCTCGCTCGATGACGGACGTGTTATCCGACATCTGATCTTCTCTCAACAATTGCGAATCATTCTTAAACTCAATCTCCAGTTCCGCTGTGGGTATTACAGCTGCCACTTTATGATCGATTTCCGGAACACTACTTAAATTGTTCTCACTGACAGCGAATGTATTTTCTACTGCCGTGTATACAGCTGATCTACTACTTGTGGGCGCACTCTTTTCTCTTAACACTGGCACACTCTCCCGCCGTTGATTATTCCATACGGAATTTTCATAACGGCGACACCTGGGTTTTCTCTTGTTATTGGGCCGCCAAAATTTCTCCACGCCCGCTCGGCCCCTCACCGGCGCGGCTAATGGTTTCCCTGTCTCGTCCCAGCAGATACGCTCCCCGGATGCTGCTGAGGCGGCTGATCACACCCTCTGGCGTTATTACTATTCTGTGAAGCCCGTATCACGTTAGTATGACACTGGTTTCTGTCATTCCTGTTATTATTTGCATTGTACCGATTGTTATTACCGTCCGAACCATTACAGTTATTGCTGCGGTATGCATTATTCCAATGGTTATCATTGTTGTGGTTGCTGTGGTACTCGTTGTTGTTACCACGGCCTCTACCACTGTCGCGATTATTGCGCCAATTGTCCTCGTCCTCAACTCTTTCCAGGAAATCATTCACTGTCCTATAATTGCTTCCTACGTAGCGTTTTGTATCATCTGGAAGCTTCTTGTAGAGTTCCCAGACTATTTCGGATTCCGTGCGGCGATCACGCAAATATTCCAACTTGCGGATCCAGCCCTCACAAAACTCCTTCATCGAGCCGCGCGAATTCGCATCGAAGGGCCTCGATACGACAAATTCGCGCCAAACACTTTGCTGTTTTTGCTCTGACCAGTATTCAGCCAGAAACAAATTTTTAAACTCGTCAAAAGTCAGGTTCGTAATGTTGAGGTTTAAGCCCCAACGCTTGGCATCACCAGCCAGCACATCAATAACCGCATTAATTTTTCTCTCATTAGTCCATGATCTGGGTAAAACTCTTTCACAATTTTTAATGAAATCCGTCGCGTGTATACCGCCTTTTTTCAAGGGGTCGAACCGCTCCTCTTTCGTCAACAATTCCGAACTATGTGCACAGATTGGCACATAGCTCTGTTTTTCGTCAAGTTTCTTTTCTAATTCCGACACTCTCGTAATTACTTGGCAAGTGGTTGTCGCAAGCGTTTCCACTTCCCTCTTTTTCTCTTCGCAGGTATTAGCCTGCTCCCTCACTTTAGTGTCTACTTCGGACACTAAAGCCTTTAAAGTTTCCACCTTCTGTTGATCCTCTTTTTTCACTAATTGAATTTGTTCCGTCACCTTATTCTCGATGATCGGAGCAACTGCTTCTCCTACACTTTTCTCGATTCTGCTAATTTCGGAATCAAAACGAGTATTTATGCTCGCAATTTCCGCCTGAACGCCTATCATTTCCTGTTTAAGATTACCGATTTCGGTATTAATTACAACAATATCTTCTTTGATTTTATCAACTTTTGTATTAACAACTCCAACATTGTTGTTAACAACGTTAATAGCTTTGTTCTGATTGTCTAGCTTGGCCGATTGACTCTTGATTTCGTTAATCAAAACATTTAATAAATCAGTTAAACTCCCGGAAACTACCGGTTCCACTTCCGTAGCGGCTTCCTCTTTAATTGTCCCCCCGTATTCGTCATAAAGGGATTCAGGTTTGATTTTCACTTCCGATTCCGAAACATTTTCTAAAGTTTGGAATTCCATTTCTGCTCTTTGTTGCGTTTCGGCGGTCGCGTCTTTCATGCTAGCCGCCTGCCCCTGAACAATGGGTACCGCGGTGCGCGTTTCCCACTGTTCGACCGATTGTTCCGTATCCAAGTCTACCAAATTTTGGCAATTGTTGCCTTCACTCATTTTAATAATTTTCAATATAAATGCCAAATCTCAAATATAATTAGGATTACTCCCACTACTTATTCTCGCTGACGTAACGGCCTGTACGTAACCAATACTTTGTTACGAGATTTGCACAATGCAAAATTCGTGTCCAGAACAACCTCAAATCTGAAGATTGTCCTGTCACGGTCGCCACGTGTAACCTCCCCCTCACTTACCGACCTTAATGACAGTGAAAGATGAAACCGCGTGTACCTAATGGGAGTTTTGGAAAAGCAATCGTCACCGAAGTTAACCTGTCGGTAAAGAGGGAGGAAAGGGTTACATCTAAATGAAAGGAAATGTGCTAATGAAACTGGTGGAAATTAATTTTGAAAAGGGGTAAAGTTAATAAAGAAAGTAAATGTGCAGCCGTTACGTTAACAATTAACTAGCGGTAATTAGGTATTTGAGATTTGGGGGAAATCACAGTCGCCAGTCCTAAGGACAATTACTAAAGTAACTGAAAAAGAAAGGTTATTACACATATAATTAGCACTAGAAGCGTGGCAACTGAAGGTTGACACGTGTAGTGTGAAAACTGAAAGTTTGTCAGAAGTAATAAATTTCGCTACACCCTGACTTAATTTAGCAAAGAATTAATAAAACCGGAAAATCGAAAGTTAATTTAGTGACTGAAGTTAATAGTGAGCTTTCTTTCTGAAGCACATCGAAATTCATTAAAATACGGTTAGTCTTGGACTACCTCAACAATCATTTCAAAAAACTACTTGAATCTACGCAATTTGGAAATAAGAGATTTAACTTTGAACTTGAATTAAATGATTCTGAACAATTAACAATAGTAAAATTTAGTACGTACCAAGCTGAGCTGCAGTCACAGGTAAGCTAAAATACGATAACAAAACTCGCACTCTTAATTTGTGCTTGTGTAATCTGAATATTGTAGCCAGCTAACTGAACTTTGAAATTAAAGCAGTGAAATAGAATTAGCTATATTACTTTAGTGCTGGCGTTTAAATTTCAACGACACTCGGGTTCATTTCGGAAAAGGAAGGGACCCTGCTTGGTAATGCAATTGGGACAATGAGCAACAAAGGTTCATGCTAAGTTGCTGTTATTATAGTTTCGAAAATGGTGCAGTTTGAAAAGCTGAGGTCTGCCATACAGTTCTAAAACTTTACTTGCTTCCAGTCTTCCTTGATGGTTGATTGAAGGTTTGAAGCCGTCGATCGAGGAGGTGGCGACAGTCACTCATTGTCGGCCGTCGCTGTTGCAGAAGCTGGATGTTGGCGCGCCTTCTTCTCGACACGGTCACCAGACGAAACGGGCTCTTGATGTGCGCTAGTTAATGTTTCCCGTCCGCGACACCATGTCAGAAACTATCATCGCAAGTCGAGCGCAATTACATGCTGCCAAACCCCGAAAGCGCGGCAACTCGCGGGAGCGTCACACAACACACCTGCTCCACTCGCTACTCCCGCCAGACTCCTTCCCCCAGCCCGCGCTCCACGCTGCAGAGTTAACACTACCAAAGTTCCTACACACTTTGATTCTTCACACGACCTATCGACGTAATCGTTCGATAGCAGTTTTCCCTAGGCAAGACCCAGCGTAAAAATACAAATAATATTTACGAAACAAACCAATTATACATCGACATAAATGCATAAATATACAAATAGTAAAACAATTACAATATACAAAGAGACAGAAATGTCATATCTTGAGGTAACAAAGCAAGGAAAAAAATAGTACAATAGATGGAAATAGGAGGATATGCATTTCCGGCGTTACAAGCCGGTCGGGCGATGCCCTGACGGCTGAATCGACAGCGCCCGCTTATGTGGAACTTGCTGACTTCACGGTCATTGTCTCTGCTGTTCGGCCCGCTGTGTGCCAGTATGTAACTCTCCAAACTAAACCAAGTTTTCCATTTATATTCTAATTTCTAGTTCACTTTGATTTCACTAATTTATTTGCTTAAGTACCACTCAACATTCCTCCACCCTTCGGAGAAATTCGCCCTCGAATTTACCACTCAACAGATTAAACAGATTGTTGAGTTGACGTTTTAAACTCGTTTATTTATTTTTTGCATGCTGACGATAAACCAGATGAACATGAGCAATAAGTCATTTATTCGATGATTTGCTTCATCAAATAATCAATAGTTTGATGTGCTGTATGGGAGTTGGCATCCTCATGATGGAGAATGAGCTGTTCTCTGATCCTCTACAGCGATGGTCATGACATGTCAAATGTAGCCATATCAATTACCGATAATTTTCTTGCAAGGCCCTCACTAACAAACACTTTTGTCGGTTTCTTTTTAAATAAGTCAACAAAAGTAAGTTATTAGACGATAAAGGACGGCATGAAACATCATTCATTAGCCATATGGCATTTCATAATGCAGTAAAAATTCCCTCAATTCTAAAGAAAGACGCTTGTCATAATCAGTTGTGCAGATGTAAGCGTGTCGTATTTGCGATGCTTTCTACAAAGGTATGTCAAAAGTGAGGATAATGGCTTCCCTTTTTTTTCTTTTCTACCTGTGCCTCTGAAAAGGCACGCACTCTAATGGCTTGTTCTCCAGGTGTCTGACACAGGTGGGTGCCCACGACGCATGTGCAGGTGGTCACTTAACTTTCTTACGGAAATATTTATGACAGCAGTTTCGGCTACATTGACAGTCTCATATGAAAATTTCACAGGTCGAAAATTATGTTACAAATGCGTAGAAACAAAATCCTATGAATATAACAGTGTGCAAAAACTTTTCGCCTGCATTGTGATACATTCACGCATTTACACACATTTCATAACTCTTAAAGTACGATTCTCGGTTTCCAACATCCTTTTTCACAAGTCAGAGTCCCTAAACACTACTCCTTATTCCTTACCTTATTACACATATACATATTCATCAACACGTCTTCAACAATCCATCATAATAAATACATATCATAATAAACATTCCTCAACAGCAGAATACACATCGTTGTTGTAATAATAACATCGTAACACCTCAGTCAAATCTCAAAACGTCGTAGCTTTCTGCAATAATTTCAAAACCTAAAGAGAATTCTCTGCTCATTTCAATAGTGTCATCTACCTCAAACGTACTTAAAAATCATTCTCCCTCACCAAATACATCATTCAAAGCTCTCATAGTATCACAATGGTTCTGAAAAATATGAAGGGTTCACACAGTACAGACAAAATACAATTTCATAAGTGTGAAGTTATCCAGCTGTGTAATTGCGTATACATCTGTCTCTGACGTAGTAAAAAAATTTGTCTCTCTCAGTTAAATGATCAGATAGCTGTGTAATTTATGTATTAGAGAAATATGGTACCGATGTGTAAAGTTGTATAAGCAAATACCATATTAGCTAGGGCTCCTTGTGCTTGCCAAACACATGATACACAAAGTAAGCGTGTACCCACCTGAGGATTAATGTAATTATACCCTCAAGTGTTACAAGGTTAATTTAGCTTTATGGTTCCCAGGTTCCCTTCACCCATTGCGATGGAAATACCGGCATGGTACTTCGTGCTAATGCGGAAGTCGAATACTCAGGATGGTAACGTCTCAGATGAATCCTCCACCCTTTCCCACCTCCCAGGAACGATTCAGTCTGAGGGTGTTTCTCCCCACACTGAGTATCGGTTTTTCTGATGAGATGCTGTATAGAATCTGATTGACGCAGTGTAAATGTGATGCTGTATAGTATCTGATTGATTCTGGTATTACCCTCTCTCCCGTGAATCCACTGGAATCGAGAAGGTTCCTTCGATATTCCCTGAGGTGTGTATGTTGTAGGGCCCGATAGTGTCTCAACGGATTCTCCTATGATGCCTAGGCTCACATATTCCTTACAGCCTTTTTTGTCCCCCTTCTTGAGGAAACTTTGCAACAGGTCCCTAAAGATAATTTACCAGGTGACACTGCAGAGCGGGAAATACTGGCTGATAGCTCACGCGTTCTACTGTCTGCTTCCTCTTCAGTCCGTCAATCGGATGCATACATCCCATATCCAATCGGGTGGGGCGCGGAAATTCCTTCCTCTTCACCAGACCTAGATGTTACACACGATCTCCCCACGTTACAGAGTGCGGAGACTAGGTTGCTCCAGAGACGCACTAAACAATGTTTTCAGCCTTAACATGCAATGACTCGCCATACGAAGATGCACAGAGAATGTGGGGACCCTTTGACCTCCGATTGGCCCATGGAGTCCGCCAAGTGTTACGATACATCATTTCCATATCGTCTTTTGTTGGTGACTTCGAGTTATTTTCTGAAGATAACGGACGCAGGCATATACCTTTTTTACTCTGAATGTAAACAGGATCAGTACTGAACTCCGTTTCGTAGTGTTGCGTCAATTTATAGATTATTCAACTGCTGATATCGTGTTTTTGTAAGATGTGCGCTTAATAGTTTCCTACGTTTTCTACGTTTTTTAATATCACGTCTGAACTTTCAACTGGGCTTGTATTGTTTTACAGGAAGGGATTACCGAAATCTAGTATCGAGATGCTTGAAAACGGTCGGGGCATTGGCTGTAACTTTTACGATATTACTTTAATTCTGCTTCATGCCGCATCCGGATTTGGCCATTCTTTGATCGTTCGCGTTTTCACAATGAAAAACCAGTATATTTAGTTTCTAAAAATGCACAGAGAGCTCTGCTAGGTGGGGATTTCAGTTTCATGCGGGAATTTAATGATTTAATGAGCTCACTGGGATAATACGATGCTTGGATCTGCAAATATCCTACCCTTGTCAAGTGTACACACTATACAACCATCTCCAACAGCAGGCTTGACCATTTTATCGTTCTGATTCATTATGTGGGTAACTATTGGCGATATCCCTCAATCTTCATTGATCACTGTGTCGTAGATGTAAGTTTCAGTCATGTGCAACAATCAGCACCTCTAACATTCCTCCTGGATGCTAAATATAACACCTTTAAGAGGAACTTCATCTCGACGGTGTTATTAATAACATATGGGATAACATCATTAGTAACAAGGGGCACTGTAAACGATTATGTAACACGACCTTTACAGACGCTCACGTGATGACGTCACACCAAGACATATCGCGCACGATTTTTATGCAGTACCTGCACCGGCTACGGTGTTGCCTAGTGATTTACTACTTCTCTGGATACTAAAGTCATTCTCATATTAAACGCTGAATTTTTAGGTGGCTTTCACCGAGGTGACATCTATGATTTTACTTTTTATTCACCCTCACATAAATTACCGTTATTAGATGACCTCCCTAAAGACTGTTAGGTGCACATTTGGCCGCTTGGGAGGCAACACTATAAAGTTTCTAGTAGATGACGTTTTGCGGGGGACTGTGATACCAGCCTCTTTCAAGGTTGCCAAGATCGTCTTAAGGGGCTCCGGAACGCCCTATACTTGCTATGTTAAAATAACGCTTATAAATTACATCTTTCCTCACAAAGTATTTGAGGTAGGAAGTTGAACTTTTTACAGATTATTTATTGGAATATGGGCTACAACTTAACACAGGGATTTTACAAAATTTTATTTCAGTTATTAAAGATGATTTTTTTTTCAATTGTAATGAAAATTCACAACATTTTTTTGCAATTTTTTATTTACATATTCAAAAATATACAGTTTTTTGGAAAACGGCTGTGTTAAATTATGCAGAAGGTACTGTGTAACATTTACTGAAAGTTTGAAACAAATATGTTTGGAATATCCTTAGAAAACATGTAATTAGTATGAGAAAATAAAAGTTTTGGGAATCGAGCGACAAAGATTGGATTAACTTTTTAGTGCATTCCAGGTCCATAGGGCGGATTATCTTCATCCTCTGCCAACTCCTCCTCCAGTTTCCTCTTGTTCCTCCTCCTGTTTACTCTTGCTTGTATTTCTAGACTCTTTACAGCCCTGTCTGCAGCCCGAAGGCGTTCCTTGTCTAAAGCAAGCATCGCTCGTACCATGTTAGAACCTATCTTCATTCCCATATTTCTAAATACCTTGCACCTTACAATGTTGCCATCATTAAAAGTCGCAACAGCATCATACACACCAAAGAGAAGTGTTTCTATTCCAACAAATACAGTCTTGGGGATTCTCGACCATATAACACTATTTACACTTTCATTGGGGTTTTGAGTTTTTTCGTGAATACACTTTTTCAACAGTTCAGGTGCTGCTAAGTCTCAGAAAATAGGTTTTATCACCTCCATTATTGCATGAGGCAGACTATGCTTATGAGTGTACACTTCACCAGTTAGCAATCCTTTGTTATATTTACACCAACTGTCTTCTTCTTTGGGACACAAGCTATGTTGGGGATTTTCATCGGTTGAAAAAGTATGAAAAAAAGAGCCCAAACAGCCTTCTTCATTTCGTTGACACTTAGTGTATTTTGCCTAATAGCCATTCCAAAATAGTTCTGTATTTTGTCAATTACACTGTCAGTTAACCTTCCCTTCCCATCCAACCCTTTACCATCACTGAGTTTTTGTTTTTTGTACGAAGCTTTCAGTCGCCGAAGTCTTGTTCCCATTCGCTTCTGTACGTGTCCAATACACTCACATTTCTGCACTACAACATCATCACCATAGGGCTTCAGTCCTTGAACATGTTTGAAACTTTTAGAATCACCGTCACCAAGGTAATTAACATATCGCACAGCGCCACAGTGGGTCACGCCCATGTAGAACACATTTCAAAAAAAATTTAAAAATAGTTGTAGTCTTCGGAATTGAATAAATTATATATCTATTAAAAGGTAATAGTCTGCATTCTCAGAAAACGCAAAAAAGTAAAAAGTTAACTTTTCATGATTTTGAGCCTTTCCGGAGCCCCTTAAGCCTGAAAACAACTGGATGTTAATATACTGAAAAATTCCGCCCGATAACAGTCCTTGATTTTTTATGTGATTACTCTGCTATTCACAATAAAGTGCCTGGCAGACGGTTCAATGAACCACCTTCAAGCTGTCTCTCTACCGTTCCACTCTCGAACGGCGCGCGGGAATAACGAGTACTTAAATTTTTCCGTGAGAGCCCTAATTTCTGTTATTTTATTGTGATGATCATTTATCTCTAAGTAGGTGGGTGCTAACAGAATGTTTTCGCAACCAGAGGGAAAAACTGGTGATTGAAATTTAGTGAGAAGATCTCGTCGTTTTAATGACTGCCACTCAAATTCACGGATCATGTCTGTGGCACTATCTCCCCTATTTCGCAATAATACAAAAAGTGCTGCCCTTCTTTGTACTTTTTCGATGTCATCCGTCAGTCCCACACGATGCGGATCCCACACCGCACATCAATACTCCAGAATATGGCGGACAAGCGTGGTGTAAGCAGTCTCTTTAGTAGACCTGTTGCACCTTCTAAGTGTTCTGCCAATGAATCGCAGTCTTTGGTTTGCTCTACCCACAACATTATCTAAATGATTGTTCCAATTTATGGTATTTGTAATTGTAATCCCTAGGTATTTAGTTGAATTTACAGCCTTCAGATTTGTGTGACTTATCACCTAACCGAAATTTAACGGATTTTTTTAGTACTCATGTAAACAATTTCACACTTTCCTTTATTCAGGGCCAATTGCCACTTTTCACACCACACAGATATCTAATTCATGTTCCAGTCTGTTTTGCTCATATGATGACTTTACAAGACGGTAAATGACAGCATCATCTGCAAACAGTCTAAGAGAGCTACTCAAATTGTCTCCTATGTCGTTAATATAGATCAGGAACAATAAAGTGTCATTAAAACTTCCTTGGGGAACGCCGGATATTACTTCTGTTTTTCTCGATGACTTTCAGTCTATTACTACGATCTGTGACCTTTCTGACAGGAAATCACGAATCCAGTTGCACAACTGAGGCGATATTCATAAGCACGCAGTTTGGTTAGAAGACGCCTGTGAGGAACGGTGTCGAAAGCCTTGGTGTGACTTGAGCAATTCTCCAGTCTTTAGGTACGGATCTTACTGTGAGCGAGCGGTTGTATATAATTGCTAAATATGGAGCTATTTTATCAGCATACTCTGGAAGGAACTGGCTGGTATACAATCAGAACCAGACGCTTTGCACTTATTAAGTAACCTGCTTTGCTACACCGATGATATCTACTTCTATGTTTCTCATCTTAGCAGATGTTCTTGATTGGAATTCAGGAATATTTACTTCGTCTTCGTTGGTGAAAGAGTTTCGGAAAACCGTGTTTAATAACTCTGCTTTAGTGGCTCTGTCATCAGTGACTTAACCTTTGTTATCGCGCAGTGAAGGTACTGATTGCGTGTTGCCACTGGTGTGCCTTATGCATGACCAGTATCTCGTTAGGTTTTCCGTCAGATTCCGAGACAGAGCTTCGTTGTGGAAATTATTAAAAGCATCTCACATTGAAGTATGTGCTATATTTCAAACTTCTGCAAAACTTTGGCAATCTTGGGGATATTGCGTTCTTTTAAATTTGGCATGCTTTCTTCGTTGCTTCTGCAACAGCGATATGAACCATTTTGTGTACCATGGAGGATCAGTGCCATCACTTACTAATTTATGTGGTATATATCTCTCAATTGCTGTCGATACTATTTCTTTGAAATCATATCACATCTTTTGAACGCTTACATGATCAGATCGCAAGGAGTTAAGACTCTCTTAAAAATTCTTTAAGAACATTTTTATCAGCTTTTTTAAATAGATATACTTTGCCGTTTCTTTTTGATGGTTGTGGGTGTTACGCTATTCAGCCTAGCAGCAACTGCTTTGTGGTCGCTAATCCCTGTATTCTTATGAAACTCCGCATTTGTCCAGGATTATTTGTTGCTAAGAGCTCAAGTATGTTTTACAACCATTTACGCTTCGAGTGGGCTCATGAACTAATTGTTCAAAATAATTTTCTGAGAAAGCATTCAATACAATTTCGGATGACGTTTTATGCCTGCGGCTTCTTTAAACGCATAGTTTTTCCAGCATATCGAGGGTAGATTGAAGTCACCACCATAACTGTATGTGTGGGTACCTACTTGAAATGAGACTCTAGATTTCTTTAAACATTTCAGCGACTACATCCTCTGAGTGGGGGGTCGATAAAACGAGCCAATTGATAGTTTAGTCCGATTGTCAAGTATAGCCTCTACCCATACTATTTCGCAGGAACTATATACTTCAATTTCACTACAAGGTAAACTACTTCTGACAGCAATAAATATACTACCACCAACTTTATTTAATCTATCGTTTCTGAAAACTGTTAGGTCTTTTGAAAAATTTTTTGCTGAACTTATTTCCGGCTTTAGCCAGCTTTCGGTACCTTTTGAGCTTCAGTGCTTTCTATTAAGGCTTGGAGCTCTGGTTCCTTCCCAATACAGCTACGACAACATACAACTACAATACCGATCGTTTCTACAACTACCTTACTGTGGTTTACCTGCCTCGTTTTAGACGGACGGCCTTTCTGTGATTTCCTGAGACCCTCCAACCTAAGAATCCACCCAGTCTGCTCCACACAGCTCCCTACTACCCGTGTAGCCGCTTCCTGTGTGTAGTGAACGTCGGTGTATTGGAGAATTCTATAGCATATTCTGAGTACGAATATAATAAATTTCCTAGAGACGGAAAAGCTCATGTCCACCAATCAGCTTGCTCCGAACTATGGATGAAGGGAAATAACCAGATTCCATATTTCTAGATTTCGTATTCGACATCTTACGCCACTGCAGACTGTTAACGAAGTTAAATACATACGGAATAGTCTCCCAGATATGTGACTGGCTCTAAGACTTCTTACGTAATGGAACCCACTATGTTGTCCTCGACGGCAAGTGTTCACCGGAGACAGGTGTAAAATCAGGAATGGCTCAGGAAAGTGTGATAGGACCATTGCTATTTTCTATACACACAAATGATACGGCAGACATGGTGGCTAGCAATCTGCGGTTGTTCACCGACGATGCTGTGATGTACAGAAAGGTGTTGAAGATAAGTGACTGTAGGTTGATACAAGATGACCTAGACAAAATTTCTGGTTGGTGTGATGAATAGTTGCTGGAACGTGATGTATAAAAGTGTTAAGTTAATGCGGATGAGAACGAAAACCAAACCCGTTATGTTCGGATACAGAACTAGTAGTGTCCTACTTGACACAGTCACGCTGTTCAAATATGGGGACCTAACGTTACGTAGCGATATGACATGGAACAAATATGTGAGGATTGTGGTAGGGAAGGCGATTAGTCACTTCGGTTTATTGGGAGAATTTTAGGGAAGAGTAGTTCATCTGTAAAGGAGACAGCAAATAACACACTAGTGCGACCTATTCTTGAGTACTGCTCGAGTGTTTGGGATCCACACGAATTCGGACTGAAAGAAGGCATCGAAACAATTCAAGGTGAGCTGCCAGATTTGTTGCCTTTAGGTTCGATCAGCACGCAATTGTTACAGATATGCTTCGGAAGGATGAAGTGGGAATCCCTGGATGGAAGAAGACATTCATTTCGAAGAACACTACTGAGGAAGTTTAGAGAAACGGCATTTGAAGCTGACTGCAGAGCGATCCTAGTGCCGCCAACAGAAATTAGGGCTCACACGGAGGCGTATAGGTAGTTAGCAAAGGAAGCGACTAGTTGTGGCACGGGGTACCGTCTGCCATGCACCGTACGGTGGCTTGCAGAGTATATATGTACATGTAGAGATGGAAATCGAGAGGGGAAGCTAAATCACCCCGTATAACAAATGGGTGTGCCTCACACGCGGCCCCTAACACCGATACCGCTCTCCACATATCTACTGGGACTTCCCAAGAGTCTCATCAAGCTACATTTTTCGCGACCGCTCGTAATAGCCCGTACTGGGACCAACGATTCTACAGTATGGCCCGGAGGAATGGTCGATAGTCAGCGATATGATAGGAACGAAGACTAATAAATATGGGCTCTGAAATGCATACGTTAAGGGGAGACGGAAGGCAATTTTTATTCCTATTCTACCAATGCCATTTTATACTTTGAATAGGTACACTTTTCAAAATAACTATAAGTGATAAAACAATGAAATTTTTACTGCATATATGTAACATATGTGCCTCAATTTACAAGTAAACTGAACATAATACCTCTTACGGTCTTGAAGAAAAAAATTATTCTTTCACTAGTAAAATTTAACTTTTTTTGTACATTAATTATTATAAAACAGTTTCTGATTGTTTGGTGGTTCTCAATTTACTTGTAGTAACGTATTACCATCTGCAGTACAAATCGACCAAATTTCATGTTAACCCCATTAGTTTATCAAATAATGGTACCTGAAAATAAAAAAATGTAGTTTTGAGAAAAATCCATTTAAAGTTTAATATTGCATTTGTAGTATAGCTATTGATGTGAATTACTTACCACTAATATTTCCCTGCACCATCTGAATCATACTGATCTTCTTTTCTTCTCTTGGACCCTTTCCGTTTCTGTCTAGTTTCTTTCGTGCATTTTAAATTAGCAATATCTGTTTTGCAGATTCTCTCTTTATCTATTTGCACCAAGGATTTTGCAGTACTTCCACTATATTTTATGCCCAATAATTCTAAAACATTCAGTTTTCTAATTACACCATCATTGAAGCATAAAATACCATCATAAAAACCAAATTTGAGGGTTGTAAGCTGAACAAATACAGTTTTCGGTAACCTGTTCCAAATGACAGAATTCACAAATTCATTTAAATTCTGGGGTTTCCCATGAAGACATTTCTTCAACAAGGTATCTTTGCAAAGGTCTATAAATATGGGTTTAATTTCATTCATTACTGAAGCAGGTAAAGAATGTCTCAGGTCATATCTGGCACTTCTCCTGTACTTCCACCAAGTGTCAGGATCATTCGGGCAAAGACCGTGCACTGGATTTTCATTTGTGGAAAGCTTATGGAAAAAGATATCCCATACAGCTTTTTTCATGTTTTCTAAATTCCCTACATTTCTTCATATGGCCAAGCCATAATAATTCTGTAATCTCTCTATTTCAACATTTGTGAGGCGACCTTTACCACCTATCTTCTTACAATCTTACAATACTATTTTTGACTTTTCTTTCAATAATCTTCTGAACCTGGACCCCATTCTCTTCTGGACATGCCCAATGTACTCTAATTTAGAAATTGTGACATTAGGACCATAGTGTTGTTCTGCAGCATACCCGATCATCAGCCTTGCTGTCACAGTCCCCTAAATATTGTGTGTATCTGACGCCTCTGTTTGCCACTGAACGATTAAAAATCCTGAGAACTCCTGCTACTTTCATCCCACCACTTGGACCAGAATGATTCATGTGATAGTTACGTTCATGCTCTTTCTCAGTTCCACCGCTACAAGTTTTACAATACTTGCTTAGAATCTCTACATCAATTACCTTGTTGTTGTTGTTGTTGTTGTGGTCTTCAGTCCTGAGACTGGTTTGATGCAGCTCTCCATGCTACTCTATCCTGTGCAAGCTTCTTCATCTCCCAGTACCTACTGCAACCTACATCCTTCTGAATCTGCTTAGTGTATTCATCTCTTGGTCTCCCCCTACGATTTTTACCCTCCACGCTGCCCTCAAATACTAAATTGGTGATCCCTTGTTGCCTGAGAACATGTCCTACCAACCGATCCCTTCTTCTGGTCAAGTTGTGCTTCTTCGTCATCTGCAGAGCTAGTTGGCATATAAACTTGTACTACTGTAGTAGGTGTGGGCTTCGTATCTATCTTGGCCACAATAATGCGTTCACTATGCTGTTTGTAGTAGCTTACCCACATTCCTATTTTCCTATTCATTATTAA
Source organism: Schistocerca cancellata (assembly GCF_023864275.1). NCBI lineage: Eukaryota > Metazoa > Arthropoda > Insecta > Orthoptera > Acrididae > Schistocerca > Schistocerca cancellata. Next base: position 25,073,234 of record NC_064628.1, read on the forward strand.
ACCTACTCCTGCATTACCCCTATTTGACTTTGTGTTTATAACCCTGTAGTCACCTGACCAGAAGTCTTGTTCCTCCTGCCACCGAACTTCACTAATTCCCACTATATCTAACTTTAACCTATCCATTTCCCTTTTTAAATTTTCTAACCTACCTGCCCGATTAAGGGATCTGACATTCCACGCTCCGATCCGTAGAACGCCAGTTTTCTTTCTCCCGATAACGACATCCTCTTGAGTAGTCCCCGCCCGGAGATCCGAATGGGGGACTATTTTACCTCCGGAATATTTTACCCAAGAGGACGCCATCATCATTTAATCATACAGTAGAGCTGCATGCCCTCGGGAAAAATTACGGCCGTAGTTTCCCCTTGCTTTCAGCCGTTCGCAGTACCAGCACAGCAAGGCCATTTTGGTTAATGTTACAAGGCCATATCAGTCAATCATCCAGACTGTTGACCCTGCAACTACTGAAAAGGCTGCTACCCCTCTTCAGGAACCACGCGTTTGTCTGGCCTCTCAACAGATACCCCTCCGTTGTGGTTGTACCTACGGTAGGGCTATCTGTATCGCTGAGGGACGCAAGCCTCCCCACCAACGGCAAGGTCCATGGTTCATGGGGGGGATCAATTACCTTACCGGTATCAAATTATGTAGCTGTCACGACACCATTTAGTGAAGTGTGTCCACGTTTCTGCCAGCTGCCATCAAAATATGCACAAATATCACCACTTCCACTGTCATCACTTTCCTTGAGTGCCTCTTCAGCTGCTTCCTTCATTGAGATGTAACGAACTTCAGCAACAGCAGTGCCAATAACATTACTGTGAGTCATAAATGTTGGAAGAGAATTTGGAATGTCAAGTAATGCACATGAGAGTTTGCCTGCCACCGTCCCTTTACCAGTAGATCTGAGAACATTAACTATCCTTATGTGTCGTCATATAAATTATTATTTGCTATTTTTGATGTCATTGTTGTAGCAACTGCACCGCATTTTGTAGAACTCAATGTCAGGTTTGACACAATGGCTTTACGAAGACGCTGATTCTCACCCAAAGACAGGTCACCACAACATATTCTGCACACTGTATTTTTGGAAATTAAATCACAGAGCATGCTAAGATTCACCATGATATTTCCCAACGAATGTTCATCTCCAGAAGCTGACTGGGAGGAAATGCCTCGAATACACGGCAGTTTCTTTCTTGATGTGCTGATTTTCTTTATGTCTAACATTCTTGGGTCCTTTGACCCACCAACCTCATTTACCCTTACGTATTTGTTTCCGCTGAATTTTAATTTAGGTGAGAATTTCTTTATTCGCGCCATTTCTATGAAAACACGCAGAACCCAAGAAAATACAAATCAACACCTACTTTACAACAAACTACACTAAGTACAACCACTAGCGCTCGAAAACAATAACAAACACGATCGGAAAAACGAGTATCGATAGGAGGTACAGGTTAGGAAACATTGAAGGGATAAAACAATAGAAGCATGAAATAATACACAAGGAGTAAAAGAATACTGAGCATTATCTCCGCATGGCGCAAAACGGAAGGCGTGTCATTTAAATGCCGGTTGCATAGAGCGTCAGGAAAACCATCATATCTCACGAAAAAATTGTCGTGTTTATATAAAACAAAAACTGTTTCACGCAGGAAAGACCAGGCATTTCAAATATGCTAAAATCTAAAAATCGATTTTTTGAAGCCCACTTGACTTCCGTATCCGCAGAGCTAAGAGAACTTCTTCATCTTAGCTACTGTGAAACACGTCTCCTCTACTGAAAAAGTGCAGATAGCTCTTAAGAAATGCATTTTAGAGCCCATGTTAATGACAATATTTTTCTTGTCTCACCTGAAAAAGTGGAAAGCAAAAATCCTACAGTAGATATGATTCACAGTATCCAAGATGAAGAACTGCTCATAGCTCTTAAATTATCCATGTTACAGCTTCAGATGGTCTCTCGTGTCATATCTACGAATAGTGATCATTCTTCCTGGGACGCCCTGTATAAGATGCTTATAAAGTCCACAGTTGTAAGGTTCTGTGCCATTTCACGATGCGAACCGCTGTTAAGCACAAGAAATGTGTAGTCACCACAGGACCTTGCTGTTTGGAGGCACTTCTATTGAACGGTTGTTCTTAGGTCCTTTACTTTATCAGAAGTCATCCACTTTCAGAGCGCATACCTGTCACATACGGTCGGATAGTATTGTCATTGGCCAATCGTAAATAAATACAGAAGAACTTGCACGGAACTGCAGCGTCAGTTCACGTGAAACAATATTATTTAGTTCATTCGTAAATTGGCGCACGCTGTGTTGCGAGATTTTTTTTTTCTTTATTGTGATTTTAAAACCTGTGGAACAGGTAGGCTGGCAGCAGCACAATACGCCGCTCTTCAGCCGAACGATATAAACAGAGAAGATACATCACTTGGAAAAACGGCAGGAAAAAACAGTAGACACATAAACATAAAAAACATGAAGCCGTTCACACTCGATGACAATCCACACTACAAACTGGTGACACGAAGCACAAACACTGAAGATGACGATGGCAATGGTGAACGATGGAGTGTGACGGTGAACACTGAACACTAAACATGACGGCACACACGAGACACTGATGGCGATGATCTCTGGCGCACGAATGTCCACTTAGTGTGTGCGAGTCCGGGGACCTGCCAAGGGGGGAACAAGGGTGAGGTGGGGGAGAGAGGAGATCAAGGATGCCAATGGCTGAGGAGATGGGGGCAGGAGGAGAGGGACAGGGGAGGAGAAGCCCGGGGGAGGAGTGGGGAGAAATGGAGGAGGGAGGGAAGAGGGAGAGAAGGGAGGGAGGGTGCCCAGAGGAGCAAACACAGGAGGAGGATGGGAGGATCAAAGTTGGTAGGAGGGGTAGATGGAGGGGAGGAGGGCATCATCAGGGAGAGGGATCTGGCGGAAGCCACCTTGGGAGAGGGTAAGGAGGGTGGAGAGATGGAGACCGGGTGGGACGTGGGAATACAGGCACAGCAGTGGGCGAGGGTGGGAGAGGATTGGGGAGACTAGCGGGTGAGGAGGATCGAGTTTACAGGAGGTGTACAGGATCCGTATCCTTTCAAGGAAAAGGAGGAGGTGGGGGAAGGGGATGAGATCGTACAGGATCCGCGTGGGGGAGGGGAGACGGATGCGATAGGCGAGGCGGAGAGCATGGCGTTCAAGGATTTGGAGGGATTTATAAAAGGTAGGGGGGGCGTAGATCCAAGCTGGATGGGCATAACAAAGGATAGGACGGATGAGGGATTTATAGGTGTGGAGGATGGTGGAGGGGTCCAGACCCCACGAACGTCCGGAGTGGAGCTTGAGGAAATGGAGTCGGGAGCATGCCTTGGCTTGGACTGTCCGGAGGTGGGGAGTCCAGGGGAGGCGACGGTCGAGGGTGACGCCAAGGTACTTAATGGTGGGAGTGAGGGCGATAGGACGGCCATAGATGGTGAGATAGAAATCAAGGAGGCGGAAGGAAGGGGTGGTTTTGCCTACAATGATCGCCTGGGTTTTGGAGGGATTGACCTTGTGCATCCACTGGTTGCACCAAGCAATGAAACGGTCAAGATGGGATTTGAGAAGGTGTTGGGATAGCTGTAGGGTGGGGGCAAGGGCAAGGAAGGAGGTGTCATCGGCAAACTGGAGAAGGTGGACGGGGGGTGACGGCGGCGGCATGTCCGCCGTGTACAAAAGGTACAGGAGGGGGGAGAGGACGGAGCCTTGGGGCACACCGGTGGAGGGGAAAAAGGTGTAGGAATCTGTGTTATGGATGGTGACATAGGAAGGACGGCGGGAGAGAAAGAAGCCGATCAGACGGACGTAGTTAATGGGAAGAGCGAAGGTTTGGAGCTTGAAGAGGAGACCGGAATGCCATACGCGGTCATAGTGTTGCGAGAGCTGCAGCACGGGCTATATACACCGCATGACGCTGAAGCATTGTAGGTATGTTCATTAATCGGTACGTTCACGTGCGTAAACTACTGGCCATTAAAATTGCGACACCACGAAGATGACGTGCTACAGACGTGAAATTTAACCGACAGGAAGAAGATGCTGTGATATGCAAATGATTAGCTTTTCAGAGCACTCACACAAGGTTGGCGCCGGTGGCGACACCTACAGTGTGCTGACATGAGGAGAGTTTACAACCGATTTCTCATACACAAACAGCAGTTGACCGGCGTTGCCTGGTGAAACGTTGTTGTGATGCCTCGTGTAAGGAGGAGAAATGCGTACCATCACGTTTCCGAATTTGATAAAGGTCGGATTGTAGCCTATGGCGATTGTGGTTTGTCGTATCGCGACATTGCTGCTAGCGTTCGTCGAGATCCAATGGCTGTTAGCAGAATATGGAATCTGTGGGTACAGGAGGGTAATACCGAATGCCGTGAAGGATCCCAACGGCCTCGTATCACAAGCAGTCGAGATGACAGGCATCTTATCCGCATGGCTGTAACGGATCGTGCAGCCACGTCTCGATCCCTGAGTCAACAGATGGAGACGTTTGCAAGACAACAACCATCTGCACGGACAGTTCGACGACGTTTGCAGCAGCATGGACTATCACCTTGGAGACCATGGCTGTGGTTACCCTTGACGCTGCATCACAGACAGGAGCGCCTGCGGTGGTGTACTCAACGACGAACCTGGGTGCACGAATGGCAAAACGTCATTTTTTCGGATGAATCCAGGTTCTGTTTACAGATCATGATGGTCGCATCCGTGTTTGGTGACATCGTGGTGAACGCACGTTGGAAGCTTGTATTCGCCATCGCCATACTGGCGTATCACCCGGCTTGATGGTATGGGGTGCCATTGGTTACGCGTCCCGGTCACCTCTTGTTCGCATTGACGGCACTCTGAACAGTGGACGTTACATTTCAGATGTGTTACGACCCGTGGCTCTACCCTTCATTCGATCCCTGCGAAACCCTACGTTTCAGCCGATAATGCATGACCGCATGCTGCAGGTCCTGTACGGGCCTTTCTGGATACAGGAAATGTTCGATTGCTGCCCTGACTAGCACATTCGCCAGATCTCTCACCAATTGAAAACGTCTGGTCAATGGTGGCCGAGCAACTGGCTCGTCACAATACACCAGTCACTACTATTGATGAACTGTGATGTTGTGTTGAAGCTACATGGGCAGCTGTACCTGTACGCGCTATCCAAGCTCCGTTTGACTCAATGCCCAGGGTATCAGGATCGTTATTACGGCCAGAGGTGGTTGTTCTGTGTACTGATTTCTCAGGATCTATGCACCCAAATTGCGTGAAAATGTAATCCCATGTCAGTTCTAGTATAACATATTTGTTCAATGAGTACCCCTTTCTCATCTGCATTTCTTCTTGGTGTAGCAAATTTAATGGCCGGTAGTGTACTTCCACCTTCTACCGCCAGGTAATAAATAGCGCTGTAAGCGGTCAGAATGTGGTGTGGATGCAGGAAAAGTTTGAACGATCAAACACATGATAACGGGGATGCTGGCACGTTTATTAGGAAATTACCACATGTTACAGCATACATTCAAGATGGTCTCCCGACGTAGCAACATTCTGCATCCGTAACCCAGTATGGTCGACAGCGGTTCGCAGCATATTCGGTGTAATCAGAGCGATATCTCGGTGGAAAAGGCCGGGAGATACGGGAAGATATCAGTTAGATTACATCATGGTCAGACAGTGATTCCGAAATCAGATACTGGATTATAAGACGTACCCAGGAGCAGATATAGACTCAGATCACAATATGGTAGTGATGAAGAGTAGGCTGAAGTTCAAGCCATTAGTCAGGAAGAATTAATACGCAAAGAAGTGGGATACGGAAGTACTAAGGAATAGCGAGATACGTTTGAAGTTCTCTAACGCTATAGATACAGCAATAAGGAATAGCGCAATAGGCAGTACAGTTGAAGAGGAATGGACATCTCTAAAACGGGCCATCACAGAAGTTGGGAAGGAAAACATAGGTACAAAGAAGGTAACTGCGAAGAAACCATGGGTAACAGAAGAAATACTTCAGTTGATTGATGGAAGGAGGAAGTACAAACATGTTCCTGGAAAATCAGGAATACAGAAATACAAGTCGCTGAGGAATGAAATAAATAGGAAGTGCAGGGAAGCTAAGACGAAATGGCTGCAGGAAAAATGTGAAGACATCGAAAAAGATATGATTGTCGGAAGGACAGACTCAGCATACAGGAAAGTCAAAATAACCTTTGGTGACATTAAAAGCAACGGTGGTAACATTAAGAGTGCAACGGGAATTCCACTGTTAAATGCAGAGGAGAGAGCAGATAGGTGGAAAGAATACATTGAAAGCCTCTATGAGGGTGAAGATTTGTCTGATGTGATGGAAGAAGTAACAGGAGTCGATTTAGAAGAGATAGGGGATCCAGTATTAGAATCGGAATTTAAAAGAGCTTTGGAGGACTTACGGTCAAATAAGGCAGAAGGGATAGAGAACATACCATCAGAATTTCTAAAATCATTGGGCGAAGTGGCAGCAAAACGACTATTCACGTTGGTGTGTAGGATATATGAGTCTGTAGAATAAATGAGTCTGACTTTCGGAAAAGCATTATCCACACAATTCCGCAGACGGTAAGAGCTGACAAGTGCGAGAATTATCGCACAATCAGCTCAACAGCTCATGCATCGAAGCTGCTTACAAGAATAATATACAGAAGAATGGAAAAGAAAATTGAGAATGCGCTAGGTGACGATCAGTTTGGCTTTAGGAAAAGTAAAGGGACGTGAGTGGCAATTCTGACGTTACGGCTAATAATGGAAGCAAGGCTAAAGAAAAATCAAGACACTTTCATAGGATTTGTCGACCTGGAAAAAGCGTTCGACAATATAAAATGGTGCAAGCTGTTCGAGATTCTGAAAAAAGTAGGGGTAAGCTATAGGGAGAGACGGATCATATACAATATCTACAATAACCAAGAGGGAATAATAAGAGTGGACGATCAAGAACGAAGTGCTCGTTTAAAAAGGATGTAAGACAAGGCTGTAGCCTTTCGCTCCTACTCTTCAGTCTGTACATCGAGGAAGCAATGATGGAAATAAAAGAAAGGTTCAGGAGTGGAATTAAAATACAAGGTGAAAGGATATCAATGATAAGATTCGCTGATGACATTGCTATCCTGTGTGAAAGAATTAAATGATCTGCTGAACGGAATGAACAGTCTAATGAGTACACAGTATGGTTTGAGAGTAAATCGGAGAGAGACGAAGGTAATGAGAAGTAGTAGAAATGAGAACAGCAAGAAATTTAACATCAGGATTGATGGTCACGAAGTCAATGAAGTTAAGGAATTCTGCTACCTAGGCAGTAAAATAAGCAATGACGGACGTAGCAAGGAGGACATCAAAAGCAGACTCGCTATGGCAAAAAAGGCATTTCTGGCCAAGAGAAGTCTACTAATATCAAATACCGGCCTTAATTTGAGGAAGAAATTTCTGAAGATGTACGTCTGGAGTACAGCATTGTATGGTAGTGAAACATAGACTGTGGGAAAACCGGAACAGAAGAGAATCGAAGCATTTGAGATGTGGTGCTATAGACGAATGTTGAAAATTAGATGGACTGATAAGGTAAGGAATGAGGAGGTTCTACGCAGAATCGGAGGGGAAAGGAATATGTGGAAAACACTGAAAAGGAGAAGGAACGGGATGATAGGACATCTGCTAAGACATGAGGGAATGACTTCCATGGTACTAGAGGGAGCTGTAGACGGCAAAAACTGTAGAGGAAGACAGAGATTGGAATACGTCAAGCAAATAATTGAGAACGTAGGTTGCAAGTGCTACTCTGAGATGAAGAGGTTAGCACAGGAAAGGAATTCGTGGCGGGCTGCATCAATCCAGTCAGTAGACTGATGACCAAAAAAAAAAAAAAAAAAAAAAAAAAAAAAAAAAAAAAAAAAAAAAAAAAAAAAATCGCTTCGTATGCTATTATGCTATTCTTCAGGTTACGAAGTGTCCAGATACGTCCATGATCTTTCAGGTATCTCCACAACCAGGTCACGTGGACTTAGGTCGTGGGATCTGGAAAGCCAGTCATCTTGAAATTCCCTAGAGATGATGCAACCGTTACCGAAGTTTTGTCGAAACAAACGTTTCACCTGGCAAGCGACTTGTGTTCCCACAGCTTATTGCTTGAAATGAGTGGTGTGGAATTCACACAGTTGTGTTCTTGTAAAACTGCAATCACGCATTGCACAAGGCGATCCTTATAACGCGCAGATGTTACAATACATCTAACAGACTCACCAGGTTTTTCTCACCGAATAAAAACGGACCGAGAACGAATGTACGTTTGAATCCACACACCGTATACTTCAAATGTTTGAAATATCTCTAAGCACTATGGGATTTAACATCTGAGGTCATCAGTACCTTAGACTTAGAACTACTTAAACCTAACTAACCTAAGGACATCACACGCATCCATACCCGAGGCAGGATTCGAACCTGCAACCGTAGCAGCAGCGCGCTTCCGGACTGAAGCGCCTAGAACCGCTCGGCCACCTCATAGTCACATAAGCTGAATACAGCGCATGTTCCCTCATAGCATGTGGCGGAGTAGAACCCCTTATGCGACAGTTCTGAACGTTCACGGCACCCTCCAGAGTGGAATATGACTCGTCCGTCAAAAGAATATACCCGACCATATGTAGTCCATTTCCATGCGTGCCAAAAAAACGAAGGAAAAAGTCACGGTGTTTTAGCCTATCTTAGGGTTCATTTGGTGCGCATTCTGCATCTTTCACGAATACCAGCGTAGAAAGAGCCGCAAAATCTTTTGAAATGTTGATCAGGGAGTTGCCGGTGCACAGCTGGAGCACAAACTGCAGAATTTTGAGGCTTGTACTGCATGGTCGGCTATAGCTACAGCAACGTCAACAAGGACCGCCATGAAAATGGATCGCCTCACTCTTCTTGCTCGATAAAATTCGCCTGTTTCTTCAAAGTTCTTGATCATATCCTTTAGCCCATTTATTGATATGAGGCCTCTTCGCAGCTGTTTCTGCCAGTGATATTCTCGCAATGCAGTGGTGCTATTGCTGTCGTTCTGATAAAGCAGCGCCGGCCGCGGTGGTCTAGCGGTTCTGGCGCTGCAGTCCGGAACCGCGGGACTGCTACGGTCGCAGGTTCGAATCCTGCCTCGGGCATGGGTGTGTGTGATGTCCTTAGGTTAGTTAGGTTTAAGTAGTTCTAAGTTCTAGGGGACTTATGACCTAAGATGTTGAGTTCCATAGTGCTCAGAGCCATTTGAACCATTTTTTTTTTTTTTTTTTGATAAAGCAGCTTTACCAGCAGTTCACGGTCGTTCTTCTCAATAGCATCATCCTTCTTATACCTTTACACGAATAATCACTGCTCAAAGATCAACTCATATCGCCAAATAACAAACAGCTTACTGACGTCAAAACAGGAAACATTTCACATTCTGACTGTTTACAACTTCCTACTTGCAGCTGGTGCCAAAAGTGGAACCGTTATTTTTTTTTCAGTCTGCGTCATGCGATGTATACAGTCCGAACTGCAACTCTCATCAATTTGATTATAATCACGCGGTAGAAGGGTGAAAGGCAAAATCGGGTACCTTAAATTTTGATTCATATAAATTAATTTCGACGATCTATAAGTTTCATAAATAAGGTCATTCACACCTGTTATATACTCAACAACAAGATACTAGTCCAGCTTCAACTTAAAATGTTCCCGGCGGAGGTTCGAGTCCTCCCTCGGGCGTGGGTGTGTGTGTTTGTCCTTAGGATAATTTAGGTTAAGTACTGTGTAAGGTTAGGGACTGATGACCTTGACAGTTAAGTCCCACAAGATTTCACACACATTTGAACATTTTTTCAACTTAAAAATAACCATCTCAGCGTAAAAGACAATAACGTCCTGTGGTCCAATATACCCGCTTTTGTCCCACACGTGGGGTAAATGAAGCCATTTAAGTGAATGGACACATTTTGAATACAAGAAAAAAGTATTACTCTGGTGCAAAAATATGTGAAAACTCTAGCTATTCCCAGCCGCACGTTCTGTGGCTGTCTGGTTAAATAGAAGAGAAAGAAAACAGAAAGCATACACTGTAACATGTATGATAATTTGATTTACTCCATAATCAGTCTCTCTCTCTCTCACTCTCTCTCTCTCTCTCCCTCCTTCACTCTGTCCATCTCTTCCTCCCCTCTCTTCATTCATCTCCTCCTCCTTCGCCTCCTCTCCGTCTCATTACTCTGTTCATCTTCTCCTCCCTCCTCTCTTTCTCCCCCTCTCTCTGTCCATCACCTCCTCCCACTTTCCTATGCCTTTCTTCTCCTCCCCCTCTCTCATCATCTCCTTCTGTCCCCTCTCACTTTCGATCTCTTCCTTTCACATTCTATCTCCATTTCTCCCACCCTTCCGCCCATCTCCACGTCCTTCCTCCCTCTGATTTGGAGTTTGTATCTTTTTTATTGCGTATTCTGATTCTGATGAGCCATTTGAAGGGTGACAGTTATTGAACTTCTGAACGGTTTGCATTAGGACGTTCAATTTGCTCGGTTGGTCGCGGGGCATGATGGGAATTAGTATGCGCATTATGGTTTGGTTTAGCGACGAAACCGACTTCCATTTGGATGGATTCGTGAATAAGCGAAATTGGCGCATTTGAGGGCCTGAGAATCCGCGTTTCGCGATCGAGAAGTCTTTGCACTCTAAACGGGTGACTGTGTGGTGTGCAATGTCCAGTCACAGAATAGTCGGCGCGATAATCCTTGATGGCACGGTGAGTACCGAACGGTACCTGAAGGTTTCTGAAGGCGATTTCCAGAAGATGTGGTTCATGCAACACGGAGCTCGACCCCATCGAGGTAGGAGTTTGATGTCCTGGCGGAGTACTTTGGGGACTGCATTCTGGCTCTGGGTCACCCAGAGGTCAAGGGCATGGGCCTCGATTAGCCGCCATATTCTCCGTATTTGAATTCATGCAACTCCTTTTTATGGGGCTATATTAAAGATAAGGTGTACAGCAATAACCTCAAAACCATAGCTGAGCTGCAAACAGCCATTCAGCGGCTCATCGACAGCATCGCTGTTCCGACACTTCAGCGGGTCATGCAGAATTTCGCTATTCGTCCGCGCCACATCATCGCCAATGATGGCAGGCGTATTGAATATGATCATAACCTATATCCGAATATCTGTAGTGACGTTAACATGTTGAATGAAGTGTGTGCTCGTAGTTTTGTAACTAATTTAATTTTTTTCGTATTCTCCAGTAATTATCACCCTGCATATGCAGGGAAACGTCCGGAAACGCATGGTTTACATGCTAGAGACAATTTTTTTTTTCAATCATACTTTGTTACAGAGTCTGCGGTGTAATAAGCGCTATTCAACGCAGCCACAGTTACGGCATGCATGGTTTCCTCATGGAGGCTGGTACTGTTCCTCATACGTCTACATCTACATCTACATCTACATTTATACTCCGCAAGCCACCCAACGGTGTGTCGTGGAGGGCACTTTACGTGCCACTGTCATTACCTCCCTTTCCTGTTCCAGTCGCGTATGGTTCGCGGGAAGAACGACTGTCTGAAAGCCTCCGTGCGCGCTCTAATCTCTCTAATTTTACATTCGTGATCTCCTCGGGAGGTATAAGTAGGGGGAAGCAATATATTCGATACCTCATCTAGAAACGAACCCTCTCGAAACCTGGCGAGCAAGCTACACCGCGATGCAGAGCGCCTCTCTTGCACAGTCTGCCACTTGAGTTTGTTAAACATCCCCGTAACGCTATCACGGTTACCAAATAACCCTGTGACGAAACGCGCCGCTCTTCTTTGGATCTTGTCTATCTCCTCCGTCAACCCGATCTGGTACGGATCCCACACCGACGAGCAACACTCAAGTATAGGTCGAACGAGTGTTTTGTAAGCCACCTCCTTTGGTGATGGACTACATTTTCTAAGGACTCTCCCAATGAATCTCAACCTGGTACCCGCCTTACCAACAATTTTATATGATCATTCCACTTCAAATTGTTCCGCACGCATACTCTCAGCGTCATGCCCTAACGCTCTCTCCTGCCATACTAGTTGGTAATGTTGTGTGCGATTCACTTCTCTTGCTGACTCACTTTGTAGTCGATGCGATACAGCGTTGTACACAATGGTTCCTTATTCAGTGTTTGCAACAGTGGTTCGACGTTTACCTGAGACAGGGTCGTTTCAGGAAGCAGGAAATCATTAAGGACGTTCCCGAAATGTTCGGACGGCAGACTTCGAGAGATCCGTGATTAACAGTGTGGAAGGCGATCGCTACGTCAGTAGCAGACAGTTGGCCCAGCAGTGCAGGGTGAGCCAGATGACCGTGTGAAACATTTTCTACGACAATTGTTACTACTCTTATCACTTACAGCGTGTGCAGGGCTTCCACATAGGTAGCAGTTTTGTCACTGGTTTCGTCACCAGGCAACCACGATTCCGGGATTTGTGTCATCCATCCAATTGATAGAAGAGGCCACCTTTGCGCGGTGTGATATCTTCAACTTTCATAACAGTCATCTGTCGGATAGTATGCAGAACCCCCATGGGGACAGCGAATCATCAGCATCGGTGCAGCCGAACTGTGTGGGCCGGGATAATTAGCGGCCGTGTTTTGGGACTAGTTTTCCTTCCATGTCGCCTAAGAGAACGGAACTATCGGCGTTTCTTGCGGCTGACTTTGCCTCCCCAGTTGGAAGAAGTGCCACTGATGATTCGAAGGGCTACGTGGCGGCTCCATGATGGTGCTCCAGCTGATGTCTCCTTTAACGTTCGTACGCATTTCCATCGTCTCTGTCCTGGTCGATGGACCGTATGAGGGGATCCAGTTTCATGGCCTGCTCGTTCACCGGATCTCAACCTGTGCGATTTTTCGTTATGGGGCCATTTCAAAAGTATCGTTTCTGCAGAGCCCATTCGAGATGTGGAGACACTGAAGCAGCGTATTCATGCTGCCTTTGACACTGTTTGGATACAACCTGGCCGATGTGAAAGTGTGAGACTGAATATGCAAGGGCGCGTATACACATGCGCTGAGACACAGGAAAACCATTTTTAACACTTGCTGTAACTGTGGCTGCATGATACAGCGCGTATTAGACCACTCTATGTAACATTAGACATTTTTTGATCCGTATCCCCTCGTCGATCAATCCCTTTTTTTACACTGTTACTTAAAATCCGTCTTGATTGCAAAAAATATTTTTTTTTTGTTCATATGACCGGTTTCGGTTCATTCAGAACCATCTTCAGATCTGATATTTCAGTTACAGGAGTAACCGGTCCAAATCCAGCAACTTTCACATGCTACATCACATGTGAAAGTTGCTGGATTTGGACCGGTTACTCCTGTAACTGAAATATCAGATCTGAAGATGGTTCTGAATGAACCGAAACCGGTCATATGAACAAAAAAAAAAAAAATGTGCTACGTCACATGTGAAAGTTGCAGGATTTGGACCGGTTACTCCTGTAACTGAAATATCAGATCTGAAGATGGTTCTGAATGAACCGAAACCGGTCATATGAATAATAAAAAAAATTTTTTTTGCAATCAAGACGGATTTTAAGTAACATTATAAAATCACTGAATGCTGTTATCCCATAAGACATTATGTCTGTTTTTGCAAACCTTTTTTTACACGTTGGAAAAAAAATCACAATGTTCAATCACAATGTTCAATAGAATGTTGCATAAAAATTTGACTGAAATCTAAGACGCGCATATTCGAATAATCGAATGCAACGTTATGTCAAAATTTCAAAGCAATTTGTGAAGAACTGTCGAGTTCTTTGAATACTCAGTACTCAAAGAACTATGACTGACGCCCGTAGAACAGGGAACTGACATGCATCGAGACTAGAAAATAGTGCACTGATAATGGCTAGGCACTAGCCGAAATCAGGATTTGCCAAATAAAATCTGCACCAAAAAAGGACGACTGATCTCTGCGCTCTATAATTTATAAATTTATGGATGTCTTCACCACGGAACGTGTGATATTTGCAAATGAAATGAGATTCTCTAATGTCTTAACAATTTTCCCTACCCCGAAAACTAAATTTGTGTTATATAGCAAAGGACTTGGAAGAGCAGTTGAACGGAATGGACAGTGTCTTGAAAGGAGGATATAAGATGAACATCAACAAAAGCAAAACGAGGATAATGGAATGTAGTCGAATTAAGTCGGGTGATGGTGCGGGAATTAGATTAGGAAAAGAGACACTTAAAGTAGTAAAGGAGTTTTGCTATTTGGGGAGCAAAATAACTGATGATGGTCGAAGTAGAGAGGATATAAAATGTAGACTAACAATGGCAAGGAAAGCGTTTCTGAAGAAGAGAAATTTGTTAACGTCAAGTATAGATTTAAGTGTCAGGAAGTCGTTTCTGAAAGTATTTGTATGTAGTGTAGCCATGTATGGGAGTGAAACATGGACGATAAATAGTTTAGACAAGAAGAGAATAGAAGCTTTCGAAATGTGGTGCTACAGAAGAATGCTGAAGATTAGATGGGTAGATCACATAACTAATGAGGAGGTATTGAATAGAACTGGGGAGAAGAAGAGTTTGTGGCACAACTTAACAAGAAGAAGGGATCGGTTGGTAGGGCATGTTCTGAGGCATCAAGGGATCACCAATTTAGTACTGGAGGGCAGCGTGGAGGGTAAAAATCGAAGAGGGAGACGAAGAGATGAATACACTAAGCAGATTCCGAAGGATGTAGGCTGCAGTAGGTACTGGGAGATGAAGAGGCTTGCACAGGATAGAGTAGCATGCAGAGCTGCATCAAACCAGTCTCAGGACTGAAGACCACAACAACAACAACAGTAATAGCTTCTATTTCAAAACATTTTTAACTTTTAAATGGTTTTTGACAATACTTCTACTTAAAGTCGCATACTGGTTGTTCGTGTGTTGTAGACCAATAGTGTAACAGGTAACGATTAAACATAGTACTGGCATGATTTTCTCCATTGCAACATTTTTAAATTTGAATAGAATATTTCTTCCTAAGTACGATCAAGTTGTCACGTTTCGATAAACGTTTCTATTCCGGAGTAATTTCTGCACTTTCAGAAAAAGACTACATCACACATAAGTGAATGCTGTCATTTCAAAGTGGAATCCATACAAATTATAAAAACGGAGGTACGTATGTATGCATGTATGTATGTTCCATATCTCCTTCTAAATTACTGGACCGATTTCAGTCAGACTTGGTACACATGTGATTTACTTTCTGGGAAGAGTCACTGTGGGAGAAAGAGCCACCCACCTACCAAAGGGATGGCGGTGGGGGTGAAATGGCAGTGAAGCACACGACGTGAGAATATCCATACTTTAGTTATGCTCCGTTTGGGAGTGAGAGCACTTAAAGACTTGCAACAAACCTTACGCATAATTTCAGCCACTTCATGCAAGACATTTAAATTTATTACTTCGTTGCTACGGACTCTATTCGCAATACTTTCCGCATACGGTATCCACATCTGCCGCTGAATGTACCTACAAAAATATATCGTTGTATGACACAGTTCAGGAGCTATGACGTCAAATGCTGAGTTGCTTGAAAAACTGCCGCGTCATGCACGTCGTTTTACTTCTTTGTTACTGACTCTATTCTGTCTACCTATTAGGATGAGTGCGATAACGGGGAGACAGATGGGAAGACGAGGAGATGGACAAACAGAGAGGGAGAAGGAGAAGATAGGAGGAGACGGACAGAGATAGCGGTGGAGAAAATAGACAGAGAGAGGGGAGAGGAGGAGATGGACAGGGAAAGAAAAAAGGAGGCATTTGAAACAGACAGGGGGATGATGGTAGAGAGACGACTGAGAAGGACAGAGTGAGAGGAGGAAATGAACAGGCAAAGAGAAGGAAGAGGAGGAAATGGACAGACAAGGGAAGAGGTGAATAGGGAGAGGGACATTTATTATAGAGCTGGTTAGAGTGGAAGGTCTGGAGACTGTTCCACTCCAACCTACATATTCCCGGACGTACAGCTTTTAAACGATATATTCAAAAAAGTGTTTCACCGTTCTGAAAAAGATTGTTTATGCTACCAAATATCAGTTCACGATTTTCGGAAGCAATTCGCTTGCTTAAAAAAGAACACACACCCAAAGCCTAATTTCGCTTTTCCTGCAAACTTTTTTGCCTGTGGGATGTACTGAGTGATCAAAAAGTCAATATAAATTTGAAAACTGAATAAATCACGGAATAATGTAGATAGAGAGGTACAAATTGACACACATGCTTCGAATGACATGTGGATTTATTAGAAACAAAAAAATATAAACGTTCAAAAAATGTCCGACAGATGGCGCTTCATCTGATTAGAATAGCAATAATTAGCGTAACAAAGTAAGACAAAGCAAAGATGATGTTCTTTACAGGAAATGCTCAATATGTCCACCATCATTCCTCAACAATAAATGTAGTCGAGGACTAATGCTGTGAATAGCACTGTAAAGCATGTCCGGAGTTATGGTGAGGCATTGGCGTCGGATGTTCTCTTTCAGCATCCCTAGAGAATTCGGTCGATCACGATACACTTGCGACTTCAGGTAACCCCAAAGCCAATAATGGCACGGACTGAGGTCTGGAGACCTGGGAGGCCAAGCATCACGAAAGTGGCGGCTGAGCACACGATCACCAACAAACGACGCGCGCAACAGATCTTTCACGCGTCTAGCAATATGGGGTGGTTTTTTTTCTTTTTTTCTTGGTTCTAATAACACCCCATGCCATTAAAAGCATGAGTGTCAATTTTTACCTCTCTATCTACATTATTCCTCGGTTTATTATGTTTTCAAATTTATACTGACTTTTTGATCACCCGGTATATTTCGCGCCCATAGTGCAGCTCGTGTAAGCAGTTCCGGCCCGGAAATGTAACAATGTAAACACTGCCAGACAACACCGTTATCGTTCGTGTGGTTAAAATTCGTCTGGCCACAGTGTGACAAGACAACATTGTTGGGATACTTTGCCAGCAATGTGTAATTTTAAAGGCCCGTCTGAACGTGCCTTTAAGGATCGTGAAATTGAGGTAAGAAAGATTTGAATGCTTACATCGTCTTTTCTTCTTCGCTCCGTGCACGAATAGAGTAGAACAGAAAATCGCTAATCCCAAATGAATTTAAAACGGTGGGTTGGCCGGCCGGAGTGGCCGAGCGGTTCTAGGCGCTACAGTCTGGAACCGCGCGACCGCTGGGGCATGGATGTGTGTGATGTCCTTAGGTTAGTTAGGCTGAAGTAGTTCTAAGTTCTAGGCGACTTATGACCTGTGAAGTTAAGTCCCATAGTGCTCAGAGCCATTTGAACCAAACGGTGGGTTGGCGCACAGTAAATACAGTGCTTTTTTTCTAAAAAACGTTTGAGGTTACTCCGACATTGGATACAATTCAGCGAAAATTACTTATAACTGAAGCATGGGAAACCACCCGTCTGCTTTTAGCCATAACGTCATCAACACGTCGAACTACAAAAAAATGATGTCGAACTCTTCAATTGAATTGCTGCTCAAATGAAGCAGACGATACCGAGAAACACCCAAAAATACAAGAGAATGTGGTATCGAACACTTCAGTTTACATCACTTCAAATGAAGCATGCGATTCCCATAAACCCCTAGTTTTTTTGCTCGTCACTCACCTCCAACTTAACTTACAAATTGCAACGAAAGACAGGACACACTGTAAAACTTCGCACTACCGACAAGAACGGAACAGCAAAAGGAAACGAATAAAGAATAACAAAAGAAAGATGGCAATCAATCGCGAAGAATGATGGTAGCGGGACCGTAGAGACATCTATCGGTTTCTCGGCGTTTGAGCGTACGCACATCCGTTTAGCACTACCATCGGCCACTATTAACGGGCGAGGGCACTACATGCTTGTCTTCCTGGCTGCCAGCGATTCAGTTGTCAGGAACGGTTGCCGCAGCTTCGAAATGCTTGAAAGAGTCAATGACATCGCTTTTCCCACCAAAAGTGCACTGGTACCGTTAGTATTACAATACCAATACTAAAAAATGAAATAAAAATTTACGTCTATAAAATAAATCTTTGGCACTCTTCTTAAGTTCTCAACATCGTAAAGAAATTACATTGTTGAGGAAAAAGTTTAGGGGCACGCATCCCCCAGCGTTCCCCCAGAAAAACGGCACTGCTCAAATACATTATTCACTGTAACGTGTTTCCCACTGATGGTCGTCGAGTGTAATGGTGTGTACTGAAATTATTTTGCGAACGTGCCAGCACTCATTCTTAGGGGGTTGTAGTAGTACTGTAACACTACGCTCGGGCGCACGATACTTTTTTAAAGCCTGTACTATAGTAAGTTGACGGGCTTCACCTTATAAGAAAGGATTTTGGTGTATATGTTGACCGCGTGTACCTGAATGGAGGCAAAATCGGACTGACACCCACTCAGTAACTACAATGATACGTCAAGCAAGTCTGAAGTGCAACTACACGTTAGGACGGACAAGAAACAACACAGCAGATGCTACCAATTGTTAATACACTCCTGGAAATGGAAAAAAGAACACATTGACACCGGTGTGTCAGACTCACCATACTTGCTCCGGACACTGCGAGAGGGCTGTACAAGCAATGATCACACGCACGGCACAGCGGACACACCAGGAACCGCGGTGTTGGCCGTCGAATGGCGCTAGCTGCGCAGCATTTGTGCACCGCCGCCGTCAGTGTCAGCCAGTTTGCCGTGGCATACGGAGCTCCATCGCAGTCTTTAACACTGGTAGCATGCCGCGACAGCGTGGACGTGAACCGTATGTGCAGTTGACGGACTTTGAGCGAGGGCGTATAGTGGGCATGCGGGAGGCCGGGTGGACGTACCGCCCAATTGCTCAACACGTGGGGCGTGAGGTCTCCACAGTACATCGATGTTGTCGCCGGTGGTCGGCGGAAGGTGCACGTGCCCGTCGACCTGGGACCGGACCGCAGCGACGCACGGATGCACGCCAAGACCGTAGGATCCTACGCAGTGCCGTAGGGGACCGCACCGCCACTTCCCAGCAAATTAGGGGCACTGTTGCTCCTGGGGTATCGGCGAGGACCATTCGCAACCGTCTCCATGAAGCTGGTCTACGGTCCCGCACACCGTTAGGCCGTCTTCCGCTCACGCCCCAACATCGTGCAGCCCGCCTCCAGTGGTGTCGCGACAGGCGTGAATGGAGGGACGAATGGAGACGTGTCGTCTTCAGCGATGAGAGTCGCTTCTGCCTTGGTGCCAATGATGATCGTATGCGTGTTTGGCGCCGTGCAGGTGAGCGCCACAATCAGGACTGCATACGACCGAGGCACACAGGGCCAACACCCGGCATCATGGTGTGGGGAGCGATCTCCTACACTGCCCGTACACCACTGGTGATCGTCGAGGGGGCACTGAATAGTGCACGGTACATCCAAACCGTCATCGAACCCATCGTTCTACCATTCCTAGACCGGCAAGGGAACTTGCTGTTCCAACAGGACAATGCACGTCCGCATGTATCCCGTGCCACCCAACGTGCTCTAGAAGGTTTAAGTCAACTACACTGGCCAGCAAGATCTCCGGATCTGTCCCCCATTGAGCATGTTTGGGACTGGATGAAGCGTCGTCTCACGCGGTCTGCACGTCAAGCACGAACGCTGGTCCAACTGAGGCGCCAGATGGAAATGGCATGGCAAGCCGTTCCACAGGACTACATCCAGCGTCTCTACGATCGTCTCCATGGGAGAATAGCAGCCTGCATTGCTGCGAAAGGTGGATATACACTGTACTAGTGCCGACATTGTGCATGCTCTGTGGCCTGTGTCTATGTGCCTGTGGTTCTGTCAGTGTGATCATGTGATGTATCTGACCCCAGGAATGTGTCAATAAAGTTTCCCCTTCCTGGGACAATGAATTCACGGTGTTCTTATTTCAATTTCCAGGAGTGTAATACTGTCTCCAGCCTAATTAGGCATTAACTAAGTTTCTTCCCTGTACAAGTGGATGTACGTTCAAGCATAACCACACGTAATAACACTGCATTATATGGTAAATTTTAGAACCAGAAAATCTACTGAACTAATAATCTCACTTTCTGTACTAATATGGACACGCCATGAATACACAACAATACACTACAATGTTTACTACAAACTTCGTATTGTCTATTGATCTGATTGAAATCGGGCATAGGTTACCCTAGAAATAGCACTTTCGAAACAGACATACAATGTCAATTTTAAAAAGGGTAAAACACTGATAAATTTTGGTTTTATATTGACTTTAACTTTGCTGGTCAAATCGGTTCAGTACACTTCAGAATTAAAATGAATAGAAGAGAAAAGAGGGGGGGAGACCCTGAAACTGTTATGATCACTGTATTGAAATTTTAATTATTGTAAGCATTAAGCCTTCAAGATTTCCAATACATGAGTTACTACTCTTTTTGTCTTATTTCCTGCTCATTTAACTACCATTATTTTTGTCTCAAATTAATTAATCTTCATTACTAAACCAGTTTCAACATTATCTTCCAACTTTATCAGACCTATGTTATTTACCTATGTATTCATTAATAACAAAGTTCTTTAAACATCATTCTAACATATATAGGTCTGCAGGTAATTATTATTAACATAAACTTTAAATCTTCATTTCGGGACACTCGGATTGTACAACATGTGGAAAGGACCCTGTCTAGGTTAGTTGTGAGGATAATTAACTGCGAGGACAGTTCTGGTAAAATTGAAGTTGTTATTGAACAGTATGGAACAAAAGTAACACTGGTCCACACGAATACAGTACTAAAAGTTTCAACCTGTTCGTATCGATGAGTCGGTCGGCAGGCGGCGAGATGGCGACGCACAAAGCACACATACAATCACAGCAATGGCTCTTGAAATATTGGCACTTTACTTCTTCATAGCGTCGCAATACTTTTCCGTTTAGTGCCTATGGAATATTGCAATGCTGTACAGGCGTCGGAAACGTCCCATCCGAGGCTCAACCAAATCACGTTTTCCAGGAGAGCCTCCTCGATTCAGAACGTGTTTCTCAGACCGATGCCCAACTCCGACCACTACTACTGCTGAGCACGTTATGCCGCACAGCGCCAGTGTGCATTTTCCCGCGCTCGCCTGCCATCCACCTTTTACCGCTCCCCTACAGACGGGGTATTCACCAAAGGTTTTGCATTATACATATCCTAATACATTGCCTACGTATGGACCAGGCACACAATTACAATTTTAACATCTTACAACAATTTCAACATTGGTTACACTTCACTTCTATGATAATATTGCTTGAAATTTGACATAAACATTAATATTCACATCGAAAATTGTTTACAGTTTCTTTAACATAATGGCATGAAACAAAAAAGAAATGAAATCAGAACATCGATTATACAAATTTATCGAAATTCAGAAGAAAAAATTTATTATATGTACGAGGGCAGTTCAATAAGTAATGCAACACATTTTTTTCTCGGCCAATTTTGGTTGAAAAAACCGGAAATTTCTTGTGGAATATTTACAAACATTCCCGCTTCGTCTCGTATAGTTTCATTGACTTCCGACAGGTGGCAGCGCTGTACGGAGCTGTTAAAGTGGCGTCTGTAACGGATGTGCGTTGCAAACAACGGGCAGTGATCGAGTTTCTTTTGGCGGAAAACCAGGGCATCTCAGATATTCATAGGCGCTTGCAGAATATCTACGGTGATCTGGCAGTGGACAAAAGCACGGTGAGTCGTTGGGCAAAGCGTGTGTCATCATCGCCGCAAGGTCAACCGAGACTGTCTGATCTCCCGCGTGCGGGCCGGCCGTGCACAGCTGTTACTCCTGCAATGGGGGAGCGTGCGAACACACACTCGTTCGAGATGATCGACGGATCACCATCAAACAACTCAGTGCTCAACTTGACATCTCTGTTGGTAGTGCTGTCACAATTGTTCACCAGTTGGGATATTCAAAGGTTTGTTCCCGCTGGGTCCCTCGTTGTCTAACCGAACACCATAAAGAGCAAAGGAGAACCATCTGTGCGGAATTGCTTGCTCGTCATGTGGCTGAGGGTGACAACTTCTTGTCAAAGATTGTTACAGGCGATGAAACATGGGTTCATCACTTCGAACCTGAAACAAAACGGCAATCAATGGAGTGGCGCCACACCCACTCCCCTACCAAGAAAAAGTTTAAAGCCATACCATCAGCCGGTAAAGTCATGGTTACAGTCTTCTGGGACGCTGAAGGGGTTATTCTGTTCGATGTCCTTCCCCATGGTCAAACGATCAACTCTGAAGTGTATTGTGCTACTCTTCAGAAATTGAAGAAACGACTTCAGCGTGTACGTAGGCACAACAATCTGAACGAACTTCTCCTTCTTCATGACAACGCAAGACCTCACACAAGTCTTCGCACCCGAGAGGAGCTCACAAAACTTCAGTGGACTGTTCTTCCTCATGCACCCTACAGCCCCGATCTCGCACCGTCGGATTTCCATATGTTTGGCCCAATGAAGGACGCAATCCGTGGGAGGCACTACGCGGATGATGAAGAAGTTATTGATGCAGTACGACGTTGGCTCCGACATCGACCAGTGGAATGGTACCGTGCAGGCATACAGGCCCTCATTTCAAGGTGGCGTAAGGCCGTAGCATTGAATGGAGATTACGTTGAGAAATAGTGTTGTGTAGCTAAAAGATTGGGGAATAACCTGGTGTATTTCAATGCTGAATAAAACAACCCCTGTTTCAGAAAAAAAATGTGTTGCATTACTTATTGAACTGCCCTCGTACAATAGTATAGCGTTGGTGTTGTTACAGTACCACTCGCCGCTTTCAGACGGGTGTTAGTTTTGTCGTCCGTGTATCGTTGCCACATGGGGAGGGCAACCTTTTGTTCCTTAGCAACGTGCTCGCTCGCTCCACTCCCACCCTGAAAGAGAGGCCAGGCTCTGCAATTTAGTTGCCAGGCCACGAAGCTGCCAACAACAGAGAGAAGAGGAATTTGCTACGCTTGCGTATCGGTCGTGGCGGTCGGAAATTACGAGATTAATTATCCAAACGTGAACAGTGAGTGCTTTAGCCGGTTACAGCCAGAGAGCGAGGTTCGCTCAGAGAGAAATTAGCCAAGGAGTTATTCCTGATACGCACCGCAGCGCCAGAAAGCTTCGTCAAACTTTGCAAGCTCTCAGAGGAGGTTTAAATCCTACGATTAAGGGTCGTTGTCCGATTCATTGTAGCTCACTAGCGCTTACAGGAACACGTTTTAAAGACACAAGTCTTGTAACATCAAGTCTTGTAACATCAAAACCTCTTATGGTATCCTCATTTCATTTTCAGTGTTTATCCGAATCAGGTCAGATGAATTCTAAACTCTACTTGTTTTACTTTTGATTCAATGCGATCTCTTTAACGTAAACATTTGTTGACAAACATTACTGTTATACTAAAATAGCCAGTTATGTACATTACAAGTAGATCCAACTCCAGAATCACAAAAAGGTCAGGAGAGCCACCAACAGCGCAGATTTCCTAATCACACTTTTTCAGAAGAAAATGCTCATTAACATGAACCCTCAGCCTCCAAAACTTCGGTCTCAATTTAAAATCCACAAAGCTAACCATCCGATACGCCCGATATCTGATAGTATGAATAGTGCGTACCATGATTTGGCCAAATTTCTACATGAAATTCTGAAAATATCATACGTTTTCAAGAACAGTTTTTCCGTCCCTAATAGTCACGCCTTATTAAAAAAAAAAAAAAAAAAAAAAAAAGTATTGAATGCAGTTCAGACACCAAGTTGGTTTCTTTCGATATCAAAAATCTTTATACTAATGTTCCTGTACAGGAAACGCTTACAATAGTAGAAAAAAATTTACGTCATTTCAAAAAAGATCTTTCAGGTGAACAAATCACTGACTTCACGAATCTCATCACAGTCGTAGTCAAGTACAACTGTTCTGCATTTAATGAACATTTGTACCAACAATCTGACGATCTCGCTATGGGAAATCCCTTAGCTGGTATTCTTGCCGATATCTTCATAACTCTCTAGAAGAAAAGTTTTTTAATCGTTTTTCAGTTACATCACTAGGCATTCTCTCCTATTTCATATATGTTGATGATATTTTTATCATCTACAAAGGACCCGCTAATGGCATTGACCGTATCTTTAATCTTTTCAGTGATCTTCATGAGAAAATATATATTCACCGAGCTACTTCCAGTCCACTTTCGAGAGAAAGGTTCAACGACGAAATCAATTTACTCAAAACGATAGCAGTTAATAACGAGTATAAAAATAACATAGTGGATGACCTCCTTAAAAAGAAAACTACTAAAAGAATTACTACGCTCGGCGCCTCTATTATTGAGTCTAACCCAAAAAAATATTTCTCTATTCCTTTCGTGGGGCCCATCTCCTATCAGATCCAAAGTCTTCTTCGAATTAAATACGACTGCAACGTTGCTTTTTCTACCAATAACAATTTGAAAAAAATCTGTTTGTTCCCCTTCAGAAAATTCTGGCGTTTACAAAATCGTCTGCGGTACCTGCTCTTCTTACTACATAGGACAAACAGGACCTGCCTTTACAACCAGATATAAAGAACACCTGTTAAGAAAAATGGCACCAGCCCCCAAAATTCGTCCTTTGTCGACTATCTTCTGATTACAGGTCACGCACCTAAAGCTATTTGCGATAGCAGCATTTTGCACAACGGAAAGAAAGGGCGTAGATTAGGTATTCTGGCAGAACTGGAGATTTTTAAACATCTTTCTAGAAGTGATAGCCTCATTCGAAATGAACAGCTGCAGCTACGTAATAAAAATTTCTTCAACGCTATTGACATTTGACTTTGGGTCTCCTTGTTCAGTTTGCCGAAATGTTCATTTCCATCTAAGTCATTCTCATAATGTTAATTATTAATTTTTTTTGGCTGTATTCCATGTTATATTGCTTTCTACAAGCTGTCATTCAGCCCTCTCTGTATTTTTCGTAATGGCGTTTTATGTTTTATATTGTACTTCTAAGCTCTGATGCAGACAAAATATTACGTTGTCTGCCGCTGTCAAACAAATGTTGATTTTCATTATGTACTGAATATTATTCATTGTAATTTTATCTGCCTACACTTGAATGTGAAGTAGCCTAATTGTGCCTACGGCTACTAGATGGCGCGCTCGTTGCAATGCCATGTTCACCTGGCCGCATTTGTTAACGCGGGCACCTCAGTCCGTTGTATCCTGTGGCCGTACAGGTACGAGCAACCCGTAGTGGCTCGTCTTCACTTATTCCATCTTAAATATTTTGTGACTAAAACCCTTTTCGCGTGTTAATTATTTTATATGTGACATGTAAGTATTGCCTCTATCTTTTACTGCTACTCAGTACTTACACTCTTTATACACTACTGGTCATTAAAAGTGCTACACCAAGAAGAAATGCAGATGATAAACGGCTATTCATTGGACAAATATATTATACTACATCTGACATGTGATTACATTTTCACGCAATTTGGGTGCATAGATCCTGAGAAATCAGTACCCAGAACAACCACCTCTAGCCGTAATAACGGCCTTGATACACCTGGGCATTGAGTCAAACAGAGCTTGGATGGCGTCTACAGGTACAGCTGCCCATGCAGCTTCAACGCGATACCACAGTTCATCAAGAGTAGTGACTGGCGTATTGTGACGAGCCAGTTGCTCGGCCACCATTGACCAGACTTTTTCAATTGTTGAGAGATCTGGAGAATGTGCTGGCCAGGGCAGCAGTCGAACATTTTCTGTATCCAGAAAGGCCCGTACAGGACCTGCAACATGCGGTCGTGCATTATCCTGCTGAAATTCGCAGGGATCGAATGAAGAGTAGAGTCACGGGTCGTAACACATCTGAAATGTAACGTCCACTGTTCAAAGTGCCGTCGATGCGAACAAGAGGTGACTGAGACGTGTAACCAATGGTACCCCATACCATCACGCCGGATGATACGCCAGTATGGCGATGAATACACGCTTCCAATGTGCGTTCACCGCGATGTCGCCAAACATGGATGCGACCATCATGATGCTGTAAACAGAACCTGGATTCATCCGAGAAAATGACGTTTTGCCATTCGTTCACCCAGGTTCGTCGTTGAGTACACTATCGCAGGCGCTCCTGTCTGTTCAAATGGCTCTGAGCACTATGGGACTTAACATCTGTGGTCATCAGTCCCCTAGAACTTAGAACTAATTAAACCTAACTAACCTAAGGACATCACACACATCCATGCCCGAGGCAGGATTCGAACCTGCGACCGTAGCAGTCGCGCGGCTCCGAAATGAGCGCCTAGAACCGCGAGACCACCGCGGCCGGCTCCTGCCTGTGATGCAGCGTCAAGGGTAACCGCAGCCATGGTCTCCGAGCTGATAGTCCATGCTGCTGCAAACGTCGTCGAACTGTTCGTGCAGATGGTTGTTGTCTTGCAAACGTCCCCATCTGTTGACTCAGGGATAGAGACGTGGCTGCACGATCCGTTACAGCCATGCGGATAAGATGCCTGTCGTCTCGACTGGTATTGATACGAGGCCGTAGGGATCCAGCACGGCGTTCCGTATTACCCTCTTGAATCCACCGATTCCATATTCTGCTAACAGTCATTGGATCTCGACCAACGCGAGCAGCAATGTCGCGATACCATAAACTGCAATCGCGATAGGCTACAATCTGACCTGTATCAAAGTCGGAAACATGATGGTACGCCTTTCTCCTCCTTACACGAGGCATCACAACGACGTTTCACCAGACAACGCCGGTCAACTGCTGTTTGTATATGGGAAATCGGTTGGAAACTTTCCTGATGTCAGCACATTGTAGGTGTCAACACCTGCGCCAACCTTGTGTGAATGCGCTGAAAAGCTAATCATTTGCATATCACAGCATCTTCTTGCTGTCAGTTAAATTTCGCGTCTGTAGCACGTCATCTTCGTGGTGTAGCAATTTTAATGTCCAGTAGTGTATAAGAATTTCCTACCCTATAACGCTGTGACTATATTATAGGCCACTTTAATTGTTTTTAATTCTGATAAAGGCACTCCTAGTAGTGTCGATACCAGGTTAATTAAGTCTAAAAGTAGTCACCGTGGACTCATTTCTTGCAACCACTACAAGTGAGGTATTTACATGTATGCGTGGTCACGAAATATTTTATATACTGGTTATCCGCAGCTATTAAAAGGCATAATAAGAATTCCGCTGACAGCTGGTAAAGCCGTTGCATCATCTGGTGCAACCTGCATGGTAAAAATTATCGTAGAGTGCCTCAACTTTGCAGATATTTAAGGTAATAAAGGTAATACCTGAAAAATATTTACAATGTTAAACGGTCTTAAATATACCAACTGCCCCTTTTAAAGATACATTAGTCAGTGAATACTATCTACATTACACTGGCGTACGAGGGGTGACAAAGACGAATTCCGTAAAGTTGCTGGTGGATGGGTAATATAGTTACAGAAGCTTGTTTTAAATTTTGACTGCATATAAAATAAAAAGTATTTTTATAGTGAGTGGACGCTAAAAAATGGTTAAAAGACCAGATTGGAAATAAAAATATAGTCATTACTAAAGTTATTAGTAGGGGAACAACGCAAGTCCGATACTCCACACGGGAAGTTAGGGTCCACACCAGACGCACGGCTGCCCACCGCTCCTGCTACACCACACAACGCGAAAATTTCTAAGTCACTTCCTGGCTACCTAATATCGACCGACCGCTTACGCGTCTCCACCATCACTATCCACTTTGGCGTCTCCAGCCGCACTGTCGGCTTTCGCCCCTGCTCCAGCTCTGCCGACCATCGTCGCTCAACTGAGTAGTGCAGTTCCCTTCCCTGAAGCCGTCCATGTGATTAGCTACAGCTTATTCTACATTAGTTTACTTTTTAACGTATTTAGATAATCAAAGCTTGACCACTTTCACATTCTAAATAAAGTAATAATAATATCCATTACGTAATAAACGTTAAATTATATTATATAAAACCAATACAATTTCCACCCCCATCCGCCCCCCCTCATGAACCATGGACCTTGCCGTTGGTGGGGAAGCTTGCGTTCCTCAACGATACAGATAGCCCCGTACCGTAGGTGCAACCACAACGGAGGGGTATCTGTTGAGAGGCTAGACAAACGTGTGGTTCCTGAAGAGGGGCAGCAGCCTTTTCAGTAGTTGCAGGAGCAACAGCCTGGATGATTGACTCATCTGGCCCTGCAACACTAACCAAAACGGCCTTGCTGTGCTGGTACTGCGAACGGCTGAAAGCAAAGGGAAACTACAGCCGTAATTTTTCCCGAGGGCATGCAGCTTTACTGTGTCGTTAAATGATGGGTAAAATATTCCGGAGGTAAAATAGTCCCCCATTCGCATCTCCGAGCGGGGACTACTCAGGAGGACGTCGTTATCAGGAGAAAGAAAACTGGCGTTCTACGGATCGGAGCGTGGAATGTCAGATCCCTTAATCGGGCAGGTAGGTTAGAAAATTTAAAAAGGGAAATGGATAGGTTAAAGTTAGATATAGTGGGAATTAGTGAAGTTCGGTGGCAGGAGGAATAAGACTTTTGGTTAGGTGAATACAGGGTTGTTGTTGTTGTTATGGTCTTCAGTCCTGAGACTGGTTTGATGCAGCTCTCCATGCTACTCTATGCTGTGCAAGCTTCTTCATCTTCCAGTACCTACTGCAACCTACATCCTTCTGAATCTGCTTAGTGTATTCATCTCTTGGTCTCTCCCTACGATTTTTACCCTCCACGCTGCCCTCCAATACTAAATTGGTGATCCCTTGATGCCTCAGAACATGTCCTACCAACCGATCCCTTCTTCTCGTCAATTTGTGCCACAAACTTCTCTTCTCCCCAATTCTATTCAATACCTCCTCATTAGTTATGTGATCTACCCATATAATCTTCAGCATTCTTCTGTAGCACCACATTTCGAAAGCTTCTATTCTCTTCTTATCCAAACTATTTACCGTCCATGTTTCACTTCCATACATGGCTACACTCCATACAAATACTTTCAGAAATGACTTCCTGACACTTAAATCTATACTCGATGTTAACAAATTTCTCTTCTTCAGAAACGCTTTCCTTGCCATTGCCAGTCTACATTTTATATCCTCTCTACTTCGACCATCATCAGTTATTCTGCTCCCCAAATAGCAAAACTCCTTTACTACTTTAAGTGTCTCATTTCCTAATCTAATACCCTCAACATCACCCGACTTATTTCGACTACATTCCATTATCCTCGTTTTGTTTTTGTTGATGTTCACCTTATATCCTCCCTTCAAGACACCGTTCAACTGCCCTTCCAAGTCCTTTGCTGTCTCTGACAGAATTTCAATGTCATCGTCGAACCTCAACGTTTTTATTTCTTCTCCATGGATTTTAATACCTACTCCGAATTTTATTTTGTTTCCTTTACTGCTTGCTCAATATACAGATTAAATAACATCGGGGAGAGGCTACAACCCTGTCTTACTCCCTTCTTAACCACTGCTTCCCTTTCATGTCCCTCGACTCTTATAACTGCCATTTGGTTTCTGTACAAATTGTAAATAGCCTTTCGCTCCCTGTATTTTACCCCTGCCACCTTTAGAATTTGAAAGAGAGTATTCCAGTCAACATTGTCAAAAGCTTTCTCTAAGTCTACAAATGCTAGAAACGTATGTTTGCCTTTCCTTAATCTTTCTTCTAAGATAAGTCGTGGGGTCAGTATTGCCTCACGTGTTCCAGTATTTCTACGGAATCCAAACTGATCTTCCCCGAGGTCGGCTTCTACTAGTTTTTCCATTCGTCTGTAAAGAATTCGCGTTAGTATTTTGCAGCTGTGGCTTATTAAACTGATTGTTCGGTAATTTTCACATCTGTCAACACCTGCTTTCTTTGGCATTGGAATTATTATATTCTTCTTGAAGTCTGAGGGTATTTCGCCTGTTTCATACATCTTGCTCACCAGATGGTAGAGTTTTGTCAGGACTGGCTCTCCCTAGGCCGTCAGTAGTTCCAATGGAATGTTGTCTACTCCGGGGGCCTTGTTTCGACTCAGGTCTTTCAGTGCTCTGTCAAATTCTTCACGCAGTATCGTATCTCCCATTTCATCTTCATCTACATCCTCTTCCATTTCCATAATATTGTCCTCAAGTGCATCGCCCTTGTATAGACCCTCTATATACTCCTTCCACCTTTATGCTTTCCCTTCTTTGCTTAGAACTGGGTTTCCATCTGAACTCTTGATGTTCATATAAGTGGTTCTCTTATCTCCAAAGGTCTCTTTAATTTTCCTGTAGGCAGTATCTATCTTACCCCTAGTGAGATAAGCCTCTACATCCTTACATTTGTCCTCTAGCCATCCCTGCTTAGCGATTTTGCACTTCCTGTCGATCTCGTTTTTGCCTGCTTCATTTACTGCGTTTTTATATTTTCTCCTTTCATCAATTAAATTCAATATTTCTTCTATCACCCAAGAATTTCTACTAGTCCTCGTCTTTTTACCTACTTGATCCTCTGCTGCCTTCACTACTTCATCCCTCAAAGCTACCCATTCCTCTTCTACTGTATTTCTTTCTCCCATTCCTGTCGATTGTTCCCTTATGCTCTCCCTGAAACTCTGTACAACCTCTGGTTCTTTCAGTTTATCCAGGTCCCATCTCCTTAAATTCCCACCTTTTTGCAGTTTCTTCAGTTTTAATCTACAGGTCATAACCAATAGATTGTGGTCGCATGGAGGTACAGGTCTGTGTGCGTCTTTTTCCTATATACTGAATGGCCCAGCGTGCCATCCGCTTTCTTCCTGATCAGTATGTCCAGGAATGGAATACATCCATTCTCTTCTACTTCCATCGTGAAGGTGATATTTTCATGTATGCCGTTTAGGTGGTCCATAAACTCCTCCAGTGCCTGCCTGCCATGCTGCCAGATCACGAAAGTGTCGTCCACATAGCGGAAGAAGTGCCTGGGTTTACGGTGAGCAGTTCGTAGTGCCACCTCCTCAAAGTGTTCCATATAAAGATTCGCGATCCCTGGAGCAAGGGGAGATCCCATGGCCACTCCATCCACTTGTTCATAATGCTCTCCATTGCACTTGAAGTAGGTGGTCGTAAGTGCATATTCAAAGAGCTTCACTGTTTCAGGCTCGAAGTGTTGATTAAGGAGCGCCAAGGCGTCTTGTAGCGGTACTCTTGTGAACAAGGAGGTGACGTCGAAGCTCACGAGTAGGTCATCACTCTGTATAGGAAAAAGACGCAGACAGACCTGTACCTCCATGCAACCAGCTGCCACCATCCGGCGCAACGCCAGTCAGTACTGACCACCTTGGTACATAGGGCGCACGCCATTTGTGACAAAGAAAGCCTCTCAGACGAATTACACCACCTAAGAGAGGTATTTCGGAAAAACGGGTACAGTGAAACACAGATTGACAGGGCCTTCAAGAGGAGACAGGCTGACAAATTTCAGGAAGAGGAAGAGGAAGTTAGCAAGAGACTCGCCTTTCTCCCATATTTGGGGCCCACATCGGCCAAAATCGGGAGGCTATTAAGAAAATCTAACATAACTACCGTCTTCCGACCACCGCCGAAGACGAAAAAGCTGCTGGGCACAGCTAAAGACCCACTCAAACTAAACACACCTGGTATATACAACATTGCCTGCGAATGTGGTGTGCAGTACATTGGTCAAACGCAGCGCTGCATCTCTAAAAGGTGCGAAGAACACATCAGGCATGTTCGACTGGGACAGATAGAGAAATCTGCTATAGCGGAACATAGCATCAAAGAAAACCACACCTTTGACTTCGAAAACACCAGAGTGCTGTGCCGAGCCGGGAGCTATTGGGATAGCGTCATTAAAGAATCAATAGAAATACGGGTCCACGAGAATCTTGTGAACAGGGACGAAGGCTATCAACTGAGCGCGGCCTGGAATCCAGCAGTAGCCGCAATACGCCAGGAACGCAACAAGAACCGTCCAGCTCACGAGACGCGATCACAATGCTCTGACGGAGACACGAACGGCGCACCCGCTTCCCCCTCCACCTCGACCGCCGGCTCCTCGGGACCCAGCCTCCCGCGGCCAGGTGGTGGGGGGCACACCGCAGGTATAAAGGGACCGGCATCCGCAAAGTCTCGGCACTTCGCCAGAAGATGATGAGTATGTCACTCGTCGAAACGTCGCAGTTTGAAGACACCGCCACCCGGCTGGAAGCCCGAGAACTCTTCGCCAGCTGTATACGCCGGGAAAGCATACATTCACATTTATCTTACAACAGTTTCAACATTTGTTACATTTCAATTCTATTACAATATTGCTTGACATTTGACATAAACATGAATATTCACATTGAAACTTGTTTACAGTTTTCTTAACACAATGGCATGAAACAAAAAGAAATGAAAGCAGAACATTAATTACACAAGTTTATCGAAAAATCAGAAGAAAAAAATATTATATGTACAATAGGACAGAGTCGTTGTTGTTACAAGGTCACTGTGTGGCCTTCCGAGTGGCGGGATGGTCCTTTCGGAGAACTGACACACAAGTTGGAAGTGCTCCGCCAGTTGTGCTAAGATGTTGGTATCACTGGTCACGTGAACATTCTCACATCTGTAGACGAGTTTCTGGACGTCCACGTAGCACGGACACCCTCCAGGAGCGTCTTATTGTAAGGGCCGTAGTGGCAGATCGTACAGGTACCACAGCCCAGACAGGAGGGCTGGTGAGCCCAAACCAGTCAACATGAGCTGTTGCGAACCGTGTATCAGCGGTGGGACTACGGGCACGCACACCTCCAACATGTCTTCCACTCGCGCCACAGCTTCAACGTGTACGGCTCGACTGGTGACGTCAGAGTGTAACCTCCCCCTCACTTATCGACCTTAATGACAGTGAAAAATTTAAACCGCGTGTACCTAATGGAATTTCGGGAAAAGCAATCGTCACCGAAGTTAATCTGTCGGTAAAGAGGGAGGAAAGGGTTACATCTAAATGAAAGGAAAAATGCAAATGAAACCGGTGGAAAGTAATTTTGGAAAGGGGTAAAGTTAATAAAGAAAGTAAATGTGCGGCCGTCACGTTAACAATTAACTAGCGGTAATTAGATATTTGAGATTTGGGGGAAATTACGGTCGCCAGTCCTATGGACAATTACTATAGTAACTGAAAAAGAAAGGTTATTACACACATAATTAGCACTAGAAGCGTGGCAACTGAAGGTTGACAAATGTAGTGTGAAAACTGAAAGTTTGTCAGAGGTAATAAATTTCGCTACACTCTGACTTAATTTAGCAAAAGAATTAATAAAACCGGAAAATCGAAAGTTAATTCAGTGACTGAAGTTAATAGTGAGCTTTCTTTCTGAAGCACATCGAAATTCAGTAAAATACAGCTAGTCTTGGACTACCTCAACAATCATTTCAAAAGCTACTTGAATCTACGCAATTTAGAAATAAGAGATTTAACTTTGAACTTGAATTAAATGATTCTGAACAAATAACAATAGTAAAATTTAGCACGTACCAAGCTGAGCTGCAGTCACAGGTAAGCTAAAATATGGTAACAAAACTCGCACTCTTAATTTGTGCTTGTGTAATCTGAATATTGTAGCCAGCTATGAATACTTTAACTGAACTTTGAAATTAAAGTAGTGAAGTGGAATGATGCTGGAGTTTGAATTTCAACGACACTCGGGTTCATTCCGGAAAAGGAAGGGACCCTGCTTGCTAATGCAATTGGGACAATGAGCAACAAAGGTTCATGCTAAGTTGCTGTAATTTTGTGATGCAACAATTTTAAAAGTTTGAAAAGCTGAGGTCTGCCATACAGTTCTAAAACTTTACGTGCTTCCAGTCTTCCTTGTTGGTTGATTGAAGGTTTGAAGCCGTCGATCGAGGAGGTGGCGACAGTCACTCATTGTCGGCCGTCGCTGTGGCAGAAGCTTGATGTTGGCGCGCCTTCTTCTCGAGACGGTCACCAGGCGAAACGGGCTCTTGATGTGCGCCAGCTAATGCTTCCCGTCCGCGACACCATGTCAGAAACTATCATCGGAAGTCGAGCGCAATTACATGCTGCCAAACCCCGAAAGTGCGGCAACTCGCGGGAGCGTCACACAACACACCTGCTCCACTCGCTACTCCAGCCAGACTCTCTCTGCTCAGCCCGCGCTCCACGCGGCAGAGTTAACACTACCAAAGATCCTACACACTTTCGTTCTTCACACGACCTATCGAGGTAGTCGTTTGATAGCAGTTTTCCCTAGGCAAGACCCAGCGTAAAAATACAAATAATATTTACGAAACAAACCAATTATACATCGACATAAATGCATAAATATATATATATACACAAATAGTAAAACAATTACAATATGTAAAGACACAGAAATGTCATATATTCAGGTAACAAAAATAAGGAAAACAAATTTATAGTACAATAGATGGAAATAGGAGGATATGCATTTCCGGTGTTACAGGAGGTCTACTTGGAAGATGAAATGGCGCACCGTAGTCTTCATCGATGAAAACAGATTCTGCCTGCACGCAAGTGATGGTTGCTTGCTCGTTCGGCATAGACTTTCATGAGCGCCGTCTCGTAGAGTGCGCTCGTCCAACACACACTGGCCCCATCCCTGCTCTTATGGTATGGGGGTGCGATAAGCTACAACTCTCGTCTACATTTGATGTTTGTAGAGGGGACGCTAACCAGCGCTGGGTACATGCAGGATGTTTAGGTACGTAAGTTTGCCGTTCCTGCAACAGGAAGGTGATGTGTTGTTCCAACAGGACAGCGCTTGCCCAAACACTCCCTGCAAGACATGCAGCAACTTCCCCTGCCCAGCACGATCTCCGAACTTGTCTCCAGTCGAGCACGTGTGGGATGTGATGAGACGAGAAGTGACTCGCGTGTCTCGTACAACAATAACTCTCACAGAACTATGTGACAGGTGGAGCAGGTTTGGCACGGCGTATTCCAGGACAACATTCGCCATCTATATCATCGAATGGCTGCCAGGGTCAGCGCTTGCATTGTCGCTGTGATGGCTACACCACTTACTAATATGGATGTTTCAGCATGCGTCGCTATCATGTACCTCAGAATCACTTGCGCTATTGATTTGAAAATGTAGTTATTTCATGTACACTACATACACTGTTTCAACAATAAATCTTGCGTGAATTGGAAACGTCTAAAACGGTGTACTAATTTTTTTTTTCGAGCAGTGTTTGAATTTGACAAGGGACTAACTTTGCAGAATAAATGGTTCAAATGGCTCTGAGCACCACAGGACATAACATCTGAGGTCATCACTCCCTAGAACTTAGAACTACGTAAACCTAACTAACCTAAGGATATCACACACATCCATGCCCGAAGCAGGATTCGAACCTGCGACAGTAGCTGTCACATGGTTCCAGACTGAAGCGCCTAGAACCGCTCGGCCACAGCGGCCGGCTTGCAGAATATTCTGTGTAAATCGTAATAGGTATTACGTCAGAGCCAGATGACGAAGTGCTGCGTTCTTCTTCGAGTCTTCTCTGTCTCTTCGGTTACTTAGAGTGGTAAGAATACGTGTAACTATTGTAAGAGTAAAGTAGAGAAGGACAAGTCCATACCAATTTTCAATTGTAACTTTCCTGTTCTTTGCCCTTGCTTTGATTAATTCACTTTCCATGCGTCTCATTTGAGGAATTTTAAGCCGGTCGTTGTGGCCGAGCGGTTCTAGGCGCTTCAGTCCGGAACCGCGCTGCTGCTACGGTCGCAGGTTCGAATCCTGCCTCGGGCATGGATGTGTGTGATGTCCTTAGGTTAGTTAGGTTTAAGTAGTTCTAAGTTCTATGGGCCTGATGACCTCAGAAGTTAAGTCCCATAGTGCTCAGAGCCATTTGAGAAATTTTAAGCTACGATGTGGTTTTTTTGCGGATCTTAATATATCGTATCTACTGTTTTCTTTTGGGGGGGGGGGGTGCGGGGCGGGTGGGTTCCGTATTCCAACCAGTAAAAACGGAACCCGTATAGAATCACAATCATATATGCAGGGCATTCGCACCTGCTGCAGGTCATGATGAATGAAAACACTGCTGACAGCTGAACAAACTTGGTTTTAATATACCACACTACCTGTAACACCGCAGAAAGTCGCATCTCCAGGGGCAACGAAAACTCTTTCATTACTTCATAATAGGTGAGCCCAACGTTCTTAGTTAAGGTACTGCCATTCAGAAAATATTTTCAGTATAAAAAGCTAGACGAAGTTGCAGATGTTGTGAATCATCAGTTCTTCCGTACTACAGATGCAGTCTACAGTTTACCTAACGATGGTCAGTCGTTTCCGCCCTAAAAGCAAGCGCTGTTTGCGTATGATCATCGGAGAGTTAAAAACCGAGTTATTCCTATGAAGCAGCCGCAAAAGTAAAAGTCCAGTTTGTAAAATGAAGAAACCGCCAAGGTTTCGTGTCACAAGGATAAAAGTGACATAAATTCAATGAAAACTGTTCCCCCATCCTGAACGATAGGGAACACAAACATGACAACTGCCCTTTTGACGCGGATCCTTTGGTTCCATGACACTGTTGGGGTGAGGACGACGTCGGATGTCTAAGTGATCTTATTTTTTACACCAGATGGTGGAACTTTAAGTGTTCCGAAACCGGTAGTTTACACAATAAAGGAGTGTGGATTAAGCAACTGTTGGCGGTTTCTTCATTTTATAAAATAAAGACCGAGTGTCTAGCGAAATTCAGATTTAAAGATTGAACTTAATAACTGTCATAGCATCAACCCACAAGCAGACCTATATAGATCGGACAACTTTCAATGTGTAGGTTAGAGGATAGCACTTGAAGTACAGTGCCAGCACCTATCAACACTCCAACTTGATGTTATATCATTTCAAAAAATTTGTACTGCATTTTTTATATTATGTTGCCCATATTAATTGTTTCAGGTAAGATGCTATGATCAAGTATGTTGCGAAGTGTGCGAGCCAGATATACTGTATGAGCGGCGTACAATAAGCAATGCAACACATCTTGTTCTCTGCAAGCATGTTAGTTTTATGCAGTTTTTCTTTACACCATATTATTCCCCATTCTTTCGGTTGCAAAATCCTGTTTCTAAAAATAATATCCGTTCAATGCGACGGATTTACGCCCCTTATTGGGAGCGGCTGCATCCTCGTACGGTATCGCTCTACGTCGGCATCAACGTCTTGCTGCACCAATAACCTCCTCATCATCCGCGTATTTCTTTCTGCGGAGTGATCTTTCAATGAGCCAAATAGATGGAACTCGTAAGGAGCGAGATCCTGGCTATATAGCGTATAAGTAAGAACAGTCCAATGAAATTGTGTGAGCTCTTCTCAGGCGCGAAGACTGATGCGAGGTCTTGTGTTGCATTGGAGTAGTTCTTTTGCATTTTTGTGGCGACGAACACGCCGAAGTCGTCTTGTAAGCGTATTGTCATATCGCTGGCTTAGTTGTGGAGTATCTTTGCGGGCAGCCGCGTCTGTTGTGAGTCGAGCGCGGGACACGGAACTGTTATGCTGTGTAGTGTGTAGCTCTGCATGTGAGAGGCATTGTTAGTATGGAAGTTGAAGTGTTGCTACAAGTGCTATTACAGTAAAGTGATAAATTAACCAAATGATTCAGAGCAAAGTGCGTCAATAAGTAATTTAAAAATGCGCATTGCTGCTGATAACGTATTTGTGTATCTTCTCGTTGCGCGTCGCACCGTTCATTAATCATGCGCGCAGTGTTCGGTCTCCAAGAATGAACTAATGTGAAGCAGTACTACTATTTACCACAAAAGAGAGCAGTTAAGTGCCAGTGTCTTGTAGCGAGCGTGTCAACGTGATTTCGATCATCGCGTTTCCGCATCATCAACAATCAGCCGCGCCGCGACGGTTACGCGCACGCTCGTACAACTGAGAAGTGTGTGAACTGTAAAACTTAACTTTGTGAACAGCGTTAAAATCTATTACTATTGTCAAGGAGGACTGGTACCAGATATCTGTGTATGCGTTACGAGCGTAAGAACTTTCGTGCGATCATTCGGCTTGCGCATCATCAACAATCACCCGCGTCGTGTCGGTTGCGTATACGCTCGTTCAAGTGATGTTGTGGACAGATAATCATCAAGATTGTAAATTGGGATAAACATCACGATTTAGAGTGGTTCAAATGGCTCTGAGCACTGTGGGACTTAAGGGGCTCCGGAACTCCCTATACTTGCAATGCTAAAATAACGCTTATAAATTACATCTTTCCTCACAAAGTATTTGAGGTAGGAAGTTGAAATTTTTACAGATTATTTATTGGAATATGGGCTACAACTTAACACAGGGATTTTACAAAATTTTAGTTCAGTTATTACAGATGATTTTTTTTCAATTGTAATGAAAATTCACAACAATTTTTTGCAATTTTTTATTTATATATTCAAAAATATACAGTTTTTTGGAAAAAGGCTGTGTTAAATTATGCAGAAGGTGCTGTGTAACATTTACTGAAAGTTTGAAACAAATATGTTTGGAAGATCCTCAGAAAACATGTAATTAATATGAGAAAGTAAAAGTTTTGGGAATCGAGCGACAAAGATTGGATTAACTTTTTAGTGCATTCCAGGTCCATAGGATGGATTATCTTCATCCTCTGCAAACTCCTCCTCCAGCCTCCTCTTGTTCCTCCTCCTGTTTACTCTTGCTTGTATTTCTAGACTCTTTACAGCCCTGTCTGCAGCCCGAAGGCGTTCCTTGTCTAAAGCAAGCATCGCTCGTACCATGTTAGAACCTATCTTCATTCCCATATTTCTAAATACCTTGCACCTTACAATGATGCCATCATTGAAAGTCGCAACAGCAACTTTACTTTTACTCATTATTATACTTCAACAAAACAGAGACTCAAGAAACAGAATTAATTACGAATATTTTCGAGATAACGACAGAGTAAATAAACATGAAACAATCGACAATCACACCAGCGATATATATTGAACCATCACAGGTTAGCCACAACACATACTTTATCTCACATAACTAAAATGTACCTGATGAACACGGACCATTTGACAGCAGTTTAACAGCGCCATAGTGGGTCACGCCCATGTAGAACACATTTCAAAAAAAAATTAAAAATAGTTGTAGTCTTCGGAATTGAATAAATTATATATCTATTAAAAGGTAATAGTCTGCAGATTCAGAAAACGCAAAAAAGTAAAAATTGAACTTTTCATGATTTTGAGCCTTTCCGGAGCCCCTTAACTGCTGTGGTCATCAGTCCCCTAGAACTTAGAACTACTCAAACCTAACTAACCTAAGGAAGGACATCACACACATCCATGCCCAAGGCAGGATTCGAACCTGCGACCGTAGCGGTCGCGCGGTTCCAGACTGTAGCGCCTGGAACCGCTCGGCCACTCCGGCCGGCGATTTAGAGTGTAAACAGTGCAACCTGTGGTTTCCATATCGTCTCAGAATATAGATGTTCATACCAGACATAGGACAGTGTTGTGTTTTAACGTTGAGTCGCTTGCATATTTCTATAGATAATTTCAGGCAAGCCAACGGCAGTGTGGAGCAGAACAGTACGACCGCCGCAGGATTATTAGGTACGTGGTGTGGACAGGGCGCACGGTCACGAAACGACAACCAGTTTAAGGTACCCCCACCCCCATTTGTACCCCCGGGAGTGTTACAGACTCTTCAGTTTCCTCAGGGTAGTACAGTACACTTCGAAGTAGATTGTTGCACCGTGAGGGAGGACATCAAACCGAATAACCTCTTCAGAGTCACAGAAGACCGTCGCCATGACGTTACTGATTGAGGGTGCGGCTTTGAACTTTTTCTTCGGAGTTGATGTAGTGTAGCGCCTCAATGGGCTGGACTTACGCCCCATTCGGACTTCCGATTCGAAGTGA
The DNA here is from genome assembly GCF_023864275.1 of Schistocerca cancellata. NCBI lineage: Eukaryota > Metazoa > Arthropoda > Insecta > Orthoptera > Acrididae > Schistocerca > Schistocerca cancellata. Next base: position 25,113,286 of record NC_064628.1, read on the forward strand.
CGATGTTCGACAAAAAATTTTCTTATTCATCCTCGCAACTCACAAACAATTCCGCACAGATGGTCCTTCGTTGCTCATTAGCGTCTTCTATTAGGAACCCAGCTAGCACAAAGCTTTGTCTGCACCAACTGGTGGACGAGAGCGCCAGCATTACCAACAGAGACGTACAGTTATGCAGCGAGGTGTCGCCTATCACCTCGAATGAGAGTGTCAGCACGATCCAATATTGCAGGATTCACAGCTGCGTGCAGCCGGCCGTCGCGCGAGAGATCGGGCAGATTTCCGCGGCTTTGTTCCGCTTATGACAGATGCCTCGCCCAACGATTCACCGTGCTTTTGTTCACAGCCAGGTTTCCGTAGACATTCTGCAAGCGCCTATGGTTATTTATGATGCTCCACCTTTTCGCCAAAAGAAACTCAATGACAGCTCTTTGCTTGGTACGCACCTCAGGTACAGGTAGCGTTTTGAAGACTACGTATAGCGCCGACACCCATCGGAACTTTATGAAACTATAAGGGGCTGAATGGAATGGACAGTGTCTTGAAAGGAGGATATAAGATGAACATCAACAAAAGCATCTGCTTGGATTAGGACGTCTTGGGGAATGAAACGCCTGCAGCCGTCCTTATGATTTTATTTATTTTGTAGCTACCACGATTAGCGATAATCAAAACGAGGATAATGGAATGTAGTCGAATTAAGTCGGGTGATGCTGAGGGAATTAGATTAGGAAATGAGACACTTAAAGTAGTAAAGGAGTTTTGCTATTTGGGGAGCAAAATAACTGATGATGGTCGAAGTAGAGAGGATATCAAATGTAGACTGGCAATGGCAAGGAAAGCGTTTCTGAAGAAGAGAAATTTGTTAACATCGAGTATAGATTTAAGTGTCAGGAAGTCATTTCTGAAAGTATTTGTATGGAGTGTAGCCATCCATGTATGGAAGTCAAACATGGACGATAAATAGTTTGGACAAGAAGAGAATAGAAGCTTTCGAAATGTGGTGTTACAGAAGAATGCTGAAGATTAGATGGGTAGATCACATAACTAATGAGGAAGTATTGAATAGGATTGGGGAGAAGAGAAGTTTGTGGCACAACATGACCAGAAGAAGGGATCGGTTGGTAGGACATGTTCTGAGGCATCAAGGGATCACCAATTTAGTATTGGAGGGCAGCGTGGAGGGTAAAAATCGTAGAGGGAGACCAAGAGATGAATACACTAAGCAGATTCAGAAGGATGTAGGTTGCAGTAGGTGCTGGGAGATGAAGAAGCTTGCACAGGATAGAGTAGCATCGAGAGCTGCATCAAACCAGTCTCAGGACTGAAGACCACAACAACAACAACAACAAGGGGCTGAAACGGAAATATTCCACGATGTCTCACAACAAATTTCTTCTTTGTCTAACAGAAACTTGACGAGAGAAAGATGTTTTGCGTTACTTATTTAATGCCCCTCGTTCATCAACAATTATTCTACAGTAAGAGCTTTGCTTATGCAGCATGCGACTTCGTTTCATGTTTCTCAACAACATAGGTCACAAACAAAACCAACTGTTATTATTATTTAATTATTTTTGGTACGCTGAAGACACAGTAAACCTAACATCTGGATACTGTTTCGCAGATTTTCACTACTCAGTCACAATTCAGGTTGTCGCGCAGTCGCGACTTCTTTAGTTTCAGAATCGAGAAATGCACTACACTCACATATGTTGATCGAAACGTTGATATCTTGATATCACTTCTGCGGTCTCATTACGGACACGTGGAAATTCTTCCCAAAGAAAGCAACGTAGAACTTCTGGACAGTTAGAAAGCAAAAGAATTTCTCTCTTATGCGGGAATTATACTGCAGTTCCATCTGCAGATTCATAGATGTGCCTTCAACTGAAATGGCACACGGTATCAAAAACAGCTCAAAAACATATGTAAGATTTCGAGTGCCCTCATACGTTTAGAAAGCTATTCCTGTAATTCTTTCAACGCCATAATGGATCGTTTGAAATTCGCGTTTTCCTTACCGCCAACTTGCACAACGCGATTTTTTTTAACGCGTCCACTTTTGCCACGGAATTAGAAATAGTGAAGCCTGACATTGTCAGGACGGAGATAGCGGTCTTAACGTGATTTATTGAATAAAAATTTTCACTACAAAAAAACTTTTATTGGTTAGACCGTGTAATTTTTACGTATGCAACTGTCCATTTTCGCCGGCCAGAGTGGCCGAGCGGTTCTAGGCGCTACAGTCTGGAACCGCGCGACCGCTACGGTCGCAGGTTCGAATCCTGCCTCGGGCATGGATGTGTGTGATGTCCTTAGGTTAGTTAGGTTTAAGTAGTTCTAAGTTCTAGGGGACTGATGACCATATAAATTAAGTCCCATAGTGCTCAGAACCATTTTTGGTCATTTTCCCTCTTTATTGCCTGCATCTTGCAAGATTATGGTTTACAACCTGGCTCGCTCTCGATGATGTTTTTAACAGCATACTGTCCTAATGTTATTGGAATATACTAAGGATGTGTGTCATTGAATGACTGTTGCTACTGACGATATTTTTCAGTGCACATTCAACTCGTTTTTTCGATATGAATGATCTAAAGATGGTTGTTGAATGCAACTGAAACTAGTCATCTTGTTTTAAATGTATAACTTAAATTGCGGTCTAAGCCCGTCCGGTTAGGCGTGAGATCTAACGCACTGCTTTCCGAGCGGGAAGGCGTGCCGTTCCCCGGCACGAATCCGCCAGGCGGATTAGTGACGGGGTCCGGTGTGCCGGCCAGCCTGTGGTTGGTTTTTAAGGCGGTTTTCCATCTGCCTCTGCAAATGCGGGCTGGTTCCCCTTACTCCGCCTCAGTTACACTACGTCGGCTATTGCTGCGCACGTGTACACCATAATTACTCTACCACACAAACATTGGGGTTACACTCGTCTGGAATGAGATGTTCCCGGGAGGGTCCACTGGGGGCCGAAACGCACCATAACCCTGGTTTCGGTGTAGGTCGGCGGTGGGGTGAGTGAACTGCTGCAGCCTGTTGTGGGGTTGTGTACCACTGTGCCCTACGGCGGGGAAGAAGCCTCTCCGTCCTTTCTAGGTTCCCAGTTCAATACGTACATAAATTGCGGTCTAGGCAGTAAATGCGGTTTTCCTTGAAAGCTTTTGTTCAATAAATCAGCAATAAGTTGCTCCTCACCTTACAATGTCTTACTGAGGACAGTCTGCAATCAACGCTATTTAAAATTCAGGGTCTGCAGTCCATTCTAGATCTTCTGATTTTCATTGTTGTTTTCCCTTTTCCTTCAGAAATTCAAGAATAATGGCGCTTAAATCTAAAACTCATTCCAGGCATGTCTTTTGACTTAATCAACGTACACGGCTATAATACGAGGTGCATTCAAGTTCTAAGGCCTCCGATTTTTTTTTTCTAATTAACTACTCACCAGAAATCGATGAAACTGGCGTTACTTCTCGACGTAATCGCCCTGCAGACGTACACATTTTTCACAACGCTGAGGCCATGATTCCACGGCAGTGGGGAAGGCTTCTTTAGGAGTCTGTTTTGACCACTGGAAAATCGCTGAGATAATAGCAGCACGGCTGGTGAATATGCGGCCACGGAGAGTGTCTTTCATTGTTGGAAAAAGCCAAAAGTCACTAGGAGCCAGGTCAGGTGAGTAGGGAGCATGAGGAATTACTTCAAAGTTGTTATCACGAAGAAACTGTTGCGTAACGTTAGCTCGATGTGCGGGTGCGTTGTCTCGGTGAAACAGCACACGCGCAGCCCTTCCCGGACGTTTTTGTTGCAGTGCAGGAAGGAATTTGTTCTTCAAAACATTTTCGTGGGATGCACCTGTTACCGTAGTGCCCTTTGGAACGCAATGGGTAAGGATCACGCCCTCGCTGTCCCAGAAGATGGACACCATCATTTTTTCAGCACTGGCGGTTACCCGAAATTTTTTGGGTGGCGGTAAATCTGTGTGCTTCCATTGAGCTGACTGGCACTTTGTTTCTGGATTGAAAAATGGCATCCACGTCTCATCCATTGTCACAACCGACGAAAAGAAAGTCCCATTCATGCTGCCGTTGTGCGTCAACATTGCTCGGCAACATGCCACATGGGAAGCCATGTGGTCGTCCGTCAGCATACGTGGCACCCACCTGGATGACACTTTTCGCATTTTCAGGTCGTCATGCAGGATTGTGTGCACAGAACACACAGAAATGCCAATTCTGGAGGCGATCTGTTCAACAGTAATTCGGCGATCCCCCAAAACAATTCTCTCCACTTTCTCGATCATGTCATCAGACCGGCTTGTGCGAGCCCGAGGTTGTTTCGGTTTGTTGTCACATGATGTTCTGCCTTCATTAAACTGTCGCAGCCACGAACGCACTTTCGACACATCCATAACTCCATCACCACATGTCTCCTTCAACTGTCGATGAATTTCAATTGGTTTCACACCACGCAAATTCAGAAAACGAATGATTGCACGCTGTTCAAGTCAGGAAAACGTCGCCATTTTAAGTATTTAAAACAGTTCTCATTCTCGCCGCTGGCGGTAAAATTCCATCTGCCGTACGGTGCTGCCATCTCTGGGACGTATTGACAATGAACGCGGCCTCATTTTAAAACAATGCGCATGTTTCTATCTCTTTCCAGTCCGGAGAAAAAAAAATCGGAGGCCTTAGAACTTGAATGCACCTCGTACATCAGCAACAACACTATGAACACCGAACTACAATTGATATAAACCCGTCCGGGAGATAGCAGCGTCACCTGGTGAGGAATGACTGCTAGTCAGACACCCGCACGATGCGCGTAGTATCAGGGAGTTGTCCGCGTGTGGAATGGGGAATGGCGCAATCTATCCGAGTGTGAGCGAGGGCAGGGCTGATGGCCCGAAGGCTCGGCACGAGCATTTCGGAAACTGCACGCCTTGTTGTATGGCCGCGAGTGCTGTGGTGAGTGTCTCCAACAGGTGGCGAAATCAAGGAGAGACCACGTCCAGACGGCGAGCGGTTAGGCGACCACCTCTCATTACAGATGTCGGGCATCACACGCTGTACAGCTGTGTCTGAGCACAGACTGCACCGAACTCTTCTAACGATAGGCCCTCGCGGCCAACGACCCGTGCATGCACCTTTGTTAAGGGGCCCTGGAAAGGCTCAAAATCATGAAAAGTTCAATTTTTACTTTTTTGCGTTTTCTGAATCTGCAGACTATTACCTTTTAATAGATATATAATTTATTCAATTCCGAAGACTACAACTATTTTTAAATTTTTTTTTAAATGTGTTCTACATGGGCGTGACCCACTGTGGCGCTGTTAAACTGCTGTCAAATGGTATTATTATTAGACCAAGTTTACGACCTATAATAAATTAATACCGTCTAAAGTAGAAGATGTCTGTATAGAATCTATGAAGAACGCTGTGGAAGAGGCAGTAATGGAAAATAATGGTAACAGAGATTTGACTGCAGCGTTCGATGGTACCTGGCATAAACGGGGACACACATCTCTTCATGGTGTAGTATCTGCCACCAGTATGTATACAGGGAAAGTTTTAGATGTAGCAGTAATATCAAAGTATTGTAGATGTCCACAAAAATATAAAGGTACACATGAAAATAATTGCAAAGCTAACTATAGTGGCAGTAGTGGAGGAATGGAAGTGGCTGGTGTTGCCAGTATATTCCAGCGTTCTGAGGCGTGTGATAAAGTGCGATATGTTAATTACCTTGGTGACGGTGATTCTAAAAGTTTCAAACATATTCAAGGACTGAAGCCCTATGGTGATGATGTTGTAGTGCAGAAATTTGAGTGTATTGGACACGTACAGAAGCGAATGGGAACAAGACTTCGGTGACTGAAAGCTTCGTACAATAAACAAAAACTCAATGATGGTAAAGGGTTGGATGGGAAGGGAAGGTTAACTGACAGTGTAATTGACAAAATACAGAACTATTATGGAATGGCTATTAGGCAAAATACACAAAGTGTCGACGAAATGAAGAAGGCTGTTTGGGCTCTTTTTTTTCATACTTCTTCAACCGATCAAAATCCCCGACATAGCTTGTGTCCCAAAGAAGAAGACAGTTGGTGTAAATATAACAAAGGATTGCTAACTGGTGAAGCATAGTCTGCCTCATGCAATAATGGAGGTGATAAAACCTATTTTCAGAGACTTAGCAGCACCTGAACTGTTGAAAAAGTGTATTCACGGAAAAACTCAAAACCTCAATAAAAGTGTAAATAGTGTTATATGGTCGAGAATTCCCAAGACTGTATTTGTTGGAACAGAAACACTTCACTTTGGTGTGTATGATGCTGTTGCGACTTTCAATGATGGCAACATTGTAAGGTGCAAGGTATTTAGAAATATGGGAATGAAGATAGGTTCTAACATGGTACGAGCGATGCTTGCTTTAGACAAGGAACACCTTCGGGCTGCAGACAGGGCTGTAAAGAGTCTAGAAATACAAGCAAGAGTAAATAGGAGGAGGAACAAGAGGAAGCTGGAGGAGGAGTTTGCAGAGGATGAAGATAATCCATCCTACAGACCTGGAATGCACTAAAAAGTTAATCCAATCTTTGACGCTCGATTCCCAAAACTTTTATTTTCTCATACTAATTACATGTTTTCTAAGGATCTTCCAAACATATTTGTTTCAAACTTTCAGTAAATGTTACACAGTACCTTCTGCGTAATTTAACAAAGCCTTTTTCCAAAAAACTGTATATTTTTGAGTATATAAATAAAAAATTGCAAAAAAGTTGTGAATTTTCATTACAATTGAAAAAAAAATCATCTTTAATAACTGAACTAAAATTTTGTAAAATCCCTGTGTTAAGTTGAAGCCCATATTCCAATAAATAATCTGTAAAAAGTTCAACTTCCTACCTCAAATACTTTGTGAGGACAGATGTAATTTATAAGCGTTATTTTAACATTGCAAGTATAGGGCGTTCCGGAACCCCTTAACACCACGACTTCGGCAACTGCGACTGAAATGGTCACGTGACCATCGGCACTGCACCTTGGCGCAATGGCAGACGTATTGCAATTACCTTCTTCACCATGCCGATGGGAGGGTGTCGTCTCCCAGTTGAACAGCTCCTTGACAGCCGTACTGCGGGATGGCGACAAGCTGATGGCGGCTCCATTATACTCTAGGCAACATTCAAGTGAGCATCCATGGGTCCAGTGGAGTTCGTGCGAGGCACCATAACAGCCAAGCAGTATCATACACCGGTTGCAGATCACTCCTCCATGACGCCGGCCGGGGTGGCCGAGCGGTTCTAGGCGCTACAGTCCGGAACCGTGCGACCGCTACGGTCGCAGGTTCGAATCCTGCCTCGGGCATCGATGTGTGTGATGTCCTTAGGTTGGTTAGGTTTAAGTAGTTCTAGATTCTAGGGGACTCATGACCTTAGATGTTAAGTCCCATAGTGCTCAGAGCCATGTGCATGGAGTTGTGGGAGGACGAATGGCTGGCGGTGACAGCCAATAAACTGCGGTCGGTAAAGTCAACCACTCGGCCGTGGCGTTCCTCCTGCCGGCTGCTCAGGCGGGAAGAGGTGGCCCTCACACGTCTTCGGATCGGGCACTGTCCTCTGACACATAGGTATTTATTACGGCGGGAAGATCCTCCGTTTTGTGATGCTTGTGGTGTGCACATCTCTGTCACATTTAAACAGACTACGTTTTATACCGTGATGCAAGGGCAGAAGCACAAGTTGATGGGGATCTGCCCTATGTTTTAGCTAACGATGAGACGTGTGTGTCTAGGGTTTTTAAGTTTTGTGGTGTGTCTGGACTCTGGCCTAAACTTTTAGGCTGGCGGTTTTAGTGTATTGCAGAGTGGCTGACTCCTCCCTTCTTTCCTTGCGGTCAGCCAGCCACTTCCATCTGCTCCAGTGTTTTAGCTCCCTCTACCTTTTTCTTCCTGTGTTGTCCATGTTTTACTGCCGACGCCCTGCTTCATCCCACGCTTCGGTGTGGGTGAGCACATATTTTTCCATGATTGTTCCCCGTGTTTTATGTTCCGTTTGATGTAAATGTTCTGAGTTTTTTTCTTGACACGCGTCTCACTATGATACTGAACGGGCGCTGAAGACCTTGCTGTCGTGCGCCCACAAAACCCTTCTACTCTCCCTACCCTCTCAACCTCCATGACGATCATGTTTCCCGATGCCAGTGGCATTTTTCAACAGCACAATGCGCCATGTCACAAGGCCAGGAATGCGATGGATTAGTTCGAGGAACACAGTGACCAGTTTAACTTGATGTGCTGGCCACCAACTCGCCAGATCTGAAACCGATCGATGGGATGGGACTGGACGTGACGTCAGAGCTCATCGCCCTCTTCCCCGGAATTTAGGGGAGTTATGTGACTTGTGCGTGCGTGTGTGGTGCCAACTCTCTCCAGTGTCCTACCAAGGCCTCACTGCCTCCATTCCGTGACGTGTCGCCGGTGTCAGCCGTGTCAGGGGTGGACATACCGGCTGTTACGTATGTGGTAACATTGTTCTGGCTGGTCAGTGTATACGTTTCCATACTCTAACTTTAAAATCCACCGAAATCTGTTGCAGCTGATGATGTAACAATGTCTGCAAGTTCATAAAATTTACTATTCGCACCACCATCAAGTGTTCCATGCCTGCATATTTAACGCAAACTGCTTCTTGATGTACAGAACAATGAACCCCGTACAAATCGTATGTCGATCGTTATAATTTTTAGCCCTTTCATCGTCAAGTACATCTTGAAATGCTTTCTGCATGGTGCTGTAATGTCATTTCATAGCAACTTTGCGAGAGATATCGATTGTACACTGAAGTGTCAATGAAACTGATACAGGCATGCGTATTCAAATACAAAGATATGTAAACAGGCAGAATACGGCGCTGCGGTCGGCAACGCCTATATACATCTACATCTACATCCATACTCCGCAAGCCACCTGACGGTGTGTGGCGGAGGGTACCTTGAGTACCTCTATCGGTTCTCCCTTCTATTCCAGTCTCGTATTGTTCGTGGAAAGAAGGATTGTCGGTATGCCTCTGTGTGGGCTCTAATCTCTCTGATTTTATCCTCATGGTCTCTTCGCGAGATATACGTAGGAGGGAGCAATATACTGCTTGACTCTTCGGTGAAGGTATGTTCTCGAAACTTTGACAAAAGCCCGTACCGAGCTACTGAGCGTCTCTCCTGCAGAGTCTTCCACTGGAGTTTATCTATCATCTCCGTAACGCTTTCACGATTACTAAATGATCCTGTAACGAAGCGCGCTGCTCTCCGTTGGATCTTCTCTATATCTTCTATCTACCCTATCTGGTACGGATCCCACACTGCTGAGCAGTATTCAAGCAGTGGGCGAACAAGCGTACTGTAACCTACTTCCTTTGTTTTCGGATTGCATTTCCTTAGGATTCTTCCAATGAATCTCAGTCTGGCATCTGCTTTACCGAGGATCAACATTATATGATCATTCCATTTTAAATCACTCCTAATGCGTACTCCCAGATAATTTATGGTATTAACTGCTTCCAGTTGCTGACCTGGTATTTTGTAGGTAAATGATAAAGGATCTATCTTTCTGTGTATTCTCAGCACATTACACTTGTTTACATTGAGATTCAATTGCCATTCCCTGCACCATGCGTCAATTCGCTGCAGATCCTCCTGCATTTGAGTACAATTTTCCATTGTTATAACCTCTCGATACACCACAGCATCATCTGCAAAAAGCCTCAGTGAACTTCCGATGTCATCCACAAGGTCATTTATGTATATTGTAAATAGCAACAGTCCTATGACACTCCCCTGCGGCACACCTGAAATCACTCTTACTTCGGAAGACTTCTCTCCATTGAGAATGACATGCTGCGTCCTGTTATCTAGGAACTCCTCAATCCAATCACACAATTGGTCTGATAGTCCATATGCTCTTACTTTGTTCATTAAACGACTGTGGGGAACAGTATCGAACGCCTTGCGGAAGTCAAGAAACACGGCATCTACCTGTGAACCCGTGTCTATGGTCCTCTGAGTCTCGTGGACGAATAGCGCGAGCTGGGTTTCACATGACCATCTTCTTCGATACCCATGCTGATTCCTACAGAGTAGATTTCTAGTCTCCAGAAAAGTCATTATACTCGAACACAATACGTGTTCCAAAATTCTATAACTGATCGACGTTAGAGATATAGGTCTATAGTTCTGCACATCTTTCGACGTCCCTTCTTGAAAACGGGGATGACCTGTGCCCTTTTGCAATCCTTTGGAACGCTACGCTCTTCTAGAGACCTACGGTACACCGCTGCAAGAAGGGGGGCAAGTTCCTTCGCGTACTCTGTGTAAAATTGAACTGACGATTGTCTGGCGCAGTTGTTAGATCGGTTACAGCTGCTACAATGGCACCTTATCAAGATTTAAGTGAGTTTTAACGTGGTGCTATAGTCGGCGTTCGAGCGATGGGACACAGCATCTCCGAGGCAGCGATGAAGTGGGGATTTTCCCGTACGACCATTTCAGGAGTGTACCGTGAATATCAGGAATCCGGTAAAACATCCAGTCTAAGACATCACTGCGATCGGAAAAAGATCCTGCAAGAACGGGACCAACGACAACTGAAGAGAATTGTCCAGCGTGAGAGAAGTGCAACCCATTCTGCAAACTGCAACAGATTTCAGTGCTGGACCTTCAACAAGTGTCAGCGTGTGAAGCATTCAACGAAACATTATCTATACGGGCTTTCGGAGCTGAACGTCTACTCGTGTATTCTTGACGACTGCGCGAAATAAAGCTTTGCGCCTCGCCTAGATCCGTCAATACCGACACTGGACTGTTGATGACTGGAAACATGTTACCTGGTCGGGCGAGTCTCGTTTCAAATTATATCGAACGGATGGACGTGAACGGGTGTGGATACAACCTCATGCATCCATGGACCCTGCATGTCAGCAGGGGACTTTTCAAGCTGGTGGAGACACTGTAATGGGGGAGGGGGGGGGGGGGGCGGCGTATACACTTGGAGTATTATGGGATCCTTGATACTTGTAGATACGACTCTGACACGTGACACGTACGTAACGATCCTGTCTGATCACTTGCATCCATTCATGTCCTTGTGTATTCCGACGGACTTGTGCAATTCTAACAGGACAATGCCACACTACACACGTCCAGAATTGCTTCAGAGTGGATCCAGGAACATTCTGCCGAGTTGAAACACTTCCGCTGCCCACCTGACTCCCCAGACATGAACATTATTGAACATATATGCGGTGCCTTGCACCTCCACTCGTACTCTTATGGATTTATGGACAGCCCTGCAGGATTCATGGTGTTAGTTCCCTCCAGCACTACTTCAGATGTTAGTCGACTCCATGCCACGTCGTGTTGCTGCACTTCTGCGTGCTCACAGGGGCCCTACACGATATTGTGCAGGTGGTCCAGTTTCTTCGGCTCTTCAGCGTATGACTACGTACTTGATATTGCAAGTTCTCATCCATCTCCTGTGTGATTCCCATTCATTTTTAAACGACTGTGACGATAGACCGATAGACTGCCTCTTTTTACGCAGACAGCCACTGGACCTGTGAACTTCCTTTGTACCACAAACAAACAGTAAAGGGTAAACACCGCGTACACCACGATTCTGCTGAACTTAAGGGGCTCCGGAAAGGCTCAAAATCATGAAAAGTTCAATTTTTACTTTTTTGCGTTTTCTGAATCTGCAGACTATTACCTTTTAATAGATATATAATTTATTCAATTCCGAGGACTACAACTATTTTTAAATTTTTTTTGAAATGTGTTCTACATGGGCGTGACCCACTGTGGCGCTGTTAAACTGCTGTCAAATGGTGTTATTATTAACGTCCGTGTTCATCAGGTACATTTTAGTGATGTGAGATAAAGTATGTGTTGTGGCTAACCTGTGATGGTTCAATATATATCGCTGGTGTGATTGTCGATCGTTTCATGTTTATTTACTCTGTCGTTATCTCGAAAATATTCGTAATTAGTTCTGTTTCTTGAGTCTCTGTTTTGTTGAAGTATAATAATGAGTAAAAGTAAAGTTATTAGAAATCCTCTGAAGGCTTTTAAGAAAAGGAGAAATGTTGGAAAGCCAAAGGTATGTGTTATTACTGTAAATAATAACATTCTAACATGGTACGACCGATGCTTGCTTTAGACAAGGAACGCCTTCGGGCTGCAGACAGGACTGTAAAGAGTCTAGAAATACAAGCAAGAGTAAACAGGAGGAGGAACAAGAGGAAGCTGCAGGAGGAGTTTGCAGAGGATGAAGATAATCCATCCTATGGACCTGGAATGCACTAAAAAGTTAATCCAATCTTTGTCGCTCGATTCCCAAAATTTTTATTTTCTCATACCAATTACATGTTTTCTAAGGATCTTCCAAACATATTTGTTTCAAACTTTCAGTAAATGTTACACAGTACCTTCTGCATAATTTAACACAGCCTTTTTCCAAAAAACTGTATATTTTTGAATATATAAATAAAAAATTGCAAAAAAATGTTGTGAATTTTCATTACAATTGAAAAAAAATCATCTTTAATAACTGAACTAAAATTTTGTAAAATCCCTGTGTTACGTTGTAGCCCATATTCCAATAAATAATCTGTAAAAAGTTCAACTTCCTACCTCAAATACTTTGTGAGAAAAGATGTAATTTACAAGCGTTATTTTAACATTGCAAATATAGGGCGTTCCGGAGCCCCTTAAGAAATTTGTGCCGAATAAAATAGGCCGCACGAAATTCTGGAGGGAAGTGTCGCATCGCACTGCTAAATGAAAATTAATGTCGCTCTGCATAAAGAAGGACCAAACAAAGCCGAGATGAAGCTTGCGAGGCAGGTCGACCATCAGCCCGCAAGCGAGCAGTACATTGTGCACGGGTAAAGTTTTGCAGACCGTGGCCGAGTCTGCTTTAGTGAATACAATAACCTCCACAAAATATGTGCAGCGATTAGTTTACGAAACATATTAACTAGAATAACTAGAAAAAAAAGGACATATCAACTGGTGACCGAGCGAGGTGGCGCAGTGTACGACACTGGTGCGACATTTTGTAGAATGCCGGCTCCAATCTCAGTCGGGAGCTAAGATTTACGTTTTCTGTGACTTCCCTCAGTCGCTAGAGGCAAAGATCAGGATTATTCAATAAAATTGAAACTAGCGATTTCCTTCTGCATCCATCGCTAATCGTGTTGTTGTTCTTGTGGTCTTCAGTCCTGAGACTGGTTTGATGCAGCTCTCCATGCTACTCTATCCTGTGCAAGCTTCATCATCTCCCAGTACCTACTGCAACCTACATCCTTCTGAATCTGCTTAGTGTATTCATCTCTTGGTCTCCCCCTACGATTTTTACCCTCCACGCTGCCCTCCAACACTAAATTGGTGATCCCTTGATGCCTCAGAACATGTCCTACCAACCGATCCCTTCTTCTAGTCAAGTTGTGCCACAAACTTCTCTTCTCCCCAATCCTATTCAATACCTCCTCATTAGTTACGTGATCTACCCACCTTATCTTCAGCATTCTTCTGTAGCACCACATTTCGAAAGCTTCTATTCTCTTCTTGTCAAAACTGTTTACCGTCCATGTTTCACTTCCATACATGGCTACACTCCATACAAATACTTTCAGAAACGACTTCCTGACACCTAAATCTATATTCGAAGTTAACAAATTTCTCTTCTTCAGAAACGCTTTCCTTGCCATTGCCAGTCTACATTTTATATCCTCTCTACTTCCACCATCATCAGTTATTTTGTTCCCCAAATAGCAAAACTCCTTTACTACTTTAAGTGTCTCATTTCCTAATCTAATTCCCTCAACATCACCCGAGTTAATTCGACTACATTCCATTATCCTCGTTTTGCTTATCGCTAATCGTGGTAGCTAAAAAACAAATAAAATCATAAGGGCGGCTGCAGGCGTTTCATTCCCCAAGACCTCCATAATCCAAGCAAATGCTCATTCTCGGTGTCAGCTGGACCTAAAACTCTAATCTTCTACCGCCATTCACTACTCGGAGGTGCAAAGACGTGTTTCAGACTAATGTGTCGCGGCACACTGAGGCACGAGCCGAGGAGGAGGTAGGAATACATCAAAAATCACACGAGGTTATGCTTATCACTTGCCAACAAGCATATTTCAGACAAGAGGTATTATTGTTTGGGGTGTTTATGTCGAATATGTACATACGTATGGGAGCGGCCCTCACCTGGGAACATAGTGAAAGCTGTCAATTGGTGTCTATCTATCTATCTATCTATCTATATCCGAATCCCGCTCCAGCTACTGCCGGGTCTGGGTGCTGACGAGTCCTCTCCATTTGGCTCGGTCCTCCCACCACTTTTCTTCCTCCACTTGCTGCCAGGTCACACCTCTCCTTTCAACAGATATTCTCACTACCATTTTCCACCGTGTTCTTGGCCGCCCTCTAGGTCTTTTCCCATCCATCTTTAGTTCTTCCATAATTTTGGGGAGTCTCTGCCCATGCATCCTCTTAACATGCCCATACAATCTTAATCTCTTTCTTTCAATTTCTTCTCTCATACTTTTTTGTTTGAGATCCTTTCTAATCTCTACATTCCTTACTCTGTCCATTCTTGTGTTTCCCTTAACTGCTCTGAGAAATTTCATTTCCCCTGCTTGCAGTCTGCTCCAGTCCCTTTCTGCCATTGTCCATGTTTCTCCACCATAGGTGACAATAGGGATGTAATAATTCTTATTCATAAGGAGTTTTTCTCTTTCTGAAACTTCATTGTTCCAAATCAGATGTTTTATTGTTTGGTAGAAATTGCCTCCCTTCTGTAACCTCCTATTAATTTCGTTCGTTATTCTTCCATCCCTAGATATTTCACTCCCTAAATAAGTGAAACTTTCTACCACTTTGAGGGGTTCTCCATTCGAGGTAATATTTCCGTTGATTCCTTTCTCCCTTCCAAATACCATTACTTCACTCTTATCTTTATTTATTTTTAATCCATACCTTTCCATTATTTCCTTCCACGCATCAAGCTATAACTGTACATCTACCTCTTTATCACCCCATATCACCACATCATCTGCAAAAATCATCTTTTTGTCTTTTTCTTTTACTATATCTTTAACTGCCCTATTCATTCCCTCCATCACAACATTAAAAAGCGCAGGAGATAGAATACTTCCTTGCTTCTTGTCTTATTTCAAAGTATTCAGAGTTCCCCAATGGTGTTCTAATTCTACAATTGTGGCCTCTGTACATTGTCTTTATAACATTAATGTATCCATCTTCTATATCTATCTTCTTCAGTTCTTCCCAGAGTCTTTCCCTGTCAACTGAGTCATATGCCTTTTCTATGTCTATAAAAACCATTATCACCCTTTTGTTATACTCCCAACTTTTTTCCATCAGTTGACGGATAGAAAATATCAGGTCGATCGTGCTCCTTCCTTTCCTAAACCCATGCTGCTCTTCACTCAGCTCCTTTTCTATCTTTTCACTTATTCGATTTAGTAAAATTCTTTCAAAAATCTTGGCTGTATGACTCATGAGGGTTATTCCTCTGTAGTTTTTACAAAGTCAATTGGTGTAAAAGGACTTAATAACGCGCGTGAGTGTTTAAAAGTCTGTTGACCTCGTAGCTCCATAGGGATCGTACATAAACCTCTTTCCTTGTTACTGTTCTCTTAGCCCACCACAAATGAGCTGTGATATCTGTTCTTTCGGTGACCATGCAGCCCTCTAGAATGAATTAATAATTAAATCAGTACCTTAAGCTGTCGACAGGCGTTGATATACATCAACGGGGACAGTTGAAAATGTGTGCTCCGACCGGGACTCGAACCTGAGATCTCCTGCTTACATGGCAGACGCTCTATCCATCTGAGCCACCAAAGGCACAGAGAACAGTGCGACTGCAGGGATTTATGCCTTGCACGTTCCCCGTGAGACCCACATTCCCAACTTAATGTCCACACACTACACTCGCAGTGCCCCCGCCCACTACACTTATTACTGGCGGCAGACAATCTTACCGAGTCCCGTAAGAGTTCGGGCAATGCTTGTGCATCCGCACAGAAGAAGAAGGTCCGAAAGAACAGATACCATCTCCATATAGTTAAGGCTAACCTTCCGTGTGCTCGCTCAAGAGTGCGTCACTAAACGTTGCTGTTCCAAGTCAAAAAAATCTGTTGCGGATAACTTTTCAGAGTCTACGACTCTATGCAGAAATTTTACACGTCTTTAAACTCCATGCTACTGTTCAGAGCTAAACTGCACAAACTGGTGTACAAATTTTACGATTATTTAACATCAAGCTAATTTTCAGAGTTCACGAACACGACTGTCGAAGGCTTTTATAAGTTTCTAAACTCCTGCAAAAATTCTACGTGTGCCTAGACTCGTCACCCGAAAAAATTTCAAACACTTGAAACACGACTGACACCCCGGCCATCAACTGACCTAGCCCAGCGTGGACGCTGCCCTTAAATAGCCTCGATCTGTGCAAGAACTTACAAAATTACACTGATTGCTCATATTACTACTAATATTATACAACCAATCAGTTTACTTACTTGCAGTTGTCAGCTGATTCCTTTAAAAAATTCCAATTTGTCTTCTTCTCATAAAATCCAACATAACGTCTTTCATTGGTTGGATGTGAACTTCGTGACGAATAATAATTACATTAACCTCATCGCTGCTGTAATGCACATGAGTGGGGACTAGAACCTTGAAACGTCCCCTTAGAACAATTATACAAGACTGTGCTTAAACTGACACACAATATTTTTTAGCGCAACGCAATCTGACTATCAAAAATCCCTACAAAGGAATGGCCCTGACTAACATTAACCTGTACCTTTCACAAATCACTTACCTCACAAAAATCTTCGTTCCTCGAACTACTGCAATACAGCGAGCGCCACTAATGCCAGCTAAATAAAAGATTCAAACTACTGAAGGCACTAACTACTGATAGGCATAGTTAGCAAATGAAAGATTTTAATAGAGAACAAACAATGTATTTACCTTAATAGTCATCAAAAGTCATAATATATATAGCAGTTCATTACATCCAGTCTTAGAAATTTCAAAACTCCGCCATCTCTCTCCCCACATCCACCACTGCTGGCGGCTCACCTCCAACTGCGCATCGCTACGCGCTGTTCACATCCAGCTGCCCAACACTACAATGGCAGACAACAATGCAAACTAGCCACAGACTGCACACAGCACAGCCAGTGATTTTCATACAGAGAGCGCTACGTGGCGGCGGGCGTTACCAATATAAGAACCTAAACAGCCTACTTACAACCTTACTATCTTCTCCGTGTTCATATTATTTATTTTGCTGGGATGTTTCGTTTTTCGTTTATTTGCATCTTATTCAGTGAAACAATAAAAATTATCACTAATTATTGCCACCTATTTGAAATCTATGGGAGAATAACACCTCTGCAAGAACCTATTGTAGTCTATTAACGACGCTGCCTCTATACTTATCGCTTTGCGGTATATTTTGTACTGAAATTCATTTTTTAAATCTTTGAATCAACTCAAACTGCACTGCTTGAAAAAAAAATCTGAAACTGATTTCTGGTAATGCTGTTCAAACGCTATCATTTACACATTGTTCGTTAAGATAGCTTGAGGCGTTGAGAAATTATTAATTTTTTAAGGTAGGAGGCAGATTTTTATCTTCCATTGTCAGTATCCAAGGAGCTTTCACATATGCGCTGAGGGTTTTTGGACGTGCTTTCTCTCTCTTGTGGGGCCATGACTATTCTGTATTTTTATTAGTATGGATTTTACTTATGCGGGGGCCGTGAAACAATTTTCAATCTCGTAATGTATCACCTTTCTTCCCCAGCATGGATTTTGTTCTTTCAAATTTGTTCATGACAGTAAAAAGGTTTCGAAGAAATGAAACATCACATTGCCGGTCAGAAAAGAAAAAATGTAATCATAAAATTGTCACGGAGGTGTTGGTTTTCTTATTCTTACGGCGGAAAATGATTCTCATCCGTAGGAATTAACATTTACTCTCGTGCAAGAATTAACTTCAGGCCAAGCACGCGTCGTTGGAAAGTAGCGAGCTTGCTGACGCGAAATAATGTTATTGTTAATCGTCAACGCGAAAAGTTAGTTTAGCACAATCTGTCTTCATTAAATACATAGGCTGCACGTTAGACTTACAAATGTTGCAATGGGAAGGCGGTAGTACGTTTATTGGGCGAGATCGACGCTTCATCAGATTTACTGTTTCCAACTAATTTACAGCCCAATAACTATACCAAACTAACTTCATTAGTACGTGAACACAAGGTTTCGCATTATGCCACCGAAAAAAGAGGAAATAATTCAAACAGTACTATTATTTAACAGATAGTACAAGTTACAGGAATGATACAACCTTATATCACCGTTGGTTGAAGAAGATGAAAGGACTATTAGTTCTACTTGTTTAATAAAGAAAGAATCGAAAATGTCTTTTACAAATAATTGGGATACTGTAAGTTGATTTTCTGAAACGTAATCTTATATCTAATATCGAAATATCTAGTTAAATCAGGAAGGATGACTGAAATAATATGTTTTGTCATGTGGGGTCCTGCCAAGGCCACTTACCTACAGAACACCACTCGCAATAATCCTTCAACCTGGCGCCCATTGGTAACCGGCTTACTTCGTGGTCTACATATTCTGCCAATAACAGAGGCTCAGGTGTCATCTGCTGGTCAAACTGCCAGCTCCACTCGGTACTTCCCCCAGAGCGGTGCTCTTATGTATGTGGACTCCCTGCACACCGAACTGCCTGTTCAGCCATGCTGTCTGACATTTCATAATCTACTTTCCTGTCATATGTATCCGTCAGTTCGTCTGTAGCACTTTTCTTCCCCTCAATAGCGAGTTGTCCCTTGATCAAGATAAGCTGTCGTACCTTAATTATGTCAGGATGTTTTGAGAAGCTCTCTACAGGCATGAGGATGCTTGTGTGTACCACACTCTCTCCCATACCCATCCACCCCCAGCCACCATCATCTGATCGCAATGCTATTAACGACATTCGGGATTCCACCAAGCGAAACGCGCTGTCGTGGACACAGCTGCAACCAATCTCCCTCAGCTTTGGGTAGAGTTTGAGTGAATACAGTCAAAGAGTGGGCCTCTGATACGCTTGGCATCACATGGAATCCGTGCTATGGCTCGTTGCCGCCTTCATCTGGTGGAAAGAGGTAGTAAAACCTACTAAACCCCTCTTGAATGTACTCCACGAAAAGCCGTCACACCGGGTTTTTTTCTTTAATTTTATTTTGCTGTTTTTGAGAGAAATGTGATAGTACTACGTAGTTCAAGAAATCGATGGACTGTGTAACACAGCCACCAAGTTTCGCAATATCTTGGCTTATGGAATGTTGTCCATAAGCGAATCGAACACCGAACATAGTGTTGCAACTTTGACTTGCATAGTTTTGAAAATAAATCACTCAAAATTGAAAAAATAATTCGACGAATATTGACAGAGGTGTGGTCAATAATTTAGTCAGTCCTGCCAACACTGCTTTTTCGCATAATCTATTGCATAATAAACGACTTGTCAGTTCTACAGAACTGCATACACACACATTCATATTACATCATCATTACACATTCATCAAAAATACAAAACGTAATATGACATTGGAGATTATTATTGTCAGTGGCCTCTAGAATCAAATCGATAACGTATCTTCCATGTCAAACGAAAACAGAGGATTGTTGAGCCACAAATAATTGGGTCCAACCAAGTAGAAAACAAGATACCTGTCACAGCTAATGCAAAGGGCAATATAAGTGGGTAAGTCCACAGATTACCACACATGTTGACATCACAAGAATTGTGATATGACAGGTGCATACTACCTAGCAGGGCACATCCAGAGTGGAAATATCAATGATGAAGCAGCAAGGCAGAGCCTTTACTGTGTCAGTGACCCAGTTATTTCAGATCTGAACCACAAACTTGTTGTGGATTAAGTGATAAAAACGAATGCAGTAACAAAACAAGGATGGCCCAAAATTGTATAAATACTCATCATTTTTAATCAAAGGTACCCCAGTCTGCCACCCATTAGTCCCTAGGATGGATCTACATCAGCCACTGATTCTGCCTGTCCATGGGTCTACAAACCTTTGAGCTTAGCAGTCGATGTGGCTGGACTCTTCCGCTGCTTGCTGCAACCCTACTGCAAGTAGGGGTGCTGTAGACTTAGTGGCCTCTAACTGGCAGGCCACTTGGGAGGCTGCGAGCCTTCCACCCTGGAGATCTCTGGCTCTCGTCCAGGACTGTGCAGCCACTCACCCACTGTCACTTGAGTAGGCAAATTCTGGCTGCCTACCTTTGGCTTGTGCAGTCACTGTTGTGGTGAGCTGCCACCAAAGGGCTACTTGGCTGCCACCCTTGGCATCATTGTATCTTCACTTGCATGACACCCAGAGACCCACATGCTGACCACACTGCCTTCCCCATGAGCTGTATATGGCTTATATCATGTGGGTGCTGCCCCCCCCCACCCCCTCCCTGTGCATTTGCACAACTATTGTCATACTGAGTAACAATGTGAGGTTTATCAACGCCGTTTTATTGATGATAAATCAGACACTTGTAAGGCATCCTCTCACCCCCTCACTGCATCCCCACTGTATACTCCCCACAAAATATAAATTAAAATGATATGGATAATGACTCTAATTTTAGTGTAACCTCAAAACAAAATTCTTTCTCTCACATTTGTAACCTCCCTACAGAAATCCATTCACATTTAACCTCCACACAAAATTTCTTTCCCATTTAATGTACCCACAAAATTCTTTTCTCATTTAATGTAAGCTCGAAACAGAAATATTCCTAAATCTCGTAATAAAAAATAAATTCAGTAACCTGGTAATAAAACAATGTAACTAACCTCTCAATTAAATTGTCGCTCACTTATGACTTTTCAGTAATTCACTGTGAATTTAACCTGGTAAATTTTGGGCGACAGCAGTGCTGCGTCATGGCCCTGTCAGATCATTCTGAATAAAAAAGGAAAAATTCTCACCTCAATAAAGTCGCCAAATATATCTGCTCTTACATTAAATTTTTCCGGCACAGCCCTGTGCAATGCTGGCCGATAGATTTGTCATTTATGAAAGGAAACAACTGATTTTTCTTTTGCAACAATCGGAATGATCATGAATTGGAGAAATTAGTAAATTCTTTAAATTGAAATGAATGCTTGTAAAAAAATTACTTTATATGCAAAGATTATTATTAGGACATTTTTAAAACATTTGCATGGGAGTTCAGATAACATTACTAGATATGCGCGAGGCTGCTTTTTACGTTATACAATAATACTCAGGCTCCGGCATCGCTGCACCGCGACCGGCCCAGCCAACACGATACACCAGACCAGACCAGAGCAGACTGCAGACTAGCGCAGACTAGCAACAACTTACTGCTACAGCTACACAGTTCCTACTCAGTCAACACTGCTCTCTGGTCAGCGATTCTTTTATACCTTGCATATCGCAGGCAGCGCGTGAGCAATACATCGAAATTACATCTGCTCGGACCTCTTACACCACATTGGTGGCTGATTAACAAAATGCTGACCCTGTTGCATTACCCACCACAATGACGGACCACCCCAGTCACTTTAGGGTCTTTAAAATAAATTTTAGTGTCAACAATTGTGTTTTAGTAACTAACACCACACTCTCACTTGGAATTTCTTACTAACTGTTTTGAAAAATGGATATACAACATATGTGAAACTGTAATTATTTAAATTCTTTAGTTACTGAATTTCTACAGACCTGTGTCTTAATTAAAGTGACTTCACTAAAAATTATGACCACTTTTAGCAACCTCTGCTGGAAGAGTATTCATTTTGGTAAAATAATCTTCATCATGTTTGATTCCATGTTAATGATTCTGCCACACCACTGCGATACAATCCCAGACAGAAAGAAGGCCAGGATCAGTCGTAATGTCGCTTGTCTTTTTTATTCCATTGCAGATGTAGATTTCAACTGACAATGCAGCTGTCATCACTATGTTATAAGTAGTCATCTAAACTCAATGTAATTAAACAACAGATATTACAGTCTAAGTACAAGCGTTAGTCCAACTGTCAGGTGAAATCTAGATCTACAATGCAATACATAAGACGATGACATTATGACCGATGCGACCTTCTTTCTGCCCTAAAATAAGCGTTATATGACACACATACTGAGCATGAACACTGCGAACTAGGGATAGTCTGATGATAGTCCTTGGTACTAAATTCAGTAGCCAGTAAGCAAAATAAAAACTGTGACTGTATAAAAGAAATAATTTTTTCTGGTTGTGTTGGTTGCTATTACAAACAACAGTATTTAATCATGTTACCTGTTTGTCCGTAACGAGGCCGTTTATTATGATTCAGTACGGAGAAATAAGATTCTTTTCGTGGTAGACATTACACACACTCCCTTTTTGTGTAAAATTAATTGAAACAGGAATCATCTACTTGAAAGGAAGTAATTTATTCACTTGTAGGTAAACCTAATTT
Organism: Schistocerca cancellata; assembly: GCF_023864275.1. Taxonomy (NCBI): domain Eukaryota; kingdom Metazoa; phylum Arthropoda; class Insecta; order Orthoptera; family Acrididae; genus Schistocerca; species Schistocerca cancellata. Next base: position 25,135,898 of record NC_064628.1, read on the forward strand.
CAGAGGAAGAGCTGTCTTTGGAAAATGTTACTAAGCTCTAGTGCAAATCAGTGCATTTTCGACTTTCTCAGTGTAGTTTACGCTGGTATGCTGATAGGTAACAGTATTACAGTAGTAGCAAAAAGATGTAGCTATTGACATAACGTTTAATTAGATGCCACACACAGAGCCACCCCAACACACACACATGCGGATATATATACATTCATACACACACATAAACATAGATATGTACATACACACAAACTTCAATTTTTTGGACAACCTTGCCCCACACATAAATTAAAATATTTGCAGTTCCCTATTCCAGCCAAGGGTTTTCAGGAGGTCTCCTTAAGTCACCAGGCGAAGGCTGGATCTGCAAATCTTCCACAAACATTGCCTATCGGGAACACTTTGCCCCACTACAGAACGAAAAGTATATGGACAAAACCACCTCCAAAGATATGTGATGTCGCTGGTCCGTCTCCCCTTGTGACACCATCGTCCAGAAACCAGCACTCCGCACATCTGCCACCGGTCACAGCTGTTCACCTGTTGCCACTCTCTGCCCTCGCCTGCTTGCAACACAGAATTCATCTTTGGGGTACGCACCAACTTAAGTTTAGCTCTCTAAACTGCTATAGAAATTTTTCAAGCTGTTTTTCTGTTCACTCTAATTTTTTCTACTGATAACATTATAAAATATTAAAAGAAACAGGTTTCTTTTCATCTGTACATACCGTGCAGAAAGAACAGGAAACTACACTTTTTGCACCGAATACAGACAAAGATGGATAGTTTTACACGCACTTGATTGTTAATTTTACTCACACTGGTAGTTTAAAGCAAAATTTATAATAAATTAAGAAAGAAAAATAATTCATGTGCTGTGATGAGAATTTATGGGGTTGACACTGCGATTGGGTATAGGTTTTTAATGCTGATGCTGAACCTTGTTTCGCAAGTTCTAAGGTTTTTGACATGTGAAGGTGGCTGTCGCCGAAGCAGCGCATTGAATAAAGACATATATTAAGGGGCTCCGGAAAGTCTCAAAATCATGAAAAGTTCAATTTTTACTTTTTTGCGTTTTCTGAATCTGCAGGCTATTACCTTTTAATAGATATATAATTTATTCAATTCCGAAGACTACAACTATTTTTAAATTTTTTTTAAATGTGTTCTACATGGGCGTGACCCACTGTGGCGCTGTTAAACTGCTGTCAAATGGTGTTATTATTAACGTCCGTGTTCATCAGGTACATTTTAGTGATGTGTGATAAAGTATGTGTTGTGGCTAACCTGTGATGGTTCAATATATATCGCTAGTGTGATTGTCGATTGTTTCATGTTTATTTACTCTGTCGTTATCTCGAAAATATTCGTAATTAATTGTGTTTTTTGAATCTCTAATTTGTTGAAGTACAATAATGAGTAAAAGTAAAGTTATTAGAAATCCTCTGAAGGCTTTTAAGAAAAGGAGAAATGTTGGAAAGCCAAAGGTATGTGTTATTACTGTAAATAATAACATTCTAACATGGTACAAGCGATGCTTGCTTTAGAGAAGGAACGCCTTCGGGCTGCAGACAGGGCTGTAAAGAGTCTAGAAATACAAGCAAGAGTAAACAGGAGGAGGAGCAAGAGGAAGCTGGAGGAGGAGTTTGCAGAGGATGAAGATAATCCATCCTATGGACCTGGAATGCACTAAAAAGTTAATCCAATCTTTGTCGCTCGATTCCCAAAACTTTTATTTTCTCATACTAATTACATGTTTTCTAAGGATCTTCCAAACATATTTGTTTCAAACTTTCAGTAAATGTTACACAGTACCTTCTGCATAATTTAACACAGCCTTTTTCCAAAAAAACTGTATATTTTTGAATATATAAATAACAAATTGCCAAAAAACGTTGTGAATTTTCATTACAATTGAAAAAAATCATCTTTAATAACTGAATTAAAATTTTGTAAAATCCCTGTGTTAAGTTGTAGCCCATATTCCAATAAATAATCTGTAAAAAGTTCAACTTCCTACCTCAAATACTTTGTGAGGAAAGATGTAATTTATAAGCGTTATTTTAACATTGCAAGTATAGGGCGTTCCGGAGCCCCTTAAGCGATATAGAGGCTTCTATTCACAAAACTACTTACTGTGTCGTTACAAATACTGAACTGTACCAGGAGTGCCACACAAGAAAGAAGAAAAACCTGAGTGGTCCACGTCGTTTCCTAGTCCTCGGCCGTTGACACCGGGTTCTGCGTATTATTCCTGTAGACGTTTCCGAACGCCATGCAGCTGTCACACAGAACACAGAGGCGCGGCGGTTAGCAGGCGTGGCTGCTCAAACCACTGATGACAAAGGGAGCCCTCACTACAAAGGGCCCTGTCCACGAGACCGTCAAATCGCCCGTCTGGAGCGCCCTTTAGTCGGCCGAACAGTTGACAGCAGAGTCAAATGCCGGAGCGTCACAATCTTGCGCTTGCTAGTACGCAGCGTCACTGCAAAGGTCAGTGGCCTACGGAACAGTATGAGGTGTTGAGTGTCAGGATCCGTGAGAGCATTGGTCTCATACCTTGTATCTGGGCTGTGGTGCTGCGTTTCAGTTGTGTGTTATGCACTGCCGTAGTAATCAGGATTGAAATAACTTGGGTATCGAACTCGCCCTATCGAACTGGCGACTGAGAATCAGGTGGGGAAAATTGTATCTTGTGTCAGGTGGAATGCTACCTATGGCTCGGATGAGATGAGACGAAGATTCAGTCTTGGTCTCACAGTTATTGGCTTGCTGTTGTATCATTCCAGTAAGTTTACGAATTTCGAATTCTGTGTATGTTCATGAGTCTCTCAGTAAATACAATGCGTCAGTAGCAATACGTAGGAATTCATCCTAGACAACTTGCATTTTCTAGGCGTTAGTGTTGTAGCTAAAGACCATTTTTCTGACCCATAGGAGCTCAAGGGAAGAAAAACATTGCGAAGATTTTTAATTTGGTCTTGATGGTGAATGGATTACCTTTAATCAGTTGCTACGTTTATGAACAGTTATGGCGCCGTAACATTATGAACACTGTCCATTGCGAAGCTGACGAGGAGAACACGGCAACTGCCATCACCCGATTTCCTAGAAACTTCGCTCAGTGGAAGAGGAATCAAAACAAGCGAACACGTGTCTCGGCTTATCCGCAGATACTAGACCGTTCCTTAAAAAAAAAAAAAAAAAATTAAAAAAACTACTGTCAAAGTTTTGGAGGTATTTTCAAGGTACTTTACGTGCCTTTTACCGCACGATATTCTCAGACGAAATGGTGGCAGAGAGGTTAGCGTCGTGACTTCTTAACTTTGCACCTGGTGTTCTAAACCGATTATTACTTCATTTTTGCTTTTCATTTATATACCCTTCGTGCCTGTTGAAGATTACTACACGAATGTTTTCCAGTGTTTACTGAAAAAAAGTTGTTCATATTCGTCTGCCAATTGTACATCAGTTGAATTTATTTTTTTAAAAAAAAGAAAGAGTGAAGGAATTATTTGAAACTGTTTTCGGTGAAATTCATGTAGTGTGATTCATAATCTATTGCAAGCGGCAGTTTACAGATAAGTGATATATTATGCATAGTTTGTCACGAAATTATTTCCAACACGATAAATCCTCACCAGTGTTAATTGCGTTTCATTCCCGGGTGAGATTCGTACAAAGAAATGTCACAGTGGCAAACCTGCCTTCGCCTGATGCTCATGGCATTCGGAATATCTCTGTTCCGAATATTTCTAAGATCGGTTCAAAGTGGTTCAAATGGCTCTAAGCACTATGGGACTTAACATCTGAGGTCACCAGTCCCCTAGACTTAGAACTACTGAAACCTAACTGACCTAAGGACATAACACACATCCATGCCCGAGACAAGATTCGAACCTGCGACTGTAGCAACAGCGCGGTTCCAGACTGAAACGCCAAGAACCGCTCCGCCAGAGCAGCCGGCTCTACAATCGGTATTAAGCAAGGGAATGCATCGAATCTTCCAGAAGATAAACACGTGAATAAATTGTAAGAACTGAAGTGAGAATGAAGTATCGGAATAAGAGAATTTAAAAAGGTTGTAACCCCTCAATACTCCATACACGTATATCTTGTGAAATAAATGTGTGACAGTTATTGTGAAATGTAGTTGTAATTTGACAAGTTATCGCCTTTTTATCCCCTAATTTGACAAGAAGCATTCGTGTAGTAACTTTCAATTGACACGGATGGATAAATGGAAACTATAAAAATAAAGTAAAATAAATAAAAGTAATGCTCGGGTTTCGAAAACGGGACGCAAAATTAAGAAGCCGCAACGCTAAGCACTTTCTTTTCTTTTTTTGCCTCCTTCCTCCCTTCAGCCTCGCCTTGCGCTCTCCAAATTCGATTTCTTCGATGTCGTCTTCAGTTGCCTTTGAAATGAAAATAACTTCTTTCGCAGTCCTTGTCCACATAATGTTTTCGTCGCCTTGAATGAGACGGCGCGTTTTCTATTGTTCATCTTGTCATCCTTAGATTTGGAAGTTAAAAACGATTGTTAAGAGGCACATACATTATAACTGACAATTCTTCACATAATAGAAATAAATGTCATCATGACTTACAAATTTGTGAGAAAGGAGTAGACATTATAAAATGAATATTGCATTTTATTATGCCGCCAACTTTTCTTGGGAATGATGTAATACTAAACTCAGTTACTTTCATTATTAATTTATTTACGTTCTTTCTAGCCATTATTATCGTCCAAATTAATGAGAAAAAATAAATAATAAGTAATTCTTGAAGTTTTCCCTGCGTATTGAATGGTCGATGACATTTCGGGATTGCAGCCGGATCACATTGAGTTCTTGCCACGATATTTTGGGCTGGCAATCGTCCGGCGGTAGTGATGGCGGTTTTCAGCTGAATAAGGCTTGGGACCCGGTGACCTCTCTAATTTCCTCTGAGAGAAGACAGTTTATTCATAATGACACGTCTGTCGACATCTGTCACTGTCAGTGTCAACTGCCGGACCTAATCCTTGGCCCGAGATATAGGAGTATAAGCTTAATTAAGCTGTTCCTTCTCAGCTCCTCTCAGGTTGAAGTTGCTTTTTCCTCTCTTGTTGGTTGGTCCTCTATGTATCTGAAACAGGGCGGGTTTTGTCGGATGTAGAGGACAGCTTCCTCTGTCATGTACCTCCGTGAAGATCGAGTATCGACTAATGAGCTCCAGACCTCCACGACGGACGAGCTCCCTCCAGTTGACCTTTTGGTTCAGAGGTTCGCACCCCCAGTGGAAAGGATAGGGTTTGTGGGGTAAGGGAGGGATATTGGCTGCCGTGAACGGGTAGGGAGTGCTGTGACGGGGATAGCTGCCACCCCGCAATGAGTCAGCTATCTTCGTGAGTACCTCCCTCACACAATTCTTGTTCGGGAGGGGGTTGTTGTTGTTGTTGTGGTCTTCAGTCCTGAGACTGGTTTGATGCAGCTCTCCATGCTACTCTATCCTGTGCAAGCTTCTTCATCTCCCAGTACCTACTGCAACCTACATCCTTCTGAATCTGCTTAGTGTATTCATCTCTTGGTTTCCCCCAACGATTTTTACCCTTCACGCTGCCCTCCAATACTAAATTGGTGATCCCTCGATGTCTCAGAACATGTCCTACCAACCGATCCCTTCTTCTGGTCAAGTTGTGCCACAAACTTCTCTTCTCCCCAATCCTATTCAATACTTCCTCATTAGTTATGTGATCTACCCATCTAATCTTCAGCATTCTTCTGTAGCACCACATTTCGAAAGCTTCTATTCTCTTCTTGTCCAAACTAGTTATCGTCCATGTTTCACTTCCATACATGGCTACACTCCATACAAATACTTTCAGAAATGACTTCCTGACACTTAAATCTATGCTCGATGTTAACAAATTTCTCTTCTTCAGAAACGCTTTCCTTGCCATTGCCAGTCTACATTTTATATCCTCTCTATTTCGACCATCATCAGTTATTTTGCTCCCCAAATAGCAAAACTCCTTTAATACTTTAAGTGTCTCATTTCCTAATCTAATACCCTCAACATCACCCGACTACATTCCATTATCCTCGTTTTGCTTTTGTTGATGTTCATCTTATATCCTCCCTTCAAGACACCATCCATTCCGTTCTACTGCTCTTCCAAGTCCTTTGCTGTCTCTGACAGAATTACAATGTCATCGGCGAACCTCAAAGTTTTTGTTTGGATTTTAATACCTACTCCAAATTGTTCTTTTGTTTCCTTTACTGCTTGCTCAATAGAGAGATTGAATAACATCGGGGAGAGGCTACAACCCTGTCTTACTCCCTTCCCAACCACTGCTTACCTTTCATGTCCCTCGACTCTTATAACTGCCATCTGCTTTCTGTGCAAATTGTAAATAGCCTTTGGCTCCCTGTATTTTACCCCTGCCACCTTTAGAATTTGAAAGAGAGTATTCCAGTCAACATTGTCAAAAGCTTTCTCTAAGTCTACAAATGCTAGAAACGTAGGTTTGCCTTTCCTTAATCTTTCTTCTAAGATAAGTCGTAAGGTCAGTATTGCCTCACGTGTTCCAGTATTTCTACGCAATTCAAATTGATCTTCGCCGAGGTCGGCTTCTACTAGTTTTTCCATTCGTCTGTAAAGAATTCGTGTTAGTACTTTGCAGCTGTGGCCTATTAAACTGATTGTTCGGTAATTTTCACATCTGTCAACACCTGCTTTCTTTGGGATTGGAATTATTATATTCTTCTTGAAGTCTGAGGGTATTTCGCCTGTTTCATACATCTTGCTCACAAGATGGTAGAGTTTTGTCAGGACTGGCTCTCCCAAGGCCGTCAGTAGTTCCAATGGAATGTTGTCTACTCCGGGGGCCTTGTTTCGACTCAGGTCTTTCAGTGCTCTGTCAAACTCTTCACGCAGTATCGTATCTCCCATTTCATCTTCATCTACATCCTCTTCCATTTCCATAATATTGTGCTCAAGTACATCGCCCTTGTATAGACCCTCTATATACTCCTTCCACCTTTCTGCTTTCCCTTCTTTGCTTAGAACTGGGATTCCATCTGAGCTCTTGATGTTCATACAAGTGGTTCTCTTATCTCCAAAGGTCTCTTTAATTTTCCTGTAGGCAGTATCTATCTTACCCCTAGTGAGATAAGCCTCTACATCCTTAGATTTGTCCTCTAGCCATCCATCGGGAGGGGGAGGCACTCGAATTCCAGCTCATCGTCTTCTTCTCCCTCGGTGTCCATGGGCTCCACCGTCTGTGTAACAGCAGAGGCAGAGGGGGCGGCCGTTTCCGCGGGGGACGTCTTCTTGTTGTCGGTGGGTACCCCCGACTCCACCTCCCTAGTAGAGCCTGCGTTGCCGCATCGGCCAGGGAGGCGGTCGTCTGCGTTGGGGCGTCCACCCCCGCCGGGCGCCCCACAGTGGAGGCTGGTGCGGGGCAGGCGTCTGCTTCTTGAGGGCCCGCAGCTCTTCACGCAGCTGCTGGAGCTGTCGGTGAACAGCTATGAGTGCGGCCCCTTCGGCCGAGAAGGCTGCTTGCAGGCCCCAGCCACGGCGTCGTCGGTGGCGGCTTCCAGTCGGCGCGGCTCGCACCCCTCGCCTCGGCGGGAGGGTGGGGGAGGGGGGGGGGCGTAGCAGCCGTCTTGGCACCAGACACCGCCGCAGGTCTACATCTACATCTACATCTACATTTATACTCCACAAGCCACCCAACGGTGTGTGGCGGAAGGCAATTTACGTGCCACTGTCATTACCTCCCTTTCCTGTTCCAGTCGCGTATGGTTCGCGGGAAGAACGACTGTCTGAAAGCCTCCGTGCGCGCTCTAATCTCTCTAATTTTACATTCGAGATCTCCTCGGGAGGTATAAGTAGGGGGAAGCAATATATTCGATACCTCATCCAGAAACGCACCCTCTCGAAACCTGGCGAGCAAGCTACACCGCGATGCAGAGCGCCTCTCTTGCAGAGTCTGCCACTTGAGTTTGTTAAACATCTCCGTAACGCTATCACGGTTACCAAATAACCCTGTGACGAAACGCGCCGCTCTTCTTTGGATCTTCTCTATCTCCTCCGTCAACCCGATCTGGTACGGATCCCACACTGATGCGCAATACTCAAGTATAGGTCGAACGAGTGTTTTGTAAGCCACCTCCTTTGTTGATGGACTACATTTTCTAAGGATTCTCCCAATGAATCTCAACCTGGCACCCGCCTTACCAACAATTAATTTTATATGATCATTCCACTTCAAATCGTTCCGCACGCATACTCCCAGATATTTTACAGAAGTAACTGCTACCAGTGTTTGTTCTGCTATCATATAATCATACAATAAAGGATCCTTCTTTCTATGTATTCGCAATACATTACATTTGTCTATGTTAAGGGTCAGTTGCCACTCCCTGCACCAAGTGCCTATCCGCTGCAGATCTTCCTGCATTTCGCTACAATTTTCTAGTGCTGCAACTTCTCTGTATATTACAGCATCATCCGCGATAAACCGCATGGAACTTCCGACACTATCTACTAGGTCATTTATATATATTGTGAAAAGCAATGGTCCCATAACACTCCCCTGTGGGTTACTTTAACGTCTGTAGACGTCTCTCCGTCGTGATGCGTCGTTCTGGTTGCGGGACTCCTTCAGATACCTGCAACTGCGCGAGTTCGCGACGTTGAGAACCGCCAGCAGTGCATGCATCTGCTGGCCACCCCTCGTGGCTCGGTGCAGCTGCGAGTGTCGTGGGCTGCTGCGCACTTTAAGCAGCCGACAGCGTTCGTGCAGCAACTCGCCGTGTGCCTCAGTTGCTGGCATTGGTGTAGCAATGCACCTCTTTGCTAGTCCACTGGGTGCGCTTCGACTGTCGTCGTCGTCGGCGACCGCGGCCGCGGTGGCAACCCATCACATTGAAGAGTAGCTCTAGCGCGGCTGCGGGCTGCTTCCTCTTGCGTCTTGCTCTAGTAGCGGTAGGCGAGCGACGGTAACAAAGTGAGCCGCAGCGAGTCGAGCAGCGGACTGTGCGTACGCGTGCGTGCGTGCGTGCGTCCCGTGGGCGACATCTAACGTCTGTTTTTAGCGACGCGGGCGTCCATTCCCACAGAGGGAGGACATGTAGTTTTCACCATTACGCATTCGCCTGCGCTCCACAGATAGGACAGTAGCTCCAGAGGGCGCGGATTTCGAAACAGGACGCTCCTGTGACGGAGGCCAATGCGCCTGCGTTGTTGCGCCATTTTTTGCTATAAAGTTGACTCCAGGAACTTTCTGCGCCGGAGATCGTCGCCAGTGCTCGTTGCCTGTGCTCGTTTTTGTCTTCGCGTCGGTGCTTCAGTGTCTCTCCGTTCGCGCTCACATGTGTAAACTCTATCTTATCCGTTGTGTACAGTGATGAAAGTTTTTATCCAAACACTGCGCCCGTGAACGGCTTCATTTATTTTTACTACGTCTGTCTCCCGTTTTTATCCGCCGTGTTTGTTTGCTTTTCTTTCTGTTTACTGTATACATTCTCTATGACCGAAGAGCGGCGTAGATAGGCCGCTGCCGGCCTACCTTTATTGTAAACGTTTCAAAATAACAATAAAAAAGGAAAAAAAACTTGCCGCCTCCAGTGACGGACACTCACCTGAAGATGGTTGGACGATTGCCAGCCGAAATATCGTGGCAAGAAGTCAACGTGTTCCGGCTGCAATCCCGAAACGTCATCGAAAATAATAAGTAAACGAAAAATACTGTTCCATAATGCAAGACAAATAGTCATTTAGCCTTAAATAATACTAGATTATTTCAAAACATTTGTGTAAGTCTCCTTATATTTTTTGTTTTGAATAACTTGTGGTGCTGCGTCCTAAGATATAGCCAGAAGTCTTCCTTCCATTTGGTGTCTGCTGTCACGATGTAATGGACTCAGAGTCCCTCAAACCAACTGACGGTATCTCGTCTCGTGTTCCGATATGCAACTCCGTATGGGTATAAAGGGCCTGCGGTCTGCTGCTGTGATACTGTTTGGTGCTACCCTGCATATGCAAGCTAACTGTTGCGTAATTGTTTGCCAGATCTGTGCTTTAACGTACTCTAATCTGTGCTTCTCAGTATCCATTAAGCCACAAGATGCTCACAGCGGCGACTCTTTTAGATGGATTGGGTGAAGTTCGGATTTGGTAGGTATTTTTCTGTTGATAGCCTCGTACCAAGTCGCTTTCACATCCGAATCTAGGTTCCGGTGGCTAATGTTCCTCCGAGTCTTCTTCCAGTCGTAATGTGGGTATTTCAGAAGTATCATAGCATTTCTGGTCTTATCTTTTCTTATTTTGTGATACATATCTTTCACGTTGCCATACATTCAGCGGTGGTGTAACTAAAATCTATTAGAAATTGCTTAAAATGATAAAAACCGTTTGGGATGTGCTGCACACTTATGGACGAGTTCGGACTAACAGAAATGGTCTCATTCAGTAAATGATCCGTTACACTATTGGGCGACCTTGTCCACAGCTTGAAGGTGCGGCACATGTATAAATCCTGTGATTTAAAGGTGACTTTAGTGAGATTTAGTCCTCCATTTTCTGGCGAAAGAGAGAGGCTTTCGAATTTTACTTTGAAAATGTTGTCGCGGCTTATGTAGTGTCGTAACACCGACATCAATCTCACGGCTATGTCCTTAGGCATTGTAAACGTGGACCACACACTGGACTCGCATTCGGGAGGACGACGGTTCAATCCCGTCTCCGGCCATCCTGATTTAGGTTTTCCGTGATTTCCCTAAATCGTTTCAGGCAAATGCCGGGATGGTTCCTTTGAAAAAGCACGGCCGATTTCCTTCCCAATCCTTCCCTAACCCGAGCTTGCGCTCCGTCTCTAATGACCTCGTTGTCGACGGGACGTTAAACACTAACTACCACCACCACGTGGACCACATGGCTCAACTTGGATATAATGTGTGTATTTGCAAGTCCTACTCTCTGAACTTCGTCCAGCTTCCTCGTGCGGTGTGTTTGTACTGCAGCACGTATGCTTACTAAGATTTTCTTGTAGTTGGCGGTGGTGGTGTGCTTTATATTACACCCATGCTTCATAGGAAGACCACTTTTATTTCGGCGGTGTTTTGAGTTGGAAGTCCTCGTCCTTCATTCGCTATACTTGATTTTTTCCCTTGTAGATAATATTTTGGCCATGTATCAGTAATCCTCGAAGTTTTTGCTCCATACTGACGAAAAGAGAGTCAATAGCAATGGAAAACAACGCCATAGACATTGGGCAGTCCTGCCCTATTGAATTACTGAAATCAAAACTCCTCGATAACTGACCGTTGATCATAATTCTTGATGCGACGTTCTTTTTGTATTCTTTGTATAATGTTGAGAAACCGTAGTGGAAATTCCATGGCGCTCTCTGTGTCTAGGAGGTTGTGATGACTGAGCATGCCTTTTCAAAATCTAGTGACATTATGACACATCGCAGTTCAAGAACGTCTGCTGCAGCTATAATGCCTCTGTAACCAATCACTGATTGATCTGTCCTTGCCTGTACTAGTTTGGCAGCTCCGGTGAACTCATTTATTATCCTTTGGGACTTTGTGCAAGGATTCTGGTCATTAATTTGTAATCACTGTTAAGCAGTGTGATGGGTCATAGACTTCAGAGAGACATACTGTGTGGGTTTTTCAGAGTAAGCAAGACCATTCTTTCCAAGAAATCTTTCGGGATTCGAATTCAGGTGTCATACGTTCGTTATAGAATTTTAATAATTTAGGTGTCAGTTGCGCCTCGAAGTCCTGATAAAACTCTGCAAGTATGCCATCTAGACCAGGCGATTCGTTTTTCGGACTAAATACTACTGCAGCATGTATATCATCTTCATCGATCTCCTCTGTAAGACTGTGAGATGCTATAATACTACGTTTCCCTCGAAGATTACTCAACAGTTCCGCACGTGCGTTGTTATCTACAGCACTGCGGGACGTACGCTGTGCAAAATGTCTGTATGTTCTGCTATACCGGAGAACTTCGCAGAAGTATTCGGCAACCGTTCGGGCACCTCGGGCACGCGTGCAGCCTACATAGCCCCTGCACGCATCAGCCTCACGAATTCGCAGTAATGGGCGGACACCAGGCGGCAGTACCAGAGATAGCAGGGCCCACCACTTCCAAGGGACCTATTCGCGTCCGCCACACACGTGACCAGAAAATAGTGCCTCTAGTATTCCGCCGCCGACCGCTGTAAAGGTCGGCGGCAGAGTTACACAGGTGAGTTTTTCCGGCTTCCGTAGCCTCTCCTCGTCTGCGGGCCAGTGCTATTCATCCCACCATCTTACGACGCTCTCGAAGCCCATCATAGGGACCGACGCCGCTGTATTCAGCTTTCGTCGTTTTTGCCCTCGGTGCAATCCGACTATCCAGGATACACTTTTCTCTTCCTATGTTGGTGTTATTCAGGACAGCTTCATCGTACTTATATTTTCCATACAAGAGTATTTGTCTATGATGATCCTAATTGTGATACTTAGTCAGACTTTGGAATCACCATACTGTCAAGTCTTCATACCTGTGAGACTGTGTAAAGGTGACTGTGTTATTATCGTCGAAACAGAATTTCTTTCCATGGTCAATAAACATTTGTAAACTTTGATTATTGTTTTTTCTGTGTCAGTGTGAGCGATACATCATATTCCTTCTTTAATTTCCTGTTGAGTGGCTGAAACGGTTCCGTCCTTCATTTTGACTCCCGCCTTTCGCGGGCAAGGGTACCGAGTTCGAGTCTCGGTCCGGCACACAGTTTTAATCTACAAGGAAGTTTCATATTAGGGCACACTCCACTGCAGAGTGAAAATCTCATTCTGGAAACATCCTCCAGGCTGTGGCTAAGCCATGTCTCCGCTATATCGTTTCTTTCAGGAGTGCTAGTTCTGCTAGGTTCGCAGCAGAGCTTCTGCAAAGTTTGGAAGGTAGGAGACGATGTACTGGCAGAAGTAAAGCTGTGAGGACGGGGCGTGAGTCGTGCTTGGCTAGCTCAGTTGGTAGAGCACTTACCCGCGAAAGGCAGAGGTCCCGAGTTCGAGTCTCGGTCGGGCACACAGTTTTAATCTGCCAGGAAGTTTTATATCAAGAACCATTAATGAAAATAACTTGTTGTTGTTGTTGTGGTCTTCAGTCCTGAGACTGGTTTGATGCAGCTCTCCATGCTACTCTATCCTGTGCAAGCTTCTTCATCTCCCAGTATCTACTGCAACCTACATCCTTCTGAATCTGCTTAGTGTATTCATCTCTTGGTTTCCCTCTACGATTTTTACCCTCCACACTGCCCTCCAATGCTAAATTTGTGATCCCTTGATGCCTCAAAACATGTCCTACCAACCGATCCCTTCTTCTAGTCAAGTTGTGCCACAAACTTCTCTTCTCCCCAATCCTATTCAATACCTCCTCATTAGTTACGTGATCTACCCACCTTATCTTCAGCATTCTTCTGTAGCACCACATTTCGAAAGCTTCTATTCTCTTCTTGTCCAAACTAGTTATCGTCCATGTTTCACTTCCATACATGGCTACACTCCATACAAATACTTTCAGAAATGACTTCCTGACACTTAAATCTATACTCGATGTTAACAAATTCCTCTTCTTCAGAAACGCTTTCCTTGCCATTGCCAGTCTACATTTTATATCCACTCTACTTCGACCATCATCGGTTATTTTACTCCCTAAATAGCAAAACTCCTTTACTACTTTAAGTGTCTCATTTCCTAATCTAATTCCCTCGGCATCACCTGACTTAATTTGACTACATTCCATTATCCTCGTTTTGCTTTTGTTGATGTTCATCTTATATCCTCCTTTCAAGACACTGTCCATTCCGTTCAACTGCTCTTCCAAGTCCTTTGCTGTCTCTGACAGAATTACAATGTCATCGGCGAACCTCAAAGTTTTTACTTCTTCTCCATGAATTTTAATACCTACTCCGAATTTTTCTTTTGTTTCCTTTACTGCTTGCTCAATATACAGATTGAATAACATCGGGGAGAGGCTACAACCCTGTCTTACTCCTTTCCCAACCACTGCTTCCCTTTCATGCCCCTCGACTCTTACAACTGCCATCTGGTTTCTGTACAAACTGTAAATAGCCTTTCGCTCCCTGTATTTTACCCCTGCCACCTTCAGAATTTGAAAGAGAGTATTCCAGTTAACATTGTCAAAAGCTTTCTCTAAGTCTACAAATGCTAGAAATGTAGGTTTGCCTTTTCTTAATCTTTCTTCTAAGATAAGTCGTAAGGTCAGTATTGCCTCACGTGTTCCAACATTTCTACGGAATCCAAACTGATCTTCCCCGAGGTCGGCTTCTACCAGTTTTTCCATTCGTCTGTAAAGAATTCGTGTTAGTATTTTGCAGCTGTGACTTATTAAACTGATAGTTCGGTAATTTTCACATCTGTCAACACCTGCTTTCTTTGGGATTGGAATTATTATATTCTTCTTGAAGTCTGGGGGTATTTCTCCTGTCTCATACATCGTGCTCACCAGATGGTAGAGTTTTGTCATGACTGGCTCTCCCGAGGCCATCAGTAGTTCAAATGGAATGTTGTCTACTCCGGGGGCCTTGTTTCGACTCAGGTCTTTCAGTGCTCTGTCAAACTCTTCACGCAGTATCTTATCTCCCATTTCGTCTTCATCTACATCCTCTTCCATTTCCATAATATTGTCCTCAAGTACATCGCCCTTGTATAAACCCTCTATATACTCCTTCCACCTTTCTGCCTTCCCTTCTTTGCTTAGAACTGGGTTGCCATCTGAGCTCTTGATATTCATACAAGTGGTTCTCTTTTCTCCAAAGGTCTCTTTAATTTTCCTGTAGGCAGTATCTATCTTACCCCTAGTGAGACAAGCCTCTACATCCTTACATTTGTCCTCTAGCCATCCCTGCTTAGCCATTTTGCACTTCCTGTCGATCTCATTTTTGAGACGTTTGTATTCCTTTTTGCCTGCTTCATTTACTGCATTTTTATATTTTCTCCTTTCATCAATTAAATTCAATATTTCTTCTGTTACCCAAGGATTTCTATTAGCCCTCGTCTTTTAACCTACTTGATCCTCTGCTGCCTTCACTACTTCATCCCTCAGAGCTACCCATTCTTCTTCTACTGTATTTCTTTCCCCCATTCCTGTCAATTGTTCTCTTATGCTCTCCCTAAAACTCTCTACAGCCTCTGGTTCTTTCAGTTTATCCAGGTCCCATCTCCTTAAATTCCCACCTTTTTGCAGTTTCTTCAGTTTCAATCTGCAGTTCATAACCAATAGATTGTGGTCAGAATCTACATCTGCCCCAGGAAATGTCTTACAATTTAAAACCTGGTTCCTAAATCTCTGTCTTACCATTATATAATCTATCTGAAACCTGTCAGTATCTCCAGGATTCTTCCAGGTATACAACCTTCTTTTATGATTCTTGAACCAAGTGTTGGCTATGATTAAGTTATGCTCTGTGCAAAATTCTACAAGGCGGCTTCCTCTTTCATTCCTTCCCCCCAATCCATATTCACCTACTATGTTTCCTTCTCTCCCTTTTCCTACTGACGAATTCCAGTCACCCATGACTATTAAATTGTCGTCTCCCTTCACTACCTGAATAATTTCTTTTATCTCGTCATACATTTCATCTATTTCTTCATCATCTGCAGAGGTAGTTGGCATATAAACTTGTACTACTGTAGTAGGCATGGGCTTTGTGTCTATCTTGGCCACAATAATGCGTTCACTATGCTGTTTGTAGTAGCTAACCCGTACTCCTATTTTTTATTCATTATTAAACCTACTCCTGCATTACCCCTATTTGATTTTGTATTTATAACCCTGTATTCACCTGACCAAAAGTCTTGTTCCTCCTGCCACCGAACTTCACTAATTCCCACTATATCTAACTTTAACCTATCCATTTCCCTTTTTAAATTTTCTAACCTACCTGCCCGATTAAGGGATCTGACATTCCACGCTCCGATCCGTAGAACGTCAGTTTTCTTTCTCCTGATAACGACGTCCTCCTGAGTAGTCCCCGCCCGGAGATCCGAATGGGGGACTATTTCACCTCCGGAATATTTTACCCAAGAGAACGCCATCATCATTTAATCATACAGTAGAGCTGCATGTCCTCGGGAAAAATTACGGCTGTAGTTTCCCCTTGCTTTCAGCCGTTCGCAGTACCAGCACAGCAAGGCCGTTTTGGTTAATGTTACAAGGCCAGATCAGTCAGTCATCCAGACTGTTGCCCCTGCAACTACTGAAAAGGCTGCTGCCCCTCTTCAGGAACAACATGTTTGTCTGGTCTCTCAACAGATACCCCTTCGTTGTGGTTGCACCTACGGTACGGCCATCTGTATCGCTGAGGCACGCAAGCCTCCCCACCAACGGCAAGGTCCATGGTTCATGGGGGGAGCAAAATATCAATCGAGCCACGCCAAGAGGAAACAATTCAGCAGATACAGTTTAATCAGCTAGGACAACCTACAAATATTAGCAGCTTTTAATATTTAAAGGTTCCTCAGGGCCAAATTATGCAGGCTTATCGAACGAGTAGCGAAGGAGAGTACTATGGCTTTGATAGTTAATTTCAACACAACACAGTGTAACAGCCGGCCGGAGTGGCCGAGCGGTTAAAGGCGCTACAGTCTGGAACCGCACGACAGCTACGGTCGCAGGTTCGAATCCTGCCTCGGGCATGGATGTGTGTGATGTCCTTAGGTTAGTTAGGTTTAAGTAGTTCTAAGTTCTAGGGGATTTATGACCACAGCAGTTGAGTCCCATAGTGCTCAGAGCCATTTGAACCATTTGAACAATGTAACATCGCACAAAAGTACACAAGATAACCCGGCACTAAAACTACTCCAAACGGCAACGCATTGACGGTCAGGGTAATATTGCGTGTCCTCTAAAAATTTGAAAAGTCAAAGCAGCCTGAAAAATCACCAAGCAATTCATTAAAGTCGGCTCACCAAATAATCAGTGGCTGTGGGATGCTCAGACAGAAAGTACAGAAGCGTGCAGCAGCCGTAACAGGTGCTGGGAAGGCACAACTGACAGCAAGAAGCCACGCCGTAGACGGCTGAAAACGCCACTTGGGAGGTGCCAGTAATCCAAGTCCGCGCGAGGTAGTTTTCCTCGCGTACACAACGCGTGGCCCGCACGCCTCAACTCAGTAACGGATTCCGGATGCGCCACTGCCGGCGCCGCACAGCCAAGTAAGCAAACACGCTGCACCCAATCCTGCCTCGGTACTCCTTCCTCCAAGCCCACTAGGAAGCTATTATGGGCCAGCACCTCTAGTCGCTGCGCCAGACCACTTCCGCCCCGCTTAAGCAAATATTTAAGGTCGGTGGTAGTAGTGCTTTTCTGTTGTTGCTGATGTATTCAACGTGTTTCCTGTCAATCTGAAACAACAGTTAACTCAAAAATATTTCTAGGTTTCCATAGTTGGGAAGAATCATTTGTAACGAGTTCCGTATCTTGGTTTATTCGTTTATTCGTGAATATGGTGATTTGAGTTTTATTGAGTTTCACCGTGATCTTCCAAAGGCAGTCCCATTTCTGATTGCACTAGAGAGGTTTTTGTACTCTACGGGTGACCTAAACCAACTTCGAATGGCTCCTGTAGAAAGCAGGGCTCTACGCTTGTTGGGAAACGTCATTTGTCCAGATGGTGTAGAAAGTTCGTCCTCCAACTAATCCCTGAGATACACCTGCTTCCATACGTATGTTGCTTACACACGTTCGCCTGCTACATAAACAATTGGCTCCAACGCTGGTTTTTCCGGCTCACCATTATTATTACTGTCTATTGAGAGCTTACACGCACGATTTTTAGCTGCAGTACGGGCTGCGATGTTCGCGCGGAACTATTTTTTACTCATCATCATCATCATCATCATCATCATTTAAGACTGATTATGCCTTTCAGCGTTCAGTCTGGAGCATAGCCCCCCTTATACAGTTCCTCCATGATCCCCTATTCAGTGCTAACTTTGGTGCCTCTTCTGATGTTAAACCTATTACTTCAAAATCATTCTTAACCGAAACCAGGTACCTTCTCCTCGGTCTGACCCGACTCCTCCTACCCTCTACTACTGAATCCATGAGTCTCTTGGGTAACCTTGCTTCTCCCATGCGTGTAACATGACCCCACCATCTAAGCCTGTTCGCGCTGACTGCTCCATCTATAGAGTTCATTCCGAGTTTTTCTTTAATTTCCTCATTGTGGACACCCTCCTGCCATTGTTCCCATCTACTAGTACCTGCAATCATCCTAGCTACTTTCATATCCGTAACCTCAACCTTGTCGATAAGGTAGCCTGAATTCTCCCAGCTTTCGCTCCCATACAACAAAGTTGGTCGAAAGATTGAACGGTGCACAGATAACTTAGTCTTGGTACTGACTTCCTTCTTGCAGAAGAGAGTAGATCGTAGCTGAGCGCTCACTGCATTAGCTTTGCTACACCTCGCTTCCAGTTCTTTCACTATGTTGCCATCCTGTGAGAATATGCATCCTAAGTACTTGAAACCGTCCACCTGTTCTAACTTTGTACCTCCTATTTGGCACTCAATCCGTTTATATTTCTTTCCCACTGACGTTACTTTCGTTTTGGAGATGCTAATCTTCATACCATAGTCCTTACATTTCTGATCTAGCTCTGAAATATTACTTTGCAAACTTTCAATCGAATCTGCCATCACAACTAAGTCATCCGCATATGCAAGACTGCTTATTTTCTGTTCACATATCTTAATCTCACCCAGCCAGTCTATTGTTTTCAACATATGATCCATAAATAATATGAACAACAGTGGAGACAGGTTGCAGCCTTGTCTTACCCCTGAAACTACTCTGAACCATGAACTCAATTTACCGTCAACTCTAACTGCTGCCTCACTATCCATGTAAAGACCTTTAATTGCTTGCAAAAGTTTGCCTCCTATTCCATAATCTTGTAGAACAGACAATAACTTCCTCCTAGGAACCCGGTCATATGCCTTTTCTAGATCTATAAAGCATAGATACAATTCCCTGTTCCACTCATAACACTTCTCCATTATTTGCCGTAAGCTAAAGATCTGGTCCTAACAACCTCTAAGAGGCCTAAACCCACACTGATTTTCATCCAATTGGTCCTCAACTAATACTCGCGCTTTCCTTTCAACAATACCTGAGAAGATTTTACCCACAACGGTGATTAAAGAGATATCTCTGTAGTTGTTACAATCTTTTCTGTTTCCATGTTTAAAGATTGGTGTGATTACTGCTTTTGTCCAGTCTGATGGAACCTGTCCCGACTCCCAGGCCATTTCAATTATCCTGTGTAGCCATTTAAGACCTGACATTCCACTGTATTTGATGAGTCCCGACTTAATTTCATCCACCCCAGCCGCTTTATTGCACTGCAATCTGTTGACCATTTTTTCCACTTCCTCAAATGTGATCCTATTTCCATCATCATTCCTATCCCATTCTACCTCGAAATCTCAAACATTACGGATCGCATTTTCACCTACATTGAGCAACTCTTCAAAATATTCCCTCCATCTGCCCAAGGCATCCACAGGATTCACCAGCAGTTTTCCTGACCTGTCCAAAATACTTGTCATTTCCTTCTTACATCCCTTTCGAAGACTGCTAATTACACTCCAGAATGGTTTTCCAGCAGCTTGACCCATAGTCTCCAACCTGTTTCCAAAGTCTTCCCACGATTTCTTCTTGGATGCTGCAGTGATCTGTTTGGCTTTGTTTCTTTCTTCAACATAACTTTCTCTGTCTACGTGGGTTCTGGTATGTAGCCATTTTTGATACGCCTTCTTTTTCCTTTTACTGGCTGCCTTGACTGTATCATTCCACCAAGCTGTTTGCTTCATCCTACTTTTACACACTACTGTTCCAAGACATTCTTTAGCCACTGCTAGTACTGTGTCCCTGTACCTTGTCCATTCCTTTTCCAATGACTGTAATTGACTACATTCAACTAACTGCTACCTTTCTGAGATCGCTGTTATGTACTTGTGCCTGATTTCCTTATCCTGAAGTTTCTCCACTCTTATCCTCCTACATATGGACCTGACCTCCTGCACTTCCGGCCTCACAATCCCAATTTCACTGCAGATTAAATAATGATCAGTGTCATCAAAGTATCCCCTGAATACACGTGTGTCCCTCACAGCCTTCCTGAATTCCTGATCTGTTATTATATAATCAATGACAGATCTGGTTCCCCTGCCTTCCCAAGTATACCGGTGAATGTTCTTATGTTTAAAAAGGGAGTTTGTGATTACTAAGCCCATACTGGCACAGAAATCCAAGAGTTGTTTCCCGTTCCTGTTGGCCTCCATATCTTCTCCAAATTTACCCATAACCTTTTCATACCCTTCTGTTCGATTTCCAATCCTGGCATTAAAATCACCCATGAGCAGAACACTGTCCTAGTCCTTTACTCTAACAACTACATCACTGAGTGCCTCATAAAAACTATCCATCTTATCTTGATCTGTCCCTTCACAATGCGAATATACTGACACAATTCTAATTTTCTTGCTAGACACTGTCAAATCTATCCACATCAGTCGTTCGTTTACATACCTTATTGCAACTACGCTGGGTTCCATTTCTTTCCTGATGTAAAGCCCTACACCCCATTGTGCTATTCCTGCTTTGACCCCTGACAGGTAGACCTTGTATTCTCCCACTTCCTCTTCTTTCTCACCCGTTACCCGAATGTCACTAACAGCTAAAACGTCCAGCCCCATCTTACTTGCAGCCTCTGCCAGCTCTACCTTCTTTCCAGAGTAGCCCCCATTGATATTAATAGCTCCCCATCTCATTACCAATTGTTTGCCAAGTCGTATCTTAGGAGTCCCTGGTTTGCCAGAGGTGGGACTCCGTCACCTCCAAAGGTCCGAGGCATTTTGCTCTGATTGTTGCCAGCATCATATTTAAAGTACCAGGGAAGCAGGTTGCTAGCCTTACTTGCCCCGAGTCCCATTGGGTTTTACCCCTAACGGCTGAGGGACTAACCGGTGGATTTGGTAGTCTTTGCCGTATGAGCACAAAGGTGACCACGACTCAGAATATGTCCGAGATGCCCAGCCTTATTCCGAAGTAACTGGTATCCCGACTGTCGGGACCACTTACTTGGCCACTCATACGTTGCCCGTGGTTCATGAACTAGGACATGACTACAGGAACCCACACCATGAACCACTATTTATTACTAACGTAAAAAAAAAAACCCACAGGTGTGGTTTGTTGATGAGTTGCTTTACAGTTATGGTACTTATTGGAATTTCAACATGCTGTCCATTACGTGAAGGGAAAAAAATTCAAATTAAGCACATTACCTATCGCTATCGATAAATGAAATAACTCAGTCCATAAATAATAGAATCAGTACACAGTTAGAAGCGTCCTCTGTAACAAATTTTACCAAAACAGCAACGTTTCTCCTGGAGAAACAATGGTCCTCGTTCAGGTTTTTTTTTTTTTTCTTATAAGTCTTCTGACTGGTGGTATGGCGCTGTCCGCCACGAATCCCTCTCCTGTGCCAACCTCTTCAACTCAGAGTAGCACTTGCATCCTACGGGTTTGCCTACAGCTCCCTATAGTAGCATGGAAGTCAGTCCCTCATCTCTGAACAGATGTCTTATCATCCTGTCCCTTCTCCTTAACAGTGTTTTCGGCGTATTCCTTTCCTCTCCGATTATGCGCAGAAACTCTTCATTCTTTACCTGATCTCTCCACCTAATTTTCAACATCTCAGATGCTTCGATTCTCTTCTGTTCCGGTTTTCCCACAGTCCATGTTTCACAACCATACAATACTGTACTCCAGACGTACATTCGCAGCAATTTCTTACTCAAATTAAGGCCGATATTTGATTGGCCAGGAAAGCCCTTTTTGCCATTGCTAGTCTGCTTTTGATTTCCTCCTTGCTCCGCCAATGACTGGTTATTTTACTGGCTAGGTAGCAGAATTCCTTAACTACATCTACTTCGTGACCATCAATCGTGATGTTAAGTTTCTCGCTGTTTTCATTTCTGCTACTTCTCATTACTTTCGTTTTTCTTCGATTTACTCTCAATCCATATTCCGTACTCATTACACTGTTCATTCCATTCAGCAGATCATGTAATTCTTCTTCACTTTCACTCAGGATAGCAATGACTCAGCAAATCGTATCATAGATATCCCTTCACTTTGATTTTAATTCCACCTCTGAACCTTTCTTTTATTTCCATCATTGCTTCTTCGATGCACAGATTGAACAGTAGGGCCGAAAGTCTACATCCCTGTCTTATACCCTTTTTAATATTAGCATTTCGTTCTTGGTCGTCCACTCTTATTATTCCATCTTGTCTCTTGTAAATATTGTATATTACCCGCCTCAATTTTCTTTTCCATTCTTTTGTACATTATTCTTGTACAACTTGGATGCAGGAGCTGTTAAGCTGATTGTGGGATAATTCTCGCACTTTTCAGCACTTGCAGGGTTGTGGATGATATTTTTCCGGAAGTCAGATGGTACGTTGCCAGTCTCATCCATTCTACACACCAACGTAAATAGTCGTTTTGTTGCCACTTCCCCCAACGATTTTAGAAATTCTCATCGAATGTTACCTATCTCTTGTGCCTTATTTGACCTTAAGTCTTACAAAGCTCTTTTAAATTCTGATTCTAATAATGAATCCCCTACCTCTTC
This sequence comes from Schistocerca cancellata, assembly GCF_023864275.1. Lineage (NCBI taxonomy): Eukaryota > Metazoa > Arthropoda > Insecta > Orthoptera > Acrididae > Schistocerca > Schistocerca cancellata. The sequence goes on from NC_064628.1 coordinate 25,158,619, forward strand.
CAAATTGACTCCTGTTTCTCCTTCTATCACATGAGACAAATCTTCCCCCTCATAGAGGCTTTCAGTGTATTCTTTCCACCCATCCGCTCTCTCCTCTGCATTTAACAGTGGAGTTCCCGTTGCACTCTTAATGTTACCACCCTTGCTTTTGATGTCACCGAGAGTTATTTTGACTTTCCTGTATGCTGAGTCCGTCCTTCTGACAATCATTTCTTTTTGATATCTTCATAATATTCAAGCAATCATTTCGTCTTAGCTTCCCTGAACTTTCTATTTCTTTCATTCCTCAGTGACTAGTATTTCTGTATTCCTGAATTTCCCTGAAGATTTTTGTACTTCCTCCTTCATCGATCAACTGAAGTACCTGTTCTGTTACCTATTGTTTCTTCACAGTTACCTTCTTTGTACCTATATTTATCTTTCCTACTTCTAGGAAGGCACTTTTTAGAGACGTCCATTCCTCTTCAACTGTACTGCCTACTGAGCTATTCCTTATTGCTGTATTATAGCCTTAGAGAACTTCAAGCGTATCTCGTCATTTCTTAGACTTCCGAATCTCACTTCTTTGGATATTGATTCTTCCTGACTAATCCCTTAAACTTCAGCCTATTCTTCATCATTAACATATTGTCATCTGAGTCTATATCTGCTCCTGGATACGCTTTACAATCCAGTATCTGATTTCAGAATCTCTGTCTGACCATGATGTAATCTAATTGAAATCGACCCATATCATCTGGCCTTTTCGAAGGATACCTCCTCGTCTTGTGATTCTTGAACAGAGTATTCGCTATTAATAGCTGAAATTTGTTACAGAACTCAATTATTCTTTCTCCTCTCTCATTCCATGTCCAAATAACATATTCTCCTGTAACCTTTCCTTCCACTCCTTCCCCTACAATTACATTCCAGTCCCCGATGACTATTAGATTTTCATCTCCCTTTACGTACTGTACTGTATAACGCTTTCCTTATCCTCCTGTACTTTCTCTGTTTCTTCATGTTCGTTTGCGACGTCTGCTTGTACACATACACTACCGTTGTCGGTGTTGTTTTTCTGTCGATTCTGATAAGAACAACCCTATCACTAAACTGTTCATAATAACACAGTCTGTGCCGTACCTTTCTATTCATAACGAATCCTACTCCCGTTATACCATTTTCTAATGTCGTTGATATTATCCTATACTCATGTGATCAATGATGTGTCTAGACAAGACAGCCTAGACACAATGAGAGGAAGCCGAAAGGCACGCGCTTAAACTCACGCAGGCTGGCGTGAGGTCTGAAACAGGATACGTAATGAATGCTATAAAGAAAAGTACGTAGCTTCTGGAATACTTAACTTTAATCCACATTTGTAGAACATCGCTCTTGATGATACATTAATAGAATCTCAATATCAATTGAATACGGCGCCTTGCTAGGTCGTAGCAAATGTAGCTGAAGGCTATGCTAACTATCGTCTCGGCAAATGAGAGCGTAATTCTCAGTGAACCATGGCTAGCAACGTCGGCTGTACAACTGGGACGAGTGCTAGTACGTCTCTCTAGACCTGCCGTGTGGTGGCGCTCGGTCTGCAATTACTGACAGTGGCGACACGCGGGTCCGACGTATACTAATGGACCGCGGCCGATTTAAAAGCTACCACCTAGCAAGTGTGGTGTCTGGCGGTGACACCACATTCCTCCCCCGCAAATCGGTGAACGGTTGTATTATAAGGCTTCCGCCCGCCGTGGGGAGGGCCCCATGGTGACGTATGCGACGAGGTGGGGAGCCTAACAACAGGCGAGGCTGTGCCACCCGCACCCGGCCATTCGGTCCGAGGGGAGCTAGGAAACGCCTGAAAACCTAGTCCAGGGTGCACGCCAACATGCGGTGTATGCGCCCGTAGATAGTCAGGGGCCGAAGGGTCGACCTCCATCGAGTCGGAGCATCCGACTGGCGAAGACGACAGCTGGTCCGGAGCGGGCATGAGTTCCATGGCGGAAGACAACTGGTCACGGGAAGCGACCGGCGGCGCGTGACTCAGGGAGGCGCCCGGCGGTTGCAGCGACGCGTCCACTGCGGGCGTCGCCGGCGGGAGAACAGGCGGCGGCGGCGGCGGCGGTGCGTCGCCATGGGGCAAAATGGAAGGCATCGTCGGTAACACCTGGGGATGAGGCGAGCCAGTAGATGGGTCCCCAGGGCGCTGACCGGACGGCACCGTCGCTGAAAGCAGACGGGGAGCGGCAGAACCCGTGCGACGACAGAGGCGCAGCTGATTGAGATGCCGACGCACCTCACCAGAGGCCCTCAAAACCAGATACATCGCGCGGCCGAGGCAGCGAAGAATGCGCCCTGCGAGCCAACGCCATGAACCTCGATAGTGGCGATAGAATACAACGTCGCCTGGGGCAAAAGCAGGTGTCTGCCGCTGCACAGGAACCTGATGCGGCGGATGCAGCAAAGACATCAAGGTTCGATGAGGACGACCATGGAGCAACTCAGCCGGCGAGCGACCATCGCGGGGCTGAGAGCGATACGAGGACAAAAAGAGCAATAACGCGTCCTCCCGAGAATGTGACTCTTTCAATTTCAACATCTGTGACTTGAAAGTCCGGACCAAACGTTCAGCGGCACCGTTTGACTGTGGCGAAAACGGCGCGGACGTCAGATGTTGAATACCATTTGCCTTGCAGAATGACTGAAGTTCTGCGGACATGAATTGTGGGCCATTGTCAAAACAATAGTCTGCGGAAAACCTTCAATGCAAAAGATAGCGGATAACGCTTGGATGGTGGCAGATGACGTCGTGGAAGACAGCTTGACAACAAAAGGAAAATTACTGAAGGAATCGACCACAACCAACCATCGAGCATTCCAGAATGGACCAGCAAAATCGATGTGCAAGCGTTGCCAAGGGGAAGTGGCTTTTGGCCATGCAAAGAATTTCCGCGGTGGCGCGGATTGTTGTTCGGCACACGCCATGCAAGAAGAGCACATATTCGTAATCGCAGCATCGATTCCGAACCAAGTAGAGTGCTGACGAGCAAGTTGTTTCGTTCGCACTATACCCTAATGTCCTTGGTGGAGAAGCTGTAAGACAGAGGACTGTAACGAACGTGGGACCACGACCCTGGACTGATCATTATCAGAACGCAACAGCAATACACCACGTCGTTCAAAAAGTCCCTCCTTGTGAGCAAAAAATCGGCGAACCAACGGATCCTCGATCCGTGACTTTGACAAGGGCCAATGCGTAGCAACAAAACGCAGAACGGTAGCAAGGACAGGGTCTGCAGCTGTGGCTGTAGCTACACGACGAAAATCAATCGGAAACGATTCGACCACGTCATCGGTTTCCGCATCAATGAACATGCAAGCAAGTTCGGACGAATCGAATGCTCTATCCTCAGCAACAGGCAAACGGGACAACGCATTGGCGTTTCCGTGCTTAGCAGTGGACCGACACAAGATATCGTAGCGGTACTGCGAGAGGAAAATAGACCAGCGAATGAATTTCTGCGCTGTACGCGGAGGTACAGGCTTGTTCGGATGAAAAAGCGATGTCAAGGGTTTATGGTCTGTGATGATGGTAAAGTGACGACCATACAAGAAGTCATGAAACTTTGTAACACCAAATACGAGAGCCAAAGCTTCTTTCTCTATCTGTGAATAATTTCTTTGCGCTGACGAGAGCAATTTGGACGCAAAGGCAATAGGGCGATCATGCGAACCATCTTTGTGCGCAAGCACAGCTCCGATCCCGAAATCCGATGCATCTACCATCAACAAAAGGGGTTTCTGGGGATCGAATGGCGTAAGGCAAGTATTGGAAAGCAACGCCGATTTCAACTGGCGAAAGGCGCGTTCGCATTCCGTCGTCCAGACGAACGAAACACCCTTACGGCGTAAGTGATGAAGCGGAGCTGAAATGGAAGAGGCATGGGGGATATATTTGTCGTAATAATTAATTTTTCCCAGCACACTCTGTAGCTGCTTCAAATTCTGCGGCGAAGGCAAGTCTTGTATGGCACGGAGATGCTCTGGACTGGGATGTATGCCTTGGGCATTGAGTACATGTCCCAGATATGGCAATTCACGAGCAAAAAACACACATTTGTCCTTCCGCAAGCGAAGACCATTGTGTCGCAAGACCTGAAATAATGTTCGGAGGTTGGCTAAATGTTCTTCTTCTGTCTTTCCGGAGATCACAATATCGTCCAGACAGTTTGCTGCAGTATGACACCTTGTGATTCTAAATCGTTTAACGTTCTTGCGACCTCATCACGCAATGCGTGGGGAACATTGCGCGCTCTGAAAAATTTCGGTTGCGCGTTTACTTTCAGTTCCAAATGTGCTGCACAGTTCTTAGCGCAACCAAGGCCCGGTGCAAAAATGTCTGCAAATTCTTCACATAGACGAGAAACACTGGCTGAAGGCACAGTCTGGTTCACTGATAGGACCTGATTTACGATAGACAAGTTAAACAACTGAAATAAATCTAAACCAAACAAGTTCACTGCAGAAGAAGAACGAAGGACGTAAAAAGACACAAGTTTTGTTTATCCCTTGTATGTTGCAAGAAGGCTGCACTGTCCTAACACAGGGATATGCTGTCCGGAATGACTATGTAACTTAACATTTGCGGCACGCAACGGAGGTTTGCCCAGCTGTTTGTACGTGTCGTGATTGATCAATGAAACTGCAGCTCCGTTATCGAGCTGGAACGGTATCACTTGTCCGTCAAAGTCCAAATCTACAACAAGTTTATTGTCCTGCTGACGACAAGAGCGACTGTTTTGTGCAACGTGAACAGACACTGGTTCAGAATCACTTGCGACGTGACGGGATTTCCGTCGACGCCGAGGCACACTTTTTGTGGGACGAACACAATCACTGTTAGAGAGAGAAGCACTGGGCGGAGTGGCATTAACTACATGAATTTCCATGGGCGAAGGTCCACGAGCCTGAGTATCCTTGGTTCGATTCCAGCGCGAAGCAAAGGGCCTGGAATGGTTGTGAGTGTCCGATCTAAGCTTTTTCTGGCAAACACTTTGAACATGTCCTTTTTTATTACCGAAAAAAAAAATTGCCTGGCGTGACGGGCAATTCTCACGCGAATGTCTAGTAGCACACCGCGGGCATGATTTCACTGCATTTGCTTGCTGGCGCGGGACATGTGGCTGCGTGGACGTGCGCGAGGGCTGTTTACAGTTCCGTGCAGCTCGCCCAGCGGGCCGGTTAACGTGACACACAGCTGGCGAAGTTGCAAATTATTCCTGAGCAAAGTCAAGTGTGTCTTGCCTATCCAATATGTCTGTCACTTGTTGAAGGGAGGGATTGACTAGTTTCAAAATCTGTTCCCGTATGCGAACATCAGAAACGTTCTGTGCAGTTGCATCACGCACCATAGTATCTGAATAAGGGAGTCCACATTCACACTCAAAAGCACAATCCCTAGTAAGGCCTTGCAAACTTGCAACCCACTCTCGATTCGTCTGACCGGCCGTACGTTTTGTACGAAAGAACGTATATCTTTTTGCAACGACATTGACTGCTTCCTTGAAATAGGCATCTAAAGCAGACAAAATTTCTTTGTAGGACAGAGTTGCTACATCGCGTCAGAGAAACAATTTCACTATCACACGGTAGGTGGACACACCTACACAAGAAAGGAGATGTGGCTGCCGCTCGTTACCTTGAATTCTGTAGGCGGCGAGATGGAATCCAAATTGGTGTGACCACTCCGTCCAGCTTTCCATCGCCGCATTAAAGGGACGAAAAGGTGGTGCAACTGCGTGTTGTGGCTGCGGTAGCGATGAAGCGGCGGCGGCCGCATCGTTTTGCAGTGCACGTTGACCCTGGACGAGCTGTCCAAGGGCATCCAATAAGGCATGCGTCTGCTGATTCAGCAAGCGATAAAATTCGGACAGTACATCTGGAGATTGTGGCGAAGCCATGACACAAGTAAAGTAAGCAAGTAGAAAGAAGAAGAAGACCCTTTTTAGACTTGTCGCCAAATATGTTGTGTCTAGACAAGACAGCCTAGACACAATGAGAGGAAGCCGAAAGGCACGCGCTTAATCTCACGCAGGCTGGCGTGAGGTCTGAAACAGGATACGTAATGAATGCTATAAAGAAAAGTACGTAGCTTCTGGAATACTTAACTTTAATCCACATTTGTAGGACATCGCTCTTGATGATACATTAATAGAATCTCAATATCAATTGAATACGGCGCCTTGCTAGGTCGTAGCAAATGAAGCTGAAGGCTATGCTAACTATCGTCTCGGCAAATGAGAGTGTAATTCTCAGTGAACCATGGCTACCAACGTCGGCTGTACAACTGGGACGAGTGCTAGTACGTCTCTCTAGACCTGCCGTGTGGTGGCGCTCGGTCTGCAATTACTGACAGTGGCGACACGCGGGTCCGACGTATACTAATGGACCGCGGCCGATTTAAAAGCTACCACCTAGCAAGTGTGGTGTGTGGCGGTGACACCACAATCAAAAAGCCTTGTGTTTTTCCATTTCACTTCACTGACCTTACTACATCTAGACTTTCTACACTCCTGGAAATTGAAATAAGAACACCGTGAATTCATTGTTCCAGGAAGGGGAAACTTTATTGACACATTCCTGGGGTCAGATACATCACATGATCACACTGACAGAACCACAGGCACATAGACACAGGCAACAGAGCATGCACAATGTCGGCACTAGTACAGTGTATATCCACCTTTCGGAGCAATGCAGGCTGCTATTCTCCCATGGAGACGATCGTAGAGATGCTGAATGTAGTCCTGTGGAACGGCTTGCCATGCCATTTCCACCTGGCGCCTCAGTTGGACCAGCGTTCGTGCTGGACGTGCAGACCGCGTGAGACGACGCTTCATCCAGTCCCAAACATGCTCAATGGGGGACAGATCCGGAGATCTTGCTGGCCAGGGTAGTTGACTTACACCTTCTAGAGCACGTTGGGTGGCACGGGATACATGCGGACGTGCATTGTCCTGTTGGAACAGCAAGTTCCCTTGCCGGTCTAGGAATGGTAGAACGATGGGTTCGATGACGGTTTGGATGTACCGTGCACTATTCAGTGTCCCCTCGACGATCACCAGTGGTGTACGGCCAGTGTAGGAGATCGCTCCCCACACCATGATGCCGGGTGTTGGCCCTGTGTGCCTCGGTCGTATGCAGTCCTGATTGTGGCGCTCACCTGCACGGCGCCAAACACGCATACGACCATCATTGGCACCAAGGCAGAAGCGACTCTCATCGCTGAAGACGACACGTCTCCATTCGTCCCTCCATTCACGCCTGTCGCGACACCACTGGAGGCGGGCTGCACGATGTTGGGGCGTGAGCGGAAGACGGCCTAACGGTGTGCGGGACCGTAGCCCAGCTTCATGGAGACGGTTGCGAATGGTCCTCGCCGATACCCCAGGAGCAACAGTGTCCCTAATTTGCTGGGAAGTGGCGGTGCGGTCCCCTACGGCACTGCGTAGGATCCTACGGTCTTGGCGTGCATCCGTGCGCCGCTGCGGACCGGTCCCAGGTCGACGGGCACGTGCACCTTCCGCCGACCACTGGCGACAACATCGATGTACTGTGGAGACCTCACGCCCCACGTGTTGAGCAATTCGGCGGTACGTCCACCCGGCCTCCCGCATGCCCACTATACGCCCTCGCTCAAAGTCCGTCAACTGCACATACGGTTCACGTCCACGCTGTCGCGGCATGCTACCAGTGTTAAAGACTGCGATGGAGCTCCGTATGCCACGGCAAACTGGCTGACACTGACGGCGGCGGTGCACAAATGCTGCGCAGCTAGCGCCATTCGACGGCCAACACCGCGGTTCCTGGTGTGTCCGCTGTGCCGTGCGTGTGATCATTGCTTGTACAGCCCTCTCGCAGTGTCCGGAGCAAGTATGGTGGGTCTGACACACCGGTGTCAATGTGTTCTTTTTTCCATTTCCAGGAGTGTAGTTTCTCTACCACGTTCAAGCCTCTGACAGTCTACAGCCGAACTCGTAGAATGTCATCCTTTCGTTATTATTCAGTCTTTTTCTCACCGTCACCTCCCCCTTGGCAGTCCCCTCCCGGAGATCCGAATGGGGGACTATTCCGGTATCTTTTTCCAATGAAGAGATCATCATGACTGTTTCAACTATAGGCCACATGTCCTGTCGGTACATGTTACGTGTTTTTAATGTAGCGGTTTCCATTGCCTTCTGCAAAATCATGCCTTTGATCATTGCTTATTCTTTTGCCTTTAGAGGCAGTTTCCCACCCCAAGGGGACAATAGTGCCCTGAATCTTTGCCTGCTCCTCCCCCCTCTTTGCCAAGGCTGTTGACAGAATGAGGGTGACTACTTACGCCGGAAGTCTTCATCCGCCAACGCTAATTACTAATCAAAATTTATGCAGCGGTGGGATTCGAACCTAGGACCGAGGACGGTTAGATCACTAGTCAGTCAAAGAGGCTACCTCCTTTTTCTGGTTGATCTCATTATGTTCGTTAATGTTCATTGTATTTGTTCGGGTGGACGTCCTATGACGCATGTTCAAGTGCATCGTTGTCCATTACCCCAGTTTTTTTGTTACAGAGGGCAGCTTACCCTCTGACCGAACATGCTGAGTTACCGTACCGGCGCCCCTAGACCACAGGCTCATACAATCATTCAAGTCTGTCAGAAAAGTCCTTGTTGGGGATGTTGATCAAATTACATATTGTATTGGCTTGGATCGAAGTGGTCCTTTTATGACGGACGTTCGACAAGAAACGCAGAACTTTTATCTGGTTACAAAACTGTATTTTCAATGTAATCTCAGTTCAATGCGACGGCCTTTCCCCAACTTACTGGGAGGGCTTGTACGCCCTCTTGGTAGCACTCTGTTGGTCGACGCCAGAGTCAACATCTTGCTGCATCAATAACTTCCTCATCGTCAAGACATTGCTTCCTGTGCAGTGAATCCTTCCTTGTGTCAAACAGATGGAAGTCGAAAGGCAAGGAACACAGTGGGTACCTCTCTGCGTAAACTGTGGTGTCACCGCCAGACACCACACTTGCTAGGTGGTAGTCTTTAAATCGGCCGCGGTCCGTTAGTATAAGTCGGACCCGCGTGTCGCCACTATCAGTGATTGCAGACCGAGCGCCGCCACACGGCAGGTCTAGAGAGACTTCCTAGCACTCGCCCCAGTTGTACAACCTAATTTGCTAGCGATGGTTCACTGACAAAATACGCTCTCATTTGCCGAGACGATAGTTAGCATAGCCTTCAGCTACGTCATTTGCTACGACCTAGCAAGGCACCGTTACCAGTTACTATTGATACTGTAATCATGGACCGTCAAGAGCGACGCTCATCATTAATGGATTAAAGTTAAGTATTCCACCAACTGCGTCCGTTTTTCTAAAGTCTAATTTCCTTGTCCTGTTGCAGACCTCACGCCAGCCTGCGTGAGCTAAAACGCGTACCTTTCGGCTTCCTCTAATAATACGGTGTTGGCTCTCCTGCCGACCCACAACATAAACCATCTGGTGGGCGAGTGAGACAGCACTACCCACATACACGTCCAGTTGAGCAGCGAGGTGTTTGATTCTGATCCGTCGATCACCTGGAATGAGAGTGTCCGCACGTTCCAGAGTTGTGTGAGGCCGGCCAGCACGCGGGACATGGGACAGGTTTCCGAGACATTGTTGCGATGATGACAGGTGCCTCGCCCAATTACTTGCCGAACTTCTGTTCACACCTGCAAGTGCTTATATGTCTGCGATGCTCTGATATTTGCCCAAAAGAAACTTAATGACAGCTCTCTGCTCGGAAAGCATGTCCGTTACAGACGCCATTTTGTAGGTACATATAGAGCCGCTACCTGTTGGGACTTCATGAAAATATGGGGGCTGATGCGAGAATTTACCACGATGTCAGACGGCAAGAAATTATAATGAAATCTAGACCTTCAGCTGCTTACAGGCGCTGATAAATATCAAAGGGGGCAGTTGAAAAATGTGTGGCCTGACAGGGACTCTAACCCAGGACCTCCTGCTTCCATGGCAGACAGAGCCAGCGAGGACACAGATGATAGTGCGACTCCAGTGACTTATTTCTGGAACGGTCTCCGTGAGACCCACACTTTCCAACTTTCTGTCCACACACTACATGTCCGAAAGAACAGATACCATCCTCATATAAGTAAGGCTTACCGGCCATGGATCTGGTTCAGTGCGGATACACTCACATCGCCCGAACTCTTATGGGAATCAGTAGATTAACTGCCGCGAGTAATGGGTATAGCGGGCAGGGGCACTACAAACGTAGTGCGTGGACAGTAAGTTGGAAAATGTGGATCTGACGGGGAGCGTGCCAGAGATAAGTCCCTGCAGTCCCACACTCATCTATGTCCTCGGTCACTCAGTCGGATAGAGCGTCTGCCACGTTAGCAAGAAGTCGAAGGTTCGGCGCATACATTTTTCAACGCCTGTAAGCATCTAAAGCTCCAAATTTCATTATAATTTCATTACATTATTAAACACACCTGCTACTCAAAAGCAAGAAATACAAATTACGGTAACATAGTGGTACAGATGTATACCATACTGTATTCAAAATGTCTGTGTATGGAAAACAGTTAAAATTATTATAAGTCTACTTACCATATTTGAAAAACGTTGATGAAAAATAAACGCCTAAATTCACTATGTTACTCGTCGTAACTCACTACAGACTTATGCTTGATTGTTCACAGAGAGCACTAAAAACATATCACCCAAAAATAAGCAATGGATGAGGGAGAAATTAAATTGATGGCTACATCGTCGCACAGGTGACATGGTCGCCATTGTTTCAATCAGTTTCCATAGACAGTAACTGAATCTTTTTAATCCGGTTCACTCAACATACACTCCTGGAAATTGAAATAAGAACACCGTGAATTCATTGTCCCAGGAAGGGGAAACTTTATTGACACATTCCTGGGGTCAGATACATCACATGATCACACTGACAGAACCACACGCACATAGACACAGGCAACAGAGCATGCACAATGTCGGCACTAGTACAGTGTATATCCACCTTTCGCAGCAATGCAGGCTGCTATTCTCCCATGGAGACGATCGTAGAGATGCTGGATGTAGTCCTGTGGAACGGCTTGCCATGCCATTTCCACCTGGCGCCTCAGTTGGACCAGCGTTCGTGCTGGACGTGCAGACCGCGTGAGACGACGCTTCATCCAGTCCCAAACATGCTCAATGGGGGACAGATCCGGAGATCTTGCTGGCCAGGGTAGTTGACTTACACCTTCTAGAGCACGTTGGGTGGCACGGGATACATGCGGACGTGCATTGTCCTGTTGGAACAGCAAGTTCCCTTGCCGGTCTAGGAATGGTAGAACGATGGGTTCGATGACGGTTAGGATGTACCGTGCACTATTCAGTGTCCCCTCGACGATCACTAGTGGTGTACGGCCAGTGTAGGAGATCGCTCCCCACACCATGATGCCGGGTGTTGGCCCTGTGTGCCTCGGTCGTATGCAGTCCTGATTGTGGCGCTCACCTGCACGGCGCCAAACACGCATACGACCATCATTGGCACCAAGGCAGAAGCGACTCTCATCGCTGAAGACGACACGTCTCCATTCGTCCCTCCATTCACGCCTGTCGCGACACCACTGGAGGCGGGCTGCGCGATGTTGGGGCGTGAGCGGAAGACGGCCTAACGGTGTGCGGGACCGTAGCCCAGCTTCATGGAGACGGTTGCGAATGGTCCTCGCCGATACCCCAGGAGCAACAGTGTCCCTAATTTGCTGGGAAGTGGCGGTGCGGTCCCCTACGGCACTGCGTAGGATCCTACGGTCTTGGCGTGCATCCGTGCGTCGCTGCGGTCCGGTCCCAGGTCGACGGGCACGTGCACCTTCCGCCGACCACTGGCGACAACATCGATGTACTGTGGAGACCTCACGCCCCACGTGTTGAGCCATTCGGTGGTACGTCCACCCGGCCTCCCGCATGCCCACTATACGCCCTCGCTCAAAGTCCGTCAACTGCACATACGGTTCACGTCCACGCTGTCGCGGCATGCTACCAGTGTTAAAGACTGCGATGGAGCTCCGTATGCCACGGCAAACTGGCTGACACTGACGGCGGCGGTGCACAAATGCTGCGCAGCTAGCGCCATTCGACGGCCAACACCGCGGTTCCTGGTGTGTCCGCTGTGCCGTGCGTGTGATCATTGCTTGTACAACCCTCTCGCAGTGTCCGGAGCAAGTATGGTGGGTCTGACACACCGATGTCAATGTGTTCTTTTTTCCATTTCCAGGAGTGTATATGCCTCCGTACGAGCCTTAAATTCTCGTATCTTATCTTCACGGTCCTTACGCGAAATATATGTTGGCAGCAGTAGAATCGCTATCCAGTCATCTTCAAATGTCGGTTCTCTAAATATTCGCCGTAGGGTTGCTTGTAAATGACGTCACAATCCCGAAGCTCGTCCGTAATGTCTGCGTCTTGTTCGAATCTACTGGAAACAAATCTAGCAGCCCACATTAGAATTGCTTCGATGTCTTCCCTTAATCCGACCTGGTACGGATCCCAAACACTCAACTAGTATTCAAGAATAGGTAGCACTAGCGTCTCCTTTGCAAATGAAACACACATTCCTAAAATTCTCCCACTAAACCGAAGTCGACCATTTGCCTTCCCTACCGCAATCCTCACATCCTTGTACCATACCGTATCGCTCTGCAACGTTACGCCCAAATACTTAAGCGACGTAATTGTCTCAAGCAGGACTCTGCTAATTTTGCATCCGGTCATTATGGGTTTGTTTTTTCCCACTCATCAACATTAACTTACATTTCTCTGTATTTAGAGCCAGCTGTCATTCATTAGACCAACTAGAAGTGTTGTCTCGTATCCTCCTACAGTCATTGAACTTCGGCGGATTCTCGTACACCACATCATCATCAACAAACAATCGCAAATTGTTGCCCATCATGTCCGCAACATCATTTTCGTATTTAGAAAATAATAGCCGTCCTATCACACTTCCTTGGGGTTCTCCTGACAATACCCTTGTCTCTTACAAACACTCTCCCTCGGGGACAACATGTTGTGTTCTTCAAGCTGCTGAAACAGCTGGCAACCTACTTCGTATGCTCGTACCTTCTTCAATAGCGTGCAGTATTTCAGTACTGTTTTGCTGTAAACAATACAAATTTTTTGTTGCTTGTAAGTGATTTTGTTAAGAAAAGTGAGAGCTATCCTATATTATGCAACCAATTCTTTGTTGCTTTGCATCCACTCTTTACGACACTCTGACTGCAATGAAGATAACTTGTAATTTCCGGTCTCTTTCATGCAAATGTTTTACATAAATTTACTCCATTCATGTTTTCCTGTTTTTGGTTGCTGTTTCGAAAGTTGGAGTCATCTTTTATTTGCATTGAGATAACATCAATAGAACAAAAATCCAGTCCAAGTTGAAAATATTTTATTTTTCATTCGTGAAGATTTCAACAAAATGTTTAATACACATTCACAGTGCATGTACAAAAGTTGTAATATACATTCACAGTGCTTGCACTGCGAATGGATATTACACATTTTGTTGACATCTTCCAAAATGCCATTTTCGACTTTGTTATGGTGATTTGAAAATGGGTCTCAGCCCGAAACTAGACATCGAATGAAAAATAAAATATTTTCAACTTGGACTGGATTTTCGTCCTATTGATTAACAGAAGTTGCTGACCCAAGTTACTCCATCTTGCTGGAAGTTCGTAATTAAGATAATACTTTTTAGTGGGAAACAGCTTCCATGAGCTTATTCCACGAAACCTGCTATACTGGTTTGCTTTCAGATGTGATTTAGAACCAGCCTTCTGAAATAATTAAGCTAACCGAATCTGAACAAGGGATAAAAATACCTCGATACGTATGTGTAGATTCCCACACAATTTTAATTATTCTGAATAACTTAAAATGGGAGTACAAAAATATGGAATATTTGTCGTACACATTGGATAGTTAAATCTGATTCCAGATTCACAGGCCCTAGATCAAATACCGTCATTCAGTTTCTGTTTTGGTAACATTATGGCATTTTTTTATATTTCCAGCACTTCTGTTCTCATGTTAACCTGTAAAATTAATATTGTACAAGCATGATTTGCATTCGCACAGAATTGGCACTCTATTGACTCCCATTTATATTATAAATCACTGAAACCTACAGTAAATTGGCCTTCAGTGCCCATTAATAATGTATTAATTACGAATGGGGACTACCAGGTTTTCGGGAAGGATTGGACCAAGGGTTTACAAACCTTCATTCAACTTTTTATTTCACATAGTTATTGACGAATAAATTTAACAATTTACTGATTGCTGAGATATCTTTACCAAAATGGTCACGAAATAATTTTATAATATTAAAAAAAACGAGCAGAGGTTTTGTGTGTCGCAAGTTAAGAAACAATGAGCTAACATGGAAGGCCTTACATTCCAATGAAAACTAAACCAATTAGTTAATTATAATTATAGTATTAATGAAATCTTCGGTAAGAACCTGGAACAGAATTTTATAATATGAACAGACCTTAAGGCTTCACCCCTGTTATAGAAAAAAGCAAGATCTAAACTTACGGTCGCATAAGCAGCAAGGCGGAACGATTTCCGGTATTCAGACACGCAGCAGTTCATGAATATTACATTGTCATTAATGACCAGGATAATAAGATCGCCAATGCAGCTCCCATAAAGGGAATCTTAACACACAAGAAGAGTAACATGACTAGTGGCCGCAATAAAGCTATACAAACCAATGGCCAAGTTATTAATTGACCTCTTGATACATTAGGACTAGCGGACTTTTGTACCTCTGGGACTATAGTGTCTGATGCCAAAATATCTGAAAAAGATCCGATAAGTAACTTAACTTCTGTCTCTGATATGCTGGACGTTATGGCGTGGCTTAGTCCCAAGTTGCGCGACCGAACACACGACCACAGAACTTCTAGTGCGGGCACAACTCATCCGCCTCGTAGCCGTATTCCGTTCGGTCGGCCACGGAGGACAAATAGAATAGGAAACGGATAGAAAAATTGGTCACGTGATGCGGAACCACCAGTCCGAGCTAGTACAAAAGTAATCGTAACGCGGCCGTACGGCACACAAACCACAGGAGATACGCTCAGTAGCTCGGTACGGGCTTT
Source organism: Schistocerca cancellata (assembly GCF_023864275.1). Lineage (NCBI taxonomy): Eukaryota > Metazoa > Arthropoda > Insecta > Orthoptera > Acrididae > Schistocerca > Schistocerca cancellata. The sequence goes on from NC_064628.1 coordinate 25,173,827, forward strand.
TGCTGAAGTTTCGAGAACATACCTTCACCGAGGAGTGAAGCAGTATATTGCTCCCTCCTACGTATATTTCGCGAAGCGACCATGAGGATAAAATCAGAGAGATTAGAGCCCACACAGAGGCATACTGACAATCCTTCTTTCCACGAACAATACGAGACTGGAATAGAAGGGAGAACCGATAGAGGTACTCAAGGTGCCCCCCGCCACACACCGTCAGGTGGCTTGCGGAGTATGGAAGTAGATGTAGATGTAGATGTAGACCAGTACAGTAACAAGTTTAGAGATAGCGTGTAAAGATCAAGTGTAACAGACAAGAATCTATTAGAAAATTTACCATGAAATTTAACACTTTCGGCCATCCTGACCCATCACGAATTCAAACCGAAACCTGATAAACAATACGTGCTTATATATGAACACGTAATTAATAACAAAGCCCACTTCTTCGCTAAGGCGAACGGAATAAAACGTTAAATATAATCCCAAATGCGACTGCTTGACCTATCACAGTACAAATTAATAATCATTTCAAAATACAAATTGTTGTGTCTAGACAAGACAGCCTAGACACAATGAGAGGAAGCCGAATGGCACGCGCTTAAACTCACGCAGGCTGGCTTGAGGACTGAAACAGGATACGTAATGAATGCTATAAAGAAAAGTACGTAGCTTCTGGAATACTTAACTTTAATCCACATTTGTAGAACATCGCTCTAGATGATACATTAATAGAATCTGAATATCGATTGAATACGGCGCCTTGCTAGGTCGTAGCAAATGTAGCTGAAGGCTATGCTAACTATCGTCTCGGCAAATGAGAGCGTAATTCTCAGTGAACCATTGCTAGCAACGTCGGCTGTACAACTGGGGCGAGTGCTAGTACGTCTCACTAGACCAGCCGTGTGGTGGCGCTCGGTCTGCAATTACTGACAGTGGCGACACGCGGGTCCGTCGTATACTAGCGGACCGCGGCCGATTTAACAGCTACCACCTAACAAGTGTGGTGTCTGGTGGTGACACCACACAAATATTAATTCATAGCCAAACTTTAAAATCGCTTAAATTACCAGATTCGATTACTTTCCTGGCTTACTGAAGAAACACAAGGATGCAAAGATTTATGAACTTGGAGAAATTGAATGCATACCGCTCTTAATCAGTTATATTAAATGTTACATACGATGATTGTCCCCAAGGGGAGAGACAATAGTCAAATATTATAAGCTTCTGAGCAGGAGAACCTGATTACCAAATATATCGCCTGCTTACCGTTACACAAAATACACTCCTGGAAATTGAAATAAGAACACCGTGAATTCATTGTCCCAGGAAGGGGAAACTTTATTGACACATTCCTGGGGTTAGATACATCACATGATCACACTGACAGAACCACAGGCACATAGACACAGGCAACAGAGCATGCACAATGTCGGCACTAGTACAGTGTATATCCACCTTTCGGAGCAATGCAGGCTGCTATTCTCCCATGGAGACGATCGTAGAGATGCTGGATGTAGTCCTGTGGAACGGCTTGCCATGCCATTTCCACCTGGCGCCTCAGTTGGACCAGCGTTCGTGCTGGACGTGCAGACCGCGTGAGACGACGCTTGATCCAGTCGCAAACATGCTCAATGGGGGACAGATCCGGAGATCTTGCTGGCCAGGGTAGTTGACTTACACCTTCTAGAGCACGTTGGGTGGCACGGGATACATGCGGACGTGCATTGTCCTGTTGGAACAGCAAGTTCCCTAGCCGGTCTAGGAATGGTAGAACGATGGGTTCGATGACGGTTTGGATGTACCGTGCACTATTCAGTGTCCCCTCGACGATCACCAGTGGTGTACGGCCAGTGTAGGAGATCGCACCCCACACCATGATGCCGGGTGTTGGCCCTGTGTGCCTCGGTCGTATGCAGTCCTGATTGTGGCGCTCACCTGCACGGCGCCAAACACGCATACGACCATCATTGGCACCAAGGCAGAAGCGACTCTCATCGCTGAAGACGACACGTCTCCATTCGTCCCTCCATTCACGCCTGTCGCGACACCACTGGAGGCGGGCTGCACGATGTTGGGGCGTGAGCGGAAGACGGCCTAACGGTGTGCGGGATCGTAGCCCAGCTTCATGGAGACGGTTGCGAATGGTCCTCGCCGATACCCCAGGAGCAACAGTGTCCCTAATTTGCTGGGAAGTGGCGGTGCGGTCCCCTACGGCACTGCGTAGGATCCTACGGTCTTGGCGTGCATCCGTGCGTCGCTGCGGTCCGGTCCCAGGTCGACGGGCACGTGCACCTTCCGCCGACTACTGGCGACAACATCGATGTACTGTGGAGACCTCACGCCCCACGTGTTGAGCAATTCGGCGGTACGTCCACCCGGCCTCCCGCATGCCCACTATACACCCTCGCTCAAAGTCCGTCAACTGCACATACGGTTCACGTCCACGCTGTCGCGGCATGCTACCAGTGTTAAAGACTGCGATGGAGCTCCGTATGCCACGGCAAACTGGCTGACACTGACGGCGGCGGTGCACAAATGCTGCGCAGCTAGCGCCATTCGACGGCCAACACCGCGGTTCCTGGTGTGTCCGCTGTGCCGTGCGTGTGATCATTGCTTGTACAGCCCTCTCGCAGTGTCCGGAGCAAGTATGGTGGGTCTGACACACCGGTGTCAATGTGTTCTTTTTTCCATTTCCAGGAGTGTAGCTTGCAACTGACTAAATCAAGACTTTAGGGAAAAACACTTTAACAAACAAATTTGTAAAATGTAACATATAAATGGCAGCATATGACAGGCAGAAATGTAATAGCGTGGCGAAATCACTTGACGTCAGTGCTCTGAACAGGCTGACGGACCAATCACTGCCTTTACACGTCGGCAGCTGAGGTTTTCAGTTTAGTCATCATTTATTCCAGGGAAAAGCTGCACGGTCATCAACAGTAACTGTTCTTTCGAGAACAAAGTTACTGTCTTCGTATATATAGTTAAAGGCTATCCAGCCATTGGCCTTCGTCTGTGCGAATGCGCACAGGTTGCCCAAACTCTTACGGGAATCGCCAAAGCGTGCGCGAGTAATGAGTGGGTGGGCAAATGTCTATAAGGTACAATACATATGTAGAATTGTGAACAGTTGAGAATGTGAGTCTCACGGGAGGCGTGCAAGGGATAAGTCCCTGCAGTCGCGTTATTCATCTGTGTCCTCGGTGGCTCAGATGGCTAGAGCGTCTGCCATTTAAGCAGGAGATCCCGGCTTCGAGTCCCGGCCGAGGCACACATTTTCAGCTGTACACATCGAGGTATAACAACAACACCTGTCGGCAGCTGAGGTTTTCAGTTAGTCACCATATTGCGATTATGTTGGAGACAAATCCACTGCGGAGGTAGGTGAGAACTATGTCATTAGAAACAGAAGAAATCAGTATCACCGAAACATGTGACTTCGACTCAACGTGTGGTGAGTCACCAATCGCACAAGCTACCCTGCTGCGCTTCAGCTTATTCAAATCGCCGCCAGAACGCGCCAACACCCGTCTACCATGCCCTGGTGGACAAACCATGCACTTAGGTGAAGAATCGATAACTAGAGAGGCGTAATGGCTGAAATTAGTAATTCCATTAACAAAGGTTTAATTCTGATGTATTGTTCGCTTCACGCTTGAAAATTAACTTAACGAGCTACAGGAAGAAACCCAGCTGTCGCAACTAATGGCCGGCAGTGCGTGTGTAGCTGCCAGTCTGTTGGCAACACTGGTGTCAGTCATATTACAACTGTGTTTCTATGTCAGTGCCTTAGTTTACGTTTGGAAGTACAAAGACCTAACATAACTCACAAAGCTTATCATTAATTCATTAGCATGTCAAATAAACATATCTCAACACCTGAAGCAAAATCTTTGACCTTCACATCTAGAAAAGAAAAGTTCTGCAAAATTTGAAAGATAAATATAAAGATGAAAACCAAGATATTTCAGTTTATAAATTTTCATCCATGAGAGCTCCAAATAACTGCCAAAAAACCTTTGATAAACTTCTGACTGCTGCACATATTGACCGCTCAGAAGCTGATGCACTTGTAACGGTAACCGTAACGGTAACGGTAACACCTTAAACGACAATCGATGCCAAAGTTATACGTCTGCGAGGAATTATTGAGAAGTAGTGACCGTGAGATAACCTAATGGAAACAGAACAATCAAACAGGGATTCGTTCCCGAAACAGTCCAGCAGAGTATAAACAACAGTAAACTGGTGGGGCAGGAACAGACGTTCTCCAGCACAAAAGGAAGTTGTAACACTACATATTAATATCGGTCGCCAGCCTAGTTAGGCATTCTTCTTTCAAGCTGTATAATAAAGCAGAAGGCTAACCTAACCTAACCTTACTTGATGCACACATTTGAAACTCTTTTCTTACATCTGTTCACACTACAACACAGTAACAAAACCTTGCAGACAAATGTGCTACGAACTAGTAATTCAGACAAATGTCCAATGAGATAGTAAACAGCAACTCAACAACACGTACCTTAACTGAACTAGGTGCAACAGTTTATAAAACCAGCTACCAACACACATGAAATTAGTATTAATACTAAACAGAAAAGAACGTGAAATGGTTCTGATTTAAATCAGAGAGTCTGTTAATTATCATGCTCTATAACATCACTGCTTGGTACAGGATCTCTATGACTGTGCATTAACCAACTTGCATTGGAATAACAACAACAGTAAATATATCTTTCTTAAACTCAATTTGAAGCAATTAAACAAAATGCAAATCTAACTACATTGGCTCTGAAGGAGCCTTTGTTTTGCTTCATTAACTATCTAGCCTAGTACATGAGGGTCCTTAAACTTCCATGGCTCGAAGAACCATACTCATTAACAATTCCACACCAGTACATATGAGAAATGATAAGTATTCCTATGAAAAATTATTAATTAAGTAAAGCACAACAAGCTATAACTCTTTAAATAACAAATATGCATTGGTAAGCAGTCTTTTGAACTACTCAAAAATATAATTGACTGCGCAAATGACAACACAACATTAAATTCAAGTTCAACCACTTTCTCATAATAAATTAGGACTCTCGGAATTAAATTCACTAGGATAGGCTTCCCGTCCAGGTTTGTGATTGTGATTTAGGATAATCACGGGTGTAAGAAAGAGTTTTCAGCAACACCACGATTATTATTAAAATAACCAAATTTCGCAAATACCTGGTCCATTTACAGAGTGCCAAATACACTCCTGGAAATGGAAAAAAGAACACATTGACACCGGTGTGTCAGACCCACCATACTTGCTCCGGACACTGCGAGAGGGCTGTACAAGCAATAATCACACGCACGGCACAGCGGACACACCAGGAACCGCGGTGTTGGCCGTCGAATGGCGCTAGCTGCGCAGCATTTGTGCACCGCCGCCGTCAGTGTCAGCCATTTTGCCGTGGCATACGGAGCTCCATCGCAGTCTTTAACACTGGTAGCATGCCGCGACAGCGTGGACGTGAACCGTATGTGCAGTTGACGGACTTTGAGCGAGGGCGTATAGTGGGCATGCGGGAGGCCGGGTGGACGTACCGCCGAATTGCTCAACACGTGGAGCGTGAGGTCTCCACAGTACATCGATGTTGTCGCCAGTGGTCGGCGGAAGGTGCACGTGCCCGTCGACCTGGGACCGGACCGCAGCGACGCACGGATGCACGCCAAGACCGTAGGATCCTACGCAGTGCCGTAGGGGACCGCACCGCCACTTCCGAGCACATTAGGGACACTGTTGCTCCTGGGGTATCGGCGAGGACCATTCGCAACCGTCTCCATGAAGCTGGGCTACGGTCCCGCACACCGTTAGGCCGTCTTCCGCTCACGCCCCAACATCGCGCAGCCCGCCTCCAGTGGTGTCGCGACAGGCGTGAATGGAGGGACGAATGGAGACGTGTCGTCTTCAGCCATGAGAATCGTTTCTGCCTTGGTGCCAATGATGGTCGTATGCGTGTTTGACGCCGTGCAGGTGAGCGCCACAATCAGGACTGCATACGACCGAGGCACACAGGGCCAACACCCGGCATCATGGTGTGGGGAGCGATCTCCTACACTGGCCGTACACCACTGGTGATCGTCGAGGGGACACTGAATAGTGCACGGTACATCCAAACCGTCATCGAACCCATCGTTCTACCATTCCTAGACCGGCAAGGGAACGTGCTGTTCCAACAGGACAATGCATGTCCGCATGTATCCCGTGCCACCCAACGTGCTCTAGAAGGTGTAAGTCAACTACCCTGGCCAGCAAGATCTCCGGATCTGTCCCCCATTGAGCATGTTTGGGACTGGATGAAGCGTCGTCTCACGCGGTCTGCACGTCCAGCACGAACGCTGGTCCATCTGAGGCGCCAGATGGAAATGGCATGGCAAGCCGTTCCACAGGACTACATCCAGCATCTCTACGATCGTCTCCATGGGAGAATAGCAGCCTGCATTGCTGCGAAAGGTGGATATACACTGTACTCGTGCCGACATTGTGCATGCTCTGTTGCCTGTGTCTATGTGCCTGTGGTTCTGTCAGTGTGATCATGTGATGTATCTGACCCCAGGAATGTGTCAATAAAGTTTCCCCTTCCTGGGACAATGAATTCACGGTGTTCTTATTTCAATTTCCAGGAGTGTATAAAAAATTTAGTATAAGGCTGGTGGCACTGGTGGCGCAATTTGCAGCGGATCTTAACCTGGCGGCGATGCTATCATAGCAGTACTGTTGGCCTCATCCTGTTACATATCTTCTTGGCGTCGGAATTATATTTTTATAGTGCCAAAAACGATGGCATGATAGTGGTATCACTAAATGCAGCATCCGAGACACATAAATACTGTTCTTAAGCTCCTATGGCTTCAAAAATGCAAGAATATGAGCCACAATGGTCCGCTACTGCTAGCGAGATGTTAACCACAGCACTGCTCGGCCTGTACTCCTTACCCGTCACAAAAGATGAGTTGCCACTTGCGCGCCAACCACACTCCGCCAGACTACTGCCGTAGCTGTGGGGCTTCCACAGATCTTTAACGTTCAGCTCTACATTCCCTATCTATGGACCAAGACATTTACAGTACATTATAAAACAATCATCCCAGTAGTTATTTAAACTCACCAGCATATTTTAAACAACATCGCTCAAAAGTTCACATAACTGAAATATGGATATATAGTCAAAGAATTTCCATGATAGATACACCACTCTACATAAACAACACCACAAACTGACATACAAATATCGATACAGATACAAAATAGGTCGAAAATAGGTTTTACCCATTCAGTAAAAGCATTATTCGACACATCGCGCACTGGCAAGCACATTGGCCCAATTCAAAAATGCAAATTCTTGAGAAAAATCGACTTAAAACATTGTGCGACACTTATACTGAAACGGTATAAGCTTCCTCTAAATTTCAAGTAAATATCTTTGGCAGTAAACTCCATTATATACAAAGCTCCAATACGTACTATGTAACAGGAATATACTATACAATAATAATGTGGACATGTATTTCTGTTCTCGTCGGATCTGAGATGTTGTCAGTTAATTATTAATTAGTTCTTTGTGTTATGTCACCTATCTTGCTTTTCTAAAAAACTTTTTTGTTTTTGTTGTAACTCTTCATGTAATATTTTTGTCAATTTTCTACATACGCCACCCTCCATTGGCTTTAGTTAATCCCAGGTACCACAGATGCTGAAAGTTTTGCCTAAGCAAAACTGTAAAGGCCACTTCACACGAACAGAGAGGAGACTCTTCTAAACGTAAGACCAGAGCTTGAAAACAAACGCTTTACTGCTATAACTGGTCCTATAGCTCGTAGCTAGAAAACTTGCATGCTGTAGGAGGAATCCTGGGTTCGATTCCTCGCCTTGAGAAAGGCGACTGTGAGGAAGAATGATAGTCCCTGGCCAAAAAAAAAAAAAAAAAAGAAAAAAAAACGCACAAGCGCCAAAGTATATTAATTATCTGTTTCAAGGCATATCGACAGATGACAGATAATTTATTAACAACACACTCTGCACCAATTCGTGCTTCACAGTTGGCAGTATTACATAAATGCTATCACATCTTTGACTGCAGTAAAGAACAACGAATATAATGAATATCATAAATGATGTTTCTTTAAACCTATGTTGTAGACTCACAATACAAATGTACAAATGCATGCCCGCCTTGTTAGGTCCTTTGATATAACCCCCTCTCGGTATTAGCATGGACACCTCTTAACATTTTTGGAGATACTAAATCGCAAGCATGGCGTATCCGTTCTATCAACACATCTGAATGCAACCACAATGACCTGTCCACCGTTCGGGGTTCACATTTTTGAGATATTCCGTAACCCCTGTACAATAATGTGGTGGTGCACCATTGTGCTGAAACAAGTGCCCCACAGCGAAATGAACTGGGATGTCTTAGAGGTGATACCCAAGATTCAGCTCATTCTAAAGTAATTGCAAATACAGCCAACCTGTTCGTATAGGAAGCAAATAAACTGCTACAATAACGTGGTCTCCCACAATGCCGTACCAAACGATAACACCCCACTGCGCTTTCGTGTGATGTGGTGGTAACTACTGAGGATTTGCAGGAGCCCAGTAATGTTGACTGTGTCTATTGACAGTGGCTGTTGACAGTGCTTACAGCCGGCCGCGGTGGCCGTGCGGTTCTGGCGCTGCAGTCCGGAACCGCGGGACTGCTACGGTCGCAGGTTCGAATCCTGCCTCGGGCATGGGTGTGTGTGATGTCCTTAGGTTAGTTAGATTTAAGTAGTTCTAAGTTCTAGGGGACTTATGACCTACGATGTTGAGTCCCATAGTGCTCAGAGCCATTTGAACCATTTTTTTTTTGTTGACAGTGGCGCCATTGGCGAAACAGCATTCATCTCCCCATAAAAATCTGCCTGATGAAATCCGGAATTACGTCTACTTTATTTACGAGACGTCTGCAGAACGATACGCGATTTTGTAAATCGTTGCAAAAATGGTTCAAATGGCTCTGAGCACTATGGGACTCAACTGCTGTGGTCATAAGGCCCCTAGAACTTAGAACTACTTAAACCTAACTAACCTAAGGACAGCACACAACACCCAGCCATCACGAGGCAGAGAAAATCCCTGACCCCGCCGGGAATCGAACCCGGGAACCCGGGCGCGGGAAGCGAGAACGCTACCGCACGACCACGATATGCGGGCCTAAATCGTTTCCTTATAGCTGTTGGTGAAGTACAGCCAAAAGGGATGCCATTTTCTTTCCCCCAAAATCCTTTGTACTCAAGATCTCGATAGCCTCAGGTCCGCTGCGGCTCTTTTTTGCCCTAATCTCGATGAGAAATATGTATTATTAGACGAGATCTAATGATGTTCATAATAGTAATAGTAACGACCATATTATTATTATTATTATTATAGGTACAAACATTATTGGAACCTAAAAGCAACAGCATGATAACACTTTCGCGTATACTACATTGTACAACCGCGCTATTTTCATTTAAGCTAAGCTCACCGTAGGTTGATGTGCTCCAAAATAAAAACGTTCCTGGCAACATCGGGTGCGTCTCAGAGTGGTTTTACCATGACATGTTGTACCTGGAAAGCTCTCTCGACTCTTTAACGCATCTCCGTACGTCTAAAAACATGCGCAAAAGTAGACGTCGCGTCGTAAAACGTTGTGAACACGGTCTTCTAGCCTCAGCTGCATTGCGGTGTATCTCGCCATAGATGAGTATTATATCGGTGTAGTGCTCGCTGGAGTACATTGCTGTTGTTATCTGTGTAACTGTAAGGCCCGACTCGAATTACAAACAGACGGAAGTGAGACTTTATGAGAGCACAACCAGGAGGAAAACGCAGGGGATGCCGGCACAGCTCGGTGGATGTTCGCATATATGTGCACTTAACTTTGGAGAGCAGCGACGAGGCAACCCTTGTAGCACTAAAATGTGCGGGAAACAGACAACTACAAAGGACAGCTTGCATGGGCCATCTGGTACAGGGTGTTTCAAAAATGACCGGTATATTTGAAACGGCAATAAAAACTAAACGAGCAGCGATAGAAATACACCGTTTGTTGCAATATGCTTGGGACAACAGTACATTTTCAGGCGGACAAACTTTCGAAATTACAGTAGTTACAATTTTCAACAACAGATGGCGCTGCAAGTGATGTGAAAGAGATAGAAGACAACGCAGTCTGTGGGTGCGCCATTCTGTACGTCATCTCTCTGCTGTAAGCGTGTGCTGTTCACAACGTACAAGTGTGCTGTAGACAACATGGTTTATTCCTTAGAACAGAGGATTTTTCTGGTGTTGGAATTCCACCGCCTAGAACACAGTGTTGTTGCAACAAGACGAAGTTTTCAACGGAGGTTTAATGTAACCAAAGGACCGAAAAGCGATACAATAAAGGATCTGTTTGAAAAATTTCAACGGACTGGGAACGTGACGGATGAACATGCCGGAAAGGTAGGGCGACCGCATACGGCAACCACAGAGGGCAACGCGCAGCTAGTGCAGCAGGTGATCCGACAGCGGCCTCGGGTTTCCGTTCGCCGTGTTGCAGCTGCGGTCCAAATGACGCCAGCGTCCACGTATCGTCTCATGCGCCAGAGTTTACACCTCTATCCGTACAAAATTCAAACGCGGCAACCCCTCAGCGCCGCTACCATTGCTGCACGAGAGACATTCGCTAACGATATAGTGCACAGGATTGATGACGGCGATATGCATGTGGGCAGCATTTGGTTTACTGACGAAGCTTATTTTTACCTGGACGGCTTCGTCAATAAACAGAACTGGCGCATATGGGGAACCGAAAAGCCCCATGTTGCAGTCCCATCGTCCCTGCATCCTCAAAAAGTACTGGTCTGGGCCGCCATTTCTTCCAAAGGAATCATTGGCCCATTTTTCAGATCCGAAACGATTACTGCATCGCGCTATCTGGACATTCTTCGTGAATTTGTGGCGGTACAAACTGCCTTAGACGACACTGCGAACACCTCGTGGTTTATGCAAGATGGTGCCCGGCCACATCGCACGGCCGACGTCTATAATTTCCTGAATGAATATTTCGATGATCGTGTGATTGCTTTGGGCTATCCGAAACATACAGGAGGCGGCGTGGATTGGCCTCCCTATTCGCCAGACATGAACCCCTGTGACTTCTTTCTGTGGGGACACTTGAAAGAGCAGGTGTACCGCCAGAATCCAGAAACAATTGAACAGCTGAAGCAGTACATCTCATCTGCATGTGAAGCCATTCAGCCAGACACGTTGTCAAAGGTTTCGGGTAATTTCATTCAGAGACTACGCCATATTATTGCTACGCATGGTGGATATGGGGAAAATATCGTACTGTAGAGTTTCCCAGACCGCAGCGCCATCTGTTGTTGAAAATTGTAACTACTGTAATTTCGAAAGTTTGTGTGCCTGAAAATGTACTGTTGTCCCAAGCATATTGCAACAAACGGTGTATTTCTATCGCTGCTCGTTTAGTTTTTATTGCCGTTTCAAATATACCGGTCATTTTTGAAACACCCTGTAGATAAGCTGAACAGCCTTCCATGCTTTACCTGCTTCGTCCCATGCGTTGTCACGGATTGTCAAGCAGATGTTGAATTTCGTATGGTCTGATGACAGTTTCCACTATCCTGCACACTGAGTTACAGAAACGCGTTTTTTCTTCTTCTTCTTCCTGTGGTGAATCTAAGCTTCCGCTTGTCTTCGCCGTAATAGGTCAGTCTCCGTTCCGTTTCGGTGGACATTCTTTATCCCTTCATATGCAGCTTTGAATAGCTTGCGGTAGAAGTGCCAAGTGACGAACTCTTGCGCAAAAACCATTGTTGTCGCGCTTTTCGACAGCTTTCGCAGGAATAAAGTTCACTTCAGAGTACAAGTTGCCTGCATTCAGGCCGCGTTGTATCTCTCCAAACTTTTCCGCAGAGGAGTTATCCTCTAGGAACGTCGTGTCCACCAAGGCCTCTTCTTTTGTTATCTCGTAAGCTGATGCGTCAGGCACCCACAGTGTTCCTTCCTCTCACGCCTAACCGCTCTCCTCAGTCTCGTCGTCGACCTGGCCACAGTGATGCTGCACCTTGGCTGCCGACTTCTTCTTCAATATGTGACAATCTTACTCTCCTTACATCCTTAGATTACGCTATCAATTTTACAAACATTAACTAAACTTTTTATATGACATTATAACATAGATATCCCTTCACTTTGATTTTAATTCCACCTCTGAACCTTTCTTTTATTTCCATCGTTGCTTCTTCGATGCACAGATTGAACAGTAGGGTCGAAAGTCTACATCCCTGTCTTATACCCTTTTTAATATTAGCATTTCGTCCTTGGTCGTCCACTCTTATTATTCCATCTTGTCTCTTGTAAATACTGTATATTACCCGCCTCAATTTTCTTTTCGATTCTTTTGTACATTATTCTTGCACAACTTGGATGCAGGAGCAGCGAGAATCTAATTTAACTGTTCTAATAGCATAACTATTCGATGTTCTTTATGTCAGATTGCAACGCTTTCATATTATTGTGCTTACGATTAATGTAAAGAAACTTCCAAATAAACTTTCATAATATTGTGTTTAGAATTAATGTGCTTTCAGAGAGTTAATATTTAAAATTGTTGTGTATAAACTTATTTCACTTTTTGATGTTGGCAAGATGCATTATCCATTGCGCTGTTTTTATGTTGGCGAGTTGAAAACTGTGTGAAAAGCTGTAATTTGGTGAGAAATTGTCGTTTCACCTCACACAGTTGTTCTCAATTCAAGAATAGGCAAAAAAAGAAAGAAAAACTCACCCCTACAACAATGCAGAGCCAAGGAAACTGGTACACGTGCCTAATATCCCACGAGCACGCAGAAGTGCCGCAACACGACGTGGCATGAGCTCGACTAATGTCTGAAAGAAATTTGGAGGCAATTGACACCATGAATCCTGCAGAGCTGTTCATAAATCCGTAAGAGTACGAAGGGGTGGAAATCTTTTCTGAACAGCACGTTGCAAGGCATCCCAGATATGCTCAATAATTTTTAATGTCTAGGGAGTTTGAAATAGAAATATGAGGGAAATAAGTATAAGAAGTCTTTATAAAAAGTATCATTAATTCTCTCAAAAGTTAGCTTCCCCCTTTTTTTTCATTTAACTTAATTCTGCAAAGGTCATGCTTTCCTCATCTTCATCACGATGGATAGTAAGAGTGAGTTTGATCGTGATGTCGGTTAGTATGAAACAAAGATGATGTGACTTACCAAACGAAAGCGCTGGTACGTCGATAGACACACAAACAAACACAAACATACACACAAAATTCTAGCTTTCGCAACCAACGGTTCCTCGTCAGGAAAGAGGGGCCTCTGTATATGTCTGCTTGTGTCTGTATATGTGTGGATGGATATGTGTGTGTGTGCGAGTGTATACCCGTCCTTTTTTCCCCCTAAGGTAAGTCTTTCCACTCCTGGGATTGGAATGACTCCTTACCCTCTCCCTTAAAACCCAAATCCTTTCGTCTTTCCCTCTCCTTCCCTCTTTCCTGACGAGGCAACCGTTGGTTGCGAAAGCTAGAATTTTGTGTGTATGTTTGTGTTTGTTTGTGTGTCTATCGACGTGCCAGCGCTTTCGTTTGCTAAGTCACATCACCTTTGTTTTTAGATATATTTTTTCCCACGTGGAATGTTTCCCTCTATTATATATATATATATATATATATATATATATATATTTGCCCTTCAAAAACCATCTCTATTGATCTGTTGTATTGTTTTTAACTTCCTACTTATCCCTTCCTCCTAATTTTTCGATTTCACATTCCTATTTTCTCCCATTGTACTCTTTAATATAGAATCCTTTTATGGTGAACGTAACATTCTACTGTCCTACCTCCTTCCTCGAAATAATGTGTTTCTTGCTTAGCTTAATATTTCAATTCTCTTTCCTAATCATTACATCCTAACGACTTCTTATACTTATTTCCCTCATATTTCTATTTCAATATCAGATTGTGGTACCTTCCACAAATCCTATATGCTTCACATATTCCCCAAAATATTTCTTTAATTATTTGTTCACCGGCCTCGACGGAACAAAAATTAAAATGCCTATCTCCTTCCCCCTTAATCATCTATTTACTACCTACTTCTTCACTTCTTTTCTTCTGCAAAATTCAGCTTGCTCCTCCGTCACACTACGTCTTTAAGAGAGAATCTACTACTATTTCGTTAAACTATCCACATGCTGATCTCTGTTTTTCTTCTTACGTTCAATTCTTTACCCAGAACACATTTTGTTTGCAGAAGAGTTATATTAGTTGTTACTTTCCTGTCTTTTCATCATCATTATTTTCTTACCATCATACGAAATTTATTTTATTCAATTAATCGAGATAAGAACAAGTTAAAAATTTTACTTGTGTGCATTTTGCTCTCTTTCCTATTCTTTGATTTCAGGACATTCAATACAACTAAATTCTCTTTTTCTTTTGTCTAACCTTTGTATATAGAAAAGAATTTTACTTTCAACGATGTAACCTTCCCATCACTTGATGCTAAATTACAAAATGTCTATGTTTTACCTTAGTGGGGCTGGGAATTCACTTCTAACTAGGTATCACTATTGATGTTATCCGTGGTGCTTTATCCTCATGGCATACTCTTACTTACTCCGTTTCGTATAAACGTGCTACATCTTCTACAGTTTGGTCATCATCATCATCATCAATTTTTGTCCTACTGTCTAAATTCACTGTTTTGATTTATCTTCCTCATCATCGTCGGTCGATTCCCAGTGAATTAAATCCCAGCATCCTGACGTCTCTATTCGATCTCCCCTTAAACCTACTTCAAAATCTGGCTTATCAAAACTAAGTCTATTTACATGTTTGATTATACAATTGACTTCATTGCTCGATCGAATTACTTGTGACTGGTCTTCGTACCGATCTCGTCACGTTTGTCTTTTACCTGTGTTTGGTGGCCTCACCTCGACTTCCTCTATCGGTTCATTTCGCATGTTTTATCCCACTGAAGCTTGATTTTCCCAACCTTTCTGCGTTCTGGCCATTCCACTTCCACCTGAATAACCTGGATTTAGCTGCTGAAAACCTCTAAACCTTCCGCCTTCGTTTGCACGGGGATTGTATCTCGGATCATAGTTACCACCGTAGTTTCTAGGACCAAATTCCCCTATTATAATTCCTCGGTCCCCCGAGACCATAATAATTGTTATTTGCCCTCTGTGCGTCACCAAAACCATAGTTATTATTGTTCTCCCATGGCCGAATACCACTCGTTCCAAAACCATTACCTGCTCCTATGTTATTATTACCGTTGAAATTATTATAAAAATCTAATCTGTTACTGTTACTCCCCCTACTATTGTCTTCTCTGTTTGTACGTTGTTTTCTTGAGTCATCTTCACTGATGATGAATTCAAGTTCCCTTAACATTCCTTTAAATGCTTGTATGTTATCTCCTGCCCTACCAGCCAATGACTGCTGAAAACCTAACGGTAACTTCATTGTGCACATCCGTATCAGTTTCCCCTCACTGTATGGATTATCTAAACACCGATTTTTCTTTCTCATATCTTCAAAAAATCTAACAGCTTTCTTTTCTCAGGAATTTTCGAACAACTTTTTCTGCAACAACTCATACTTCATTCTGTTTTGTGTTTCTGTCTGCCAGTACCGCTCCAAGAATTCAGTTTTAAATTGTTCACATGAATGACAGTTCGCCGCTACTCTTTGCATGGTTTCCGCTATTTCTCCGTCCATATGCCCACAAATGAAGTCAAGTTTATGGCTAAGCAGCCAAAGCTCTGATAAACCCATCTGAAATTGATTTATGAACGTGCGTGGATGTAAGCAGTTCCGGCTTTCTTTGCAATGCTGGAATTTTCTGACTGTCAAAAAGTGATCATTGTCAAATTTTTCTCTTCCACCGTTTGTGTTTTCCCAACATGACCCGCTTCTTTTACTTTTGTCATATTTTCTTTTACTCGTTCTACCACATTTGGGGCTTGAGTTGACATATTTATGTCCCATTTAGCATCGTATCTACGCAGTGCTGTGCAGTTGCCTACACTGTTCTGTTCCTAGTGTATCGGACTGAAAGATTCGTTTACATTTCCCGTTACTCGTTCAGTGTTTTGCCTTTCTATTAGATTCATATTAGCTTGCGGTCTGTAATCTGTTGTGCTGTGACTCGGCAATTGTGGAACTGGTACGTGTGTCGTCGCAATTTGCTCCGCTCTCTCGTCACCCGCGTACTTTCAGAGGGTCGGCTACCCCTCTGCCGGAATGAGCGATTCTATTGTATGTCGGTCCTACTTCGCTCGCCTGTGTTAACTGTTCCTTCCCTATTTGTTTTTGTTTTGCTTCCGTAATTATAGACGCAACCTCCTGTGAATAAACGACTGGAATTTTATGGCGTTTTTGTATTCCCGCTACCGCTACGGAAGATTGCACAACTGACTTTTCTTCTTGCTGGATTACTGTCCATTACTATGTCGGATGATACTACCGATTCCGGAGTCTCGCTATTACTTTCTGTACGATTCTCGATACACTGTTTCAATTCTGTGCGGAGTTGTTCAGACTGTTTCTGATTTTTCGAGACTATGTTTCCAATGCGCGTGTCAGATCTTTTTAACGCGGCTCGCGTGACACGTTTTCTGACATTGAGCTCTTCCACGATTTGTTGCGCCTTACCAGACGTTTTACGCGCTAACTTATCCACTCTTGGATTAACGTTAGACACTGCATCCTGCACCTGGTCAACGTCAGAACGCATCTTTTTCTGGTCAGCCATTAACGCTTGTATCAGCTCGCTTGAGTCGCTCGCCTCATTCCGGATTTCAATAAACTGTTCATTGATTTCTGTGCGTAATTTTTGCTGATTTTCGCGGACTTTTTCGAACCCAGCATAAGTTTCAAATTGGAGACTTCTTAAGGCAGGAATTGTCTCCGTTTTTAGCTTTGCCGTGTCAGTCTTTAAATTCGTCGTTTCAGTTTCCAAGTCTGCTAATTCCGCATCTGTTGCTATCTTTAAATTCTTTAAGGGGCTCCGGAACGCCCTATACTTGCAATGTTAAAATAACGCTTATAAATTACATCTTTCCTCACAAATTATTTGAGATAGGAAGTTGAACTTTTTACAGATTATTTATTGGAATATTTTTACAAAATTTTAGTTCAGTCATTAAAGATGATTTTTTTTCAATTGTAATGAAAATTCACAACATTTTTTTGCAAATTTTTATTTATATATTCAAAAATATACAGTTTTTTGAAAAAAGGCTGTGTTAAATTATGCAGAAGGTACTGTGTAACATTTACTGAAAGTTTGAAACAAATATGTTTGGAAGATCCTTATAAAACATGTAATTAGTATGAGAAAATAAAAGTTTTGGGAATCGAGCGACAAAGATTGGATTAACTTTTTAGTGCATTCCAGGTCCATAGGATGGATTGTCTTCATCCTCTGCAAACTCCTCCTCCAGCTTCCTCTTGTTCATTGATCGATGAGAGGACATGTCCGGAAATGCATGGTTTCCGTGCTAGAGACCATTTATTCAGTCATACTTTGATACAGAGACTGCTGTCTAATACGTGCTGTACCGTGCAGGCACAGTTACAGTATGCATGGCTTCCTCCCACAGGGTGGTACTGTTCCTTAGACGTCATGCCATAGTAATTGGTAATGTTGTGTCCGCTTCACTTCTCTTGCTGACTCACCTTGTAGTGGTTCCGTATTCGAATCGAGACTTGGTGTTTGCTTACGGACTGGCAAGCGGCTACGGGAAACAATCGACAATCGCACCAGCGATATATATTGAACCATCACAGGTTAGCCACAACACATACTTTATCTCACATCACTAAAATGTAGCTGATGAACACGGATTTTAATAATAACACCATTTGACAGCAGTTTAACATCGCCACAGTGGGTCACGCCCATGTAGAACACATTTCAAAAAAAAATTTAAAATTGTTGTAGTCTTCGGAATTGAATAAATTATACACTCCTGGAAAAGGAAAAAAGAACACATTGACACCGGTGTGTCAGACCCACCATACTTGCTCCGGACACTGCGAGAGGGCTGTACAAGCAATGATCACACGCACGGCACAGCGGACACACCAGGAACCGCGGTGTTGGCCGTCGAATGGCGCTAGCTGCGCAGCATTTGTGCACCGCCGCCGTCAGTGTCAGCCAGTTTGCCGTGGCATACGGAGCTCCATCGCAGTCTTTAACACTGGTAGCATGCCGCGACAGCGTCGACGTGAACCGTATGTGCAGTTGACGGACTTTGAGCCAGGGCGTATAGTGGGCATGCAGGAGGCCGGGTGGACGTACCGCCGAATTGCTCAACACGTGGGGCGTGAGGTCTCCACAGTACATCGATGTTGTCGCCAGTGGTCGGCGGAAGGTGCACGTGCCCGTCGACCTGCGACCGGACCGCAGCGACGCACGGATGCACGCCAAGACCGTAGGATCCTACGCAGTGCCGTAGGGGACCGCACCGCCACTTCCCAGCAAATTAGGGACACTGTTGCTCCTGGGGTATCGGCGAGGACCATTCGCAACCGTCTCCATGAAGCTGGGCTACGGTCCCGCACACCGTTAGGCCGTCTTCCGCTCACGCCCCAACATCGTGCAGCCCGCCTCCAGTGGTGTCGCGACAGGCGTGAATGGAGGGACGAATGGAGACGTGTCGTCTTCAGCGATGAGAGTCGCTTCTGCCTTGGTGCCAATGATGGTCGTATGCGTGTTTGGCGCCGTGCAGGTGAGCGCCACAATCAGGACTGCATACGACCGAGGCACACAGGGCCAACACCCGGCATCATGGTGTGGGGAGCGATCTCCTACACTGGCCGTACACCACTGGTGATCGTCGAGGGGACACTGAATAGTGCACGGTACATCCAAACCGTCATCGAACCCATCGTTCTACCATTCCTAGACCGGCAAGGGAACTTGCTGTTCCAACAGGACAATGCACGTCCGCATGTATCCCGTGCCACACAACGTGCTCTAGAAGGTGTAAGTCAACTACCCTGGCCAGCAAGATCTCCGGATCTGTCCCCCATTGAGCATGTTTGGGACTGGATGAAGCGTCGTCTCACGCGGTCTGCACGTCCAGCACGAACGCTGGTCCAACTGAGGCGCCAGGTGGAAATGGCATGACAAGCCGTTCCACAGGACTACATCCAGCATCTCTACGATCGTCTCCATGGGAGAATAGCAGCCTGCATTGCTGCGAAAGGTGGATATACACTGTACTAGTGCCGACATTGTGCATGCTCTGTTGCCTGTGTCTATGTGCCTGTGGTTCTGTCAGTGTGATCATGTGATGTATCTGACCCCAGGAATGTGTCAATAAAGTTTCCCCTTCCTGGGACAATGAATTCACGGTGTTCTTATTTCAATTTCCAGGAGTGTATATCTATTAAAAGGTAATAGTCTGCAGATTCAGAAAACGCAAAAAACTAAAAATTTAACTTTTCATGATTTTGAGCCTTTCCGGAGGCCCTTAAGCCTGTATTTGCTTCAAATCTCAAATCTTCTAGCCTTGCACATGTTGTTTCACTCGTTTGTTTTACGACCACAGTGAGTTGCTTCAATAATGCAAACACACTATCCGATTCTTGGCCCTCGTCGCCTGCCACTATTCGATGAAAATTTTCCCGTTCGCGTCTTCCACGTGGCGTTTCACCGACTTCCGTGCACAGTGCGGACGCACTTACACGCATTCTTTCTGTTGGAAACTGTTCCGTTTGGTTCAAAATTACCATATTCGGTTCAACATACCGAAGTTGTTCGTCCTCTGACTCTATTTCTGACCCACTAGATCCGTCATTAGTTTCGCGATTCGGTGACTGTGATACCAATCTTGGAACTGCTACCATTGTCTCTGAACTATTACTACATCCCGTTTCGTGACCTGTACTCGATACCTTTTGCTCTACATTAATTTCTATCCTGTCAATATCATGAATTTGATCTATCCGCCATTTCTGATCGTTTAGCTAACCTCTGTCTTTCTCGAATCGCTCTCGTCAACATCAAGTTGTAGGATCTTACACGTTTCCAAAATATCATAGAAAGTTTCTTAGAGTACATACACAACATTAGTAACACTGATTGTGGAATTTCAGCCCAACTCAACAATGCCGTGAATAACGGCACGCGCGCCCGCGAGGTCATGCACAATCTACTTCTACTCAATGATACTTTGATTCTACGTGTCAATACAACCTTTCTCCAGTTTGGATCATATATTTAGTGTATTTGTCCACTATACATTTACATACACTGGGTAACCTAGTGACAATACAACATGAAAAAAATTCTTTTTGAAAATTCAAAAAATTTGTTTTTATTCCTGATTTAACTAAATGTCATCCAGGCAGACCAAATGCCATCCTGGCAGGTTCACCATTTGTAGCAGGGAGGCGGTTTTTTTCTTTTGCTTTTCTTGAATTGAGAACAACTGTGTGAGGTGAAATGACATGTTTAATGTCCCAATATTTCTCTCCAAATTACAGCTTCCCACACAGTTTTCAACTCTCCAACATAAAAACAGCGCAATGGATAATGCATCTTGCCAACATCAAACAGTGAAATAAGTTTATACACAACAATGCTAAAAATTAACTCTCTGAAAGCACATTAATCCTAAACACAATATTATGAAAGATTATTTGGAAGTTTCTTTACATTAATCCTAAGCACAATAATATGAAAGTTTAATTGGACGTTTCTTTACAAAATTGCTCCTACACATACGTTAAGATGTTGGTCAGCACTACGAAAATCGTCCGATTCCGGTTCAAAGTTCGGTACTATTTAGGATGACAATCAAGTCTACGGTATACGGTTAATCAAGTGACAAATCTGGGGGCAAGATTACCCAAGGCCGCACGAGTTTACAGGGGACGCAAGCTGGTGAACCAACAAAGTTTATGCCTCTGCGCACGGTATTGACCTTGACCTTACGCTGCGACGTGCCGCTGTCTGCAAGGCCGCACTCTCCCACTGAAATTCCTACAAAACTAATCTGGCCTTTGCTGAACTTTCCAGCACAAACTTTCCCTATGTTTCTCATTATGCGAAAAAACATGTACTCAGCGCTAGTCTTATTATGCGGCGATATACATGTGCATGGCTGGAGCAGCGTCATATTACAGTGCCCTATCAGTCCTCGCAAGAACAATTAACTCTATTGGTTAAAAGCAGTCTTGGTTGCAGTTTTAGTTTTTTTATTTTTCAACGACGCGTTTCGCCCTATTTAGGCATCTTCAGGTTATCTACGAGGTGCATTCAATTTCTAAGGCCTCCGATTTTTTTTCTAATTAACTACTCACCAGAAATCGATGAAACTGGCGTTACTTCTCGACGTAATCGCCCTGCAGACGTACACATTTTTCACAACGCTGACGCCATGATTCCATGGCAGCGGCGAAGGCTTCTTTAGGAGTCTGTTTTGACCATTGGAAAATCGCTGAGGCAATAGCAGCACGGCTGGTGAATGTGCGGCCACGGAGAGTGTCTTTCATTGCTGTAAAAAGCCAAAAGTCACTAGGAGCCAGGTCAGGTGAGTAGGGAGCGTTGTCTCGGTGAAACAGCACACACGCCGCCCTTCCTGGACGTTTTTGTTGCAGTGCAGGAAGGAATTTGTTCTTCAAAACATTTTCGTAGGATGCACCTGTTACCGTAGTGCCCTTTGGAACGCAATGGGTAAGGATTACGCCCTCGCTGTCTCAGAACATGGACACCATAATTTTTTCAGCTCTGGCGGTTACCCGAAATTTTTTTGGTGGCGGTGAATCTGTGTACTTCCATTGAGCTGACTGGCGCTTTGCTTCTGGATTGAAAAAATGGTATCCACGTCTCATCCATTGTCACAACCGACGAAAAGAAAGTCCCATTCTTACTGTCGTTGTGCGTCAACATTGCTTGGCAAAATGCCACACGGGCAGCCATGTGGTCGTCCATCAGCATTCGTGGCACCCACCTGGATGACACTTTTCGCATTTTCAGGTCATCATGCAGGATTGTGTGCACAGAACCCACAGAAATGCCAGCTCTGGAGGCGATCTGTTCAACAGTCATTCGGCGATCACCCAAAACAATTCTCTCCACTTTCTCGATCATGTCCTCAGACCGGCTTGTGCGAGCCCGAGGTTGTTTCGGTTTGTTGTCACACGATGTTCTGCCTTCATTAAACTGTTGCACCCTCGAACGCACTTTCGACACATCCATAACTCCATCAGCACATGTCTCCTTCAACTGTCGATGAATTTCAATTGGTTTCACACCACGCAAATTCAGAAAACGAATGATTGCACGCTGTTCGAGTAAGGAAAACGTCGCCATTTTAAGTATTTAAAACAGTTCTCATTCTCGCCGCTGGTGGTAAAATTCCATCTGCCGCACGGTGCTGCCATCTCTGGGACGTATTGACAATGAACGCGGCCTCATTTTAAAACAATGCGCATGTTTCTATCTCTTTCCAGTCCGGAGAAAAAAAATCAGAGGCCTTAGAACTTGAATGCACCTCGTACATAGAAACAGAGAACAAATACATCTATTTAAGAATCGCGATCGCGTTGTGCAGAGTTGTATAACCTATAAGCATGTATAAACAGATCAAATATTGAAAGAGCAAATACCTTAATTCGATATTTCTTAGAAGAATCAAAAAATGGTTCAAATGGTTCAGAGCACTATGGGACTTAACTTCCGAGGTCATCAGTCCCCTAGAACTTAGAACTACTTAAACCAAACTAACCTAAGGACATCAATACGCCCATGCCCGAGGCAGGATTCGAACCTGCGACTGTAGCGGTCGCGCGGTTCCAGACTGTAGCGCCTAGAACCGCTCGGCCACCCCGGACGGCTTAGAAGAATCCTTTAGTCAGTGTAGCCAAAGAGCATCGTCGAATATATCAGGCCAACATCGCCTTCGTTAAACTCAGTAAAAACTAGAAATATAAAATAGTAATAATCATTACCTTTTCTAGATAGACGCGAGCGGCACCAAGACCTGCATAACGCTTTCCGACTCACAGGAGAGAGTAACAGAGTAAGATGGGGGATCAGGTAGTAAGCATAATTCACCACAGAGTCTTGTGCTACTACTGAAGCCTAATACAGAATCACCTTGCCGGCCGCGGTAGTCGTGCGGTTCTAGGCGCTTCAGTCCGGAACCGCGGGACTGCTACGGTCGCAGGTTCGAATCCTGCCTCGGGCATGAATGTGTGTGATGTCTTTAGGTTAGTTAGGTTTAAGTAGTTCTAAGTTCTAGGGGACTGATGACCATAGATGTTAAGTCCCATAGTGCTCAGAGCCATTTGAACCATTTTTGAACAGAATCACCTCAATAGGTGGCGCTGAGATGTAGCAGTGATAAGAATGAGAGATCGTAAACTGGATATACATACCCACTAAAACTTTATAAATGTAATGCACATAAAACGTTGATAAGATGGAATTACTAGGAGCAACACCTGTGCAATAACGTATCCTAAAATTTTGACGAAGTAAAATATAAATGAAGGCGGTAAATTTAAAATGAGAAAACAAGGTGCTTAATACAACACACAAATGGAGTACATAAACAGATTTTTCGTATCATATACCACTAGAACGAGAACATGTAACACCATGGCTCTAATTCTGTACAGATTTATTTTGCCTTTTGCTTTGGTTTAATTTTATAACATTGAGTATCTGTAAATGTGTTTGAATCGATAACATAAAATTGTATACTCCTTTCTTTGTTAAAACTTTGATGTCGTGCTTTGATTCTATGCAGTGTAGTATATCTGTCATTTAAATTCTTTGTCCCAATTGAAGGGAGACAAAACTTACTGTATATATTTGGAATTTGTTTAAATAATTTTGTTTAGAAATGTCAGTTTGTGCAAATGTTCTGTTTTATTTAATGTGTTTGATTGCTTTAATGTAAACTGCTGATCCTTACTTAGGGTTCTTAGTTATTCTGTACGTAAAAGTTGTTGTGGTCCCCCTCGGGAACGGAACTGTGTAGCGAGCACAGATTGTGGTTGGCCTAGGTAGAAAAGGTGGAACAAGAGTCAGTCGGGTACGAGCTGCCAAACTGTGCACTGCCATGTAAATTTCTTATATTGTGTTGGTTCCGAGAGAGACTTTTTCTGCCACTTTCCAATGCCTCGGATGGATGGATAAATACACTCCTGGAAATGGAAAAAAGAACACATTGACACCGGTGTGTCAGACCCACCATACTTGCTCCGGACACTGCGAGAGGGCTGTACAAGCAATGACCACACGCACGGCACAGCGGACACACCAGGAACCGCGGTGTTGGCCGTCGAATGGCGCTAGCTGCGCAGCATTTGTGCACCGCCGCCGTCAGTGTCAGCCAGTTTGCCGTGGCATACGGAGCTCCATCGCAGTCTTTAACACTGGTAGCATGCCGCGACAGCGTCGACGTGAACCGTATGTGCAGTTGACGGACTTTGAGCCAGGGCGTATAGTGGGCATGCGGGAGGCCGGGTGGACGTACCGCCGAATTGCTCAACACGTGGGGCGTGAGGTCTCCACAGTACATCGATGTTGTCGCCAGTGGTCGGCGGAAGGTGCACGTGCCCGTCGACCTGCGACCGGACCGCAGCGACGCACGGATGCACGCCAAGACCGTAGGATCCTACGCAGTGCCGTAGGGGACCGCACCGCCACTTCCCAGCAAATTAGGGACACTGTTGCTCCTGGGGTATCGGCGAGGACCATTCGCAACCGTCTCCATGAAGCTGGGCTACGGTCCCGCACACCGTTAGGCCGTCTTCCGCTCACGCCCCAACATCGTGCAGCCCGCCTCCAGTGGTGTCGCAACAGGCGTGAATGGAGGGACGAATGGAGACGTGTCGTCTTCAGCGATGAGAGTCGCTTCTGCCTTGGTGCCAATGATGGTCGTATGCGTGTTTGGCGCCGTGCAGGTGAGCGCCACAATCAGGACTGCATACGACCGAGGCACACAGGGCCAACACCCGGCATCATGGTGTGGGGAGCGATCTCCTACACTGGCCGTACACCACTGGTGATCGTCGAGGGGACACTGAATAGTGCACGGTACATCCAAACCGTCATCGAACCCATCGTTCTACCATTCCTAGACCGGCAACGGAACTTGCTGTTTCAACAGGACAATGCACGTCCGCATGTATCCCGTGCCACCCAACGTGCTCTAGAAGGTGTAAGTCAACTACCCTGGCCATCAAGATCTCCGGATCTGTCCCCCATTGAGCATGTTTGGGACTGGATGAAGCGTCGTCTCACGCGGTCTGCACGTCCAGCACGAACGCTGGTCCAACTGAGGCGCCAGGTGGAAATGGCATGGCAAGCCGTTCCACAGGACTACATCCAGCATCTCTACGATCGTCTCCATGGGAGAATAGCAGCCTGCATTGCTTCGAAAGGTGGATATACACTGTACTAGTGCCGACATTGCGCATGCTCTGTTGCCTGTGTCTATGTGCCTGTGGTTCTGTCAGTGTGATCATGTGATGTATCTGACCCCAGGAATGTGTCAATAAAGTTTCCCCTTCCTGGGACAATGAATTCTCGGTGTTCTTATTTCAATTTCCAGGAGTGTAGATGGAACGATTCTGGAATTGATATTCATCATCGTCACCAAGAAGGGCCAGAGTCCAGCAATTCTGCCTGCAAATCCACCTACCAACATGCAGTTGCCATCACATTGCGCAATCACTGTAACGGAATGCTATAATAATGTACAGTGAAGGATCAGCTTATTGGATGTGTTAGTGTGCTCAAATATAAGGTAACTTATAATTGAATTTATGTATCTACCTTCATTTTTCCCTTATCACAACACCTTTCAGGTTCCTCTCCATTTAAACTATGATTACCGAGTGTCCTAGTTTGTGGAAAAAATGAAAGCCTCAGAACATTAATTAGTGTTGTTTGATCCTTGCTAAGAAAGGAGTTTTCAGATTTACTGTGGGTTTAGTGAAATTGTTGAAGGCAGTAAATGTAGTTATGCGAAGTTTCAAATACCCATTTAATCATTTACTTGAAAGTAGAAGACTGTGGTAATAAAGTTCTTAAAATTGAGGCTTATAAAGTTTTCCTTAGTTAATGATCATAGTGCTGCCTGTAGTAAATTTTAAAATGTGGGTCAGTTTCTTGTAAATTTGTCAACATTGTGTCTCACTGTAGAAAAAGTCGTGAACTGCATTTATGGAAAGTTATATACTCATGCTTGCTAAGCACTTGTTTCTTTTGGGTATTGAAAATGCATACTAATAGTGTAATAAAATCCACAGATTATCCTTTACCATTATTTATGAAAACAATAATTTCTTTATTCAAAAGACAATGAGAAATAACCTGTTAGTGAATTCCATTTAACTTTCATTCTAACCAGAATAGTATTAATTGAGAGGTACTTAACCTGTGACCAGTTCATAATTTTGCAGTGAACTACATTTATAATTTCATGCCAGTTAGGAAAATGTTTGAACAGTAATACTGAACCTATGTCCAATTAATGATCCTGCAGTGAATGTTACTAGTAATGTTATAAAGACCATTCAGTTTGAACAAACCCTGAAAATATTAGTGTGTTTCGGTTTCTGTTATATTTTTGCGAATAGTTTGTGCTGCTCTAACTGTTAGTTTCAATCTTACCGTGAACATATGTATGTGGCAGAGTTCATTGCACTCGCGTGTGACAAAGTATAGGTTGTGTTTATCCGTTAAAGTTACTAATAGCGATTTTCTTGAACGAGAATGTTAATCATTCTCTTGCCTAGTTAGGCTGGCGACCGTTTTCTTTATTCGTTAAACAGTGGAGATAGGCAAAATTTTGTTTGCTACTGTTCAAATATTTACGTAATTCTTTCATTTCCGATAAGCCACCTCCGTTAGGTACAACACGGTCAACATAACAAAATTCATCTCAGAGGGTAACACTGCTCTGTTGCTTTACACCATAATTGCTTTAACAAGATAGTTTTATTTCACGACCTGCCTACTACTTTAAGGTTATGGTACAGCAGTAGCAGACGGTAGTGTTATAAATATTACAAACAAAGGACCGTAATTTCAGCTAAAGGGGCCGCCCATATAACACTCAATACTGCGTCATTCGGAGCTAGATCTTCTAGCAAGAAAACTTTTTTTGCAAAATACAGGTAAAATTATTAAGCTTAAAAAATACACACCAACGTGGAAGACGGACGTTATGCAGGTAAACTTTCCCCCCTTTTTATAGTTACATTGAAATGTGTAAAATGCGTCATCATTTAAAGCGACAAACTCGCGTGTTATGAATCCTAAAATTCCTGCATTGAGGGCTAAAAATTAAGACTCATAAGTAAGGTTTCCCTATCCGCCCATTAATTAATATAAGAGGAAATATAGGTGAACCTGCGCAAAGATTTCTCTTGCAGATTTTGAAAAAAAAAAATAATTTGTTTTTGAGCAGACTTTGACGTCAACGAGTCGGAAAGAACTGGTTACGTTGTTACAGGACCAGGTCTTCCCGACAGGCTGTCGTCTGTTATCCCTTGACATAAGGAATTTGTACACAAATGTGCCGATAGAAGAAGCCATTATGAATATCCAGGAGAATCTCTTTCATAATAAGTGATTAATAACAGATGAAATTATCAAGGTTATCTCTCTTCTTCGAATTCTTACGGCATTTAATTATTTCTCATTCAATAACATGTACAGTCAGAGAGATGGACTGGCTATGGGCAACATTTTGGCTGGTTTTTTAACTAATGTCTTCGTTAACTACACTGAGCTCCAGGTGTTAAAACGCAATTCCTACTTTTGTCAAAAAATTTTATTTTATCGGCGTTATGTTGACGACAGTCTGGTTGTGTTTAATGGCGATGAATCAGAAATTTCGGGTTCGGCCGATGAATTTAATGCCCTTCACCCACACATTGACTTTCACACATGAGGGTATGAATACTGACGGAGTCCTCAATTACCTACATCTGCGGTTACAGCTATGTGATAACAAAGTATCCATATATATTTTTAGGAAACCCACGACCACAGATGCTATTATTCATGCTTCTTCCTGCCATCCTCGCCAGCATAAGATTAGTTTCTTTAGAGCCATGATCACGCATCTATGCGAATTGCCATTATCTGACGCAGTTAATAGAGAACTTGACAGTCTAAAGCAGGGCTTCACAACATACGTGCTCGCGGAGCAAGCTGTGAGCAGCAAGGCGCGAGCACGGAGCAGCGTGAGCACGCTACCCCCACTACCAGACCAGAGCGGAGAGTGGGGAGAGTCACGTGGGGCACACAACAGCTGCCGCCAGTCAATATAAATCCGCGGCCACCTGCAGGGATATCACTCACGAATTATTACTGCGACAAATGAAACAAATAAAGGAGAATGTACACGTGCCACATAATTTTATTAGCTTAGTGTATGCCTCTACATTCGCATTAATTTGTGAACTGTTACACAATAAAAGGTGTCACTGAAGTGTGGGATTCTCGGTTATCTTGTACTTTTTGCCCTTTACAATTGCGTCTATGTTCGGAGTAATTGTTCTTGTGCATTTTAGGCGCAGCGTGCAGTTTAAATTTCGATCAGACAATGCGTTTCTCAGGCGAGTCTTGTTACATTTCATTGCAGAGAACAGTTGTTCACAAACATACGTGGAACCGAACATTGATATTACTGTAGCCGCCAGTTTGTGCAAACGAGGAAATCTATGCTGAGAGAAGTGTCTGTAGAATTCCAAAATGTTTTTCTTGTTCTGAAATTTGTCTCTGTATTCTCTGTCACACTGCAGGTCAATAATTTCTTGCTGCAGCTCAGGACGAATCTCTTAAATATTCGCGGAATATGGAGAGAACAGATCAAAATCACTGTCTAGTGCTGTCAGATCTTGAAAGCGCTGATCAACTAAACTATGTGAATAACGTTCACAGTCTTTGTGAACATCTTGCATGGATGATAATTTAGGAAAATGAGCTAGGTTTCCTGTTTCCTGTTTCCAGCTGACTCACCCAAAGCGTCAATTTCATTTTAAAAGCTCGTATTCGATCTATGAAATGAGTAATTAGCAGATCTTTACCTTGTAGTAAAATTTTCAAAGCCTTCAGATGGCTAGTTAAATCTGCTAAGAACGCGAGATCACATTCAAACATGCGCGCGCATTTCCCCACCCTCCCCTCCCTCCCCACCCTCGCTACTCCGCGACCTTGCACCTGCTCGCGAGCACGTGCCTGAGCAGACGCGAGTACTCGCGCTCAAAACCGGCCAGTTGTTAAACCCTGATCTAAAGTATATCGCCCGTAATAATGGCTATATTGTTGCACTCGGTGATAAGATATACCAAGACAAAACAACGATGCCCTTTCGGAGTTCACCCAGCGTCTTCTGTCACGGAGCACAATTACATTTCTTTGCCATTTATGGGCAATTTTAGTTATGAACTGACAAAACTTTTCCGGGGAGTGGGCTCTCGTATAGTATAATCCGCGGCTACCAATCTCCAGTTTATGTACATACATAATGAATCACCTAAAGAGAACAACCTTTTGGCTTCGGAGGTATATCTGCTGGAGTGTCGCGATTGTAATGCAGGATATGTTGGACAAACAGGCAGAACCTTCAATATTAGATTGCAAGAACATCATCTTCTTAATGGGTGGGAACAGGTAAAACAGAGCTCTGCCGCCAGCTGGGGTGGTCGAGCGGTTCTAGGCGCTACAGTCTGGAACCGCGCGACCGCTACGGTCGCAGGTTCGAATCCTGCCTCGGGCAAGGATGTGTGTGATGTCCTTACGTTAGTTAGGTTTAAGTAGTTCTGAGTTCCAGGGGACTGATAACCTCAGAAGTTAAGTCCCATAGTGCTCAGAGCCATTTGAACTATTTTTGAAGAGCTCTGCCTTTGCCCAACACCTTACAGCCAGTGGCCATAGTCCTCCGCAAGTTCGAAATCTTAAGATTTTGCATTTTGCGCAAAAGGGTAAGTAGTTAAACATTTTGGAAGAAACTGAAATGTTTAGGCATATGGGAGACAAAGCTTTGTGTCTCCTTAACGGCCAAATATTTGGCGCCAGTCAGGCCTTTTTAGAAGTTATGAAATCGGTGTAATTAATGTAATCCTGGAGCTCTCGTAATTCTGCTTAAATATGAGCCCTGATCCTTTCTGATCTTATGTCGCCTTCTTAGCCAAGCCATTAGTTTTTTTGTTTTTTTGTTTTTTACACCCTGTTCTACATTCCGCTCAAAGACATGCATTGTATAGGAATGGTGTGTTACTTACCTTGGATTGATCCCTTTTTGCGTTACATATTGATAGGCAAATGTTCTCATAACTGCCGATTTACGTTAGGTGTCATGTTCACCTTCTCATTGCGATTAGTAAAGGTCTCATGCAAGGTGCAAATCTGACCTTTCATTCTGCCATCTTACATTGTATTCTGTAACATAACTTGACATTCGAACATTCATTAGGCAAAATTAAATACTTAAGCAAGAATTAAGAAAAATTGTTAAAAAAATACAAAACCCTAATTGTAATTTCTAAAAATTATTGCAATTTAATAAGAAACTCAGTTAGCTACAATTTAAAGAACACATTTCATGGGAACGTCGAATCATAAATGGGCTTATATAATTCAGCAATACTTTCCGCCGGGAAAAAGCGTACAATATGAACTTTCTTCACAATACAAATTTCCATTTTTTTGTTTTGTTTCCTGAAACGCAATAATTTTCGCAGTACTCACAACAACTATAATGGTCAAAACAATGTCTGTTCCTTCAGTCATACAAAACATGTACCCATCTCTGAAAGACATCGTAATGTAAGATACGGATATTTTATAAACACAGACACTGTAATATTCACTGATATTAAAAACTACGTTCAACTTACATTAGCGGTATCTGAAAAGTTTCACAACTCATAATATGCCGTTCTTTTTTAATGTCCAATGCGCATCTGTGAGCGGCAATGCAGAAGCGACAGTTTTTTCCGTGTCGAATAATGAAACAGAACACAGCATGTTGTTATCAATGGAGAGACGTCTACAGACGTTAAAGTAAGCTCTGGCGTGCCACGGGGGAGTGTTATTGGATCATTGCTTTTCACAATATATATAAATGACCTAGTAGATAGTGTCGGAAGTTCCATGCGGCTTTTCGCGGATGATGCTGTAGTATACAGAGAAGTTGCAGCATTAGAAAATTGTAGCGAAATGCAGGAAGATCTGCAGCGGATAGGCACTTGGTGCAGGGAGTGGCAACTGACCCTTAACATAGACAAATGTAATGTATTGCGAATACATAGAAAGAAGGATCCTTTATTGTATGATTATATGATAGCGGAACAAACACTGGTAGCAGTTACTTCTGTAAAATATCTAGGAGTATGCGTGCGGAACGATTTGAAGTGGAATGATCATATAAAATTAATTGTTGGTAAGGCGGGTACCAGGTTGAGATTCATTGGGAGAGTCCTTAGAAAAGGTAGTCCATCAACAAAGGAGGTGGCTTACAAAACACTCGTTCGACCTATACTTGAGTATTGCTCATCAGTGTGGGATCCGTACCAGATCGGGTTGACGGAGGAGATAGAGAAGATCCAAATAAGAGCGGCGCGTTTCGTCACAGGGTTATTTGGTAACCGTGATAGCGTTACGGAGATGTTTAGCAAACTCAAGTGGCAGACTCTGCAAGAGAGGCGCTCTGCATCGCGGTGTAGCTTGCTCGCCAGGTTTCGAGAGGGTGCGTTTCTGGATGAGGTATCGAATATATTGCTTCCCCCTACTTATACCTCCCGAGGAGATCACGAATGTAAAATTAAAGAGATTCGACCGCGCACGGAGGCTTTCAGACAGTCGTTCTTCCCGCGAACCGTACGCGACTGGAACAGAAAAGGGAGGTAATGACAGTGGCACGTAAAGTGCCCTCCGCCACACACCGTTGGGTGGCTTGCGGAGTATACATGTAGATGTAGGTGTAGATGTAGATGAAGTAGCGTACAATAAAACTCACACAACTGTCCTGGATAAATTGCGAGATGGAGATGTAACTTTTTCGTGAACAATGGAAGAATTCACACGTATTTTTCAGTAACATAATTTAAAAACTGCCTTTTTTTACTTGTATCACTTTTCTTGTCAGGGTCGGGATATAGCGCTGAGGGTCCTAAGCGTTGTGTTTTGACTGTCACAGATCGCAGCGGATGTCAGCAAGTCCTGCCTGAGCGGGCAGCCTGCTCCCTGCTTGAGCGAGCCTTTGTTAGTCATGCGGGTTGCTGGCAAAGCCTGCGCCTCACCGTTTGCTATGCGTGTTGCCTAGTTAGACTCGTCGTGTTTGTAACTGTTGATTTTAAACGACACACACTAGCAACAAATGTTGACCCACCCAGATAGCCGAAAGCCGTTTGTTGGATTCAATGAATGCGCGTGCCCTGGATCGAATCAGCCTCGCGGGTTAAAGACGATGGCTGGTGAGGCGGGCAGCCTGGATGCAGTTTCAGGCGGTTTCCCACATCCACATATGTACGAGCGGTGTTCAATAAGTAATGCAACCCTTTTTTTCTGAAAGCAGATTGGTTTGATTCAGGATTCCATTACACCATATTATCCCCCCTTTCTTTTGGCTACAAAACTCTGTTTTTCGGCGTCATCTCTCTTCAAGGGCACGCCCTCACAGTGCCTTGCTGGGAGGACCTGTATGCTTGCATTGTACCGACATCGGAACCAACGTCTCGCTGCATCAGCAACCATCCCACCGTCAACGTACTGCTTCCGGTGGAGTGGATTCTTCATTGGGCCAAACAGATGAAAGTCAGAACGTGCGATATGCGGAGTGTAGAGTGGATGAGAAAGAACTGTCCTTTAGTGTGCACAGACTTGTGTAAGGGCCTGCATTGTCGTGGAGAAGGAGAAGTTCATTTGCACTTTTATGGAGACGAACACTCTGCAGTTGTTTCTTCAATTTCCTGAACGTAGCACAATATACTCCCGAACTGATCGTTTCATAATGAGGGAGTATAGCAAACAGAAGGCCGTCGCCAAGACTTTACCAGCTGAGGGTGTGGCTTTTGAGTTTTTTTCTTCGCAGGGGAGGTGGTGTGACTCCACTCCACATATATCCGTTTTCTTTCCAGTTCGAAGTGATGAACCTATGTTTCATCGCCTTGACGATGCTCCACAAAAAATTATCAGCCTCATAACGTGCAAGCAATTCCGCACAGATAGTCCATCGTTGTTCTTGATGGTCTTTTGTTAGGCGGTGAGGGATTAGGCCGTGACGGACACCGAGCAGTAGTTAGCACCCTAAATCGCTTCAGCCAAATGCTGGGATGGTTCCTTTGAAGGGGGACGGTCGACTTCCTTCCCTAATCCGATGGGACCGATGATCTCGCTGTTTGCTAGCCTCCCCCGAATCATCCAATCAGTTTATCAAAACTGGACATGGTTGTCTCACTGGGAATTCCGCGATCGCTCATGAGATAAAATATGGCGTTTCAGTCTTCGATCGCTATTCTTTTATTTTCAATTACCGGTTTCGGGCTAGCTGCCCATCTTCAGATCTGTTAGACAATGTTAAAAATGTAATTAATAAGAGAGATACAGTTAGTGATAAAAATATCTTAGTTTACAAAAAGAAATTTTGGAACGTATTAAATACCAACATACCATGTGTTGTAGTTACAGAGTAACTTGTCCGTAAAGAACACACAGTTCACTGTCATAAGTAAAGACAGACTGAAATTTACTTTACTTATGACAGTGAACTGTGTGTTCTGTACGGACAAGTTACTCTGTAACTACAACACATGGTATGTTGGTATTTAATACTTTCCAAAATTTCTTTTTGTAAACTAAGATATTTTTATCACTAACTGTATCTCTCTTATTAATTACATTTTTAACATTGTCTAACAGATCTGAAGATGGGCAGCTATCCCGAAACCGGTAATTGAAAATAAAAGAATAGCGATCGAAGACTGAAACGCCATATTTTATTTCATCCAATCAGTGACGGATCCATCGGACACACACCTTTGCAGACCCCGGCTGGTGGACGAGAGTGTCATCACAACCAGCAGAGACGTCGAGTTGAGCAGCGAAGTGTTTGATTGCGGCCTGTCGATCACCTCTAGAGAGAGTGTCTGCACGTTCAAACATTGCAAGAGTCAAGCTGTATGACGCTGGCCGGCACGTGGGAGATCGGACAGGTTTCCCGGACCTTCTCGATGATGGTAGAGGCCTCGCCCAACGACTCACCGTGCTTTTGTTTACTGTCAGGTCTCCGTAGACTTTCAGCAAGCGCCTGTGAACAACTCCGATGCTCTGGTTTCCCTCCAAAGACTCAATGACAGCTCTGTCCTTGGGGCGTACCTCCATTACATACATAATTTTGAAGACTACGCATAGCGCCCCCGCCTATCGGAACATAATGAAACAATAGGGGTTGAAACGGGAATATTCCACAACAAATTTCGCTTTTTTAAACCGAAATTGGTCAAGAAAAAAGTGTGTTGCGTTACGTACTGGAAGCTCCTCGTAAATAGCGACTGGGTGTTGTGTACTGTCCTTAGGTTAGTTAGGTTTAAGTAGTTCTAAGTTCTAGGGGACTGATGACCATAGATGTTAAGTCCCATAGTGCTCAGAGCCGTAAACAGCGAGCCGGTACTCAGGTCCAGATTCAGATACGCGCTATGCAAACATTTACGAAAACATTATCACACTTGAACACAGCTTTACTCTGATGCTGACAGATCAGGTAAACAACTTCCTTCCATCCCGAGGGGAGCGGCGGACTAAGGAAGGGCATCCGACCACCAACTGCCACTAACATCGAAGGTCAAACAAGAAGACACTCGCAACAAATGCTGGTCAACCAGAGTCGTCCTCATTCCGAACGCGTATATATAACATGTTCTACGACCAACACAATTTATGCAAGAATTTAACCCGAAAATTTGGATGCTGTACACTACTCAGCCGCGGTTAATTAACAAACCGATTGGAATTTATACAGCACTTGATTATAATCTCATTTAGAAATTATTACCCTCAAAATTACCCCAAATTAACACAAGGGCACTTCTTGATGAAATGCAGACAAACAAACATATGGAAAATTATAATAATCCGGCCACTCAACTATCGGCGCCATTTTGGAAATGATGTACTCTGCAACGCTGCAAGATGTCGTGGTAAAGGAGGCTGTAACTAACGGTAGACATTCATATAAGATCTGTTGCACTTCACACCTCTGCAAATTTAAGACATCACACCGCCGAATAGAGCAAACGCAAAGCGATAAGGAATCTGTTACAGTCAGTAAGATAGCTTTCAGTTTTTTTTGTTTTTTTTAAGCATGGTATTTCAAATCAAAAATTAAATTGTACCGTTCTCAACGAGACAGTACTGAAATTATAACAACTTGACAAATAAAGTTCCTGATTTCGATTAACTTAAAGTTAGATTAGTCAGAAACTAAAACAGACGTTTCTCGTATATTGAGGTACTTCAAGAAAAGTTTCTCAATAAGCAACATTACAGAAAAATGTGAAAAGTATACAACTTCGCGCAATGCAGTAATCACGACGATAATGCATGTTCCAACGACGGGAACATAAATTTCTCTTTTCAGCAGCACTGAGAAGTGAAAATCAGTTGACTAGTCTGAAGTTTAGATATTTAATGAACTTACAGTGGCCAACATCAATATAATTTAATGTGCGACTGTAACAAGCTAGTCACTGCGTTGACTGACGTCATTGTTTGATGATGATGACGACGACCAATCAGTCGAGAATAATTTATGCAAGATTTGGTCTAGGGTTAGCGTCTTTGATTCACAATCAAACTGTCTTCGATCGCGGGTTCGAATCCCACCGCTGCTTAAATCTTGATTAATAATCAGCATTGGCCGACGACTTCTGGCATAAGAAGTCGCCCTCATTATGCCAAGGGCCTTGTCAAAGAGCGCGGGGGAGGAGACACAGGTTCAGGGGGCTCCCTTGTCCATGAGTGGGAAACTGCCTCTAAAGGCGAAAGAATCAGTCATGATCAACGGCATGAGGATGAAGAAGGCAACGGAAATCACTGCACTAAAGACACGTACCATGAATTCACAGGACATGTGGCCTATAATTGAGAGAAAGTGTCATGAAAGTGTCATTGTCAATATTCCGGAATAGTCCCCCATTCGGATCTCCAGGAGGAGACTGCCAAGTGGGAGGTTACCATGAGAAAAAGATTGAATAATCAACTGAACTATAACGTTCTGCGAGTCGGGGAGTGGAATGTGAGAAGTCTGAATTTGGTAGAGCAACTAGAAAATCTGAAAAAGGAAATGCAAAGGCTCAATCTAGATATAGTAGGAATTAGTGAAGTGAAGTGGAAAGAAAACAAGGATTTCTGGTCAGATGAGTACAGGGTAATATCAACAGCAGCAGAAAATGGTATAACAGGAGTAGGATTCGTTACGAGTAGGAAGAGTTTTTCTTATCAGAATCGACAGCAACCCAACAGCGACAACGATAATTCAGGTAGACATGCCGACGTCACAGGCTGAACATGAAGTGATAGAGAAAGTGTATGAGGATACTGAAAGGGTAATACAGTATGTAAAAGGAGATAAAAATCTAATAGTCATTAAGGACTGGAATGCAGTTGTAGGGAAAGGAGTAGAAGAAAAGGTTACAGGAGAACATGGGCTTGGGATAAGGAATGAAAGAGTAGAAAGTTAATTGAGTTCTGAAAAAAATTCAGCTAGTAATAGCAAACACTTTGTTCAGGAATCACAAGAGGAGGAAGTATGCTTGGAAAAGGCTAAGTGATACAGGAAGATTGAAGTTAGATTACGTCATGGTGAGAAAGAGATTCCGAAATCAGATACTGGATTGTAAGGCGTACCCAGAAGCAGATATAGACTCAGATTATACACTAGTGGCCATTAAAATTGCTACACCAAGAAGAAATGTAGATGATAAATAGGTAATCATTGGATAAATATATTATTCTAGAACTGACGTGTGATTACATTTTCACGCAATTTGGGTGCATAGATCCTGAGAAATCAGTACCCAGAACAACCACCTCTGGCCGTATTAACGGCCTTGATACGCCTGGGCATTGAGTCAAACAGAGCTTGGGTGGCGTGTACAGGTACAGCTGCCCATGCAGCGTCAACAAGATACCACAGTTCATCAAGAGTAGTGACTGGCGTGTTGTCACGAGCCAGTTAGTCGACCACCATCGACCAGACGTTTTCACTTGGTGAGAGATCTGGAGAAGGTGCTGGCCAGGGCAGCAGTCGAGCATTTTCTGTGTCCAGAAAGGACCGTACAGGACCAGCAAGATGCGGTCGTGCATTATCCTGCTCAAATGTAGGGGCTGAATGAACGGTAGAGCCACAGGTCGTAACACATCTGAAATGTAACGTCCACTGATCAAAGTTCCGTCAACGCGAACAAGAGGTGACCGGGACGTGTAACCAATGGCACCCCATACCATCACGCCGGGTGATACGCCAGTATGGCGATGACGAATACACGCTTCCAATGTAGCCATGTATGGGGAGAAGAGGAGTTAATGCCACAACTTGACAAGAAGAAGGGACCGGTTGGTAGGACATGTTCTGAGGCATCAAGGGATCACAAATTTAGCATTGGAGGGCAGCGTGGAGGGTACAAATTGTAGAGGGAGACCAAGAGATGAATACATTAAGCAGATTCAGAAGGATGTAGGTTGCAGTAAGTACTGGGAGACGAAGAAGCTTGCACAGGATAGAGTAGCATGGAGAGCTGCATCAAACCAGTCTCAGGACTGAAGACCACAACAACAACAATGTGCGTTCACCGCGATGACGCCAAACACGGATGCGACCATCATGATGCTGCAAACAGAACCTGGATTCATCCGACGAAATGACGTTTTGCCATTCGTGCACCCAGGTTCGTCGTTGAGTACACCACCGCAGGCGCTCCTGTCTGTGATGCAGCGTCAAGGGTAACCGCAGCCACGGTCTCCGAACTGATAGTCCATGCTGCTGCAAACGTCGTCGCACTGTTCGTGCAGATGGTTGTTGTCTTGAAAACGTCCCCCCTCTGTTGACTCAGGGATAGAAACGCCGTTTTGTTTGTGGTTCGAAGTGATGAACCCTTGTTTTATCACCTACGACCATATTCGACAAAAGAATCGTCACGATCAGTCTCATAACGTTCAAGAAATTCCGAGGTGGTGCCACACCACCTTCCCTCCGAAGAAAATTTTAAAGCCACATCCTCGCCGGTAAAGCCATGGCGACGGTCTTCTGGGACTCTGTAGGGGTTATTCTGTTTTGATGTCCTCCCTCATTGTGCAACGATCAGCTCTGAAGAGTGTAGTGCTGCACTCAGGAAACTGAAGAAACGATCTCAGCGCGTTTGTCTCCATGACAATGCCAGGTCTGACGTAAGTGGCTCTGAGCACTATGGGACTCAACATCTTAGGTCATAAGTCCCCTAGAACTTAGAACTACTTAAACCTAACTAACCTAAGGACATCACACACACCCATGCCCGAGGCAGGATTCGAACCTGCGACCGTAGCAGTCCCGCGGTTCCGGACTGCAGCGCCAGAACCGCTAGACCACCGCGGCCGGCTGACGTAAGTCTGCGTACCCGAGAGGAGCTGGCAAAACTTCATGGGACTGCTCTTTCTCGGCCACCCTACAGCCCTGACCTTGTTTGCTCCAAGAAGGATGGACCTCACGGGAAGCAGTACTTGGATGATGAGGAGATTGTTGATGCAGCAAGACGTTGGTTCCGACGTCGACCAGTAGAGTGGTACCATGCGGGCATACAGGCCCTCCCAGTAAGATAACATCAGACAGTCGCTTTGAATTGAGATTATGTTGAGAAATAGGGTTTTGTAGCCAAAAGAGTATAAAATAATATGGTGCATGGGAATCGTGAGTAAAAATAAACCAGCTTTTAGAAAAGAAACGTGTTGCGTTGCTCACTAAACGTCCCTCGAAAATATATTTATGTAGTCCAATTTTGTGTTAAAATTATATTACAGAGAAATTGTGAAACGATTCTAATTCATTAGTTGTATACTGCTAAACAGCTGTCCCTCCTCTCACCTTCCATCTTGTATCTTGTTTGGTATTTTCTGTGATCTGTCACGAAATCTTGGGATCTATGTGCGCTTAATCTCAGTGATCATTGCTTACAGCCTCAACCCGTTTTGTTATAATTGAGGGGATGTGAGGTCCGCCAGTTATGAAAAACACCGTTTTTTCTGAGTACCCAAACATGTTTCACCACCACTGTGCCATCATCAGTGGGTTTCCGTTTTACATATTCTGTAATGTGAACATTTTTGTTAAATGATTACAAAATTATGTGGATGTTTACTTCAAAAAATAGTTCGTTTCTTTTTGTTAATACCTTTACACTTGGTATGCATGAATTTTCCGGATGACTTGTGTATTATCTACTACAGGTAGCTTGTCATCTGCAACCAAATGATGTTGATGAGAAAATTTTGCTGAGAATAATTAAAACGGAAACCCACTGATGATGGCAAACTGGTGCTGAAACATGTTTGGGTACTGAGAAAAAAACGGTATTTTTCATAACTGGCGGACCTCACATCCTACAATTTTAACTGCAAACACGGTCAACACAAGGAGCTGCTAATCCAAATGATGAATACCAGTTTTGTTATACTCTATAGTCCGATCGGCCCACGTGAGCACTTGGAATGTCCGTATGTCTTTCGGTTATTCATATTCGAATCTATCAGCGATGGTTCGAGAATTAATCAACAAAATAAATGCCACACAACTGATTACGTCTTTTAAATGCAAGTAACTTATATGATCGGAATGCTAGTGAACCTCACAAGTTAGCTACGTGAACAGTGCAAAGCGGTTAATTTAATAATTGTGGAAGGGGCTAGACTATTTTCTCTCGAAAAAGATTGATCAAATATTTTGCATTAAATTTTGCTTATAAAGTGGAATAAACTACAGCACCGCATTCGAAATGTTGACTGTGACTGTTGGCGAATCTACTATGAGTAAGACAAGGTTTTACGTGTTGTATAAACGTTTCAAAGACGGTCGAGAAGACGCTGAAGACGTCTGGACACCATAGCACATCAATTACTGACGACAATGTGGAAGAAGTAAAGAGAAAGGGTCTGGAAAACCGCGGAATTATCATTAGAGAGATTTCTGATAGTGTCTGAATCTCCTTTGGCTCACGACAGGCAATTTTTTCGGATGTTTTGGGCATGCTTAAATTCGACCAAAACCGACTTTGCGTAGATAACTCTCAGGAATTGCTGAATGAAGTCAACAACGCTCTAGAACTTCTAAAGGAGGTTATAACAAGTGACGAAACATAAGTTTGCGGGTGTGACGTCAAACCCAAGACGAAATCATTCCACTGGAAACTGTCTGAAAAGCCAAGATCGGAAAAAAATCGACTAGTTCGATCACATGTGAAGGTTCTTCTTACTGTTTTCTACGATTAGATTGTAATAGTGCATCATGAGTTGCCGGCCGCGGTGGTCTAGCGGTTCTAGGCGCTCAGTCCGGAACCGCGAGACTGCTACGGTCGCAGGTTCGAATCCTGCCTCGGGCATGGATGTGTGTGATGTCCTTAGGTTAGTTAGGTTTAAGTAGTTCTAAGTTCTAGGGGACTGATGACCATTGATGTTAAGTCCCATAGTGCACAGAGCCAGCCATCATGAGTTCCTGCCTTATGTTCGAACGGTCACTAAGGAATACTACCAGGGAGTTATGCCCTTTTGCGTGGAATAGTCCGAAGAGCGACCTGAATTGTGGCAAAACCACTCGTGGAAATTGCATTACGACAGTGCTCTCGCGCGCACCTGAATACTTGATCCTGGTTTTTTGACAAAAAACAAAATCGTTACGTTGCCTTAGCCACATTATTCGCAGGACATGGCTCCCTGCGACTTCTTTCTATTCCAGAGGCTGAAGAGAACCATGAATGGACGCAGTTTTGCCACCATTGAAGAGATAAAAACAGACTATCGGAAGGAGCTGAACACCGTAACGAAAAGTGAGTTCTAGAAGTGCTTCCAAGATTGCAAAAAGCGCTGGCACAAGTGTATTACAATTGAGGAGGATATTTTGAAGAGGAAAAAGTCGATGTTGATGTATAAGCAAAGATTCTTTAAGAAAAACAAAAATTCACGTTACTTTCTGATCACATCTTGTATGCTATGGGGAACGGAAATAGGCGGCAGAATTAGTGGATGTTTATATTACTGTAAAACTTTCCATCTGTATTTCTGTTTTATTACAATTCCTGGATGATACATGAAGTTTTCTTAACACGAGATAAATTCCGTGTCAAAGGATATCTAAATAACATTATACTTTTCACTAGTGGTACTCAACGTATGTTACCTACCGACCACTTTTGCATCTCTGTTGGTAGTAAAATTTTGTAACAGCCCACCGGTTCCACAGTACCAGTCATTTAAAAAGTAGGAAAGTAGCATTACTTTATAAAATTATAAAACACACTTACAGCGAGTTAAAGCATATAATGATAATTATTTAACAAATTGATGCGAGTCTTTAGTTTCTCCCGGCGTATTTGTTGATTGAACAGTTGTGTACTGCCGATTCATAGCGTCCAACGTGCACAACGTTTCGGCGATCAGACATGCCGCCATCGTCAGGTGCGCTGACTAACTGAGGCGCTCGGTCCGCTGTCCGTGGCCGCACGTCGGCGGTCGCGGAGATGCTAGCGTCGGCTTCTGTGATGGCGTTGATGTAGAGTTCTCTCCCCGACCTGGTCGCCAGATTGTTTTGTTTGCTGAGAGTCTTCTTAATTAAACTCTGTGCTGGTTCCCAAGCCTTGCTAGGGTTATACCGCAATCTCTGTCGATGAAATCGTCCCTGGTACGAATTTATGTGGGCTCTGTGACGACACTGTCCCAGAATTTGGAAGTCTGTGCAAAGATCCTCGTACTTCATCGCTTGATTCTCGGACAAACATTGCTCTGCGACGCTGACTTAGGATACATCAGACGAGTGTGTCTCAACGATTTTCGACGGCACACACTGTCTGTCCATTATTGGACACTAATCTAAAGGCTGTCAGCTCAACTAAGTACCTAATGATTATAATAACGAACAATTTAAATTCGATCCATCACATACATAATGTTGTGGGGAAGTCGAAACAAAGACACCGTTTTACTGCCAGAACATTCAGAACATGCAATAAATCCACCAAAGAGAGCCTACAAAACGCTTGTCCGTCCTATCCTGGAGTACTGCTGTGCGATATGCGATCCTTACAGCATAGGATTGACGAAGGACATCGAAAAAGTTCAAAGAAAGGCAGCTCGCTATGTTCTATAGCGAAACAAGTGGGAGAGTATCAAGAATGTGGTATGTGAGTTGGGGTGTCAGTCATTACAATAAAGGAGATTTTCGTTGCGGTAAGACCATTTCACGAAATTTGAATCACCAAATTTGTCCTCAGAATTTGAAAACGTTGCATGGGGGCTTAATTAAATTAATAAGAATGCAAATAATATTTAATTTTTAGTTTAGTAGTTGACTGTCCGGTTACGCTGTCTCGTAACCGATTGGACCTGACTAGTTTTTGTACGCAATCTGACTGCATAGAATAACAACAAAGAATGAAATGAAAATTTTCGTTAACAAAATTAATTAATTAAGTCCCCAGCAACTATAAAACCTACGAAACCAAAACACAAGTGTAGCTGTTGTGTGTGTGAAGTATGACTCAACGTACACATCTGGCACGGTTCTTCTTCAACAAGACAAGAAATTTTAAATACCATTTATACTGAAGTAATTAAAAAAATAGAAATACTATAAGTACGCAAGATAACCAGAATTACACTCTAATACAAGAACACGAGCCAGATGCTTTGTCGACTGAATCTGTAATGACGCATTATTCAAGACAATGAAATAATGAAAAAAAGCGAGTTTGTTACCTTCATATATATTGATGAAAAGCACTCTAATCATTACAATATCTCCATTGGAACAACATCTGCTGTATAGCGCATCAAACAACTGCATAAAACATGGAACAAGCACTCATTACTACAACATCTCCACAAGCACTCCCTACTACGTCCTCTCGACAAGAACTCTTCACTACGACATCTCAGCAAGCACTGCACTCCGCTACTTCTCAATAATCACTGCCAATGGAGGCGGCCGAATAA
The DNA here is from genome assembly GCF_023864275.1 of Schistocerca cancellata. Classification (NCBI taxonomy): domain Eukaryota; kingdom Metazoa; phylum Arthropoda; class Insecta; order Orthoptera; family Acrididae; genus Schistocerca; species Schistocerca cancellata. The sequence goes on from NC_064628.1 coordinate 25,217,159, forward strand.
TACTCTTTGGCGCAATTTCTGGCGCTGTGGCCACCTTTCAACGTTTTCCTGATTCTCACCTACACAGGAAGAAATGACCATCGTAATAAAAAAAGAGAAATAAGAGCTTGCACGGAGAGATTTAATTGTTCGTTTCCCGGCGCACTGCTCGACTGTGGAACGGTAGAGAAGTAGCGGTTCGATGAAGCGTCTGCCAGGCACTGAAGTGTGATTTTCAGAGCAGTCATGTAGATGTAGATGTAAATGTATTGCATAACCGTGTTCCATCATTCTGTCCTCTTGAGGGGGAGCCAATTACTGTAATACAAACAGAACACTCGCACTTGCTTGTTTTGTTCTCATGTGTACTTTCAGTCATTGAAGCCTAGACTGTCTAAGATCGTTTATCTCTACCTTCGAGTGTGTGTACACAATTTAATTCATACTGTATGACTTTTTTTGCTTCGTAATCTATTGTGATCATTTCCTTCGGTTTCTCCTCATTTAGTGAAATCACCCTGTGTAGTAGAAACTACATCGATAGTTTGAAAGCCAATATACGGTTTTAGGGGTATAAGCGTGGACATTTTTACTGGTGACTGAGGACGGTATACTCAACAACATTAAATCAATATTTACTTTTTGCCGGCTAATAATAATAGCTATTAGGAGTAGTATGTTTTTAGGTTGGTTAAATCCTCGACATACGTGTGTCAACAGCAAGCCATTAATGCTTATTTTCCCAAGCCAGTAGATCAGGTGCTGAAGTATGGACACGTGGGCGCAAAACGGTTAGTCCATACTGAGACGTATAACCTACGTAGTGGTGCAGTTAGGACCGCGCGGAAAATATCAGGTAAGTAAATTACGTAATGTGTTTGCGGGAAGACTGTTAGGCAAGAGAGAAAATAACTAGCACACTCAAGTGGGTACATATTTCGATGTCAATGATCACAATATCTGCACTATACTCCTAATACCCCGTATAATACCCAAGATGTCACTCTTTAAGAGTCGTCAGGCACATTTTCTCCGGTGTTTCGACAGGTATTTGCAACTTCGTTCCCGCAGTGTGCAGCTGGAATCATCTTTGATAAATACTGCTCATCACTTCTTTCGTGAGACACCCAGAGTCGACGGAGAGTATAGGTTTATTTCCCACTGCAAACAAAATGATTTTTAACGTGGAATTTCCCCACTCATTCGATAGAACAACACCAAATTAGTCTTGGGCGATAATCTTTTTATTGATATACTCTACTGGCCAATAAAAATTGCTACACCAAGAAGAAATGCAGATGATAAACAGGTATTCATTGGACAAATATATTATACTAGAACTGACATGTGTATACATTTTCACGCAATTTGGGTGCATAGATCCTGAGAAATCAGTACCCAGAACAACCACCTCCGGCCGTAGTAACGGCGTTGATACACCTGGGCATCGAGCCAAACAGAGCTTGGACGGCGTGTCACAGGTACAGCTGCCCATACAGCTTCAACACGATACCACAGTTCATCATGAGTAGTGACTGGCGTATTGTGACGAGCCAGTTGCTCGGCCACCATTGACCAGACGTTTTCAATTGGTGAGAGATCTGGAGAATGTGCTGGCCAGGGCAACAGTCAAACTTTTTCTGTATTCAGAAAGGCCCGTACAGGACCTGCAACATGCGATCGTGCATTATCCTGCTGAAATGTAGGGTTTCGCAGAGATCGAATGAAGGGTAGAGCCACTGGTCGTAACACATCTGAAATGTAACGTCCACTGTTCAAATTGCCGTCTTTGCAAACAAGAGGTGACCGAGACCTGTAACCAATGCCACCCCATACCATCACGCCGGGTGATCCGCCAGTATGGCGATGACGAAAACACGTTTCCAATGTGCGTTCACCGCGATGTCGCCAAACACGGATGCGACCATCATGATGCTGTAAACAGAACCTGGATTCGTCAGAAAAAATGACGTTTTGCCATTCGTGCACACAGGTTCGCCGTTGAGTACACCATCGCAGGCGCTCCTATCTGTGATGCAGCGTCAAGGGTAACCGCAGCCACGGTCTCCGAGCTGATAGTCCATGATGCTGCAAACGTCGTCGAACTGTTCGTGCAGATAGTTGTTGTCTCGCAAACGTCCCCATCTGTTGACTGAGGGATGGAAACGTGGCTGCACGATCCGTTGCAGCCATGCGGATAAGATGCCTGTCATCTCGACTGCTAGTGAAACGAGGCCGTTGGGATCCAGCACGGCGTTCCGTATTACCCTCCTGAACCCACCGATTCCATATTCTGCTAATAGTCATTGGATCTCGACCAACGCGGGCAGCAATGTCGCGATACGATAAACCGCTGTCGCGATAGGCTACAATCCGACTTTTATCGAAGTCGGAAACGCGATGGTACGCATTTCTCCTCCTTACACGAGGCATTACAACAACGTTTCACCAGGCAACGTCGGTCAACTGCTGTTTGTGTATGAGAAATCGGTTGGAAACGTTCCTCATCTCAGCACGTTGTAGGTGTCGCCACCGGCGCCAACCTTGTGTGAATGCTCTGAAAAGCTAATCACTGCATCTTCCTCCTGTCGGTTAAATTTGGTGTCTGTAGCACGTCATCTTCGTGGTGTAGCAATTTTAATGGCCAGTAGTGTATGTTAACGTGGACAGTACGCCAGCACGACAGCATCCTGGCCCACCCTGTCTGCTACCGCCATGCAGCACCGCTGTTCAGTCGCTGTTGTAGCACTGGTTATTCCTCGTGTTTTACTGTCGCTCCTAATAAAAAATCAATGAAACAAACGTCGCAGTATACGAACCGGGGACCGCTCTATCGAATGAGCACTTAAAATTCCCTTTTAAAAATCAGTTTCTTCGTAGCAGGAAACAAGCAGACGCTCTCAGTCGACAAAGGGCATCGCATGAAAGACGTGATGAGTTGTACTTGTTCCGGGTGAGCCCAGTTAAACATCGCGAAAACGAAAATGCAAATGTGTGTCGAAGGACCATAGAAAATGCTCCTACATCACGTTAAGCAAATCTTGGACCTGACGTTCAATTTATTGAGATCTTACCGGCCATTTCTTCCATCTGAACTGAAAAAGCTAAACATCAATAGTGTGTACTCAAAGGAAGTCTTTAATCTTTCACAGTGTGGCTGCATACCTCCAAGATACACTCGTCAACAACGATACAGAGATTAAAATATAGCCGGCCGGAGTGGCCGAGCGGTTCTATGCGCTACAGTCCGAAACCGCGCGACCGCTACGGCCCCAGGTTCGAATCCTACCTCAGGCATGGATGTGTGTGACGTCCTTAGGTTAGTTAGGTTTAAGCAGTTCTAAGTTCTAGGGGACTGATGACCTCAGCAGTTAAGTCCCATAGTGCTCAGAGCCAGTTGAACCATTAAAATATAGAGTCTTGCTAAACACAATCTGTCTCCGAAAGGTGCGTGTTTATCGCATTCCATTGCAAATGTGGCACGTCTTATGCGGGACAGACTATTAGAATACTAGAAACAATCTAGAGGTTGCAAGAAACATCCGTGACTCGCCAGACTAAAAGAATCAAGCAAACCAGGTGTCGCTCAGCACTGTCTCGAACATAAACATGAAATTAAACGTATACATGCAGACTAAAGCGACGAATTAAAATTTGCAGCAACGCCGGAATACGAACCCAGGTCGCCTGCTCACTAGGCAGTTGCACTAACCACATCGCCACCCTGACACAGTGGCGGCGCACAACTGCACGGACTACCGTAGCGCACTTCGCTCCTCAGTCCAAATTCCCATTCGCGCATCTGAGTTTCGAGGAGTTTATCGAAATAAAGTTGTCAGAAAACCTAATACGATAGGACGGTGACATCACATTAAGCAAGAGAAAATGCTCCTTCATCAAGTTAAGCAAGTCTTGGAACTGACGTTCAATTTATTAACGTCTTACCGGCCATGTCTTCCCTCTGAACTGAAAAACGCTGATAGAATCTGTGTTTCACCGAAGCTTAGTACAGGACCGGAAAAACAAATGATCACGGAAAGCGGGTGTCGGTAGCTTTGTGTTGATAGTGTCCCGCAGATAAACGACATTATTTGTGTATATAGAACAGAGCAGAGAGAGATAAAGAGAGAGAGAGATAGAGAGAGGGGAGAGAGAGACAGAGAGGACTAAATGTGCAAATAATGTCGTTTATCGGTTATAAATAGCTGCACAACACCACCTTCTAGTGTGGTTGGAGTCTAGTTAGGGAGTAGGGGAGAGCCGAGCAAAGTGCCAGGCTGAAGTATTCCTATTTTTTAAGTTAAGCAGCAGTAGACGAAAATGCATAGAAATAAGTGATTATAATCTGCAACTACTGAAGTATAATACCTCATATCATTTTTCATAAAGTGGCCAACATGAATGGACATAGTGGCCAGTTAGTTGTAAATTAAAAAATAAGGGATGAAGGACTGTTTTAACAAAGAATTAAGTATTTTTATAGTAAAACATCTTTGAATTAAATTATTTACACTTTTCACTAATAAAAGTTACACTGGATTTCCTCAATTCCTGCCCAGAGTTTCTGGGCCCATGGGAATCATAACTGGCACAGATCTTCTAGTCTTGAATTTGAAAGTTTTTTTCGCAGTACATGCACTCCCTGTCTTCATCGTCGTCGGCAAGAAGAGCCCTTCTAGGGGCGGGTTTCCTGCTCTTCTCACTTTTCTTTTAACTGCCTTTTTTCCTCTTCGGCAGCGTTCAGTTTTTCTCCTCATTATTTGCGACTTATAGCTCTTAGAAGTAACTATTGCTAAGGAGCCCATCTTTTGACAGACGCCATCGTCCAGATGGCCACTTTGCCCACGTTGACGCCTTACACAAAAGCTGTATACCCTGTAATAGCATGACCGAAATTTCACTAACTGAAGTAGCATTATGGGGTCAAGACATCAAATTTTCACTACAATTTCATTAACGAACATATGTTGCATTCCTTTTCCATTATAAATACACAAACTGACTACTTACCTTACATCGGAATACTTAAATTCCACAACAGTTATAGTAACTCAGAGGAGACAGACAGGTAAGACTTCATGGGATAACTGGGTCGTCCAGGGAGAATAATCAAAAGCATTTCCCACGCCATTCCAGCACTTCATGGCCCCAAGAACATGAATGGACGCTTCGTCCGCAATGGCCATTTTGCCGGCTCTCCCCTACGCATAACAACAAAGCTCGCACCAGCTAAAGAAGACGATTGAGTCGGTCGTCAAAATATCATACAGGAAAGCAAATCAGCTGAAAACCCGAATGCACAGCATTAATAAATCAGTCCTAGAAAATATGAGAGATCACTAAAAGCAGAGCTCTGTCTCTTATGACGGGATCCTCCTGAACAACTTCTGACCTGTCAGGCTTGCTAGTAGCACAGAGACATTTCGTTATCTCCGTACGGTGTGATTACTGTGAGCTTGCCTGCTGTCTGAAATTTGTTATTTTTACTGTTTGTCAGACGTAAAATAAAGGATTCCATTCTCTGACTATTCCTACTGCAGTCTGTAATCTTTATAAATGTGCGTGTCGTCAAGACTCCGAAGAAAAATCATTACAGAAGCAATTCTATGTTCATTCTCCATGACGAATCAGCTTCAGTGATATAATGGACTCTGGTCTCGTAATTAACAACACAACGGACGGGGTAAATCTGTAAAGCTCCCGGAAATACATAGCATCATTATAGCTGATTGTTCCGGATTCTTGAAAGGGAACTTCCGGAATGGTAGGCCATGAAGCTGGGAATTGCCCGTCACGAGCCTTTACTAGGCCTTAGTGTGCGCATTTCAAGGAACCATTACAGTCGTTAGCTGTTTCTCTCAGAAATGGAATGTCAGACGGTTTTGTTCCGACGATAGGATATTTGTTACCTCCAAGATTTGTTTGAGAAATCAGTTCCCCTCCGGTATGCATTAACAGCAGAAGACCTCAGCACTTTTCCTATTGCTTTGGTCAATTTCCTATTTCCTATTCATTATTTGTAATTTTACACTATCACTTTGCTCTGATACAAGGCACATCTTGTCTCTGCTTTCCATTCATTTCCTGACAGTCTTGATGGGAACTACGACAGCCTTGTGAATCTACATTTACATCTACACACATACTCCGCAAGTCACCGTACGGTGCTTCGAGGAGGGTATCCTTTACCGGAATTAGACGTTTCCTTTCCTGTTCCACACCCGGACAGAATGAGGGAAAAACTCCTGTATATGCCTCCGTATGAGCCCTTATTTCTTGTATCTTACTTCCGCGGTCTCTAAGTGAAATGTATGTTGACGGCAAGAGGATCGTTCTGCAGTCAGTTACAAATGGCGGCTCTCTAAACATTCTCAGTAGTATTCTTCGAAATGAATGTCTTCTTCCCTCCAGGAATTCCCTATTGAGCTCCCAAAGCATATCCGTAACAATTGGTTCCTTATCGAACCTAACGGCAACAATTGTAGCACATCTCCTCCGAATTCTTTCGATATCTTCCTTCAATTCGACCTGGTGCGGATCCCAGACACTTGAGCAGTATTCAAGAGTAGGTCGCACTAGAGTTCTATATCCGGTCTCCTTTACAGATGAACCACGCTTTCGTATAATTCTCCCAATAAACCGAAGTCTACTATTCACCTTTCCTACCACACTCTTCACATGCTCGTTCCATTTCATGTCACTGCGCAACGTTACGCCAAGATACGAGGGCTGTTCAATAAGTAATGCAACACTTTTTTTTCTGAAACAGGGGTTGTTTTATTCAGCATTGAAATACACCAGGTTTTTCCCCAATCTTTTAGCTACAAAACACTATTTTTCAACGTAATCTCCATTCAATGCTACGGCCTTTCGCCACCTTGAAATGAGGGCCTGTATGCCTGCACGGTACCATTCCACTGGTCGATGTCGAAGCCAACGTCGTACGGCATCAATAACTTCTTCATCATCCGCGTAGTGCCTCCTACGGATTGCGTCCTTAATTGGGCCAAACATATGGAAATCCGACGGTGCGAGATCGGGGCTGTAGGGTGCATGAGGAAGAACAGTCCACTGAAGTTTTGTGAGCTCCTCTCGGGTGCAAAGACTTGTGTCAGGTCTTGCGTTGTCATGAAGAAGGAGAAGTTCGTTCAGATTTTTGTGCCTACGAACACGCTGAAGTCGTTTCTTCAATTTCTGAAGAGTAGCACAAGACACTTCAGAGTTGATCGTTTGACCATGGGGAAGGACATCGAACAGAATAACCCCTTCAGCGTCCGAGAAGACTGTAACCATGACTTTACCGGCTGAGGGTATGGCTTTAAACTTTTTCTTGGTAGGGGAGTGGGTGTGGCGCCACTCCATTGATTGCCGTTTTGTTTCAGGTTCGAAGTGATGAAGCCATGTTTCATCGCCTGTAACAATCTTTGACAAGAATTGTCACCCTCAGCCACAAGACGGGCAAGCAATTCCGCACAGATGGTTCTCCTTTGCTCTTTATGGGACCCAGCGGGAACAAACCTTTGAATATCCCAACTGGTGAACAATTGTGACAGCAATACCAACAGAGATGTCAAGTTGAGCACTGAGTTGTTTGATGGTGATCCGTCGATCATCTCGAACGAGTGTGTGTTCGCACGCTCCGCCATTGCAGGAGTCACAGCTGTGCACGGCCGGCCCGCACGTGGGAGATCAGACAGTCTTGCTTGACCTTGCGGCGATGATGACACACGCTTTGCCCAACGACTCACCGTGCTTTTGTCCACTGCCAGATCACCGTAGACATTCTGCAAGCGCCTATGAATATCTGAGATGCCCCGGTTTTCCGCCAAAAGAAACTCGATCACTGCCCGTTGTTTGCAACGCACATCCGTTACAGACGCCATTTTAACAGCTCCGTACAGCGCTGCCACCTGTCGGAAGTCAATGAAACTATACGAGACGAAGCGGGAATGTTTGAAAATATTCCACAAGAAATTTCCGGTTTTTTCAACCAAAAGTGGCTGAGAAAAAGAATGTGTTGCATTACTTATTGAACTGCCCTCGTATTTGAACGACGTGACTGTGCCTAGTGGGACACTACTAATGCTGTATCTGAACAATAAAGGTTTGTTTTTCCTCCTCGTCCGCATTAACTTGCACTTTTCTACATTAAGAGCCAGCTGCTATTTATCACACCAACTAGAAATATTGTCTACGTCATCTTGTATCAGCTTACTCTCAATTATCCTCGACACCTTTCTGTACACCACAGCATCATCAGCGAACATGCACAGATTTCAACCCACTCTGTCTGCCCGGTTATTTGTGTATATAGAAAATAGCAACGGCTCTATCACACTTCCCTGGGGCACTCCTGATGTTACCCCTGCGTCCGATGAGCACTCGCCGTTGAGGACAACATACTGTGCTGGGATGCCCACTGCTCAAACGTCTCCTGTATTGTGTGATGCATGACTCTTCTGCGTAAAGAATGTCCTTGTAATAGTTCCGTCAGGACAACACACTTATTTCGTTTTCGTCGTGTGCTTTAAGTATCAGATGTGCAGTGGCTTTATTTATTAAAGAGTACTATGTCAATAATATTCTTTGGTCCCATTACATTCTGGACTGGTCATATCCAAGTGCGCTTTCCTGTTCATGACTGAAACATGACCGTGGGCAGAATTCAAATCATCATTTAATGCAAGTTGCACACTTCATTTCGTATGCAACCGACGATCCACAAAGCAAACTGTATTGCTGGGTGTAGGGAAAAGTTACTTGGTGGCATGATTAGGTTAGACACCATCCAGTGAAAATTAGTACGTATTGTTCTAACTTGTGAGCCACAACTTTACCGCTGGGTGTCAAGGGCGCCAGTGAATGCCTATACATTTTCCGCGCCATCCCTCCGGGGACTGGGATGCGGAGGGGGGGGGGGTGAGAGGGGGAGGGTGGCAGAGGACTGAAGATACACACTGTTTAAAAATATAACTGAGACTGGATAAATACTGGAGTAACGTCACCTGCTTGTAGGTCGTGAGAACCAATGTATTACTTACCGATAAGGCTTCTGATTGACTTCTGTGAGGATTTAAGCTGTTTGCTTGTGTGGGTAGGTAACCATAGACCTGCATTATGGCAAGATCTTCCTATAAAATTTTGTTGTTTATTAGGGGCGGAATACGGCAAAGCCGTTAGCCAAGTAGTCAGGGCTCTGAGCACTATAGGACTTAACATCTATGGTCATCAGTCCCCTAGAACTTAGAACTACTTAAGCCTAAGTAGCCTAAGGACATCACACAACACCCAGTCATCACGAGGCAGAGAAAATCCCTGACCCCGCCGGGAATCGAACCCGGGAACCCGGGCGTGGGAAGTGAGAACGCTACCGCACGACCGCCAAGAAGTCATGAAACAATACATAGCAAGCCTATAATACTATGGGAAATCAACGCAGTTCTCACTGATCAATAAACAGACTTTTAATAAAACAAGAAGAGCGGGTACCATGCTCGTTACCTTCACTGAATACCAAGGAAATGACCGTTGAATTTGGTCACTGTACACCACGATAACGTCGTCACCGTTAGAAGAACAAGCTTAGGCATGCAACAGGCTATATTTATTACTAGCAGGTCGCTAACCATGGAAAAGTTGTATGACAATATGAATGATCTTGTAATTAACCATATCCGAGTGTAATACACATTTCAAAAAAAGTTTCACATTACGTCGGTTCCGAGAGTTCCAGGAACTGTACAGAAAATTGCAATAGACATCAGCATAAATATCATCTCTGCCATTTTTATTGATCATGGAAACCACACATTGCATGTTGCACCACCATACAGCGAGGCTTCCAGATTGCTGTACACACCGATATATCTAATACCCAGTAGCAAATCCTCTTGCATTGATGCATGTCTGTATTCGTCGTGGCATACTATCCACAAGTCCATCAAGGTACTGTTGGTCCACATTGTCCCACTCCTCAACGGCGATTCGGTGTAGATCCCTCACAGTGTTTGGCGGGTCACGTCGTCCATAAACAGCCCTTTTAAATCTGTCCCAGACATATTCGATAGGGTTCATGTCTAGAGAACATGCTGGCCGCTCTAGTCGAGCGGTGCCGTTATTTTGAAGGAAGTCATTCACAAGATGTGCACGATGGGGCTGCGGATTGTCGTCCATGAAGACGAATGCTTCGTTAATATGCTGCCGATATGGTTGCACTATCGGTCGGAGGATGGCATTCATGTATCGCACAGCCGTTACGGCGCCTTCCATGACCACCAGCGGCGTACGTCGGCCCCAAGTAATGCCACCCCAAAACAGCAGGGAGCCTCCACCTTGCTGCACTCGTTGGACAGTGTGTCTAAGGCGTTCAGCCTGACCTGGTTGCCTCCAAACACGTCGCCGAAGATAGTCTGGTTGAAGACATATGCGACACGCATCGGTGAAGAGAATGTGGTGCCAATCCTGAGCGGTCCATGCGGCATGTTGTTGCGCCCATTTTTACCTTGGTGCATCTGTCGTGGTTGCAAAGATAGACCTCGCCATGGACGTCGGGACTGAAGATGCGCATCATGCAACTTATTCCGTACAGTTTGAGTCTTAACACGACATCCTGTGGCTGCACTAAAGGCATTATTCAACATGGTGCCGTTGCTGTCAGGATTGCTCCGAGTCATAATGCGTAGGTAGTGGACATCCACTGCAGTAGTAGCCCTTGGGCGACCTGAGCGATGCATGTCATCGACAGTTCCTGTCTCTCTGTATCTCCTCCATGTCCGAACAACATCGCTTTGGTTCACTCCAGGGCGCCTGGACATTTCCCTTGTTGAGAGCCCTTTCTGGGACAAAGTAACAATGCGGACGCGCTCGAACCGCGGTATTTACCATCTAGGCGTGATTGAAGTACAGACAAACGAACCGTGTACCTCCTTGCTGGTGGACTAACTGGAACTGATCGGCTGTCGTACCCCCTCGGTCTAATAGGCGCTGCTCATGCATGATTGTTTACATCTTTGGGCGGGTTTGGTGGCAGCTATGATCAGTCAAAGGGACTGTGTCTGTGAGACAATACCCACAGTCAACGTCTATCTTCAGGATTTCTAGGAACCAGGTGATGCATAACTTTTTTTGATGTGTGTAGATTTGTATTAGCACTAATTATTGGGCATAATACACAAGTAGTTAACAGAGGGCAAACTTTTCTAAAAAATCTGGATTGAATGCACATAAAATAAAGCTAACACTGTGGGGAGGTAGCAAATTATATGGAAGACTGCATGGAGAAAGCGCAACAAATTATCCTTATCTGGGTAGCTCGCGAAATCGACGTTGATGAGACCGAATTACAAATTACATTGAGGGACGAACGTCATGCGATACTTCACAATAACGTGTAGGGCCTCCTGTTGCCCGACGAATTGCAGCAACGCAACGTGGCATGGACTCGACATGTCGCCGGAAGTCCCCTGCAGAAATACTGAGCCATGCTGCCTCTAAAGCCGTCCATAATTGCGGAAGTGTTGCCGGCGCAGGATTTTGTGCACGAACTCAGTGAGCCGTGTGGCTCGATCAGTGATATTTCCGCCGCCGGTATGGCTCATCTCTCCGGTGGTGTGCGCAGAGCGTGCGGTGGACCCCACTTACCGGGTTCGATTGAGGAGTGAGGGGTAAGCTCTAGTAAGTAGGGGGGATTTTGCTTTGGGACGCGTAGCAGTAGCCGGTAGAGATGGGCAAAACTGTTCTTTTCAGAGATCGGATCAGAACTGTTCACTCCCTGAAATGAATTAGCTCTTTTTCATGACTCACCACTCATTTACAATAGAAAATAAATGGAAGGCACATTGCCCTTTAAACTTGGTTTATTCCAGTACTATACATGTATTTTGATCTTCTTTGATCCTATTTTGAAGTAACACAGATAATGAGTAAGAATTTTGTATTGTTTATTGAAATTTCCACGATATGACAAAGTTTTTGATTATTGATTTATTTTGCACTATCGTGGTTTTTTGGGTGATCAGAAAATGTTGTAACTTGAGATTTACATTAACAATATATTTGGCTATAATGTATTAAAATTTCATTAACCTCATACAAATACATCACAAGACATATATTTTTAAAGTGAACGTTTCCTTCCGAAGACGCCTAAAATCGCAAAATTCCTACCAGAATAAGAAAAAAATATATAAATTTGACTGTAAAACGAAAGTGCTGCATATAGCCTTACGCAGAATAAAACAAGGAAAATATTGGTGTATCACATTTTGCGATATGTTTATCAGTTCGCTCGTAATTAAAGCGTAAATTCGAGTGTCCACAATAAAAATCCTATAGTAAGAGGAGTCGTCAGGAACCTAATCTGATCAGTTTAAAGAAATAAAAATAAAATAAAAACAAATGATGTATACATAACATAATAATGTAATATACATAGCGGTATTACTACGAAGAACAATATCCAGTAGAGACGAACTCTGATGCAGAAGCACTGAGTTGAGCAGGTCGAGCCACGAGCTGTATTACTGCATGAGCTGAGACCGCAGAGACCAGAGTGACACCTGAGTTGCTTTGCTCAACGCTCTGGCTAGAGTCGAGAATGGTGGGGTGAGCATTGAGCGAGCGAGTTCCGAGGGTGGGGGGGGCGGTGAACTCACCCGCTCCGAGACAAATCGTCCGTTCCCTTGCGAGCAGGTTGTTGCAAGTAGTTCCTATGTTATCCGCTAGGTGGCTCTCTGTCCTGTTGCTCGCATCAACTGCCCAGAGGGCAGGACGTGCGACTGAAACGATCGCCGACAGAGTGCGATGCAAAGTTAGGCTGCGCCAGACACTGCACAGAGACGGCACGGCATATGTGAAACACAAAATCCAATGGGGCACTGCACAATGCAGGCAGCCAAGGTAGAAGCAGGGCAGAGGCCGGCGCTGGCTGTGTTGTGTGGCGTGCACTGTGCTGTGACCAGCAGAGGCGCTGCTGATATGCTCTGTCTCTCTCTCTCTCTCTCCCTCTCTCTCTCTCTCTCTCTCTCTCTCTCTCTCTCTCTCTCTGCCGTGAGAAACGTTTGGAGCTACCGCTCTTTTTTTCTGAATCACTGATTGTTCACTCCTTTGAAAGATTCAACTCTATGAATCAGTTCAAGAGCGGATCTCCCATCTCTAGTAGCCGGTGGCCGAGCGGTTCTAGGTGCTACAGTCTGGAACCGCGCGACCACTACGGTCGCAGGTTCGAATCCTCCCTCAGGCATGGATATGTGTGGTGTCCTTAGGTTAGTTAGGTTTAAGTAGTTCTAAGTTCTATGGGACTGATGACCTCAGAAGTTAAGTCCCATAGTGCTCAGAGCCATTTGAACTATTTGAGCCTAGCAGTAACGTCGTTTGTGAAGTCTGGCGGACAATACAGGCGCCGTGCGAGGCAGCAGGAAGAGCACATCTAAAAGGGGCTGTTTACCCGGCTGACGGCGCTGTAGGAAATATCGCCTGCGTCGAAGCAGTCACGTTACTGGGAAGCCGTTGATATATTTCGCTTCCTCCATGTCTCCTGGCACCGGGATCTGCGGCGGCTGGCTCCGTCGAACAAGCAAGAGGGTGTGCTGTAAATTATGGCCGGAATCGACTACTGGGTTCAGTGCTGGTGACTTCATTTTCTTGGCCGGCCGTTGCTGCTCTTACTGAGTCTGTCCTCGAATGTGTTAATTTTAACTTGCTTAGTACGTGAGAACGTGATGTGATGATTAACATTTACTAGGGCCTGGAGTGCTGATACGTTCTGTTTGTGTATTGCAACTGTCAACCGCCATTGTAAACAGTTTGGCTGCTCCTTGTCTAAGTACCGCCTGACTATTGGCCGGCCGCGGTGGTCTAGCGGTTCTGGCGCTGCAGTCCGGAACCGCGGGACTGCTACGGTCACAGGTTCGAATCCTGCCTCGGGCATGGGTGTGTGTGATGTCCTTAGGTTAGTTAGGTTTAAGTAGTTCTAAGTTCTAGGGGACTTATGACCTAAGATGTTGAGTCCCATAGTGCTCAGAGCCATCGCCTGACTATTGTATTTATATCACACGACGGAGTTAAGCTGACCAATTCCTAGATATACATGAATAAATTTTTCCCTGGATGTATTTTGCTGCAAATTGCAATAACATTACTGTTACGTTTCTATCTGGCGTGATAGTGTGTCTGAGAGACACGTGTCAAACTCTAAATGAGTAGTTTCATAAATTCTTACAAGTTACTGAGAGGCCAGTTGTTATTGTGTGTTTAAATAGTTTGAAACTGATTCTATTGATGAAAGTACAAGAATTCCTTCAGTGATAGTATGGGTATATGGTAATTAATTCTGATTTAATCATAAATTTAAGGGTGGCTATTACTTGCATTTGCTTTCGTTCTATCGAGACTTCTGCTGTTTGTCTTCGTAGCGGCTGCGGGGTCCTAGGTTGTGTCCTGCTTGTGCTGTTGTGTATTTTCCGCCCCCTCTGCCCGCGCGTGTCGGTTGGCCGTGTATGTAGTTCGCTCGGTGCTTAATATATAATTGGCCTTACACACATAAGATAACAGATCTGTACTGCTCAGCTGCTCATTAATAGGTTGATTACTTCTACAGATGTGCTGTAATGAATTATTGTGCTTCTACTTCTTTAAGGCAGATGTCAGTCTGTTGTAGATACCCGCTAGTTCTCGAATTTTCGTGCCTATTCGTGACCGTTGCTGCTCCCGTTTGGGGGTCCATGCCGAGCCTGTATTGGAAACAGCTGAGTGGGCGGGCGTCCGCTTCTGGACGTAGTTTGTTGAATCCCACGAGGTTGATTGCTCATGAAATTTTATATTTTATACAGGGTGTTCTGATTGTTGCCAGCATCATATTTAAAGTACCAGGGAATCAGGTTGCTAGCCTTACTTGCCCCGAGTCCCATTGGGTTTTACCCCTGGCTGAGGGACTAATCGGTGGATTTGGTAGTCTTTGCCGTATGAGCACAAAGGTGACCACGACTCAGAATATGTCCGAGATGCCCAGCCTTATTCCAAAGTAACTGGTATCCCGACTGTCGGGACCACTTACTTGGCCACTCATACGTTGCCCGTGGTTCATGAACTAGGACATGACTACAGGAACCCACACCATGAACCACCGGATTGAGTGCCAAATAGGAGGAACAAAGTTAGAACAGGTGGACGGTTTCAAGTACTTAGGATGCATATTCTCACAGGATGGCAACATAGTGAAAGAACTGGAAGCGAGGTGTAGCAAAGCTAATGCAGTGAGCGCTCAGCTACGATCTACTCTCTTCTGCAAGAAGGAAGTCAGTACCAAGACTAAGTTATCTGTGCACCGTTCAATCTTTCGACCAACTTTGTTGTATGGGAGCGAAAGCTGGGTGGATTCAGGTTACCTTATCAACAAGGTTGAGGTTACGGATATGAAAGTAGCTAGGATGATTGCAGGCACTAGTAGATGGGAACAATGGCAGGAGGGTGTCCACAATGAGGAAATCAAAGAAAAACTGGGAATGAACTCTATAGATGTAGCAGTCAGGGCGAACAGGCTTAGATCGTGGGGTCATGTTACACGCATGGGAGAAGCAAGGTTACCCAAGAGACTCATGGGTTCATCAGTAGAGGGTAGGAGGAGACGGGGCAGACCGAGGAGAAGGTACCTGGATTCGGTTAAGAATGATTTTGAAGTAATAGGTTTAACATCAGAAGAGCCACCAATGTTAGCACTGAATAGGGGTCATGGAGGAACTGTATAAGGGGGGCTATGTTCCAGACTGAACGCTGAAAGGCATAATCAGTCTTAAATGATGATGATGATGATGATGATACAGGGTGTTACAAAAAGGTACGGCCAAACTTTCAGGAAACATCCCTCACACACAAAGAAAGAAAATATGTTATGTGGACATGTGTCCGGAAATGCTTACTTTCCATGTTACAGCTCATTTTATTACTTCTCTTCAAATCACATTAATCATGGAATGGAAACACACAGCAACAGAACGTACCAGCGTGACTTCAAACACTTTGTTACAGGAAATGTTCAAAATGTCCTCCGTTAGCGAGGATACATGCATCCATCCTCCGTCGCATGGAATCCCTGATGCGCTGATGCAACCCTGGAGAATGGCGCATTGTATCGCAGCCGTCCACAATACGAGCACGAAGAGTCTCTACATTTGGTACCGGGGTCGCGTAGACAAGAGCTTTCAAATGCCCCCATAAATGAAAGTCAAGAGGGTTGAGGTCAGGAGAATGTGGAGACCATGGAATTGGTCCGCCTCTACCAATCCATCAGTCACCGAATCTGTTGTTGAGAAGCGTACGAACACTTCGACTGAAATGTGCACGAGCTCCATCGTGAATGAACCACATGTTGTGTCGTACTTGTAAAGGCACATGTTCTAGCAGCACAGGTAGAGTATCCCGTATGAAATCATGATAACGTGCTCCATTGAGCGTAGGTGGAAGAACGAAACTAAAATGAGCTCTAACATGGAAATTAAGCGTTTCCGGACACATGTCCACATAACATCTTTTCTTTATTTGTGTGTGAGGAATGTTTCCAGAAGGTTTGGCCGTACCTTTTTGTAACAACCTGTATATTACATTGTGGGGTGCCTGCCATTTAAGTAACATGGTTGTGTGCCATGGTATCTGGTTTGTTGTTGCTTACTTTTGGTAATACCAATCACTGCAGTAACGAAAGACTACATTTCCTCGTTAAATTTTAGTAAATTGTTCTTCAGGTTGATCATAGTTTTTGAGTAAATAAATTTTAACTCATTTCAGTAAATGTGCAATAGACCACAAGTGCCGTGGTTTATGAATGTTTAAATTTTGAAGTCACTTGCTCTCACCTAAATGGTAATTTTAAAAACGTGTAGATGGTTTTATTTGTTTTCTTGTTTAAATGTGCCAAATAAATGTTCAGTGAAACTGTCGATGATGATTGCCTGTGTCACTTGGTCCAGTCCTACCACCCCACAGCCTATTGTGCTGAGCTCGTGTAAAGTTGAATTCCATGCTGTGCTGACACATTACTGAACTCCCGCTTTCTTTTTATTTTTGAGTTACCAGTCTTCTGACAGTAAACTCCGCCATCTCTCTCCACACATCCACCACTGCTGGCGGCTCACCTCCAACTGCGCAACGCTACGCGCTGTTAACATCCAGCTGCCCAACACTACAATGGCAGACAACAATGCAAACTAGCCACAGACTGCACACAGCACAGCCAGTGATTTTCATACAGAGCGCTACGTGGCGTTACCAGTAAGAAAACCTAAACAGCCTACTTACAGTTTCACTACCACACAATGCTGTGCTCCACACGTACTTTCTCAAAAATATCTTTTTCAAATTAAGACCCTTGTTTGATACAAGTACACTACTCTTGGCCAGGAATGATCTTTTTTCCATTGCTAGCCTCCATTGATGTCCTCTTTGCTCCTTTCGTCAGTGGTTATTTTACTGTCTATGCAGCAGAATTCCTTAATTTCATCTACTTCGTGACAATCAATCCTGATGTTAAGTTTCTCGCTGTTTCATTTCTGCTGCTTCTCATTACTTTCGTCTTTCTTCGATTCACTCTCAGTCCATATTCTGTCCTCATTAGACTGCTCATTCCATTCAGCAGATCATGTAATTCTTCTTCACTTTCACTCGGGATAGCAACGTCATCAGTGGATCGTATCATGGTATCCTTTCCCCTTGAATTTTAAACCCACACCTGAAGGTTCCTTTTATTTTTATCATTGCTTATAGGGTACAGATTGGACAGTGGGGGCGAAAGACTGGTTGCTCACACTTACTATTCCCTCTTTGCTCTAGTACATATTGTGTATTATCGTCTCTCCCTACAGTTTACCCCTATTTTTCTCAGAATTTAGAACATCTTGCACCATTTTACATTGTCGAACGCTTTTTCCAGGTCGACAGATCCTATGAACGTGTCTTGAATTTTCTTTAGTCTTGCTTCCATTATCAACCACAACATCAGAATTTCCTCTCTGGAGACTTTAGTGACTTTACCTTTCCTGAAACCAAACTGATCGTCATCTAACACACCCTCAATTTTCTTTTCCATTCTTCTGTATGTCATTCATATCAGCAACTTGAATGCATGAGCTGGATTGCGCGATAATCCTCGCACTTGTCTGCTCTTGCATTCTTTGGAATTGTGTGAATAATATTTTTCGTTAAGTCAGATGCTATGTTGCCAGACTGACACACTGCTCACCAAAGTGAATAGTCGTTCTCTTGTCACTGCCCCCAATGATTTTTTAAACATTGATGGAACGTTATCTATCCCTTCTGCCTTATTTGATCTTAAGTCATCGAGAGCTCTTTTAAATACTGATCTCTTCTAAAGCGCCTCCTGGTTCTTCTTCTATCACATGAGACAAATGTTCCCCCTCACAGAGGCCTCCATTGTAATCTTTCCACCTATTCGCTCTGTCCTCTGCATTTAACAGTGGAATTCCCTTGCACTCTTAATGTTACCACCGATGATTTTAATTTCACCGAAGGTTTCTTTAACATTCCTATATGCTGAGTCACTCGTTCCGACAATCATTCCTGTTTTGATTTCTTCACTTTTTTATGCAGCCATTTCGTCTTAGCTTCCCTGCAGTTCCTATTTATTTAATTCCACAGTTACTTGTTTTATTTTTGTATTCCTGAATTTCACTGAATAGCCATGTTTTTCATTCGGACTTCTGTGATTGCGCTTGTTAGAGATGACCATTCCTCATAGACTGTACTGCCTACTGGGCTGTTCCTTATTGCTGTACGTATAGCCTTAGAGAACTTCAAACATATCTCGTCGTTCCTTAGTGCTTCTGTATCCCACTTCTTTGCGTATTGATTCTTCCCGACTTATCTGTTACACTTGAGCCTACTATTCATCACTAGTACATTGTTATCTGAGTCTGTATCTGCTGTCTACGCCTTACAGTCCAGTAACCGATTTCGGAATCTCTGTCTGATTATGATGTAATCTAACTTAAATATTCACGTATCACCCGGCCTTTTCCAAATATACCTCCTCCTCTAGTGATTCTTGAACAGAGTATTCATTATCAGTAACAGAACTCGTTCTCATCTTTTATTCCTTGTCCCAAGCCCATATTCTCCTGTAACCTTTTCCTTTACTCCTTCCCCTACAACTGCATTCCAGACGCCCATAACTATTAGATTTTCATCTCCCTTTACTTACTGTATTACCCTTTCAATATCCTCATACACTTCCTCTGCCTCTTCCTCTTCAGCTTGCAACATCGGAATGTGTACCTAAACTATTGTTGTCGGTGTTGGTTTGCTGTCGATTCTGATGAGAACAACTCTGTCATTGAACTGTTCATAGTAACATACTCCCTACCCGAACTTCCTATTCATAATGAAGCTTGCTTCCGTTATACCATTCTCTGCTGCTGGTGATATTACCCTATACTCATCTGACCAGAAACCCTTGTCTTCTTTCCATTTCACTTCACTGATCTAGATTGAGCCTTTGCATTTCTCTTTTCAGGTTTTCTAGTTTCCCTACCTCGTTCAAGCTTCAGACAATTTAAGCCCCGACTCGTAGAACTTTATCCTTTCCTTGGTTGTTCAATCCATGTCTCATGCTCAGGTTTCCCTTGGCAGTCCTCTCCCGGAAATCCGAATGATGGACTAATCCGGAATATTTTGCCAATGGAGAGATCATCATGACACTTTTTCAATTACAGACCACATGCCCTGTGGACATAAGTTATGTGTGTATAAAGCAGTGGTTTCCCTTGGCTTCTGTATCCTCATTCCGTTGATCATTGCTGATTCTTCCGACTTTAGGGACAGTTTCCCACCTCAAGGAGAAGAGAGTGCCCTGAACCTCTGTCCGCTCTTCCGCTCTCTTTGGCAAGGCCGTTGGTAGAATGAGGGTGACTTCATATACCAGATGTCTTTGGCATATGTTCAATAAATGTTCGATGAGATTCATGTCAAGCGATCTGGGTATCCAAATCATTCCCTCAAATTGTTCAGCATGTTCTTCAAACCAATCGTGAAAAACTAAAGATTGGCGACTTGAGACATTAATGCGCATAAAAATTTCTTAGTTGCTTGGGAACATGAAGTCTATGAATGACTGCAGATAGTCTCCAAGCAGCCGGACATAACCATTTCCACCAGATTCCCCAGTCAATTTACAGTTGTCTAGGTTCCGACCGATATGGTAACGAGATCTGGTGAGATGCTGCAGGCGCTGTCGTACTGATAGCATCTACATCTACATCTACATCTACATGACTACTCTGCAATTCACATTGAAGTGCTTGGCAGAGGGTTCGTCGAACCACAATCATACTATCTCTCTACCATTCCACTCCCGAACAGCGCGCGGGAAAAGCGAACACCTAAACCTTTCTGTTCGAGCGCTGATTTCTCTTATTTTATTTTGATGATCATTCCTACCTATGTAGGTTGGGCTCAACAAAATATTTTTTCGCATTCGGAAGAGAAAGTTGGTGACCGAAATTTCGTAAATAGATCTCGCCGCGACGAAAAACGTCTTTGCTGTAATGACTTCCATCCCAATTCGCGAATCATATCTGCCACACTCCCTCCCCTACTACGTGATAATACAAAACGAGCTGCCCTTTTTTGCACCCTTTCGATGTCCTCCGTCAATCCCACCTGGTAAGGATCCCACACCACGCAGCAATATTCTAACAGAGGACGAACGAGTGTAGTGTAAGCTGTCTCTTTAGTGGACTTGTTGCATCTTCTAAGTGTCCTACGAATGAATCGCAACCTTTGGCTCGCCTTCCCCACAATATTATCTATGTGGTCTTTCCAACTGAAGTTGTTCGTAATTTTAACACCCAGGTACTTAGTTGAATTGACAGCCTTGAGAATTGAACTATTTATCGAGTAATCGAATTCCAACGGATTTCTTTTGGAACTCATGTGGATCACCTCACACTTTTCGTTATTTAGCGTCAACTGCCACCTGACACACCATACAGCAATCTTTTCTAAATCGCTTTTCAACTGATACTGGTCTTCGGATGACCTTACTAGACGGTTAATTACACCATCATCTGCGAACAACCTAAGAGAACTGTTCAGATTGTTACCCAGGTCATTTATATAGATCAGGAACAGCAGAGGTCCCAGGACGCTTCCCTGGGGAACACCTGATATCACTTCAGTTTTACTCGATGATTTGCCGTCTATTACTACGAACTGCGACCTTCCTGACAGGAAATCACGAATCCAGTCGCACAACTGAGACGATACCCCATGGGCCCGCAGCTTGATTAGAAGTCGCTTGTGAGGAACGGTCTCAAAAGATTTCCGGAAATCTAGAAATACGGAATCAACTTGAGATCCCCTGTCGATAGCGGCCATTACTTCGTGCGAATAAAGAGCTAGCTGCGTTGCACAAGAACGATGTTTTCTGAAACCATGCTGATTACGTATCAATAGATCGTTCCCTTCGAGGTGATTCATAATGTTTGAATACAGTATATGCTCCAAAACCCTACTGAAAACCGACGTCAATGATATAGGTCTGTAGTTCGATGGATTACTCCTACTACCCTTCTGAAACACTGGTGCGACCTGCGCAATTTTCCAATCTGTAGGTACAGATCTATCGGTGAGCGAACGGTTGTATATGAGTGCTAAGTAGGGAGCTACTGTATCAGCGTAATCTGAAAGGAACCTAATCGGTATACAATCTGGACCTGAATACTTGCCCGTATCAAGCGATTTGAGTTGCTTTGCAACCCCTAAGGTATCTACTTCTAAGAAACTCATGCTAGCAGCTGTTCGTGTTTCAAATTCTGGAATATTCCATTCATCTTCCCTGGTGAAGGAATTTCGGAAAACTGCGTTCAATAAATCCGCTTTAGCGGCACAGTCGTCGGTAACAGTACCATCGGCACTGCGCAGAAAAGGTATTGACTGCGTCTTGCCGCTTGTGTACTTTACATACGACCAGAATTTCTTCGGATTTTCTACCAAATTTCGAGACAATGTTTCGTTGTGGAACCTATTAAAGGCATCTCGCATTGAAGTCCGTGCCAAATTTCGCGCCAATCTTCGGGATTTCGCGTTCTTCTGAACTTCGCATGCTTTTTCCGTTGCCTCTGCAACAGCGTTCGGACCTGTGTTGTGTACCACGGGGGTCAGTTCCATCTCTTACCAATTTATGAGGTATGAATCTCTCAATTGCTGTTGCTACTATATCTTTGAATTTGAGCCACATCTCGTCTACATTTGCATAGTCAGTTCGGAAGGAATGGAGATTGTCTCTTAGGAAGGCTTCTAGTACACTTTATCCGCTTTTTTAAATAAAATTATTTTGCGTTTGTTTCTGGTGGATTTGGAAGAAACGGTATTGAGCCTAGCTACAACGACCTTGTGATCATTAATCCCTGTATCAGTCATGATGCTCTCTATTAGCTCTGGATTGTTTGTGGCTAACAGGTCATGTGTGTTTTCGCAACACTAACTGCTCGAAATAATTTCCGGAGAAAGCATTTAGGACAATCTCGGAGGATGTTTTCTGCCTACCACCGGTTTTGAACAAGTATTTTTGCCAACATATCGAGGGAAGGTTGAAGTCTCCACCAAGTATAACCGTATGAGTGGGGTATTTATTTGTTACGAGACTCAAGGCAAAGGCATTCGCGTCTGTCGTCTGCTGCCCTATCCCATTAACGCCAAATTTCGCTGCAATGTGCTAACGAATACGTTCGTCGTGCGTCCCACACTGGTTTCTGCGGTTGTTTCACGGAGTGTTGTTTGTCTGTTCGCTCTGACAACTCTACGCAAATGCCGCTGCTCTCTGTCATTAAGTAAGGCTGTCGGCCACTACGTCGTCCATAGTGAGAGGTAATGCCTGAAATTTGATATTCTCGGCACCCTCTTGACGCTGTGGATCTCGAAATATTGAATTTCCTAAAGATTTCCAAAATGGAATGTCCAATTCGTCTATCCCCACTACCATTCAGCGTTCAAAGTCTGTTAATTCCCGTCGTGCGGCTATAATTACTTCAAAGAACTTTTCACATGGATCAGCTGAGTACAAATGACAGCTCGGCCCTTTTAACACCTTTTGCACGCTATTTGCGCTTATCTCTGTCCCATTACCTTTGTCAACTCAACGTGTAATCAGATCGATTATACAAGCTGAGTGTCAAAACAAAATGGCGCTCTGAGTACGGACTGAGCTACTGCAGAATGCCGGCCGGTGTGGCCGAGCGGTTCTAGGCGCGTCAGTTTGGAACCGCGAGACCGCTACGGTCGCAGGTTCGAATCCTGCCTCGGGCATGGATGTGTGTGATGTCGTTAGGTTAGTTAGGTTTAAGTTGTTCTAAGTTCTAGGGGACTGATGACCTCAGATGTTAAGTCCCATAGTGCTCAGAGCCATTTGAACCATTTGAACTGCAGAATGCGAAATTTACATTCCACCAGAATCAAGAAAACGTGTACCATCAGCACCACACACAACCCAAGACACCAGTCACACAATGGTCTGGAGACCAATTGCATGGCGGCTGCTGCACTAATGCCATAAAACTTACTTCTCTCTCATCAACTCTATACTTTCAAAGAACTCTACATCTAGAGGACGACTGAAGGCCATTGTCAATGTGAAAAACGCGAATTTTTTTAATTTCAAGAAAAGACGGAGTTATGCAGCAGAAGCTTCCCACTCTTGGCATTAAAAACGCATATTAACAAACAATAGGTTGGTATTCACCCGGAGCAGTGTCTTCTCGATTGGTCGGCAACTTCGCGCCTAGCATCGTGGACAGGCAGCTCAATTCCATTGGATGACCATAATTTTGGAGCGAAATCAATCGGCTTTCTTGCTCTGTACTGGCAGTGTGGCAGCGCCCTGACCTTACTGTTAGCGCACAAAAGGTAAAAATGTCGTACTTGAATGTTCCAATAAATATGGCTGGATACCAGTCATAATGACAGCGCGGTTACCGTGTGACGGGTACCCTGTCTCTTAAAATCTGTACTTGACATACGGTCACATGCTTAAAAAATTCGGAAGCCTGTTACTTGGCCGTGCATTCTGTCACTGAAATGTTTGTTTTTTCAACCCTAACAGTGTGTTTTCCGAAGAAAAGTTGGGGCCTAAGTTTCCTTGAATTGTATGTTACAAAGCACTGTCAAATATAACATTACGTATACATGGAAAATCTGATATATTTCGTTCCTGCAACCACAATTCATACTATTAATTTCATTTGCTCTTTATAACGTGATAGTGAGGCCCTTCTGTCTCCACTCTTTACGCGTGGTTTTTGGCTCAAATCGCTCTGAGCACTATGGGACTTAACATCTGAGATCAACAGTCCCCTAGAACTTAGAACTACTTAAACCTAACTAACCTAAGGACATCACACACATCCATGCCCGAGGCAGGATTCGAACCTACGACCGTAGCGGTCGCCCGGCTCCAGACTGTGGCGCCTAGAACCGCTCGGCCACTACGGCCGGTGCAATACGTGTAACGACATTCCTCTCAACAAAGAGTAGTTCGCCTTCCGTAATGTTCGCACTTGCATTGACAATGCGCTGACGCATGTTGTCAGGCGTTGTCGGTGGATCACGATAGCAAATATCCTTCAACTTTCCCCACAGAAAGAAATCCGGGGACGTCAGATCCGGTGAACGAGCGGGCCATGGTATGGTGCTTCGACGACCAATCCACCTTTCATGAAATATGCTATTCAATACCGCTTCAACCGCACGCGAGCTATTTGTCGGACATCCATCATATTGGAAGTCCATCGCCATTATGTCATGCAGTGAAACATCATGTAGTAACATCGGTAACATTACGTAGCAAATCAGCGTACATTGCACCATTTAGATTGCCATCGATAAAATGGGGGCCAATTATCCTTCCTCCCATAATGCCGCACCATACATTAACGGGCCAAGGTCGCTGATGTTCCACTTGTCGCAGCCATCGTGGATTTTCCGTTGCCCAATAGTGCATATTATGCCGATTTACGTTACCGTAATTTCTCTTGTGCCCAGTGGCCGAACTGTACACGACGTTCAAAATCGTGCCATGCAATTCCTGGTACATAGATACATGGTACGGGTGCAATCGATGTTGATGTAGCATTCTCATCACCGACGTTTTTGAGATTCGCGATTCTCGAACAATTTGTCTGCTACTTTTTTTATTTTATTTATTTATTTATTGTTCCGTGGGACCAAATTAAGGAGAAGTCTCCATGGTCATGGAACGAGTCAATACATGAAATTATAACACGATAGTAGAAACAGATAAAATGAAATATAAAAAAAAACATATTCAGGCGACAAGTCGTAAGTTTAAATGAAGACAATCAAGAATGTAACACTGGAATTTGCTTAATTTTTTAGCTCTTCCAGGAGCTCATCGACAGAATAGAAGGAGTGAGCCATGAGGAAACTCTTCAGTTTAGACTTAAAAGAGTTTTGGCTACTGCTAAGATTTTTGAGTTCTTGTGGTAGCTTATTGAAAATGGATGCAGCAGAATACTGCATTCCTTTCTGCACAAGAGTCAAGGAAGTACATTCTACATGCAGATTGGATTTCTGCCTAGTATTAACTGAGTGAAAGCTGCTAACTCTTGGTAATAGGCTAATATTGCTAACAACAAACGACATTAAAGAAAATATATACTGTGAGGGCAATGTCAGAATTCCCAGACTATTGAATAGGGGTCGACAAGCGGTTCTTGAACTTACACCACATATAGCTTCAACAGCCCGTTTTTGAGCCAAAAATACCGTTTTTGAATCAGAAGAATTATCCCAAAAAATAATACCATATGACATAAGCGTATGAAAATATGCGAAGCAGACTACTTTTCGTGTTGAAGTGTCACTTATTTCAGATACTGTTCTAATGGTAAATAAAACAGCATTTAGTTTCTGAACAAGATCCTGGACATGGGCTTTCCACAACAGTTTACTATCTATCCGAACGCATAGGAACTTGAACTGTTCTGTCTCGCTTATAATATGCCCATTCTGTCTTATCAAAATATCGGTTCTTGTTGAATTGTGAGTTAGAAACTGTAAAAACTGAGTCTTACTGTGATTTAGCATCAAATTATTTTCCACAAGCCAGGAACGTATTTCATGAACTACATTATTTGATACTGTTTCAATATTACACACAAGATCCTTCACTACCAAGCTGGTGTCATCAGCAAACAGAAATATTTTTGAATCACCTGTAATACTAGAAGGCATATCATTTATATAAATAAGAAACAGCAGTGGCCCCAGCACTGACCCTTGGGGAACGCCCCCCCCCCCCCCCCCTTAATAGTGCCTCATTGGGACTGGACATCACTACCACTCTCAATATTGCGGAGAATTACCTTCTGCTTTCTGTTCTTAAAGTAAGAGGCGAACCAATTGTAAGCTACTCCCCTTACTCCATAATGGTCCATCTTCTGCAGTAATATTTTGTGGTCAATACAGTCAAAAGCCTTCGTTAAATCAAAGAAAACACCTAGCGTTCGCAACCTTTTATTTAATCCGTACAAAACCTCACAGAGAAAAGAGAATATAGAATTTTCAGTTGTTAAACAATTTCTAAAACCAAACTGAACATATGACAGCAAATTATGTGAATTTAAATGCTCCAGTAACCTTGTGTATACAACCTTCTCGATAACTTCAGCAAACACCGATGGCATAGAAATAGGTCTAAAATTGTCAACATTATCCACGTCTCCATTTTTATAAAGTGGCTTCACTACCGAGTACTTTAATCGGTCAGGAAACCGACCACTCCTAAAGGAAAAGTTACAGATATGGCTAAGTAATGGGCCAACATACATAGAACAATGCTTCAGTATTCTGCTAGGTACCCCGTCATATCAATGAGAGTTTTTGGTCTTTAGTGATTTAATTATTTACTCAATCTCCCTCTTGTCAGTATCGTGGAGGAGCATTTGAGGTAACAGTCTCGGAACACTTTTTTCTAAGAGTGCTATATGAGTCCCTGTTGGGACTAGGTTTCTATTTAGTTCACCTGCTATATTCAGAAAGAGATTATTAAATACGTACATATGTGCGACTTATCAGTAACACGGACATTCCCACTACGCACTGATTCTATTTCCTCGACCTGTCTCTGCAGACCAGCCACTTCCTTTACGACTGACCATATGGTTTTAATTTTATCCTGAGACTTAGCTATTCTATCTGCATACCACATACTTTTTGCCTTCCTAATAAAATTTTAAGCACCTTACAATACTGTTTGTAATGGGCTGCTGCATTTAGATTTTGACTGTTTCTAACGTTTTGATGTAATTTCCACTTTGTTCTACAAGATATTCTTATCCCTCTAGTCAGCCACCCAGGCTGCCTGTTTGTGCTAGTACCCTGTTTTGAACGTTCTAACGGAAAGCAACCTTCAAAGAGCACGAGAAAAGTCTTGAGAAAAGCATTATATTTATCGTCTACTGTATCAGCGCTATAAACATCTTGCCACTCTTGTTCCTTGATAAGGTTTACAAAGCACAAAAATCTTTCAGAGTTAAAATTTGTGCATCATGATCTGAAAGGCCATTCACCTTTTTTCTAACAGAATGCCCTCCCAGTAATGAGGAATGAACAAAAATGTTGTCTATGGTTGTTCTACTGTTCCCTTGCACTCTCGTCGGAAAGAATACGGTTTGCATAAGATTATATGAATTAAGGAGGTCTACCAGCATCCTTTTACTTGCACAATCACTTATACAATTAATATTGAAGTCACCACATATAACTAACTTTTTGTGTTTCCTATAAAGTGAACCAAGAACCTCCTCTAGCTTTAGCAAAAATGTTGTGAAATCGGAATCTGGGGATCTATAAATAACAACAGTTAGAAGTTTAGCTCCATTAAATTTAACCACACCTGCACAACATTCAAACGCTTTTTCAGTGCAGTACTGATGTGCGGACTAGCTGCGACAGCAGCTAAAACACCTACATGGGAATCATCATTTGTTGCAGGTCGTGGTTGACGTTTCACATGTGGCTGAACGCTTCCTGTTTCCTTAAATAACGTAACTATCCGGCGAACGGTCCGGACACTTGGATGATGTCGTCCAGGATGCCGAGCAGCATACATAGCAAACGCCCGTTGGGCATTTTGATCACAATAGCCATACATCAACACGATATCGACCTTTTTGGCAATTAGTAAACGGTCCACTGGCGGAATGTTACGTGATACCACGTACTTATACGTTTGTGACTATTACAGCCCTATCTATCACAAAGCGAAAAAACTGGTCCAACTAAAACATTCATACTTCTTTACGTTCTACACGAATATGTAATAAAAATGGGGGTTCCTATTTAAAAAAAACGCAGTTGATATCCGTTTGACCTATGGCAGCGCCACCTAGCGGGCCAACAATAGCGCCATCTGGTTTCCCCCTTCAAGCTAGACGAGTTTCGTTCTTTGTAGTTTTTTCGTGAGATATTTGTCCCTGTCACTATCAATGGACCATCCTGTATAATCAACCATATGTCTGCAATCTGCACGTGCACGTTCTTTATGTATATTTCCGTATACGGAAGAGAAATGAAGTCGCTTTCCCGGTTTCGAAGGATAAATATGATGATGCAGTGCCTGTTTCGTTCAGAAGTACGGTGGAGTATTCCTCCGGACATACATTCATGGCACTGTAATATCACATTTATGCGATGAAACTGGGAAAGCGACTTTCAAATAAAATGTCTCTCCTATGCGACAATACACATAATGAATATACAGGGTGACAATTATTCAACTGTATGAAATAAAACGAAAATTTGTTACAAACTGCCGGCCGGGATGGCCGAGCGGTTCTAGGCGGTACAGTCTGGACCCGCGCGACTGCTGCGGTCGCAGGTTCGAATCCTGCCTCGGGCATGGATGTGTGTGATGTCCTTAGGTTAGTTAGGTTTAAGTAGTTCTAAGTTCTAGGGGACTGATTGTTGTAACTGCGACCAGGTCGGTCCCGGGGTAGCACTGACGGAAGGTGCGGCGGGACCCTCGGAGAGGCCTGCGAACAACAACACAACGGAAAAGGACGGACACGACCAACGTAGGACAGAACGAATACGACAACACCGAACAACAGAGTCACACGGAAACAAACTCGTACACGAACCAGGAAGAAAGCAGTCTAGCGCGAGCGAGGTGTAAACCGACGTGAGCGGGATTAGACTGACTGGATGAGCTTTTCTTTTTCCTTTGTTGATTTTCAATTCCCCCCGAAGGGGGCGGGCTGGCAGCAGCTTAGTACACTGCTCTACAGCCTACAGACTTTTTTTAAAAAAACCGAAGAAGAAAAGAAACAAGAAAAACAGGCGATAAAACAGTGACTTAAAGTGTAAAATGGCGGAAAAATGCGGAAAATTAAAACAGAAAGCAAAAAGGGGTTGGCAATGTTAATAAAAGACACAGGAATCAGACAAGTAACATAGTACACACACAATTAAAAAACATGGCGACAGTCTGATTTCTGTTCGCAAGAGATAAAAAGGACACCCAGCGACAGTATGATGGCCGTTCGCAACGCTTCCCAAAAAACACAACACTCACTGTAAAACACTCACTGTAAAACACTGCACGAAAATGGCGGCACAAAGATGACACTCCCGAGGCAAAGGCAGATGGGGGGGGGGGAGGGACCTGGAGGAGGGGGAACAAGGAGGGAGGAAGGAAAAAAAACGAAAAAAGGGGGGGAACCAAGGAGGGAGAGGACTAATAAAGGGGTAGAGAGGCAGGGCAGACACGAGAGGGAATGAGAAGAGGCAGAGGAGGGAAATACAAAAGGACTCAGGGGAGAGAAGGGGGCAGAGAGAGGGGAGGTGGGGAAAAAAAGAGGATGGAAGGGGGGGAGAGGGAGCCTGGGAAAAGGACAGAGGAAAGGAGGGGGAATGAGGATCAGAGTTGATAGGAGGGATAAATGGAGGGAGAGAGGGCATCATCCGGGAAGGGGAGTTGATGGAAGCCACCTTGGGAAACTGGATGAGCGAGAGGCCGGCGCTTAAGTACGTTCTCGGGGGCGCCGCTATTGGCCGCTGGGACCACGTGTTCCACTGTGGCGCCCCCACACTAAAAGCAGGCCAGGAGCGCGCGCCTTCACAGCTTACGGTGCAGCGACCTCTATGGGTCTTCGACGTCCATGACGTCTGGCGCGGATTGAAATTCCGCAGCGCGCGGGCCCAGACTGATGACATCAGAAGTTAAGTCCCATAGTGCTCAGAGCCATTTGAACCATTTTGATTTGTTACAGACTATGGCATGCATACACTATATTCAACACGTAAATGTCACTAAACATATTCGGATATAGGTTATGACATATTCGATATGCCTGCTATCATCGGCGATCAGGTGGCGCAGCCGAATAGCGAAATTCTTCATGACCCGCTGAAGTGTCGGAACATCGATGCTGTGGATGACCTCCTGAATGGCTGTTTACCGTTTAGCAAGGGTATTAGGGTTGTTGCTGTACACCTTGTCTTTAATGTAGCCCCACTAACAGGAGTCGCATGAGTTCATATCCGCAGAATGTGGCGGCCAACCGAGGCCCATGCCAGTGGTCTCTGGGTACCCCAGAGCCAGAATGTGGTCACCAAAGTGCTCCTCCAGGACATCACTCTCCTGCTTCGATGGGGTCGAGCTGTGCCTTGTGTGAACCACATCTTGTCGGGATCAGCGTCACTTTGGATAATGGGGATGATATCGTCTTCCAGAATCTTCACGGGCCGTTCGGTAGTCACCGTGCCGCCAAGGAATATCGCACCGACTAATCAGTGACTGGACATTTGCACACCACACAGTCACCCGTTGAGAGTGAAGAGACTTCTCGACCGCGAAATGCGGGTTCTCAGTCGCCCAAATCCGCCAGTTTTGCTTATTGACGAATCTATCCGAATGAGAGTGGAATTCGTTTCTCAACCAAACTATATCATCATCATCATCATCATCATTTAAGACTGATTATGCCTTTCAGCGTTCAGTCTGGAGCATAGCCCCCCTTATACAGTTCCTCCACGATCCCCTATTCAGTGCTAACATTGGTGCCTCTTCTGATGTTGTACCTATTACTTCAAAATCATTCTTAACCGAATCCAGGTACCTTCTCCTCGGTCTGCCCCGACTCCTCCTACCCTCTACTGCTGAATCCATGAGTCTCTTGGGTAACCTTGCTTCTCCCATGCGTGTAACATGACCCCACCATCTAAGCCTGTTCGCCCTGACTGCTGCATCTATAGAGTTCAGTGCCAGTTTTTCTTTGATTTCCTCATTGTGGACACCCTCCTGCCATTGTTCCCATCTACTAGTACCTGCAATCATCCTAGCTACTTTCATATCCGTAACCTCAACCTTGTTGATAAGGTAACCTGAATCCACCCAGCTTTCGCTCCCATACGACAAAGTTGGTCGAAAGATTGAACGGTGCACAGATAACTTAGTCTTGGTACTGACTTCCTTCTTGCAGAAGAGACTAGATCGTAGCTGAGCGCTCACTGCATTAGCTTTGCTACACCTCGCTTCCAGTTCTTTCACTATGTTGCCATCCTGTGAGAATATGCATCCTAAGTACTTGAAACCGTCCACCTGTTCTAACTTTGTTCCTCCTATTTGGCACTCAATCCGTTTATATTTCTTTCCCACTGACATTACTTTCGTTTTGGAGATGCTAATCTTCATACCATAGTCCTTACATTTCTGATCTAGCTCTGAAATATTACTTTGCAAACTTTCAATCGAATCTGCCATCACAACTAAGTCATCCGCATATGCAAGACTGCTTATTTTGTGTTCACATATCTTAATCTCACCCAGCCAGTCTATTGCTTTCAACATATGATCCATGAATAATATGAACAACAGTGGAGACAGGTTGCAGCCTTGTCTTACCCCTGAAACTACTCTGAACCATGAACTCAATTTACCGTCAACTCTAACTGCTGCCTGACTTTCCATGTAAAGACCTTTAATTGCTTGCAACGGTTTGCCTCCTATTCCATAATCTTGTAGAACAGACAATAACTTCCTCCTAGGAACTCGGTCATATGCCTTTTCTAGATCTATAAAGCATAGATACAATTCCCTGTTCCACTCATAACAGTTCTCCATTACTTGCCGTAAGCTAAAGATCTGGTCCTGACAACCTCTAAGAGGCCTAAATCCACACTGATTTTCATCCAATTGGTCCTCAACTAATACTCGCACTTTCCTTTCAACAATACCTGAGAAGATTTTACCCACAACGCTGATTAAACAGATACCTCTGTAGTTGTTACAATCTTTTCTGTTCCCATGTTTAAAGATTGGTATGATTATTGCTTTTATCCAGTCTGATGGAACCTGTCCCGACTCCCAGGCCATTTCAATTATCCTGTGTAGCCAAACTATATTCGCATACGAATTCCCATCGTGCCCTCCGGACAAACGCGCAGTTTGAAAGTTCAAACGTACACAATTCAGCAATTATGACGATTTTATTTCACAGAGTTCAATAATTGTCAGCCTGTACGAGTTCAAGATGTAGACCTTATGGTTGACGACATATAGAAGTTTGGGTCTAGCCGTGAGTCGTGAACAAATAGCCAAAACGGTTAAGGCGACCGCTCGTGTAAAACCGGATGTCCGGGCTAGAGTCCGGGTCCGGCAAAAATTTTCATTGTCACCATTCGCTTGTACAGCTGATGGTTGTTCGTCTCCGCAATTGCGAATACCATGCATGCATGTAGGAAGAAACAGTGCATCGTACTTCTGAACAACACGGGCACTACAGCACCGTATCGAAAGATTAGGGAGCTAGTGTTGGAAGATGATGAAACGCGTTTCCAGAATTTTAAAGTACGTCACTCTGTGGTGTACAAACTATGTAAAACGACATGATGGTGAGAGGACGAGTACTCAAGTTTAATTCCATTTCCCAAAGAAGAGGAGGCAGAATTCTTACAGAAAGTCATTGGTGCCGGTAGAAATTTATCGAAGAGGGAGTAAGGTTCTAAAACTGCCGTAATTGGTACAGGTTCTTCAGTGAATATGAAGACGTGTCGTGCCCAAAGAAGTAAATATATCGTGAGATACACGGAGTTCATTTTATTTAAAAGGAGGTTTTTTTTTAATAAAGGTTACTTTGGTATCTAACACGTTACATGACGTGAAGTACACCTTCCTATGTTATTAATCTGATCATGAGTGCCACCTACTGGAGTCAATAACCCTAAGTAATTAGAAAATAAACCTAGAAAATGTTTAGTAACAATACTTTTAGTCATATACCAATAATTGTATGTTGACAACAGAAAATTAGAACCGGAAGCTGAAATAAAACTGAAACGAGAAATTTCTCTTAGATATTAAGAAACGTAACTTAAAAGCAACAACTGAGCAATGCTTCTCGAAGGGATAGCTCGGTAAATTAACTTAAAAAGAAAACCTTATTCTACTTTTATGGCATTTGTCAGACTGATTGATTACAAACTTCGTATCTGATCGTGTTAATGTGTTTCTTGCATTATTTATCTCATGCAATCTACACTGTTATGCTCACAGACATAATTGGAGCTGAGAAAATACGTTTTGGAATATACTTACATGCACTCACTTGTTTGTGTAAAATGTATCCCAGACCCAACATTCTGTTAGGTAAATGTGAAATCTCCCAAACTTACCTCAAATTGGTTTGCTGCTGAAAAGGGCACGTCTTCCACCTTAAAACTTCATTCTTTATTTTCCCTTTTCTAATGCAGAAAGTTACTATGTCCGAGGTACCTGGATATCAATGCGCATGTCGGTGAATGCAGAAACGAAGGGAGCCACCAAGGGGGAGTGGTGTCTATGGAGAGTAACCCAAACAGGTAGTATGGAGAACGGAACGCTATAGACTACGGGCAAGACAACAGACCAGGGCCAGGACAAACAACCTACTGACAACAAGGCACTACGCAAAGCAGTCGCCCCAGCGATGACAACAAGATCAAGAGCAGCGGAGAGACAAATCCAAGGCAGCGAGAGATAATAACCAAGTGAAACGCAAGACAGTTATCCAGTAGCGAAGATCGATCCATAGGTCTCAAGCACAAACGCTGAACTGCCTGACCATGCTCTGTGCACCTGCTTAAGTACCGGCCACGTCGAACAATACTGACCGGTGTACTCACATGGCGAGACGGTGGCGCGTTCGCCATGCAAGCACAGGGCGGCCGCGTGGTCGCTATTGGCTGTCGATGTCCATCCCCTCCGGAGGGCATTCAGCCTCTGCCGTCCCTGATGATCGATCCCTCCCACCCAACCTCCAGCCAACCAACCCCCCCCCCACCCCCTGGACAGTGCTGTGGGAGGGGGAAAAACGGTGTAGGTGACGAGCCGCTGGATGGGGAAAGGGAAGGTGGTCGGTGATGTCCATCGTGACGTCGCTGGAGATGATGACGCTGGAGGGTTCCTCCGATTCCCGCAGATTCTACTCTGTAGGAATCGGCATGGGTTTCGAAAAAGACGGTCATGTGAAACCCAGCTCGCGCTATTCGTCCACGAGACTCAGAGGGCCATAGACAGAGGTTCACAGGTAGATGCCGTGTTTCTTGAATTCCGCAAGGCGTTCGATACAGTTCCCCACAGTCGTTTAATGAACAAAGTAAGAGCATATGGACTATCAGACCAATTGTGTGATTGGATTGAGGAGTTCGTAGATAACAGGACGCAGCATGTCATTCTCAATGGAGAGAAGTCTTCCGAAGTAAGAGTGATTTCAGGTGTGCCGCAGGGGGGTGTCATAGGACCGTTGCTATTCACAATATACATAAATGACCTGGTGGATGACATCGGAAGTTCACTGAGGCTTTTTGCAGATGATGCTGTGGTGTATCGAGAGGTTGTAACAATGGAAAATTGTACTGAAATGCAGGAGGATCTGCAGCGAATTGACGCATGGTGCAGGGAATGCCAATTGAATCTCAATGTAGACAAGTGTAATGTGCTGAGAATACACAGAAAGATAGATCCTTTATCATTTAGCTACAAAATAGCAGGTCAGCAACTGGAAGCAGTTAATACCATAAATTATCTGGGAGTACGCATTAGGAGTGATTTAAAATGGAATGATCATATAATGTTGATAGTCGGTAAAGCAGATGCCAGACTGAGATTCATTGGAAGAATCCTAAGGAAATGCAATCCGAAAACAAAGGAAGTAGGTTACAGTACGCTTGTTCGCCCGCTGCTTGAATACTGCTCAGCAGTGTGGGATCCGTATCAGATAGGGTTGATACAAGACATAGAGAAGATCCAACGGAGAGCAGCGCGCTTCGTTACAGGATCATTTAGTAATCGCAAAAGCGTTACGGAGATGATAGATAAACTCCAGTGGAAGACTCTGCAGGAGAGACGCTCAGTAGCTCGGTACGGGCTTTTGTCAAAGTTTCGAGAACATACCTTCACCGAAGAGTCAAGCAGTATATTGCTCCCTCCTACGTATATCTCGCGAAGAGACCATGAGGATAACACCAGAGAGATTAGAGCCCACACAGAGGCATACCGACAATCCTTCTTTCCACGAACAATACGAGACTGGAATAGAAGGGAGAACCGATAGAGGTACTCAAGGTACCCTCCTCCACACACCGTCAGGTGGCTTGCGGAGTATGGATGTAGATGTAGATGTAGATGTAGAAGCAGAAGGTAGTGCTAGAATGCTCATGGGGAGTCACTAGTAGTCGCCAGTTATGCTGGCCCTGGGGCCTCATGGTTACTGAAAGGCGGAGAGCCCCTTCCATGTGTGGACAGATGTAACTCGATGCCCATGTGTCTCTACTACCGTTACCGGCGTCCAAGCCACAGGACTCCCGAGGAGGAGGCACACACAGCGGCCAAAGATGCGTAATGCCGGGACGGCTGACAGCAGGGTGCAGGAGGAGGCAGCATCAGAAGATGAAGCTGCATCTGTAGCTGTGGTCGTGGGGCAGCCCAGCGGAGCTAGACCTTCAAACACTGTGGTGCGGTAGGTGCTCAAAAACAGAGGATGAAGAATCTGACAGCCTTCTTCATTTGTTGCTTACACCCAAACGAGACATTCTGATTCGCCATTCGAGGAAGGATGGAACGGAGGGCTGAGAATGTTTTATGCCATTGGCCACCCAGAACGTTATGAAAACAGACGCCGTGAATTAGGGGTCATTATATGAAAGAAAATACGAGGCAATGGTTCAATGGCCAACCTGGGCCAGGACAGTAAGCGTGACATCAGTCGTGATGGACGCCATACATACAACATATGGGTATTTGGAATACGCATCCATAATGAGTGATCACATTGAGCCCAAAAACGGCCCCCACAAAATCGAGGTCCCAGGGACAGTGGGGTGTAGGCCAGGGTGCAAATGACATTAGGGGTGCTGCTTGGTGCTGGCCACCCAATGTGCAACCGTGAACCATTTGTTTGACGTCACTATTAATACCCAGTCAGTACAAGTGTCAGTAAGCCAAAGCCTTCATAACGGGCCCCATTCTTCCCCTCACCCCCACCCCCCTAATGTTCCCAATGGACATTTGGAGGGAATCATCAGCTGATGCAAATCCAAGAGCAGAACATCATCGACAAATGAGAGCCTGTGAGAAAGTACTTTCCAGGGTTTGAGCTCGGTCACCAACCAGGCAGTGAGGTAGGTCAGCCAGGCAAACTATCCAATGTAATTTGCCATTCATATCAATGTGGAAGCAGAGGACATCCTGTTGGTCAAAATCAGCGTGCAGTTAAGTGGGTAGACATGACAAGGCGTCAGCGATAGAATGTTGTGCGATAGATCACTCAGTAACAGTGCCCAGCTTTATAAACATTGAGTCATTCACTCTGGGAGGTTTGAGCAAGGCCCATATTAGGTAACCAAGAGCATGTGATCTGTAATAGGAGAGGACTCCGACCCAAGAAGGTCGAAACGGCAAACATTACAGCCAATGCCTTTGTTTCAATTTGTTAGTTGTTGCGTTGTGCATGCAGAAGCAATTGGATGAGTGGAGCCATCCTCAGTCATCAAAATTGCCCTGATGCTACAGGCAGATGCGTCGCCCACCATAAGCAATGGACATTCAAATGAAAAAGACGTGAGCCTCAGGGTGGATTTAAGCATGGTTTTTAATTGGGTAAGAGGCCAATTATAGGCAGGGGTCCAATCATAGGGCACTCCTTTCTTCGCAAATAACTGAGGGGCTGCAAAATGTGGTCTGCCTGGAGGAGGAACTTGAAGTAATAGTTGGCTTTGCCCAAAAACACGCCATTTCAAGCCTGATGCCCTCTTTGGGAAGCCAATGGCCCAAATACTCTACTTTCAGTTGAGAAAATCGACACTTACTACATCCGGTGCGAGGGTAAAGAAGGTGCAGAGATTTTGCAAATGCTCCTGATGGGACAGTCCAGTAACAGTGAGATTATCCAGAAAGCTCACGTAAGCTGGAATGCGCTGTGTCTGGTGTTCCAGATATCTTTGAAAATTGCTCTGTTAATCCAAAGGGCCTGTTGACGATATAAGTGCCCTGGGATTCCACATTTAAAGTCGACTGAAGATAATCATTAGTAAGGTAGATCATTAGGTAGTATACTCCATCAGCAAGTTTGATAAGCCGGTCTTCTGTCCGCAGTATAGGATAAGTTTCAATCAGTGACTGAGCAATGATGGTAGCCCTGAAATCCCCATGTAATCTAAGAGAAACATTGGGCTTCTTGAGTACGACGAGCGGGTGGCCCATGCGCTAGTTTCACAGCTTCGATAATTCCGGTAGCCTGCAGACGATCTAGCTCCTCTACACGACAGATCTGCCACGGTGAAAACGAGGCGAAGCGTCCAGCTGAAATGTGGCTGTATCCCTGAAAACCCTCAGTGCACCCGAAATGTGGCATAAATAGCGATGCAGACGCCGAGCAATTAACATCAATTTCCTAGGAAAGGACTGCAGTGGATACCCAAACAGGTAAAGGCGTTGAGGTCAATAATGTTAGTAACCTATGAGTGGTCGAAAACGAACAGCGTAATGAGCACTGTAAGCTGCGTGACTAAGAACTTTCCCAAACGAGCCTAGTCATACATGCGTTGTGAGGCTGATCAGAGGAACGGTGGCCCCTGAAAACGGACTTCCTTGACATAAATGCAGAGTATGATAAACAACTTCCACATGAAAGGGTCGTTGGGTGCAGACTGCAGGGCATGTACAGTGTCCTGATGTTCTCATGAGGCAGAACTGGAGTGGGTCGTATGGCTGCGACTCAGTGATCAAAAAATGCTCTTCTTTCATCTACATCTACATCTACATTTATACTCCGCAAGCCACCCAACGGTGTGTGGCGGAGGGCACTTTACGTGCCACTGTCATTACCTCCCTTTCCTGTTCCAATCGCGTATGGTTCGCGGGAAAAACGACTGTTTGAAAGCCTCTGTGCGCGCTCTAATCTCTCTAATTTTACATTCGTGATCTCCTCGGGAGGTATAAGTAGGGGGAAGCAATATATTCGATACCTCATCCAGAAACGCACCCTCTCGAAACCTGGCGAGCAAGCTACACCGCGATGCAGAGCGCCTCTCTTGCAGAGTCTGCCACTTGAGTTTGTTAAACATCTCCGTAACGCTATCACGGTTACCAAATAATCCTGTGACGAAACGCGCCGCTCTTCTTTGGATCTTCTCTATCTCCTCCGTCAACCCGATCTGGTACGGATCCCACATTGATGAGCAATACTCAAGTATAGGTCGAACGAGTGTTTTGTAAGCCACCTCCTTTGTTGATGGACTACATTTTCTAAGGACTCTCCCAATGAATCTCAACCTGGTACCCGCCTTACCAACAATTAATTTTATATGATCATTCCACTTCAAATCGTTCCGCACGCATACTCCCAG
Source organism: Schistocerca cancellata (assembly GCF_023864275.1). NCBI lineage: Eukaryota > Metazoa > Arthropoda > Insecta > Orthoptera > Acrididae > Schistocerca > Schistocerca cancellata. Next base: position 25,256,045 of record NC_064628.1, read on the forward strand.
ATATTTTACAGAAGTAACTGCTACCAGTGTTTGTTCCGCTATCATATAATCATACAATAAAGGATCCTTCTTTCTATGCATTCGCAATACATTACATTTGTCTATATTAAGGGTCAGTTGCCACTCCCTGCACCAAGTGCCTATCCGCTGCAGATCTTCCTGCATTTCGCTACAATTTTCTAATGCTGCAACTTCTCTGTATATTACAGCATCATCCGCGAAAAGCCGCATGGAACTTCCGACACTATCTACTAGGTCACTTATATATATATTGTGAAAAGCAATGGTCCCATAACACTCCCCTGTGGCACGCCAGAGGTTACTTTAACGTCTGTAGACGTCTCTCCATTGATAACAACATGCTGTGTTCTGTTTGCTAAAAACTCTTCAATCCAGCCACACAGCTGGTCTGATATTCCGTAGGCTCTTACTTTGTTTATCAGGCGACAGTGCGGGACTGTATCGAACTCCTTCCGGAAGTCAAGAAAAATAGCATCTACCTGGGAGCCTGTATCTAATATTTTCTGGGTCTCATGAACAAATAAAGCGAGTTGGGTCTCACACGATCGCTGTTTCCGGAATCCATGTTGATTCCTACATAGTAGATTCTGGGTTTCCAAAAAACGACATGATACTCGAGCAAAAAACATGTTCTAAAATTCTACAACAGATCGATGTCAGAGATATAGGCCTATAGTTTTGCGCATCTGCTCGACGACCCTTCTTGAAGACTGGGACTACCTGTGCTCTTTTCCAATCATTTGGAACCTTCCGTTCCTCTAGAGACTTGCGGTACACGGCTGATAGAAGGGGGCCACAAAGAGTGTGACGAGGCGTGACCAAAGGCTCACATTCCATAAAGACGCTAGACAAGAACGAATCAATCTGTCTGGGAGCTGTTCTGCACACTCGGCTCGAGAGTGGAGCGCGCGGAGGTGCGTAGACTGCCACAATTCGTGGCCTCGCCATTAGTCATTCAGTAGCCGCTTGTGCGATTTCGAACGAGTGTGCGATGAGGGGTTACCCAGTTTCAACGCCGGGTATGATGCAACGTGGACCACCACATCACGAATCAAGGACGTCCACAACGAAGTCTTGTAGCCTTCACTGGCGGAAGTTAAATCGAATTTTGGGCTGAGACCTTGCAAGTCAGTGACCCAAGAGCGGTATGACAGTCCCGGATGTTTATGGATTTGATGGAACTCGAGCGTGGAGGTAACCACATGGTATCGCTATGAGTAGTAATTAGTCAACAGAACGCAAATCTCCTGCAACGTGAACGAGACAGCGTCTGACAGAGGGAACAACTTTCCGAGCAGAAAGAACGTTTCTGGAGAAGCCCAAGACAAAAGTAACGATAGCAGCAATAAAGCATACGTGACATGAAAAGCCCTCCGTAGCGTCACTGAAAGACGGGAACGACGGAGGCGTCAGTACCAGGAGGCGCTGAGGCCTGGTGCAATTGGGCCTTGTTTGTTATGAGTTTGCCTGCCTGAAAGCGAAGCGTTTTTTTGAGACTTGGTAGTCAAGGAAAGTACGAGGGCAGTTCAATAAGTAATGCAACACATTTTTTTTTCTGAAACAGGGGTTGTTTTATTCAGCATTGAAATACACCAGGTTATTCCCCAATCTTTTAGCTACACAACACTATTTTTCAACGTAATCTCCATTCAATGCTACGGCCTTACGCCACCTTGAAATGAGGGCCTGTATGCCTGCACGGTACCATTCCACTGGTCGATGTCGGAGACAACGTCGTACTGCATCAATGACTTCTTCATCATCCGCGTAGTGCCTCCCACGGATTGCGTCCTTCATTGGGGCAAACATATCGAAATCCGACGGTGCGAGATCGGGGCTGTAGGGTGCATGAGGAAGAACAGTCCACTGAAGTTTTGTGAGCTCCTCTCGGGTGCGAAGACTTGTGTGAGGTCTTGCGTTGTCATGAAGAAGGAGAAGTTCGTTCAGATTTTTGTGCCTACGAACACGCTGAAGTCGTTTCTTCAATTTCTGAAGAGTAGCACAATACACTTCAGAGTTGATCGTTTGACCATGGGGAAGGACATCGAACAGAATAACCCCTTCAGCGTCCCAGAAGACTGTAACCATGACTTTACTGGCTGAGGGTATGACTTTAAACTTTTTCTTGGTAGGGGAGTGGGTGTGGCGCCACTCCATTGATTGCCGTTTTGTTTCAGGTTCGAAGTGATGAACCCATGTTTCATCGCCTGTAACAATCTTTGACAAGAAATTGTCACCCTCAGCCACATGACGAGCAAGCGATTTCGCACCGATGGTTCTCCTTTGCTCTTTATGGTGTTCGGTTAGACAACGAGGGACCCAGCGGGAACAAACCTTTGAATATCCCAACTGGTGAACAATTGTGACAGCACTACCAACAGAGATGTCAAGTTGAGCACTGAGTTGTTTGATGGTGATCCGTCGATCATCTCGAACGAGTGTGTTCGCACGCTCCGCCATTGCAGGAGTCACAGCTGTGCACGGCCGGCCCGCACGCGGGAGATCAGACAGTCTTGCTTGACCTTGCGGCGATGATGACACACGCTTTGCCCAACTACTCACCGTGCTTTTGTCCACTGCCAGATCACCGTAGACATTCTGCAAGCGCCTATGAATATCTGAGATGCCCTGGTTTTCCGCCAAAAGAAACTCGATCACTGCCCGTTGTTTGCAACGCACATCCGTTACAGACGCCATTTTATCAGCTCCGTACAGCGCTGCCCTCCTGTCGGAAGTCAATGAAACTATACGAGACGAAGCGGGAATGTTTGAAAATATTCCACAAGAAATTTCCGGTTTTTTCAACCAAAATTGGCCGAGAAAAAAAATGTGTTGCATTACTTATTGAACTGCCCTCGTAGGATTCGGTTACGATTGTGGCCGGGGCCCGAATCAGTTACTGTTGGTTTGCTTTTTCAATTTCACCCATTTATTCTAAGATGAAAATTCCAGACTCATCAATAAATGAAAAATATCACACGTTAATAATAGGGAAGAAACAACTGTGTAATTAATAGTATCTTCAGTACGGTACAATTTACCAAATGAGCATAGAACAAAGACTCAGCAAATAATTTTTGAAAGCAGTCCAATGCGGTCGCAATTAGAATTTTAAGTAAGTAACTACCGTCACGACTGAAAGCCTTTAACGCCAAGAAAGGTAATTGTTTTTAAAAAATTTAACAAACATACTGTCAAACAGCAAATGCAATAGCAAAAGTTAATTTAAAGACAGGCAACTGGTCACCAAACAGGTGAGACAAAATGATAGTAAACTTAGTAGCACAACCGTTTAAACTTGCTGTAACGCCAAGAATGGCAATTATATTAAAAAATTTAAAAACATACAATAAAACAGCAAATATAATAACGAAGGTTAATTCAAAAGTTCAAGCAACTGATCACCAAACAGGTGAGACAAATTATGGCAACTTGGTAATACAGTAATAAAATAATAACGCAATAATAAAACACAAGGGCCAGTCACAGACGGTGCTCCAGGAATCACATCACAAGATGGTAACTCAAACTAGTGACAGTCTAACGAGTGACTAATGAAATCTTGATGAGGCTACCTGACGTCCAATAAACCAAATGCAAGGATGTAAAAATACTAAAAAGCCGGAACCGGCGGTCTGGACTCCACCTGCAGAATACTGTGCTTAAAGCGCCCGGAACAAGAAAGGAATCACTAGCACCAAAGTAGAAGAAAACAACCAACCTACAAACAAGAAAGCTGTCAAATTTACACGCCTCACCGGACAGCGGCGGCAAGGCGAGGAAACGTACACTGCCGTTACATACACTAACCCTGCGAGGCGCCGGGGCAAACAGTGTATTTAACACTAAATTCTTCTAGAATCTCCATATGTAAATGATGCTCTAAGCCCCCCCTATTCTAACTCCGACTTTTGCTGTTGCACATGGATTAAAAAATATACGTGAACTGGCTGTAATCAACCCTGCAAGTGGAATAGAAAAGAGTTTGGCACCTGCAATAATTTAATTTGATAAATAAGTTAAATAAAGGAAGGTTTCATTAACGTAGTGCGAAATGATGGGTTGCTGTACCGATTAACAGAATGAAAGTTCTGTCCAAAATAACAATATGATTTATTAAGACTAAACACAAAATAATAAACAAAAACACATGAAACATTTATAATACATCAAATTGGCTCAAATTGGATACTCAAACAAACGCTATGAAGGTGAAGTTGTCCCTAAATTAGATTGTGAGGTTTAAGACGAAGTGGTACGTGGAGCCAATTCCTTGCCACTCAATTCTTAAGAGACACACAGCTAACCCAACATTAATTGTTGCTACTCAAGACAGAACAAAGTTAGAAAAAGACGAACAGGCGCGCTCTGCTGAGCTCTGATTATCACCTAGGAAAATCCCTATCTGCCGGTGCTGCGGACATACATTACCAAACTGTCTTCTTAACTGCCAGAACACGATCTGGCGTACCGGAGGCGATGGCTGGTTGCTTCGACGTCCTCGACCGAAAGGTGAGAGCCGACTACCTAGAGCACCCATACAGGCCGAACACACAACATTCCCGCCCCCACGACAGTGGCCGTGGTTAAACGTTCCAATCAGCAACTCGAAAACCGGCGGAAAATTCCACTCTATTGGCCGGAGCACTACCGTTCCACCAATGGAGATTCTTGGCACCAATTTCTGCGCTGATTTTGCTACGTCACGGAGCTATGCCCTGAGCAAGCCAATCACAGTTACTATTTTGCAGAAAGCGCGGGAATTTTCCCGCCACAACTGCCTGGGTACACAAGTCATTCCCACGCCTCGCTGGTAGCCCGCCAGAAAGTGTTTTCGCTAAGTTTCTGCGAAGTAACGGAACCTCTAGCCCAGCCGCTACTTCAGACCCCTCCGGGCGTGTCTTTTGACAATGTCGGCGTCTGCAAAGCATTCACTTGACCTCCTCACACCCGTCGGCTTAACGCTTTCCAGATCAGCAGAGCCCACCTGTCCCGGACCACCCAGGTGACGAGAGACGCTGCGTGGGAAGTCCGCGTGTGAAGGAATAGCGACTTTTCACTGCATGCAATTAGAGAGGCAAATCGTAAGATAGAAATATGAGAGGGGGCTCATGCCACCTCTCAACCCCCAGGGTAGGTAACTGGGGCGTTAGCGGCCAGGGAAATTCTGCTGGCTGAACTTAACAGTTGCAACAAGCTGAAGGTAGTAAATAGTAATTAGAACCCCAAGAAGGCTAATCAGATCCGTGTTCTCCAAGAACTCCACTCGCTGCTCTTCATCTCAGCGACACCACGAGCAGCAACACAAAACCAAGTCACTGGAGAATCGCGAGATTTCACAATGGTGGAGGTTTCTCTGCTCGTATTGAAAAGCACTCAACTTGCAGGCTCCAGTTTCGACGTGGTCGTGCACCCTTGTGACCACAGCCGTTCGATCCGGCAGTCCATGCGTTCCTGGCGTATTCTCGCTCTGCGCGGACCTGGCTCCTCCTGCGTCCCCAACGGAACTGCCGACTGACACGACCCGGAAGAACAACGACGTCGCCCCAAAGATAGGGTCACAGTTACTACACATCGATAACCGCCGCTGCTGCCACTAGCGGACAGGCAACACTTGCGAAACCGAGTGGCGCCAGTCAACACGAGAAGAAGACAACCAACTGCAACCATGTCAGCTAAACGATACAGTCTGGTCTCCAACAGCGGACAGAAACCTACAACCAGCACCAACGCGAGCAGCAGCATGGCGCATTTTTTGTAATACATCTAACTGGAGCTGCTGCTGCTGCACTAACTGCTGCTGTTGCTCCATCAAGCGAACCAGATGAGTATCCATGCTGCTACCACCATTTCCTTTTTCCTCGTTCCTATGCTATATCCACGTTGGTCGGATATCGGTGCACACCTCGGTGAATGCAGAAACGGAGGGGTCCGCCAGGCGGGCGAACTGTCTGTGGAGAGTATGTAACGCCGGAAATGCATATCCTCCTATTTCCATCTATTGTACTATAAATTTGTTTTCCTTATTTTTGTTACCTGAATATATAACATTTCTCTGTCTTCGTATATTGTAATTGTTTTGCTATTTGTATATATATATTTATGCATTTATGTCGATTTATAATTGGTTTGTTTCGTAAATATTATTTGTATTTTTACGCTGAGTCTTGCCTAGGGAAAACTGCTATCGAACGATTACATCGATAGGTCGTGTGAAGAATCAAAGTGTGTAGGATCTTTGGTAGTGTTAACTCGGCCGCGTGGAGCGCGGGCAGGGAGAGTCTGGCTGGAGTAGCGAGTGGAGCAGGTGTGTTGTGTGAAGCTCCCGCGAGTTGCCGCGCTTTCGGGGTTTGGCAGAATGTAATTGCGCTCTACTTGCGATGATAGTTTCTGACATGGTGTCGCGGACGGGAAGCATTAGCTGGCGCAAACCAAGAGCCCGTTTCGCCTGGTGACCGAGTCGAGAAGAAGGCGCGCCAACATCCAGCTTCTGCAACAGCGACGGCCAACAATGAGTGACTGTCGCCACCTCCTCGATCGACAGCTTCAAACCTTCAATCAACCAACAAGGAAGACTGGAAGCACGTAAAGTTTTAGAACTGTATGGCAGACCTCAGCTTTTCAAATTTTTAAAATTGTTGCATCACAAAATTACAGCAACGTAGCATGAACGTTTGTTGCTCATTGTCCCAATTGCATTACCAAGCAGGGTCCCTTCCTTTTCCGGAATGAACCCGAGTGTCGTTGAAATTCAAACGCCAGCATCATTGCACTTCACTACTTTAATTTCAAAGGTCAGTTAAAGTATTCATAGCTGGCTACAATATTCAGATTACACAAGCACAAATTAAGAGTGCGAGTTTTATTACCATATTTTAGCTTACCTGTGACTGCAGCTCAGCTTGGTACGTACTAAATTTTACTATTGTTAATTGTTCAGAATCATTTAATTCAAGTTCAAAGTTAAATCTCTTATTTCTAAATTGCGTAGATTCAAGTAGCTCTTGAAATGATTGTTGAGGTAGTCCAAGACTAACCGTGTTTTACTGAATTTCGATGTGCTTCAGAAAGAAAGCTCACTATTAACTTCAGTCACTAAATTAACTTTCGATTTTCTGGTTTTATTAATTCTTTTGCTAAATTAAGTCAGAGTGTAGCGAAATTTATTACTTCTGACAAACTTTCAGTTTTCACACTACACTTGTCAACCTTCAGTTGCCACGCTTCTAGTGCTACTTATTTGTGTAATAATCTTTCTGTTTCAGTTACTATAGTAATTGTCCTTAGGACTGGCGACCGTAATATCCCCCAAATCTCAAATATCTAATTACCGCTAGTTGATTGTTAACGTAACGGCCGCACGTTTACTTTCTTTATTAACTTTACCCCTATTTCAAAATTAATTTCCACCAGTTTCATTAGCATTTTTCCTTTCATTTAGATGTAACCCTTTCCTCCCTCTTTACCGACAAATTAACCTCGGTGACGATTGCTTTTCCCAAATTTCCATTAGGTACACGCGGTTTAATTTTTCACTGTCATTAATGTCGAAAAGTGAGGGGGAGGTTACAAGTAACCCACCCCAATGGTACGGAGTACGAAACGCAAGACGGAATACTGACAAGACAACAGACCAGGACAATGACAAACAGCGAGGCGCTATGCAAAGTAGTCACCACAACGATGACAACAAGATTAAGAGCAGCGGAGAGACAAATCCATGGCAACCAAAGAGAATAACCGGATGACACGCAAGGTAGTTATCCAGTAGCGAAGATCGATTAGTAGGTATGAAGCAAGAACATTGAGCTGTCTGGCTGGGCGCTGTGGAGCTGCCTGAATACCGGCCCCGTGGAACGGTGGCGCGTGCCAGCGCTACGTCACACGGTGCCCTCCATCGGCTGTGGAGGTCCATCTGCTCCTGATGGCGCCCGATACCACAAAAATGGCATCTTTTTTTTCCGACTGTTGCATTTGGCACCACGGATGAAACATAGATGAGAAAACCTACGATACAACACGGCCATTTCTTTCCAGTTGAAACGTCCCCTTAGAACAATTATACATGACTGTGCTTAAACTAACACACAATATTTCTAGCGCAGCGCAATCTGACTTTCAAAAATCCCTACAAAAGAATGGCCCTGACTAACATTAACCTATACCTTTCACAAATCACTTACCTCACAAAAATCTTCATTACTCGAACTACTGCAATACAGCGAGCGCCACTACTGCCAGCTAAATAAAAGATTCAAACTACGGAAGGCACTAACTACTGATAGGCATAGTTAGCAAATGAAAGATTTTGATAGAGAACAAACAATGTATTTACCTTAATAGTGTTGAAAAATCATAATATACATAGCAGTTCATAATATCCAGTATTACAAATTTCAAAACTCCGCCATCTCTCTCCCCACATCCACCACTGCTGGCGTCTCACCTCCAACTGCGCAACGCTACGCGCTGTTCACGTCCAGCTGCCCAACACTACAATGGCAGACAACAATGCTAACTAGCCACAGACTGCACACAGCACAGCCAGTGATTTTCATACAGAGAGCGCTACGTGGCGGCGGCGTTACCAATATTAGAACCTAAACAGCCTACTTACATAGCCTACTTACATAGCCCCCATGCCCCCACAAAAAATTTTACAAATTGTTTTGGTCAGTGGCCAATAATGTTTTGATAAAATTTTTCATAATTACAATAACAAAGATATCAAATGCACACACTTATTGATACAATGTTGGTCAAAAGCTACAATTTTCTCACAGTCCATAAAGACAGTCCAGATTGTTCATCACTGTAAAATTGCAGTGTTTTTCTCAAAGTCTGAGCCGTAAAAGAAAATGCACACGGAAATAGTGGATTTCCATGGAGTCTTGAAGAAGTAGTGTTGTCCTTCCAACGGAAAGACAGTGCTGACTCTTGACATGCTGATAGGTAATGGGCCACAACAGAGCAAACCCACAGCAGAGTCATTCGACGTTTTGAAGAAGATTGGTAGGTAGGTCATCACAGAGCAGACCCACTGTAGTCCTGGTAGAGAGTATGGTATTGGTGGGCCACCAGAGGTGCAGACCCACTGCAGTCCTTGTAGAAATAATGGTACTGGTGAGTCAGTAAAGGTGTAGACTCACTGTAGTCCTTGTAGAAATAATGGTATTGATGAGTCAGCAAAGGTGTAGACCCACTGTAGTCCTTGTAGAAATAATGGTATTGGTGGGTCATCAAAGATGCAGACCCACTGTAGTCCTTGTAGAGACGGCCAGCAGCCATCTGTTGCGACTGTGCAGGTGCACAATCACCATCGAAGAGTCTTGCGGAGAAAGCTTTGACACCGCTCTGTCCTGTAGATTACTGAAAAAAAAAGACGAGGCTATAGAGTATCTGACCAGATTTGCGACTGGATTTAAGACTTCCTTGCAGACAGAGCTCAGCACGCCGGTGTTAACGGAACAATATCGACAGAGGTAGGAGTAATTTACGGAGCACCCGAAGGAAGTGTGATGGGATCGTTATTGTTTATAATGTGTGTAGTGATCTAGCAGTAAGCGTCGGGTGTTCTTTAAGACTGTTCGTAAATGACGCCATTGTCTACAACAAAGTAGCAATGACAGAAAAGAGTATCAATTTGTAGCATGACCTGCGGAGGATTGGTGAATGGTGCAGACTCTGGCAGTTGACCCTGGACGTAAATAAATGTAACATACTGAACGCCCTGCTAAACCCGCAGGACAGGAAAGGTAGTTGGAATTGTGGAAAGTGGCAAAAATGAGCGGCTGTCAGTTACACTCGAACTCATATAACATTATTTGACCAAACATTACGCCGGCCGGAGTGGCCGAGCGGTTAAAGGCGCTACAGTCTGGAACCGCACGACCGCTACGTCGCAGGTTCGAATCCTGCCTCGGGCATGGATGTGTGTGATGTCCTTAGGTTAGTTAGGTTTAAGTAGTTCTAAGTTCTAGGGGACTTATGACCACAGCAGTTGAGTCCCATAGTGCTCAGAGCCATTTGAACCATTTCAACCAAACATTACAGTACAAATTCTTGAACTTAGTTATCGGATGAATACGCCACACTATCTTATTCCTTAAAGACACAACAACTTCAATTAAAAAGAAAAAAAAGGCTACATGCCATTAACTCAAAATTCAGACGCCAAAGAGACTATTTAAAGGACAGAAGGCCTCACGTTAAGTAAGTTATACAATTTGGTTGAAGGCCCAAAATCTAACACTTGAAAGCAACAACCTTAATTTAAAGACGGCTGAAGGTCCATGATTTAAGGCTCAAGGTAAAATTAAATAAAAAAAAACACAAGGCAGAAGGCTTTATCTTTAATTAAGCTGAAGGCCCCAAACAGTCTGATGCTCGAAAGACAAAGATCCTTAATTTAAAAACAGCCGAAGGCCTCATGACTTAAAACTCAAAATAAAATAAATTTAAACAAGAAAGCCTAATCTTAAATTAGGCTGAAGGCCCCAAACAATCTAATACTTAGCAAGCAAGGAAGTTTAATTTTTAAACGGCCGAAGCCCCATGACTTAAAACACAACTAAAATAATTTTTAGAAAGCAGAAGGCCCAAGCCTTTATCATTAAACAATATATTAATCAGGCTGAAGGCCCAAACATCTAAACTTGACAAGCAAGGAATTTTAATTTTAAAGCGGCTGAAGGCCCATGACTTAAAATACCACTAAAAACAATTCAACTTTAATTCAAAACCATCGGCTATGAGCCATACAAACACACACAACAGAAAATAAGAAAAGGCAGTGCAGCTAACGGCGCTCAGAAGTATCGGGGGTCGGCCAGCACTTGAAATACTAACGATCGCTTAGGCGAGACAGGCAGTCGGCCCAACCATTCTCGATCCGACGACAATCCAACCAACAGACAGTCAACGGACCCGCCGACAAGGTAACTTGCGCTCCACTCCACCAGCACACAACCGGGAGTTCAATGCAAAACGTAAAAGGCATAGTCGCCCACAGCCAAGCATACATTAAGCTGTCAAACTACACACCGTGCTGGACAGCGACAACAGGGTGAGGAAACGAAACTGCCTGAATTTACCTCAACGGCCAGGACAGGTAACCGGAACGTTAACGGAGACAAGGCAGAAAATTCCGCTGGTGCACTTCAATTGCAATAATCAAATACAGTTAGACTCCACTGGACGGTGGCTAAACCTTCGCCAACTGGAACAAACACGTTGTTGGTCGCGGGAATGTCCCAACAGCCAACAACGAGAACCAGATGACACAATGTGAACAGTCTTGGCATGCTGATAAATTGAATACAAACTCAACTTTCGTGTCCAGGGTCGGTGAGCCACGGACCTCGTAGCAATGGGAACAGCCCCACACACTCCGACACTGCTTAGAGACTACCAGCGGGCCTGGCCAAATTACGTCCCACGGAGATTTCCTCGCTGCTCCACGGCAACCGAACGACTGCACGCACACAGCACAACCGGAAACTATAAGCACCAGACCAAAGAGAGTACAAGGTGCGCATATCGATTCACACCGCTGGGTGTGCCTCTCACGGAGAGAGCGAACAACAGCATAATCGCAATAACCGAGGGAAACCAAACACATAATAGGAACCAAGGTTTAAACCAACGCATAACATGAGTCCAACACGGCTCACATACTGCGCATACATAGGAAAAAAACCACTTCTGTACAACTACGTTATTGATGAGAAACTGGTGGAAACATATATCGTAAAATATCCAGGAGGAACTATCCAGAGCGACCTTAAGTTTAATGACCACATAAGAAAAATAGTAGGAAAAGCTGATGACAGATTGAGATTCATAGGAGAAATCTTAAGGAAATGTAACTCATCTACAAAGGAAGTGGCTTATAAGACGCATTTTCGACCGATTCTTGAGTATTGTTCATCAATATGGAATCCTTACCAGACAGGAGTGATAGAGATAGAGAAGACCGAACAAAGAGCTGTGCGTTTCTTCACGGAATCGTTTAGTTGGCAGTCGTTGCAAGGGATATGTGGTGCATCAATTAAAAGTTTACTGTTGAAATTCGGGAGAGAATTTTCCAGGAAGAGTCGGACACCATACTACTTCCTCCCACATACATCTCGCATAGTGACCACGAAGAGAAAATTCGAGAAATTAGAGCCAATACAGAACCTCAGCACAATCTTTCTGGTCATGCTCCATTCGCGAGTAGGACAGGGTAGGAGGGACCAGTTAATGGTACCAGAAGTACCCTCCACTACACACCATTAAGTGACTTGCGGAGTATGATGTAGATGTAGATGATGGTGGAATGGGACTTCGTGGCAACTGACGGCGGATTCTTTGCTGGGAGGCAGACGGGTCCTTTTCTGTAGCTTGATGAAGGCTGCGTGAACAAGCGAGCGAGGAGAGGCTGAGGACTATTCCGGCTATATTCTGTAAAGTGTTCTCACGCTCCTTGAGATCAGGGCGGCCGTGAAACCGCCGCTGCTCCAAGGAAATTGCATAATTTCCCGAGTACAGCATGACAACCCAGTTGTGGGCTGGCTGTTAAATCCACAATAGTTCCGTTTGCGCTAGACCGTGCTGAATCTTCGGTTTGTAGAGTCACAGTCACTTCTAGAAAAACGTCAGTATCCTGAAATTATTCAAAAGCCGTAGACCAGTTTTCAGCAGTGGGAAAGATGAACGCTGTTTCACCGTCAACCCTTTCGGACGCCTGTGCAGTAAGTACTCCATTGATGACTTGAATAAATGTGTTATTAGACTGAACTTCCTGGGGTCTTATGAATAATACAAGGATACACCAATTGTTGTAGAGTACTGGAATCAAAGGCCAGCAAGGAAACTTACAAAAAGATTTATCGTCGTATGGGGTTTGATTTTACAAGTTTCCACAATAAAAGAGCGCTAATATCCTAACTACATTACGATTTGCGAGAATTATATATAACGTTATGCATGCTACGTGAAGCATGTTCCCTGCAGCACAATATGGAATGCATTTCTCTGCAAAGAAAAGTGAAATAATCGTCACAACAAGGAAGAAGAATAGGCCAAATGTGGATATAACTTGTGGAGGGGAAAAACTACAAGTGGTAGAGAACTTCAAGTACCTGGGAAGCGTGATTGAAAGTAAGGGGGGAAACGCAATGGAAATAAGTGAAAGGTGCAGAAAAGCAGGGCAGTTCTACAAATGCATTAGGGGGCTTATTTGGAGCAAGGAGGTGCCACAGAAATCCAAGGGAATTATATACCGAACCTACTTTGTCCCCATATTGGCATACGGAAGTGAGACATGGGTAATGCACGAAAGCGACAAAAGTAGAATACAGGCTAGTGAAATGAAGTTCCAGAGGAGCAGGTTGGGTGTAACAAGACGAGACAGATTGCGAAATGTGCATGTGAGGGAAAGACTAAAGGAGGAACCAGTACAGGACAGGACAGAAAAATCAAGACTGCAGTGGTATGGACACATGAAGAGAATGGATGAGGGAAGAATTCCAAAGAGGATGTTTGATCTGCAACTGGAGGGGAAGAGGCCCAGAGGAAGACCAAGGGATAGATGGGTGAAGGGAGTGAAGGAATGTGTGATGAGAAGAGGAGAGAACTGGACGAAGGTGGAAGAGGGGGAATGGTGGAAAGACAGAACACGATGGAGAGGCTTGTGTTCCCGACAGACCCAGCCAGTGGCTGGAAACTGTCCAAGATGATGATGATGATGATACTACGTGAAGCATATATTTCAAGCTGTCAGAGAATTGTTTGGGCAAAATATTAATTCATACACATTATGTTACGAATAACTGCTGGTAACTTTGGAGCATGGAACATCAGTGCCCATAAGTTAGGAAATCTTGCGATCCACTGGGGAGACTACATGGGAATTCATAGCATCCAATGCACGTCACTATAAGAGCAATTTGTGTCCGTGCAACAGTCTATGTGGACAGAGGTCTTGGGCACACTACTTCCGACTGTGTAACGTGTGCTGAATGAGTTTGGCAACAATATTCGAGACGTAGGGAAGCTGGATGGCAGTATAACACACTCTAACGTGCTTATACATAGTCTACATACAGGGTGTTTCAAAAATGACCGGTATATTTGAAACGGCAATAAAAACTAAACGAGCAGCGATAGAAATACACCGTTTGTTGCAATATGCTTGGGACAACAGTAAATTTTCAGGCGGACAAACTTCCGAAATTACAGTAGTTACAATTTTCAACAACAGATGGCGCTGCGGTCTGGGAAACTCTATAGTACGATATTTTCCACATATCCACCATGCGTAGCAATAATATGGCGTAGTCTCTGAATGAAATTACCCGAAACCTTTGACAACGTGTCTGGCGGAATGGCTTCAGATGCAGATGAGATGCACTGCTTCAGCTGTTCAATTGTTTCTGGATTCTGGCGGTACACCTGGTCTTTCAAGTGTCCCCACAGAAAGAAGTCACAGGGGTTCATGTCTGGCGAATAGGGAGGCCAATCCACGCCGCCTCCTGTATGTTTCGGATAGCCCAAAGCAATCACACGATCATCGAAATATTCATTCAGGAAATTAAAGACGTCGGCCGTGCGATGTGGCTGGGCACCATCTTGCATAAACCACGAGGTGTTCGCAGTGTCGTCTAAGGCAGTTTGTACCGCAACAAATTCACGAAGAATGTCCAAATAGCGTGATGCAGTAATCGTTTCGGATCTGAAAAATGGGCCAATGATTCCTTTGGAAGAAATGACGGCCCAGACCAGTACTTTTTGAGGATGCAGGGACGATGGGACTGCAACATGGGGCTTTTCGGTTCCCCATATGCGCCAGTTCTGTTTATTGACAAAGCCATCCAGGTAAAAATAAGCTTCGTCAGTAAACCAAATGCTGCCCACATGCATATCGCCGTCATCAATCCTGTGCACTATATCGTTAGCGAATGTCTCTCGTGCAGCAACAGTAGCGGCGCTGATGGGTTGCCGCGTTTGAATTTTGTATGGATAGAGGTGTAAACTCTGGCGCACGAGACAATACGTGGACGTTGGCGTCATTTGGGCCGCAGCTGCAACACGGCGAACGGAAACCCGAGGCCGCTGTCGGATCACCTGCTGCACTAGCTGCGCGTTGCCCTCTGTGGTTGCCGTACACGGTCGCCCTACCTTTCCAGCACGTTCATCCATCACGTTCCCAGTCCGTTGAAATTTTTCAAACAGATCCTTTATTGTATCGCTTTTCGGTCCTTTGGTTACATTAAACCCCCGTTGAAAACTTCGTCTTGTTGCAACAACACTGTGTTCTAGGTGGTGGAATTCCAACACCAGAAAAATCCTCTGTTGTAAGGAATAAACCATGTTGTCTACAGCACACTTGCACGTTTGGAACAGCACACGCTTACAGCAGAAAGACGACGTACAGAATGGCGCACCCACAGACTGCATTGTCTTCTATATCTTTCACATCACTTGCAGCGCCATCTGTTGTTGAAAATTGTAACTACTGTAATTTCGAAAGTTTGTCCGCCTGAAAATGTACTGTTGTCCCAAGCATATTGCGACAAACGGTGTATTTCTATCGCTGCTCGTTTAGTTTTTATTGCCGTTTCAGATATACCGGTCATTTTTGAAACACCCTGTATATCACAGTGCCCACTGTCCTCACAGCAGTTTACTGATGAACGCTGGTGCAACGGAAGGTACCAGGCGATTAGGAAAAAAAGGCTTCGATCGTTGCTGTTTTCAAAAACGGTCGTTTGATTGACGCATATTGCAGACGTCAGTCAGTTGTGGAATTATGCTCCACATTTTATGCTCACGCATTACAACCTTCCTTCTGTAATATTACGTGTAGCCTCGCCAACAGAGGCCTTTTAAAAATCAGGTAGGTTTATTCATTCAATGAGACCAAGAGGACAAAAGGACGCAGGTTGACGCGGCGTCCCTTGACGTGCGGATGGTTTCTGGTACAGCTCCACTGTCGCTGAGTGAATAAAATATGTGCTTTCAGGGAATTGGACAAGCTTCTTGAATGGGTTAGAGACTTCCTAACACACAGACGTCAGTACGTCGTTCTCAATGGGGTCGACAGATATAACCGTAGCTTCGGCTGTACCCATGGAACTGTTACAGCACCGTTGCTGTTCACAATATGCATAAATGATGTAGATTATCTAATAGATAACTTCAGAAGTGTATGAGGCTGTTGGCTGACTATACCCCTGTATATAGCAAATTTTCAGCCCCAGAGACCCGCAATGAAGCTCAGGAAGATCTAGGGAGGATCTAGATTACTGCAGGACTGGCAGTTGACTCTTTTTTTTTATTTTTTATTTATTTTTTGTTTTTTTTTCATCAGTCTGCTGACTGGTTTGATGCGGCCCGCCACGAATTCCTTTCCTGTGCTAACCTCTTCATCTCAGAGTACGTCCTCAATTATTTGCTTGACGTATTCCAGTTTTTGCCCTCTACAGCTCCCTCTAGTGCCATGGAAGTCATTCCCTCATGTCTTAGCAGATGTCCTATCATCCTGTCCCTTCTCCTTATCAGTGTTTTCCACATATTACTTTCCTCTCCGATTCTGCGTAGAACCTCCTCATTCCTTACCTTATCAGTCCACCTAATTTTCAACATTCGTCTATAGCACCACATCTCAAATGCTTCGATTTTCTTCTGTTCCGGTTTTCCCACAGTCCATGTTTCACTATCATACAATGCTGTACTCCAGACGTACATCCTCAGAAATTTCTTCCTCAAATTAAGGCCGGTGTTTGATATTAGTAGACTTCTCTTGGCCAGAAATGCCTTTTTTGCCATAGCGAGTCTGCTTTTGATGTCCTCCTCGCTCCGTCCGTCATTGGTTATTTTACTGCCTAGGTAGCAGAATTCCTTAACTTCATTGGCTTCGTGACCATCAATCCTGATGTTAAGTTTCTCGCTGTTCTCATTTCTACTACTTCTCATTACCTTCGTCTTTCTCCGATTTACTCTCAAACCATACTGTGTACTCATTAGACTGTTCATTCCGTTCAGCAGATCATTTAATTCTTCTCCACTTTCACTCAGGATAGCAATGTCATCAGCGAATCGTATCATTGATATCCTTTCACCTTGTATTTTAATTCCACTCCTGAACCTCTCTTTTATTTCCATCATTGCTTCCTCGATGTACAGATTGAAGAGTAGGGGCGAAAGGCTACAGCCTTGTCTTACACCCTTCTTAATACGAGCACTTCGTTCTTGATCGTCCACTCTAATTATTCCCTCTTGGTTGTTGTACATATTGTATATGACCCGTCTCTCCCTATAGCTTACCCCTACTTTTTTCAGAATCTCGAACAGCTTGCACCATTTTATATTGTCGAACGCTTTTTCCAGGTCGACAAATCCTATAAAAGTGTCTTGATTTTTCTTTAGCCTTGCTTCCATTATTAGCCGTAACGTCAGAATTGCCTCTCACGTCCCTTTACTTTTCCTACAGCCAAACTGATCGTCACCTAGCGCATTCTCAATTTTCTTTTCCATTCTTCTGTATATTATTCTTGTAAGCAGCTTCGATGCATGAGCTGTTAAGCTGATTGTGCGATAATTCTCGCACTTGTCAGCTCTTGCCGTCTTCGGAATTGTGTGGATGATGCTTTTCCGAAAGTCAGATGGTATATCGCCAGACTCATATATTCTACACACCAACGTGAATAGTCGTTTTGTTGCCACTTCCCCCAATGATTTTAGAAATTCTGATGGAATGTTATCTATCTCTTCTGCCTTATTTGACCGTAAGTCCTCCAAAGCTCTTTTAAATCCCGATTCTAATACTGGATCCCCTATCTCTTCTAAATCGACTCCTGTTTCTTCTTCTATCACATCAGACAAATCTTCACCCTCATAGAGGCTTTCAATGTATTCTTTCCACCTATCTGCTCTCTCCTCTGCATTTAACAGTGGAATTCCCGTTGCACTCTTAATGTTACCACCGTTGCTTTTAATGTCACCAAAGGTTGTTTTGACCCTTAGTGTGGCACATAAATAGGCGGAAAGACGATAAATCACTTGAAACATTAAAAATCGTAAAATGTATAGAATAATATAATTCGACTTCCAAAGAAAGGAAGTGCTGACACCTATGAATATTACTGAACTATCAGCTCAATGAGATACGATTGGGAAGTATTGACGCTAATTCGTAACAGAAAAATGGAGAAACTGGAGGAATCCAACCTAGGGGAAGATCACTTTGGATTTCGGAGAAATGTAGGAACCTGCCAGGCAATACTGAGCCTGTGATTTCTCCTAGAAGATAGGTTAAGGAAAGAAAACCTTACGTTTATAGCATCTGTGGGCTAGATTTTGACAACGTTGACTGAAATACTTTCTTCGTAGTTCTAAAGGTAGCAGGGGTAAAACACTGGGAGCGAAAGGGTGTTTACAACTTTCATAGAAATCAGACGGGCATGAAAAGGGAGCAGTGATTGAGCAAACAATAAAAGAAATCAAAGAAAAATGTGGAGAAGTTAAAGATAATGGAGAAGAATAAAAACTTTGAGGTTTACCGATGACATTGTAACTCTGTCAGAGACAGTGGAGGACTTGGAAGAATAGTTGAAAGGACGACATAAGATGAACATCAATAAAAGCAAAACAAGGATAACTGAACGTAGTCGATATTGAGGGAATTAGATTATACAGTAAAATTAGCAGATGAATTTTGCTATTTTGGAAGTAAAATAACTGCTGATGGCAAAAGTAGAGGGGCTATAAAATGTAGGCTGGCAACGGAAAGACAAAGCTTTCTTGAGAAAGAGGAATTTGTCAGCATCGAATATAGATTTAAGTGTTCCGAAGTCTCTTGTAAAGGCATTTGTCTGGAGTGCAGCTTTGTACGAAGTGGAGCGTGTGTGACAAACAGTTCTGGCAAGAAGAGAACAGAAGCTTTTGAGATGTGCAGACAGAGAAAAATCTGAAGATTAGAAGGACAGATCACATAAATAAGGAGGAGATACTGAGCAGAGCCGGGGAGAAAAGAACGTAGTGTCACAACTTGACTAAAAGGGGGGGAGCAGTAGATAGGACACTTTTGAGACATCAGGGGATCACTAAGTTAGTATTGGAGGGAAGTGTAGGGGGGATAAAAATTGCAGAGGGAGGCCAAGAGAGGAAACAGCAAGCGTGTTGAAACGGATGTCGGTTGCAGTAGTTATTCGGAGATGAAGACACTTGCACAGGATACATTAACATGGTGAGCTGCATCAACTCATTCTTCGGGCTGAAGACTACAACAACAAAAACAACCAGCTGGAGTGACTGAGTACAATATGTATTTAGTGCCATAAGTGGTAAGTGGTAGTGGCATTCAGTAATGAAAACTAAAACTAATCCTCTCACAGACTAAATAATTTCAGAGCAACTGATTTCTTATGCTCAAGGTCGTTAAGAAATTTTGTCAAGTACAAACCTAATTGTTTCTGTATTTGTGTCGTGGAAATGTCGTCTTAGCCAGTTCTCACAATATCGGATTGGTATGATGAACTCTCAACAGCATAGGGAAGCTAGTGCAGTGCTTAAGGCTCTGGATGTATTTTTAGAGCGTATGTACGAGGGCAGTTCAATAAGTAATGCAACACATTTTTTTCATCGGCCAAATTTGGTTGAAAAAACCGGAAATTTCTTGTGGAATATTTTCAAACATTCCCGCTTCGTCTCGTATAGTTTCATTGACTTCTGACAGGTGGCAGCGCTGTACGGAGCTGTTAAAATGGCGTCTGTAACGGATGTGCGTTGCAAACAACGGGCAGTGATCGAGTTTTTTTGGCGGAAAACCAGGGCATCTCAGATATTCATAGGCGCTTGCAGAATGTCTACGGTGATCTGGCAGTGGACAAAAGCACGGTGAGTCGTTGGACAAAGCGTGTGTCATCATCGCCGCAAGGTCAAGCAAGACTGTCTGATCTCCGGCGTGCGGCCGGCCGTGCACAGCTGTGACTCCTGCAATGGCGGAGCGTGCGAACACACTCGTTCGAGATGATCGACAGATCACCATCAAACAACTCAGTGCTCAACTTGACATCTCTGTTGGTAGTGCTATCACAATTGTTCACCAGTTGGGATATTCAAAGGTTTGTTCCCGCTGGGTCCCTCGTTGTCTAACCGAACACCATAAAGAGCAAAGGAGAACCATCTGTGCGGAATTGCTTGCTCGTCATGTGGCTGAGGGTGACAATTTCTTGTCAAAGATTGTTACAGGCGATGAAACATGGGTTCATCACTTCGAACCTGAAACAAAACGGCAATCAATGGAGTGGCGCCACACCCACTCCCCTACCAAGAAAAAGTTTAAAGCCATACCCTCAGCCGGTAAAGTCATGGTTACAGTCTTCTCGGACGTTGAAGGGGTTATTCTGTTCGATGTCCTTCCCCATGGTCAAACGATCAACTCTGAAGTGTATTGTGCTACTCTTCAGAAACTGAAGAAACGACTTCAGCGTGTTCGTAGGCACAAGAATCTGAACGAACTTCTCCTTCTTCATGACAACGCAAGACCTCACACAAGTCTTCACACCCAAGAGGAGCTCTCAAAACTTCAGTGGACTGTTCTTCCTCATGCACCCTACAGCCCCGATCTCGCACCGTCGGATTTCCATCTGTTTGGCCCAATGAAGGACGTAATCCGTGGGAGGCACTACGCGGATGATGAAGAAGTTATTGATGCAGTACGACGTTGGCTCCGACATCGACCAGTGGAATGGTACCGTGCAGGCATACAGGCCCTCATTTCAAGTTGGCGTAAGGCCGTAGCATTGAATGGAGATTACGTTGAAAAATAGTGTTGTGTAGCTAAAAGATTGGGGAATAACCTGGTGTATTTCAATTCTGAATAAAACAACCCCTGTTTCAGAAAAAAATGTGTTGCATTACTTATTGAACTGCCCTCGTATAAGGGACGGCATGGAACCATCCTAGAATTCATCTGGACTAGTATGAAATCAGCCCGAAATTCGTCTTTTTTACAGAAGCTCTCTTACAAATAGGTAGACCATACTATCCATCGCTGATTCTATCTTTGGTACTGAAGAGTGCCCGTGTGACTTTCTGTCATATGTTGAGGACATAACGACTTTACGTTGTTACGCTTAAGGCTATTTGGAGCCATTAAGAGCACGCCAAGGTAGGAAATCAGAGACACACTGCAGCGAGCAGGCAAAAGTGGTAGCGTTTATGTTACCGAAGATAGATTGTAACACTAGAGCCGTGTAAACCGCAGACGCTCTGACAGCTGTCCCAGGGGAGAAGTTTCACTTCAGAGAATTAACTGGTAACTCCATCCACCACCTAGGCACTGTTGTAAGATGTCACTGTAGAAGATGGCCAAGAAAAATCCACGTCTTAGCACAGGCAGCGAGCTTGATACTTGCCCCTGAGAACTGGAACGTCTGTGGGTTACAGTGGTTAGACTGCTACTACAAAAGCCCCCACTCACAGAAGGACGGAGAGCGGAGCCAAGTGACGTAAGACACTGTTATTGCTAGCCATAATAGGAGTGGCACAGACATTTAGTTTTCAATTTAAAGATTAAAAAGAGTCTTGATCGCAACTTTTTATTTTTATTGGAGTGACCGGTTTCGATTCTATTTAAGAACCATCTTCAGACTCCAGAACGGTGGGTGGACTCCGTGGAGTAAGTTGCGCCAACCCTCGACGCTGGAATAACTGCTCATTCTTAAATAGAATCGAAACCGGTCACTCCAATAAAAATAAAAAGATGCGATCAAGACTGTTTTTAATTTTTTAATTTTTAATTCTAAGATCGGTGATAATGTTTTCAAAAATTCCATTTAGCTTTCAGCTGTTGATACCAAACTTGGAGTTTGATAATGCAAAATACAGAAGCATGCATACCTACCGAGTAGGAGTAGGGGAGGAATCTGAATGTGGTTGCCCGGAGGCGCCCTGGAGGTCCAGAACGGCTTGCCACAATGGTCAAAGCTTGTTAAGTGCTAGTGGATTGGTGGGTCGACTACAGGAAGAGAAAAATGGTTCGCCAGCCTCGGTAAGCTCCGAGAAGTTTGATTTTGTCACTTGGAGTGCTGCTCTCAAGTTTGTACTTTACGTGCTGTTAGTGTTTGCTACTTCTGTTAGCACCTGCCCCTTTGCCTTTCCTCAGAATTAGTCTTCAGTGTAGTAGTTAGTCTGATCACAAATTGTTTTAATCAGACCCCTGAATTCCATGAGTCACCCGCTGCAAGCGTCCTGTCGAGTCCCAAAATCCGCATCTCTTGTAGATGTCACGTGACAGTATTTGGCACGCATCCATGTCATCGACCTGCCTCCACTGGGAATCTGTCTTTCGGCAATTGCTCCTCAACTCACGGATATTGCAGACTGACCTCAGACCCCCTGTCTTCCGTCTGTCCTGTGTAAGGGCGCGACACTTCGTGTAGGATACAGAACATTTAACGAGCCCTGTCTTCCTAGTCAGTCGCAGGGCTTCAGACATTTTAAAGCCGTCATAAAGGTGTTGTCTGGTTTTAAATCTTAATATAACCCCTACCACGTAGCCGCGAGATTTAGTCTCGCTACGAAGTAATTTTAATGTCGACACTCGTAAAACCACAGCAACAGGGCTAACAGTTCTTTTTACGAGTAAAGTAACTGCGCTGTTGTGAATTTTGTGGCATACTTCATTTAATTCACGCCAAATAGCTAGAGCTGCACGGTTCGTGTATTAATGTACCTTTAGAGTATGGCGCAAAATAGCTGGATGACCACGGTACGGATAAGGACTGCGACATTCTCACCCCCTTATTGATCTCTGCTAAACCTTATACATCAGTAATGCTGATGCTGTTTTACTGAAAAATTGTCAGAGATGCTATATTGCCGCCCGAGTGTCGACGCCGCTTTCAGCTTACTTGTCTTGACATACTAGGCGATGAGTTTCACATCCCTTGAATCTAACCAAATTGAATTAATACAAAGAGCGGAAAATCTTCTAAGGGTTGATATTCTATATAAACAATCATTTATTTCACACAGCTTAATACAGCGCTGCTAAGCGTAAATTTATCACAATCTCCTGATTTGGTCTTTCACTGTTTTGACGGATACCATCAGAGTGGACAGCGGGTAATCAGTTGCCGCTAAAAAGGTATTGAAAATGGCGTTAACCCCAGAAAGAACTCTGAAAGACAGGTTCTCACACCTTCATCCGAGTTCTCTCACAGGACTACTGCCACGAGTATTAAATATTTAGTTCAGGGTTGGGTATTAAGAAAAAAGAATATTGTAATAAGGCGATTTTTATGTCGGAGATCACCCAGTGCGCCCAATAGAATAGAATCCGAAAATATAAACCAGGACCACAGATTATCATACAAAAAGAACATTATTGAAGACAATGATATGCCTATAGTTACAGCAAGTCTTTATGTGCAGTGTTTAAGAATCAAGATGGACCTTTTATCATTATTTGCAGAAGAAGTGAAAGCGGATGTTTTATGTATCAGTGAGCACTGATTGGCTGAAGCAGAAGGTGACTGTTACAGACCTATTGTATATGTACGAGGGCAGTTCAATAAGTAATGCAACACATTTTTTTTCTGAAACAGGGGTTGTTTTATTCAGCATTGAAATACACCAGGTTATTCCCCAATCTTTTAGCTACATAACATTATTTTTCAACGTAATCTCCATTCAATGCTACGGCCTTACGCCACCTTGAAATGAGGGCCTGTATGCCTGCACAGTACCATTCCACTGGTCGATGTCGAGCCAACGTCGTACTGCATCAATAACTTCTTCATCATCTGCGTAGTGCCTCCCACGGATTGCGTCCTTCATTGGGCCAAAGATATGGAAATCCGACGGTGCGAGATCGGGGCTGTAGGGTGCATGAGGAAGAACAGTCCACTGAAGTTTTGTGAGCTCCTCTCGGGTGCAAAGACTTGTGTGAGGTCTTGCGTTGTCATGAAGAAGGAGAAGTTCGTTCAGATTTTTGTGCCTACGAACACGCTGAAGTCGTTTCTTCAATTTCTGAAGAGTAGCACAATACACTTCAGAGTAGATCGTTTGACCATGGGGAAGGACATCGAACAGAATAACCCCTTCAGCGTCCCAGAAGACTGTAACCGTGACTTTACCGGCTGAGGGTATGGCTTTAAACTTTTTCTCGGTAGGGGAGTGGGTGTGGCGCCACTCCATTGATTGCCGTTTTGCTTCAGGTTCGAAGTGATGAACCCATGTTTCATCGCCTGTAACAATCTTTGACAAGAAATTGTCACCCTCAGCCACCTGACGAGCAAGCAATTCCGCACAGATGGTTCTCCTTTGCTCTTTATGGTGTTCGGTTAGACAACGGGGGACCCAGCGGGAACAAACCTTTGAATATCCCAACTGGTGAACAATTGTGACAGCACTACCAATAGAGATGTCAAGTTGAGCACTGAGTTGTTTGATGGTAATCCGTCGATCATCTCGAACGAGTGTGTTCGCACGCTCCGCCATTGCAGGAGTCACAGCTGTGCACGGCCGGCCCGCACGCGGGAAATCAGACAGTCTTGCTTGACCTTGCGGCGATGATGACACACGGTTTGCCCAACGACTCACCGTGCTTTTGTCCACTGCCAGATCACCGTAGGCATTCTGCATGCGCCTATGAATATCTGAGATGCCCTGGTTTTCCGCCAAAAGAAACTCGATCACTGCCCGTTGTTTGCAACGCACATCCGTTACAGACGCCATTTTAACAGCTCCGTACAGCGCTGCCCTCCTGTCGGAAGTCAATGAAACTATACGAGACGAAGCGGGAATGTTTGAAAATATTCCACAAGAAATTTCCGGTTTTTTCAACCAAAATTGGCCGAGAAAAAAAATGTGTTGCATTACTTATTGAACTGCCCTCGTAGATATGGTAAAAATGCAATGAGCGCGTGGTATCGTTGGCCGGGAGGCCCCATCCGGGGAAGTTCTGCCGCCAAGTGCAAGTCTTATTTCAGTCGACGCCACATTGGGCGACTTGCGAGCCGGTGACGAGGATGAAATGATGATGAGGACGACACAACACCCAGTCCACGAGCGGAGAAAATCCCCAACCCGGCCGGGAATCGAACCCGGGCCCGCTTGCATGGGAGGCGAGCACTTAACCACGCAGCTAAGCAGGACGACTTTAGATATGGTAAACGCTTGGTATCGAGGTACTACAATTCATGGTGGCGTATCTGTGTGGCAAACAAGAATTTTCGTGTAAAGGAAATTGATTTAAAAAACTTTTGTACAGACCTAGATCTTGAACTGGCTTCGATAGTGTTTACAAGATTGCTCTCATTGTTATCTCTTGGTATTATTCACCAGATGGTAACTTAGAAAGCTTTATCGCACGGGAATGGAGAACTGTTTGTCTTACCTTACAAAAAATATGGCTCAAATGGCTCTGAGCACTATGGGACTTAACTTCTAAGGTCATCAGTCCCCTAGAACTTAGAGCTACTTAAACCTAACTAACGTAAGGACATTACAAACATCCATGCCCGAGGCAGGATTCGAACCTGCGACCGTAGCGGTCGCGCGGTTCCAGATTGTAGCGCGTAGAACCGCTCGGCCAACCCGACCGGCTCTTACCTTACGCACCT
This sequence comes from Schistocerca cancellata, assembly GCF_023864275.1. NCBI lineage: Eukaryota > Metazoa > Arthropoda > Insecta > Orthoptera > Acrididae > Schistocerca > Schistocerca cancellata. Next base: position 25,281,682 of record NC_064628.1, read on the forward strand.
TAAATCTAAAGTAGCATTGTGTGGTGACTTCAACATGCATATCGGTGCGAATTACTAAACAGAGAGTATTCACGAATTTAATAAACAACTGTGAGCTGTTTGTAGAAAACAAATTATACCCAACCTCAATATTTGGGATTACAATATCAGTGTAGTTAAACCAATGACTGCAGACCACAGTGCCTTAGTAATGGAACTGAGTATGAAGAATAAGAGTAAATTGCAACCAAGAACAGGAACATCAACAAAAGCAAAACGAGGATAATGGAATGTAGTCGAACTAAGTCGGGTGATGCTGAGGGAATTAGATTAGGAAATGAGACACTTAAAGTAGTAAAGGAGTTTTGCTATTTGGGAAGCAAAATAACTGATGATGGTCGAAGTAGAGAAGATATAAAATGTAGACTGGCAAGGGCAAAAAAAGCGTTTCTGAAGAAGAGAAATTTGTTAATATCGAGTATAGATTTAAGTGCCAGGAAGTCATTTCTGAAAGTATTTGTATGGAGTGTAGCCATGTATGGAAGTGAAACATGGACGATAAATAGTTTGGACAAGAAGAGAATAGAAGCTTTCGAAATGTGGTGCTACAGAAGAATGCTGAAGATTAGATGGGTAGATCACATAACTAATGAGGAAGTATTGAATAGGATTGGGGAGAAGAGAAGTTTGTGGCACAACTTGACCAGAAGAAGGGATCGGTTGGTAGGACATGTTCTGAGGCATCAAGGGATCACCAATTTATTATTGGAGGGCAGCGTGGAGGGTAAAAATCGTAGAGGGAGACCAAGAGATGAATACACTAAGCAGATTCAGAAGGATGTAGGTTGCAGTAGGTACTGGGAGATGAAGAAGCTTGCAGAGGATAGAGTAGCATGGAGAGCTGCCTCAAATCAGTCTCAGGACTGAAGACCACAACAACAACAACAGGGCACTCAAGCTACACATTCAGTAGAAGGGTTACTAAAGAAGAGAGAGTAAATGATATTAAAACAGCACTGTCAGGCGTGGATTGGCAGTAGGGATGGGCTAAGAGCACGCTCGAGAATCGCGAGACGCGAAGGCAATTTCTCGAGAATGTCTCGGGTACGCTCGAGAAGTTGACAGTGCTGCACTCTCTGAGGAATTGCGCAAAACTTCAGTACACGAAGCACTGAGTCGCAGCGGTCGTACTTGTCGTACGTACGTGCACGGAAAACTTTGAAATTCTATGATTGATATCAACTGTACTACTGTTATTAATGTGTACTGAAGTATTAGTATATGTCTCATAAGACAAAAATCATAAAATTGTTGTTTAAAACAAAGCACAGAATTCGAATGAAACAGAAGCTTTATTCTTACAAAATAAATTACCTTGTACATTCTGTATGTATGCATGTATAATTAAACGTGAAAGAGAAGTGCTATAACCTTTTATGTACAGAAACTGCGTACACGCGTCTACTTACTGAAGAAAGAAAGGACACAAAAGTTGTTGAGCAGAAGACATTTTTACATCCCACTGCTGCACTGCCGTCGATTTTTGTTTAGAAATATGATCTTATTAACCAATTGGCCTTTTAGTCTGTTTCTTTGTTTGTTTATAAGTAGTCCTGTTTTCGAAAATATTCTTTCTCTGGGAACAGAAGTTGCAAGTATTGCAAGATTTTTTTTGCCACATAGCTAGACCTGGGTAACTGTTTTCATTTTTTTTTCCTCAGTAGTGTAAAGGATTATCCGTGCGTTGTAGGTACGGTTCTTCCAAATATTGTTGTACCTCCAGGTCCATGTTATCACAACCACTTTTCATTAGATTTTTATTGGAAACCTCTTCATCGAAAGAAGCCCATAAGGAACTACTGGCGTTTTGTACGAAATGGTACTCATGGCTAGTGTCGTTAGCAGCCGAATGAGTAGATCGTACGGTCTCTACCATGTTTGTGCACTCTTCAGTTAGGCTTGCAACGGCATGTTTTGAATGAATGGGATTCGTAAATGGTAACGTTTTGAATCTTGGGTCGAGAACTGTGGCAACGGCATGTACATTGTTTGTTTCTATTAATCCTAGCCGTGCTATTAGTGAGTTGTGCAGATGTTGCTGTAGCTCTTGCGCTGTCGTAGTGGACCACTTCTCATTGCATACGGTTAGGATTAGCTGTCTGATTATTGGAATAGCATTCGCAAGAGAGGTGTAGTTTTCGGTTGAGATTTCACTTGTTACCACTTCAAATGGCTCCAGTACAGATAAACATTCGCTCAAAATTCGCCACTCGTCAGCTGTGAGTTTCTCTACAACTGAATACAAAGATGATAAACAGGCTGCGATGCATTCCTTTTGCCCCACTAGACGTTGTAGCATATAAAACGTACTGTTCCATCGGGTTTCGGTTTCGTGGATCAATTTACGAACAGGTTTTTCCATTAGATCCTGGATCTAATTTAGTTTTTCATTAGCATTGCAACTTGTTTTAAAATAGCTAACAATTTTTCTGGCCTTTTCCCGCAATATGCAGAGCTCACTGTTGCTGTTCAAAGAACTTTTCACAACTAAATTTATGGTGTGTGGTAAACAAGGCACATGTTGCATATCTATGTTGCCACTGTGAATAAGTTGTACGGCTGCCGTCATGTTACTGGCGTTGTCAGTTGTGATGCTTACAACTTTGTTTCCAATGTTCCATTTTGAAATCACGTTATCTAACGCCTCACTAATATTTAGCGCTGTATGTTTTTTCCGGGAAACAGAATGTCTCGACAGCTAAAGCTTTCAGGCACCAATTAGTGTTAATGAAATGACCAGTTACAGCAATATATGCCTCACTATTGAGTGAGGTCCAAATATCGGTCGTTAAAGAAACACAAGTAGAGTCTCCCATGACCAAGTTTACAGCCTCTTTCTGTTTATGGTAATCGTCCTCAGTCATGAGGTGCAACTTTTTTCGATTTTAATCGAGTATTATGGGTCCAACAGTGAAACAAAACGTCGAAAATCAGTGTGCTTGACGATTGAAAGCGGTTGAATATCGTCTGTTATCGTGGCCACTAGTGCTTCATCTAGCTGTTGTTGCCGTTTACTTCCCTCTATGAAGAGAAACGTAAGATTTAGATCAGTGCTCCTGCAAGGGGATACGTTATGCTCGACAATTAGTCTAACAAAATTAAATATCATATCGTGCAAAAGCTGGGATAGTATAGGTTTGGTTTTGGGGTATGTTGTCTGTTATCGGAGCACGATTAAAAAATCAATGTTTTTTAAGCGTGGCGGACCGCTTCTGACAATGTCCGAACTTTTGCACGGAATTCACCTTTTGTACCATACGTAGCTGGACATTTTGTCTGCCTCGCACTATTGGAAGAATGAGCCTATGTATCCACGGATGTCGCTGTTTTATTGCTCGATAAATTATGCAGTTTAAGATGTCTAATCATGCCCGTTGTATTTTTTGATACATTACGGAGATTTTTATGACAAATTTTGCAAGTAACGTTATCTCCGTCCTCCGTAATGTATTGCCAGCACCATGATGTTCATTTTCGAGTGTCCATATTGATTTGAATAACAACTTTACTCGAATGAAACCTGAGAACAGCGAGCGTGTTCGTCTAGCGCTGCGACCATAGATACTAGTAGATTGGCCTTGCTGTGCAGAAGCTATAGGGCTGGTGTGGCTCCAACATAAACCACGTGACTGTTGGCAAAACGTGGCGGGATTTCAAATGAGCGGTCTGCCATCCTGTGTTTGTATCGTATTTTACCCACATTTCTCAATTGACTGCCAAACGCTTCCAACAAAAATTACTTTTTTATTTGCGAAAAATTATGTCAGAACTACATTTGACCTGGATTTGTTCACAGTACCATTTATAAAATCTAAAAAATGTATCGAAGGCCCCTGTGGTGGGCAGCGGGACTAAATTACTATAAACTATCAGTTAAAGTAAAACGTCGTTAAAATTCTTTTAAACAATAAGAGTGGGCTCGTGTCAAAACTTTAAGTATTGGATTCGCCGCGTTTTGAGCTCTAGTCACTCATAAAAGAAAATGCGATATGGGAATTATGTCAACTATAGGTCCCAAAATTGTCGACTTTAGGAGCAGGTCCATTTTAGAGTATCAATTTTAGGTGCACTTCAAAGGTTCAGTTCCTACTATTTTTACAAAAGTTTAAACTATTAGTTTAAAAAAATGATATTTTAGATGAAAGGTCAGACTCTGAAGTTTCCGAAAATAATTTTGGGACCTACATTTATTTAATAGTATTAGAAGGTAGAAAAAAATGCTCTTCATGTGTCGACTATAGGTGCTTTTACCTTATTATAATCTCGCTTGTATATACAAAAAGGCGCCTATGTGCAGATGGCTTAAAGTTTTTCCGTTTCAGGACCTATATCCAAAGCTGTCTTCGGTTTTCATCCTTAGGGAACCTATGAGTAGGAACGAGAAACACTTACACTTACTTCTGTAACCGAATTACCACAGATACTTTCCAAAATGTAATATGAGTCTGACTTTACAGGCATCACTTTCAACGCTTTAATTTACGTGATACCCTATTTCAAGTGTAAAAAACATATAAAAGTCACTTCAGCAGATTTCAATAAACGCATCTGCATTATCATAGAAACACACGTGAAATGTAATGCCATTTCCCCCGACAAAACGCCGAGTACAGCCATAAGCGCAACACGAAACAACCATGTTTTGCCAACATTCACGTGACTTTAGCCCAGAGATGTTGGAGCCACGAAAATGACGTCAGGGCCAGTCTATTATATTTATGGTCGAAGGTCTAGCGGCGGCATTCAATTCATAAAACAACAGCGGCGCGGTGTATGTTGTCGCAGCCAACCGGCGCGCAGCGGCACACGCCGCCGAGCCGTTTCTCGTGAGCTTCTCGAGAATTGCTCGAGAACTAGAGGCTCGAGGAATTCTCGGTGCGCTCGAGTCGCCGCGCCACGCCATCCCATCACTGATTGGCAGCGGACAATTGTAGAGATGGGGGCCAGTGCCTCATCTCAATGTCTGTTCCCAACACTGAAAATAAAATTTTACGACATGTTCCCAATAAGGCTCAAGAAGTATCTCACAGGCTAATCACAAGGAAGGAGACAACCTATTAAAGGGAAGATGTGGTATACACCTGAGGTAGATAAAATAAAGGGCATTGTATTGATGTTCAGCAGCTTTAGATCCTCCAACTAAAGACCTACTTTATTGTAACAACTTCAGAGTCCAGAGGATTTACAGAAAGGGAGTGCAGAATGCGAAGAAGAAATACAATGAAAAGTTCATTAAAAGAGGCTCACAATCCATGTAAAGCAGCTTGGAATCTGGTAAATGAGCACAGGAAGAAGCGCACCTCCGCTTAAGGGGCTCCGGAAAGGCTCAAAATCATGAAAAGTTCAATTTTTACTTTTTTGCGTTTTCTGAATCTGCAGACTATTACCTTTTAATAGATATATAATTTATTCAATTCCGAAGACTACAACTATATTTAATTTTTTTTTGAAATGTGTTCTACATGGGCGTGATCCACTGTGGCGCTGTTAAACTGCTGTCAAATGGTGTTATTATTAACGTCCGTGTTCATCAGGTACATTTTACTGATGTGAGATACAGTATGTGTTGTGGCTGTGATGGTTCAATATATATCGCTTGTGTGATTGTCGATTGTTTCATGTTTATTTACTCTGTCGTTATCTCGAAAATATTCGTAATTAATTCTGTTTCTTGAGTCTCTGTTTTGTTGAAGTATAATAATGAGTGAAAGTAAAGTTGCTGTTGCGACTTTCAATGATGGCAACATTTTAAGGTGCAAGGTATTTAGAAATATGGGAATGAAGATAGGTTCTAACATGGTACGAGCGATGCTTGCTTTAGACAAGGAACGCCTTCGGGCTGCAGACAGGGCTGTAAAGAGTCTAGAAATACAAGCAAGAGTAAACAGGAGGAGGAACAAGAGGAAGCTGGAGGAGGAGTTTGCAGAGGATGAAGATAATCCATCCTATGGACCTGTAATGCACTAAAAAGTTAATCCAATCTTTGTCGCTCGATTCCCAAAACTTTTATTTTCTCATACTAATTACATGTTTTCTAAGGATCTTGCAAACATATTTGTTTCAAACTTTCAGTAAATGTTACACAGTACCTTCTGCATAATTTAACACAGCCTTTTTCCAAAAAACTGTATATTTTTGAATATATAAATAAAAAATTGCAAAAAAATGTTGTGAATTTTCATTACAATTGAAAAAAAATCATCTTTAATAACTGAACTAAAATTTTGTAAAATCCCTGTGTTAAGTTGTAGCCCATATTCCAATAAATAATCTGTAAAAAGTTCAACTTCCTACCTCAAATACTTTATGAGGAAAGATGTAACTATTAAGCGTTATTTTAACATTGCAAGTATAGGGCGTTCCGGAGCCCCTTAAATTCCTGTAGTCATGATGCCTTCAATCAGTATTTCGGAAGGAGAGTAAGAAGTAATGTAAATGAAATTCCAAACTCAGGCTTACACCCCACAGCTCGTATAAAAAACATTAGCTCTTGCACTATTAGAAACTGGAAGGACGGCACCTTCAGGAGATAGTAAAAATAGTGAATATGTATAAAGATTCAGAGAGTGCAGATATCTGTGGTATATCCTGCACAGTCCTGAAGAAGATTATTCTAGACCTTGTTCAACCACTAGCCATTCTAATTAGCAAATGTTTATCTTTTTTGTCTTTCCAAAATTCCTGAAACTAGTACGGATAGTACCAGTCCGCAAAAGAGCTAACCCGTGAACAGTGTCCAGTTTCAGACCAATTTCCACAATCCCCATCCTAGCTAAAGTTATGGAGTCGGTAAGGAAACAACAGCTACAAAATTACTTCGAAGACAATAAAGTCTTTCAGGACACACAGCATGACTTTCGCAAGGGAAAGTAGACGGTTACAGCAGGAATTGACTTAATTAGAAAGATAAGGCAAAGATCTGAAGACAGGAAAAGTGGGCACTGACACATTGTGACCTCACCAAGGCATCTGATTGCATTTCGCGCAACATATTGCTTAGTAAATTAAAGTGTTACGGCACTGGAGTGTTGTGCTGGCTATTCTTCAGACCTTTCTGGGAAACCGAAATCAGATAGTATCAGTTCATGGCGCAATCTCCCAAGAACAACACAACGAGCATGTTGTATCCCAGGGGACAGTCATAGGACCTCTCCTGTTCTTTATTTACTTCAAAGATCTGGGTGGTAACAACATATGGTACACTTTGCTGATGACACCACTCTTTTTGCGAAAGGAAAAGCTGCAGCACAAGCTATGCAAGCAAATGTGCTCTCTGAAAACATCAAAGAATGGTTCATCGACAGAAAATAAAAATGAATGGTGCAAAAACACAACATCTGATAGGCAGCCTGTAACGCCGGAAATGCATATCCTCCTATTTCCATCTATTGTACTATAAATTTTTTTTCCTTATTTTTGTTACCTGAATATATGACATTTCTGTGTCTTTGCATATTGTAATTGTTTTACTATTTGTATATATATATTTATGCATTTATGTCGATGTATAATTGGTTTGTTTCGTAAATATTATTTGTATTTTTACGCTGGGTCTTGCCTAGGGAAAACTGCTATCGAACGATTACATCGATAGGTTGTGTGAAGAATCAAAGTGTGTAGGATCTTTGGTAGTGTTAACTCTGCCGCGTGGAGCGCGGGCAGAGGGAGTCTGGCTGGAGTAGCGAGTGGAGCAGGTGTGTTGTGTGACGCTCCCGCGAGTTGCCGCGCTTTCGGGGTTTGGCAGCATGTAATTGCGCTCGACTTGCGATGATAGTTTCTGACACGGTGTCGCGGACGGGAAGCATTAGCTGGCGCACGTCAAGAGCCCGTTTCGCCTGGTGACCGTGTCGAGAGGAAGGCGCGCCAACATCCAGCTTCTGCAACAGCGACGGCCGACAATGAGTGACTGTCGCCACCTCCTCGATCGACGGCTTCAAACCTTCAATCAACCAACAAGGAAGACTGGGAGCACGTAAAGTTTTAGAACTGTATGGCAGACCTCAGCTTTTCAAACTGTACCATTTTCGTAACTATAATTACAGCAACTTAGCATGAACATTTGTTGCTCATTGTCCCAATTGCATTACCAAGCAGGGTCCCTTCCTTTTCCGGAATGAACCCGAGTGTCGTTGAAATTCAAACGCCAGCATTAAAATAATAATATAGCATTTCACTGCTTTAATTTCAAAGTTCAGTTAAAGTTTTCATAGCTGGCTACAATATTTAGATTACACAAGCACGAATTAAGAGTGCGAGTTTTGTTACCGTATTTTAGCTTACCTGTGACTGCAGCTCAGCTTGGTACGTACTAAATTTTACTATTGTTCAGAATCATTTAATTCAAGTTCAAAGTTAAATCCCTTATTTCTAAATTGCGTACATTCAAGTAGCTTTTGAAATGATTGTTGAGGTAGTCCAAGACTAACCGTATTTTACTGAATTTCGATGTGCTTCAGAAAGAAAGCTCACTATTAACTTCAGTCACTAAATTAACTTTCGATTTTCCGGTTTTATTAATTCTTTTGCTAAATGAAGTCAGAGTGTAGCGGAATTTATTACTTCTGACAAACTTCCAGTTTTCACACTACACGTGTCAACCTTCAGTTGCCACGCTTCTAGTGCCAATTATATGTGTGATAACCATTGTTTTTCAGTAACTATAGTAATTGTCCTTAAGACTGGCGACCGTAATTTCCCCCAAATCTCAAATACCTAATTACCGCTAGTTAATTGTTAACGTAACGGCTGCACATTCACTTTCTTTATTAACTTTACCCCTTTTCAAAATTAATTTCCACCAGTTTCATTAGCACTTTTCCTTTCATTAAGATGTAACCCTTTCCTCCCTCTTTACCGACAGATTAACTTCGGTGACGATTGCTTTTCCCAAATTTCCATTAGGTACACGCGGTTTAATTTTTCACTGTCATTAAGGTCGATAAGTGAGGGGGAGGTTACAAGCCCTAGGAGCATTGGATGCCACGTTAATCTGCTGACTGACAGCAAACTATCAATGAATGAGCGCACACTATATGTTTGCTCCAAGCTCTCCCATGTAATATATCTTCTGAGGAGATTAAAAGGTTTATTAACTGACCCATACCTTATAAAAGTGTATTATGCACTATTTCATAGCCACATAAATTAGAGGATACGGTTATGGGAACACTCTGCAGGTTTCAAGGATCTATTAATGCTACAAAAGAAGGAGTTAGAATCATTGCATCAAGCAAAATACTGGAGCACTGGAAGGCTATATTCACCTAGTTAGGAATAATGACAGTCTTCAGCCAGTATGTGTTTTTATGCCTCATCAGTGTAAGTGCAAGTGGTTTTAAGCCTAGGGCAAGACATATATAATCATGATAGCCACAACACGAGGAACATTGATATGTCAAGCCGTCCAATGGTTGCTTTAAAAATGTTCATCTTAATATCCCAAGAAATGCTGTCCCCGCCACCGGGATCACTAAAAAGGAAAATTGCACAGGACCTGAAATAGTACCCATTACACTCCATCGTAAGTGACCAAAGTGAATGGACAAATATATACACGCAGTTTGCCCAATCATTACTGGTAAAAGTTGCAGATCTAGTAATAAAGTAGTAAATAAAATCCATTTTTCAGTTATTACTAATGAAGTCAGCGGCTGTGACAGACTCCAGCTGTATTGTATAGCACCCTTTCTGAAAGCAGACAGTGAAGACTTTGTTCGTCCCCCGCGAACTTGTTTGTCTTCACCTGATGAGTGGATGTCGCCGCTGCTGAGATTACAACATCAGATCTTTCTGCATTTAATGACATCACATTGTACTCCTAGCGGAGGCGATGTTTTTACAACCCAAACAAGACCTTGTATATCAAGACGGTCATGCAGCTATAAAAAGAAATAGGTATTACTGTCTCTGCACACAAAGTTGTCTCATTTTCGCAGGGAGTGGCTAGGCAAGGACACTTCGCAGTATCTTTTTGTTCAGATTGTGTAAAGACATGGCAGAAACGCCTAGTCATCCTTTTTGTTAATTTCAAAGAGGCACATGACAATAGCTATAAGAAGTTGTTACTCAAAACGCTTCAGAAATTTTGTTTGTAGAAACTTAAAGCCTCATTAGAATCATATTCAAGAATATGGTAACCCAGGTGGCAATTCCTCTTATGTTCAAAGAGACGGGTGTTCACACTTCTCTTTGTGGTACCGATATAAACCTCTCCACAAATACAAGGAATTTTATATAACCCCGGTGTAGCCAAAGGGTGTCGTGCATCTTTTGCCGATCTTAAATATTCTTTTATTTTCCTGGTGGGTCTGAAAATAGTTTCCACCCAATACTTGCTTAAAACTTCCCAATGCGACCCGTGACCTTACTAATGAACAGAAGAAAAACTTTGCCCTTGGCCGACAGTTGTTCGTAGTTGCTCCTGATTCTTTGCCTAGAGCGAAGTGCTCGATCTGTATCCTTGTTAGAATAGCCATTCTTCACGAAAGTTGACCGTACATGTTCAGTCTCATCTTTTAAATAAACAGGTTCACAAATTTTGTACACCCTCTCTACCAAGGTTTTCATTACACCTCTTTTTTGTCTAGGGTGTAATGAAAACCTTGGTAGACAGGGTGAACAAAATTTGTGAATTGCCGTCTGGGTCACACGGATAAATCGGCCGTAGCGGAACATGTTTACCAGGAAGGTGATCATGAAATAAAATTCAGCGAGACGAGCGTCATATCAAAAACCTCGCATTATTATGCACGCATGTATAGAGAGGCTATCGAGTTTGATAAACACCGTAATAATTTTAACAGAAAAGACGATGATGTTAAACTGGATAAAATTTGGATGTCAGCGTTGCACCGCAAGCGTAACGATCGATTACTTTCAATCGTGAATGTTGGCATTACCAGAGACAATCTCATAGCCGACGCCACGTGATCGACAGAGGCGCCCTCTGTACTTCCTATATAATCAGCGCTCCCTCGAGTTCTCTTCGCAGTTCGCCGCTGTACCTCCGAGTATGTCTCCCGCAGTCGGAGACGAAACGTCAGTGGAGTGTTTTATACTTCGACCACGGCCTATCAGCCCGGAAGTTTTATGTGAACAGTGTTTCTTTTTACCTACTCTAAACTATCCAAAATTTTGAATGTATCTTGTTACACCATGCATAAAGCAAAAATATAGCACTCAGGCGCCGACTCAGCGTGATGTTACACAAGGACACCTAAACAGGAGGTGGCTCGATATAACGTCTTCAGTGCTCACCTGGTGCTCCAGAGAGTTTGTTTAGGTAGCGCGAAAGCGTCACGGAGGGGCCCATCCCCCGTCAGCGCAAGACACAGTACACTGTGCATCGCTGTGAGGTTTATCGTTAAAATTCCGAGTATTACGACCCTGGAAGAGCCAACTAAAACTTGATGCCACCTATATACATCTCGCGATGTGTGGAGATAAAATTACAAAGATTCGAGCTCACTGGGATGCTTGCTAGTAGTCATTCTTTTCGTGCACCATAGCTTCTGGAACAGGAAAATGAGGTGACACGTAACGTCTATTAGCACAGTAGTTTTTCAGTAAGATCGCTATTTGAGTCTGTATTTGTATCGTAAATACAATGAAGCGCAAAAGAAACTGGTAATGGCATGCGTATTCAAATACAGAGATATGTAAACAGGCAGAATACGGGGCTGCTGTCGGCAACGCCTACATAAGACACCGAGTGTATGCCGCATTTGTTAGATCGGTTACTGCTGCTACAATGGCAGGTTATCAAGATTTATGTGCGTCTGGACGTAGTGTTATAGTCGGCAGACGAGCGATGGGAAACAGCATCTCCGAGGTAGCGATGAAGTGGGGATTTTCCAGTACGACCATTTCACGAGTGTACCGTGAATATCAGTAATCCTGTAAAACATCAAATCTCCAACATCGCTGCGGCCGGAAAAACGTACTGTAAGAATGGGACCAACGACAACTGAAGAGAATCGTTCATCGTGACAGAAGTGCAACCCATCTGCAAATTCCTGCAGATTCCAATGCTGGGCCATCAACAAGCATCAGCGAGCGACTATTCAACGAAACATCAACGACATGGGCTTTCGGAGCCGAGGGCCCACTCGCGTACCCTTGATGACTGCACGACACAAAGATTTACACCTCGCCTCGTCAGCATCGATATTGGACTATTGATGAGTGGAAACAAGCTGCCTGGTCGGACGAGTGTCGTTTCAAATTGTATCGAGGGGTGAAAGTGTACGGGTATTGAGACAACCTTATAAACCCATGAACCCTGCATGTCAACAGGGGATGGTTCAAGCTCGTGGAGACTCTGTAATGGTGTAGGACGTGTGCAGGCCACCCACTGCGTTCGGACAGTTTGAGTTCGTTTTGCTACTACACCAGTATTCGATTGTCAAAGAAGGCTCTCCGCAACATTCTGATGCACTGAATGCCGAATTAGTATTAGATCTCCCGAAGCGTGGTGCATACTGTTTATAGAAGAATGATACCACAATCGATACTGCAGTCCACCAAAGATGTTTGACTTTCAGAACTTTGTGCAGGTCGTCCCGTGATAGCAACCTCACTTTGTGCCATCCACGTTACGATTGTCCCTGCAATGTAAACAGGAAGCGTTCTTGTGATTTCTGATTATAGCTGAAGTTCAGATATCCTGCTATGTTCATGTGGTTTCATACACACCTGCAAATATTTCATTTGCCTGAGTGATGTTTTCTCAACCAGCCTCCTTGAAAGAAGTTTTCCGGTCTGGGAATGTCATATTCTTCGAAGTTTTTAATGTTCCAGTGCTTGCAATTTGAGTCTGCTGATCTTCATAAGCAGGGCAGTTTCATACGATATGCTCTGGTGTAAACAAAATGAATTTTTCAACAAAATTAAAGTAGCTCTGACACCAGTTGTATCTTGGGCCTAAAGTAAGAGTAAATTATATACTGGTAACAGATTTGTACGGTGTTGCCGAACATTTTGAAGAACATTACGTAACTGTGACTGAAAAGATGGGATTGTCAGGTTACGTATTTGGGGCCCTGGAATATCTCATGCAAGTCATTACAAATAACTTCAATACTGTGTGTCCCACTCAAACCTCCCTGATTTCAAGGACCCAGGAGAGAAAAATCACAGTAGATACGACAATGAAAAATGCTCCACATTGTCGATCATCTCAAAGAATTTATATTCCCACATCAGGAGTACCAACTATCGTCGCCAGAGTGCAGCATGGTCGCATGAAGTGAAAATGGCGACTCCACAGCAGCGTGCGCAAGAAGTAGTGTGGTTTGCAGAAAGAAAATCGCCGATTACTGTGCAAATAAATTATCGTCATATGTATGACTATGATCCACCTGTGTGAAAACAATTAAGGAATGGTACAGGAAATTTTGGCAACAGGAAGTGTTCTGAAACATTCTGTCGGTGCACGTTACGGAGTTTTAGAAGAGACAGTGGAGGACATCAGACAAACGTTTCTCAGAAGCCCACGTCAGTCAATTCGTCAAGCATCTAGGCAACTTGATGTACCTCAATCAACATTGCATAGTGTAGTTCACCAGCGTCTTCGGATGTGTGCTTCCAAAGTGCAAATTCTGCAACATCTGACGCCGAACGACAAACCTTGCCGACAACAATTTGCTGCGGATATGCTGCAGCGTATTGATATGGATGCCAGCTTCCTGGAAAGATGTTTATGCTCAGATGAGGCAACATTTCATCCATCAGGAAGGGTTAATAGGCATAATATTCGGATTTGGGATTCGAAAAATCCGCACGTCGTCATTGAACATGTTCGTGATAGCCCTAAACTAAACACCTGGTGCGGACTAACGCACGACAGGGTTGTTGGACAGTTCTTCTTTTTCTTTGCGGAACAAACAGTGAATGGGTCAGTGTGTCTAAGACATGTTTGAGCATTTTGTGTACCTTCAGATATAAGACTTGTAACCCAACATCATTTTTCAACAAGATGGAGCTCCGCCACGTTGGTCAACACTGTTCGCAAGTTCCTGGATAAAAAATTTCCCAGTCGTTGGATCGGACGCGGATGACCCGTTGCCTGGCCACCACTTTCACCCGACATTACGCCGCTTGATTTCTTCATATGGGGATTCATGAAGGATCGAGTTTATGCGACCAAAATGGACGATATTCCTACGTTGCGACATCGTATCACTAATGCGATTGCAACAATAATAGAGAAAATGTCAAAGATCTTGGCAAGATATTGAATATAGACTCGACATTCTTCGTGCTACAAATGATTCACATGTAGAAGTGTATTTATGAAGCCTCAGCTGTGGAAAATTTCATCTCTTACCAATGTTAAGATAACTTAAGTCTATGCTAATGGGGCCGTGAATTCTGGGGACGACATGCAAAATCTCTAGAACTGCAGTCCGCAGCTCGTGGTCATGCGGTAGCGTTCTCGCTTCCCGCGCCCGGGTTCCCGGGTTCGATTCCCGGCAGGGTCAGGGATTTTCTCTGCCTCGTGATGACTGGGTGTTATGTGCTGTCCTTAGGTTAGTTAGGTTTAAGTAGTTCTAAGTTCTAGGGGACTTATGACCACAGCAGTTGAGTCCCATAGTGCTCAGAGCCATTTGAACCATTTAAACCTAACTAACCTAAGGACATCACACGTCTGGTGAGGGTTAATGCGCGACAGGATTGTTGGACCGTTCTTCTTTGCGGAACAAACACTGTGTCTGAACATGTTGGAGCAGTTTGTGTACCCTCAGATATAAGACTTGTAACCCAACATCATTTTTCAACTAGATGGAGCTCCGCTGTATTGGTCAACGCTGTTCGCAAGTTCCTGGATAGAAAATTTCCCTGTCGTTGGATCGGACGCGGAGGACCCATTGCCTGGCCACCACGTTCACCCGACATTACGCCGCTCTATTTCTTCATGTGGGGATTCGTGAAGGACCGCGTGTATGCGACCAAAGTAGACGATATTCCTACGTCGCGATATCGTATCACTAATGCGATTGAAACAATAACAGAGGAAATGTCACAAACATCTTGGCAAGAAATTGAATATAGACTCGATATTCTTCGTGCTACAAATGATTCACATTTAGAGGTGTACTGATGATAAATAAATTCTTTGAGATGCTCCGCAATGTGGTGCATTTTTCACTGTCGTATCTACTGTGGTCTTTTTTCCTTGGGTCTTTGAAATCAGGGATGTTTGAGTGGGACACCCTGTATAATGAGTATGACCTCATTCTACCAGCAGAAGTAATGTGTACCATAAAACCTATAAAATCAAAACTATCTAGTGGCTGTGATAAAATTTCAACAAAATTAAACAAGGATTGTTCTTCTGAGTTTAGTAGCATATTAAGTTATCTGTGTAATTACTCACTTATCAGTGGAACATTTCCTGAATGGTTTAAATAGTTTTCTTGATCCAGAAATGTGTAATAAGGGCTACTTGTGTTGTGAACCTAAGAACATCCTGCAAAGCATTGTTTAAGGGTACTAAAGATACTAACTAGTGCTTCCCAATATATTTTTTGGTTAATGAAATTTCCCAAAGTAAGGACATGTGATTATGAGTAAGATGAATCGGTCTTTTCTATTATTTAAATTAATCTTTGCGTACTATACTTCGTTTCTTAGGTGCCATTATTCTATCTCAGTACGTATCTACACACAGTAAATTGGAAGTGTGGGCACAACAATAAGCCTTGGTTATGGGCAGAAGTCCGAGTGACCCATACCCAGTTGGGGAAGCGAGGAATGTTATTTATTTTTAAATTGACGCACACAACACAAGACTTCGCCTCGCTACTTCAGAGGTGCTAGTGTTCGATCGATGATGTTGGCAGCAGTCGTTAACAGAACACAGTCGACATGAAATGTTCCGATTTGTGCCGATGTTACATGGTGATTACTAGCGGACAGTCGGACTTCTTTCCATAATCAAGCTATAGATAGTAAGTCAACATTCAATAGCCTTTAAAAACCGGAAAAATTATATAATTAATAGAAAGGATAATCGATTATGTAAAATTAATTAACGTGAAAGAAATATCGATATTTCCAAAATCGATTATCAGAATAATTATGAATAATTGATTTACTGCAATTAATTTCGCGTCCCTTTTCCAAAGTTGAACATCTAATTGTCCGGCAAAATTATGTTATGTTAGATGTGTGAGCGGTCGATTAACTGATTAATAATGGTAATTGTGCTTGTATTTAAATGCATTATACAATATGTGACTCGACCACAAATGTTTACTAAATATTTTGGCAATGTCGCTTTCCTTCCTTTAGAGATCAAACGTTCCTCCGATGGTAGGATCAACGCGCAGAAGGCATTTTTAAAACTTACACTCTATTATTTCGGTTGTTACATACCTTCCATTCGACGTTAGAATCATCGACGATAAACTGGTTGGGATTTTTCGTACAGTTCATCGACATCCGATGATAGCCACGTCAGTGTAGTGCTGGACATGATTTCAGATATACACTGCTGGCCATTAAAATTGCTACACCAAGAAGAAATGCAGATGATAAACGGATGTTCATTGGACAAATACATTATACTAGAAATCACATGTTATTACATTTTCACGCAATTTGGGTGCATAGATCCTGAGAAATCAGTACCCAGAACAACCACCTCTGGCCGTAATAACGGCCTTGATACGCCTGAGCATTGAGTCAAACAGAGCTTGGATGGCATGTACAGGTACAGCTGCCCATGCAGCTTCAACACGGTACCACAGTTCAACAACAGTAGTGACTGGCGTATTGTGACGAGCCAGTTGCTCGGCCACCATTGACCAGACGATTTTAATTGGTGAGAGATCTAGAGAATGTGCTAGCCAGCGCAGCAGTCGAACATTTTCTGTATCCAGACAGGACCGTACAGGACCAGCAACATGCGGCCGTGCGTTATCCAGCTGAAATGTAGGGTTTCGCAGGGATCGAATGAAGGGTAGAGCCACGGGTCGTAACACATCTGAAATGTAACGTCCACTGTTCAAAGTGCCGTCAATGCGAACAAGAGGTAACCGAGACGTGTAACCAATGGCACCCCATACCATCACGCCGGTGATACGCCAGTATGGCGATGACGAATACACGCTTCCAATATGCGTTCACCGCGATGTAGACAAACACGGATGCGACCATCATGATGCTGTAAACAGAACCTGGATTCATCCGAAAAAATGACCTTTTGCCATTCGTGCACCCAGGTTCGTCGTTGAGTGCACCATCGCAAGCGCTCCTGTCTGTGATGCAGCGTCAAGGGTAACCGCAGCCATGGTCTCCCAGCTGATAGTCCCTGCTGCTGCAAACGTCGTCGAACTGTTAGTGCAGATGGTTGTTGTCTTGCAAACGTCCCCATTTGTTGAGTCAGGGATCGAGACGTGGCTGCACGATCCGTTACAGCCATGCGGATAAGATGCCTGTCATCTGGACTGCTAGTGATACAAGGCCGTTGGGATCCTGCACGGCGTTCCGTATTACCCTCCTGAACCCACCGATTCCATATTCTGCCAACAGTTCTTGGATCTCGACCAACGCGAGCAGCAATGTCGCGATACGATAAACTGCAATCGCGATAGACTACAATCCTACCTTTATCAAAGTCAAAAACGTGATGGTATGCATTTCTCCTCCTTACACGAGGCATCTCAACAAAGTTTCACCAGGCAACACCGGTCAACTGCTGTTTGTGTCTGAGAAATCGGTTGGAAACTTTCCTCATGTCAGCACGTTGTAGGTGTCGCCAGCGGCGCCAACCTGGTGTGAATGCTCTGAAAAGCTAATCATTTGCATATCACAGCATCTTCTTCCTGTTGGTTAAATTTCGCGTCTGTAGCACGTGATCTTCGTGGTGTAGCTATTTTAATGGCCAGGAGTGTATTACGTTTACGTACATAGTCCGCAAGGCGCTGGGTGGCTACGAGTCATATCATTTTCTGTTCCACTCGCAAACAGAGTGAGGGAAAAACGACTGTATGTATGTGTCGGTAGAGCCCTATCGTCTCTTGCGTTACCTTCGTTGTCCTTAGGCGAAACGCACTTCGGCGGTAGTAGAATGTTTCTTTAAATGCTGGTTCTCTAAATTTTCTTAGTAGCGTTTGGCGAAAGGAACATCGTCTCTCCACCAGGAAATCCCATTTTAGTGCACGAAGCATCTCCATAGCACTTTCGTGTCGATCGTAGCTGCCGGTAACAAATCCATAGCCCTGCTCTGAATTTCAGTGCCTTCCTTCAATTCGACCCGGTGGGGAACGGTTCCGACCGCCTCACTGCTTTGCCAAAGTGCTCGCCTTGCTGTTTACTGGAACCAATGGGCGCCACGCGACAGAGCCGTTATGGCTCGTGGCCAGCTCCAGAGCGCTGACTACTGGCGGCTGAGGGGCGGCGCTCATATACATAACTGCCGTCTGCCACAGCCTCCAGACGACAAGAGCCGATTACGCCTGCCAGCAACAGCCGTACGTCGAACAGCGTCCTCTAGCGCCCTCCCTATGCTATGCCGTCTCTAATCTCTGTAAGTAAATAATAAACTTCCGGCCGGCCCGGATGGCCGAGCGGGTCTAGGCGCTACAGTCTGGAGCCGCGCGACCTCTGCAGTCGCAGGTTCGAATCCTGCTTTGGGCATGGATGTGTGTGATGTCCTTAGGTTAGTTAGGTTTAAAGTATTTCTAAGGGACTGATGACCTCAGAAGTTAAGTCCCATAGTGCTCACAAGGGAACATCCCCATCGCACCCCCCTCAGATTTAGTTATAAGTTGGTACAGTGGATAGGCCTTGAAAAACTGAACACAGATCCATCGAGAAAACAGGAAGAAGTTGTGTGGAACTATGAAAAAATAAGCAAAATATACAAACTGAGTAGTCCATGTGTAAGATATACAATATTAAGGGCAATGTGAGGCGAGGAGCTCCGTGGTCCCGTGGTTAGAGTAAACAACTGCAGAAGGAGAGGTCCTTGGTTCAAATTTTCCCTCGACCGAAAATTTTAACTTTTTATTTTCATTTTATGTGAACAACTCTTACGTTTTCATCACTTTTTTTGGGAGTGATTATCACATCTACAAGAAAACCTAAATTGGGCAAGGTAGAAGAATCTTTTTACCCATTCGCCAAGTGTACAAGTTAGGTGGGGCGACAACATATTCCTGTCATGTGACGCATATGCCGTCACCAGTGTCGTATACAAAATATCCGACATGTTTTCCTGTGGAGGAATCGGTTGACCTATGACCTTGCGATCAAATATTTTCGGTTCCCATTGGAGAGGCACGTCCTTTCGTCAACTAATCACACGGTTTTGCGGTGCGGTCGCAAAACACAGACACTAAACTTATAACAGTGAACAGAGACGTCAATGAACGAACGGACATATTATAACTTTGCGAAAATAAAGGAAGAAAAATTTCACATGAAGGAAGACTGGAACCAAGGGCCTCTCACTCCGCAGTTGGTTACGCTAACCACGGGACCACGGCGCTCCTCGCCTCCCGTTGCCTATCTTACGCATGGACGACCCAGTTTGTATATTTTGCTTATTTTTTCATAGTTACACACAACTTCTTCCTGTTTTCTCGATTGATCTGTGTTTAGTTTTTCAAGGCCTATCCATTGTGCCAACTTATAACTAAATCTGAGGGGGGTGCGATGGGGATGTTCCCTTGTCAGAGCCATTTGAACCATTTGAATAAACTTCCTAGAGTGAATCTCTTACTCTGCACCAGATTGTGCGCTGTCGTCGGATTTCTCGACAAAAAAACAGTGTGCAGGATCGAGACTTGAATCCGGAATCTTTCACTGGCAGTGCTTTTACCGGCATAACACATTTCGAAGCGGGTCTCAGCACTGAAGACAATTGTACTTCAGTCAGTGAGATTGCAGGCCAAGATATGTAATAAGAAATGCGATTCATCCAACCAGGCGATAACATTCGATCTAATCTCGATGAAACGTGACTCCTACTATCGTAACTCAAATGGCTTTGAGCACTATGGGGCTTAACATCTCAGGTTATCAGTCCCCTAATTAAACCTAACTAACCTAAGAACATCACACACATCCATGCCTGAGGCAGTATTCGAACCTGCAACCGTAGCGGTCGCGTGCTTCCAGACTGAAGCGCCTAGAACAGCTCTGCCACACCGGCTGGCGACTATCGTAACTGATGATGTTGTTGGATCCACAAGCAAACACGTAATTTCGTCTGCTACGGAGCCCCATATTCAACAATCTGCGCTGGTGTGCTCGGAGACACTTGTGCCCGCACCAGCATTGTGCTCTGTTGTTAGACCTGCCACAGATCGGCGGTTATCCTGCTTCACAGAGGGGGCAAGGCTACAACCTCGACATTCCGTCATTAGTTGTGGGCGTCCAACAACATGTCGCTACTCGTTTTTTCACCGTCCTTCAGTCCCTTTCTATAAAAGCTTACGACAGCAGCACACGAATAGCTGCCTAGTTTCGCCGCTTTGGAGATGCCCATTCCAAGGTGCCAGGCCATAACAATGCACTCTTTGTCAAAACTGTTTATGTCATCGGATTTCCTTATCTGCAACCAGTACCGTCGCTAGAATGATTCCCCATGCGTCTCCGCTCCACACTGGTGTGAAAAACTTAAGGACGAAAGCAACTTTCGCGTGATGTCTCACCGCCAAGGAACATACCTCTATGGAACTTTGGCCATGCTCTGGCAGAAGTGCTATAGTGTGGCGCAGAAGGTAAGAATACAATGAGACGAACAGAAATGACACTTTTATTCGAAAACAATAATTACACCAAAGTCACCGCCATATGTTATGATCCCCTAGACATCACAAAAGACTGAGACATGTTATCTAATAGGGTGTGTCATAACTATAGATAGGACTGCGTGCTCTGTAACGTGCTCGAATGCTGTCCTCGAAGTTTATAAAGAATTCTTGTAGTAGGACGTTCCATTCCCTCATAAGCGTGGCTGACAATTACTGGATGGTCTGTGTTCCATTGAAGAAGACGGATGTGGTGATTTTTTTTTTTTGCTGAGTCATCAGTCTTCTGACTGGTTTGATACGGCCTGCCAATAATTCCGCTCCATTGTCAAACTTTACATCTCAGAGCAGAAACTACAACTTACGTCCTCAGTTATTTGCTGGGTGTATTCAAATTTGTCTCCATCTATAATTTTTACCTACTGCCGTGGATGTTATTCCCTGATGCATTAACAGATCTCTTATCGTCCTGTCCTTCTTGCCAGTGTTTTCCATACAGTCCTTTCCTCGACGAATCTCAGGAGAACCTCCTCATTCCTAACGTTATGAGTCCACATAATTTTTAACATTCTTCTGTAGCACCACATCTCAAATGCTTAGATTCTCTTCTGCTCCACTTTTCCCAAAGTCCATGTTTCACTACCATACAATGCTGTGCTTCAAACGTACGCTTCTTCCTCAAATTAAGGCCTAGGTTTGTAACTGTTTAGCCAGGAATGCTTTTGCCAACTGCTAGTCTGATTTTTTTTTTTTTTTTTTTTTTTGTACTCCTTGCGCTGTTCATCACCGGTTATTTTGCTGCCAAGGTAGCAGAATTCCTTAAGTTTGTCTACTTTGTGATTCCCAATTCCGATGCTTAGTTTCTCGCTGTTGTCGTTCCTGCTGCTCCTCAGTACTTTTGTCTTTCTTTTATTTACTCTCATCCCATATTCTGTACTCACTTGATTGTTCATTCCATTCAGCAGGTCCTATAATTCATCTTCAGTTTCTCTCAGGATACCAATGTCGTCAAAGAATTTGCCATCGATGCCCTTTCACCCTCAATTTTAATCCCTCTTGTACTTTCTTTTATTTCTGCCATTGCTTTTTCGATGTATAGATTGAACAGCAAGGGCGAAAGACTGCATTTCTGTCTTACACCCTTTTCAATCCGAGAACTTCGTTTTGGGTCTTATTGTTTGCTCTTGGCTCTTGTAGATATTGTACGAGGGTTATTCGGAAAGTAAGGAATGATCGGTTGCGAAATGGAAAATACAGTGAAAATCTGATGAAGCTTTGCACGGACGTGTTGGGCACTGTGTCTAAAACGCCTGTCGGTCGCATCATGTCGCTCTTTTCAGTTCTGAGCTCACAGTGAGAAAAAATTAGTGTCTCCCGCCAAGTATGAGGGCCTAGCGAAAGATTTCGCCTGAAGCTATGCGATCCGCATGATATAAGTGCCATGCAGTTTGTTCTTCACGATAATTCTCGGCCGCACTCTGCAAAGGCAATAAAGATGCTCCTGCAGCGTTTTCGATGGGAAGTGTTTGATCACCCACAATCCAGTCCATAATTGGCTACCTCTGAGGTTCATCTCCGCTGAAATGAACCGCTGGCTATGAGGACAATACTTTGACACACACAATGAGCTGCAATCGAGAGTAGAAAATTGTCGAAACGCACTGGCGGCTGTCTTCTGTAACGAGCGAATTGAAAAGTTGGTAGAACGCGACGACAGATGTCTAAGTCTGAGCGGCGACTGTGTAGAGAAGTAGCTGGAAGGTGTAGCTAACCGTTTCAAATAAAACAGTTTTGATTTTAGCTGTGGTTTCCATTTCGCGACCTATCGTTCCTTATTTTCCGAACAGCTCTTGTATATTACCCATCTTTCCCTATTCTTACCCTTATCTTTCCAAGATTTTCGAACATCTTACACCATTTTGCAATGTTAACGCTTTTTACAGATCCGCAAATTCCATGAATGTGTCTTGATCTGCATTCAGTCTTGCCACCCTTATCAATCACAATGTCAGAACTGCCTGCCCAGTGCCTTTACCTTTGTGAGATTTAGTAGAACCTAATATATTATATTTGTTTCTGTTGAAGTCTGAGAGTGGTGTTTTTGTGTAGCTTTTCCCCTACTGACTTTCAGCTGCATTCCAGTTTTTTTGTTCTAATGATTATTGGCAGAAGTCGCTACTTCTACTGAATTGTTAGAAATGAAGTTTGTGATCGGACCCCAGAATCTTTCCTGGAGGTAGTAGTATTACCTGAGGGCATTAATTGTCGGCTGTGGAATAGTGAGAGGCTTAACCTTGTCTCACGGGTAAAAGCAAGACTGGTGATCCTGATTTAAACCAATTTTGCATGTGTAGCAGCTGTTCCGTGAAACTGTATTTCGGGGCCCATTTGTCTTCCTTCCTGCCGAACCGGTCGTGACAGCGGTGGTCAGGCACTCGGTGTCTAGTTAGAAGGCATGTCTGGCGGCGTGTCAGCAGCAACAGCACCAGCACCTGGTGGCGCAACACACCAGAAATCAGTCTGCGCTACTGTGCCAAACAGGCGGCGTACACTTGGGCTTACGCCGCAGGTCGCTGTGGCACCGACTGACAAGTCATGGGACCCCTGATTTCCTGGCGCAAATACATGTTTAAAGTGGGTGGTAGGCAGAAAACATCTTCCGAAATTCTACTAACTACTTTCTCTCAGAATTACTTTGAACAATTAGTTCATGAGCCCACACGAATTGTAAATGGTTGCGAAAACACACTTTACCTCTTAGCCACAAATAATCCTGATCTAATAGAGAGCGTCATGACGGATACAAGGATTAGTGAACAAAAGGTCATTGTAGCGAGACTCAAAACCATATAAACCAAAACCACTATAAATAAACGCAAAATATATCTATTTAAAACAGCAGATAAAAATTAGCTTGATGCCTTCCTAAGAGAGAGTCTCCATTCCTTCCACGCTAATTATGTAAATGTAGACCAGATGTGGCTCAAATTCAAAGATACAGTATCGACAGGAATAGATAGATTCATACCGCATAAGTTAATAAGAGACGGGACTGATCCACCATGGTACACAAAACACGTCAGAACACTGTTACAGAAGCAAAGAAAAAAAGCATGCCAAATTCAGAAAAACACAAAATTCCCAAGACTGCCTAAGTCTCACGGAAGCTCGAAATTTAGCGCGAACCTCAATGCGAGATGCTTTTAATAGTTTTCACGATGAAACATTGTTTCAAAATATGGTAGACAACCCAAACAGATTCTGGTCGTTTGTAAAGTACACCAGTGGCAAAAAGCAGTCAATACCGTCACTGAGCGATAGCGATGGAAATGTTACCGATGATGGTGCCACTAAAGCGGAGTTACTTAACACAGTTTTCCGTAATTCCTTCACGAAACAAGACGAAGTAAATATTCCAGAATTCGAAACCAGAACAGCTGTTAGCATGAGTGACATAAGAGTATATATCTTAGATGTTGCGAAACAACTCAAATCACTTAAGAAAGGCAAGTCTTCCGGTCCAGATGATATACCAATCCGGTTCCTTTCAGAGAATGCAGACACAATAGCGCCTGTCTTGGATATCATATACAACTGCTCACTTCTCGAAAGATTTGTTCCTAAAGACTGGAGAGTAGCACAGTCACACCCATATTCAGGAAAGGAAATAGGAGTAACCCATTGAATTACAGACCCGTATCACTGATCTCAATTTGCAGTAGGATTTTGGAGCATATACTGTACTCGAACACTATGTATCACCTAGAAGAAAATGACTTATTGATACATAACCTACACGGGTTCAGAAAATATCGTTCTTGTCCAACACAGCTAGCTCTTTATTCCCATGAAGTAATGAGTGCTGTCTACAAGGGATCTCATATCGATTCCATATTCCAAGATTTCCCGAAGACTTTTGATACCGTTCCTCAAAAGTGACTATTAATCAAATTGCGTGCATATGGAGCATCGTCTCAGTTGCGTGACTGGATTCGTGATTTCCTCTCAGAGAGGTCACAGTTCGTAGTTGTTGTTGTTGTGGTCTTCAGTCCTGAGACTGGTTTGATGCAGCTCTCCACGCCACTCTATCCTGTGCAAGCTTCTTCATCTCCCAGTACCTACTGCAACCTACATCCTTCTGAATCTGCTTAGTGTATTCATCTCTTGGTCTCCCTCTACGATTTTTACCCTCCACGCTGCCCTCCAATACTAAACTGGTGATCCCTTGATGCCTCAGAACATGTCCTACCTACCGATCCCTTCTTCTAGTCAAATTGTGCCACAAACTTCTCTTCTCCCCAATCCTATTCAATACTTCCTCATTAGTTATCTGATCTACCCATCTAATCTTCAGCATTCTTCTGTAGCACCACATTTCGAAAGCTTCTATTCTCTTCT
This sequence comes from Schistocerca cancellata, assembly GCF_023864275.1. Taxonomy (NCBI): domain Eukaryota; kingdom Metazoa; phylum Arthropoda; class Insecta; order Orthoptera; family Acrididae; genus Schistocerca; species Schistocerca cancellata. The sequence continues at coordinate 25,306,881 of NC_064628.1, forward strand.
TGTCCAAACTATTTATCGTCCATGTTTCACTTCCATACATGGCTACACTCCATACAAATACTTTCAGAAACGACTTCCTGACACTTAAACGTATACTTGATGTTAACAAATTTCTCTTCTTCAGAAATGCTTTCCTTGCCATTGCCAGTCTACATTTTATATCCTCTCTACTTCGACCATCGTCAGTTATTTTGCTCCCCAAATAGCAAAACTCCTTTACTACTTTAAGTGTCCCATTTCCTAATCTAATTCCCTCAGCATCACCCGACTTAATTCGACTACATTCCATTATCCTTGTTTTGCTTTTGTTGATGTTCATCTTATATCCTCCTTTCAAGACAATATCCATTCCTTTCAACTGCTCTTCCAAGTCCTTTGCTGTCTCTGACAGAATTACAATGTCATCAGCGAACCTCAAAGTTTTTATTTCTTCTCCATGGATTTTAATACTTACTCCGAATTTTTCTTTTGTTTCCTTCACTACTTGCTCAATATAGAGATTGAATAACATCAGGGAGAGGCTACAAACCTATCTCACTCCCTTCCAAACCACTGCTTCCCTTTGATGTCCCTCGACTCTTATAACTGCAATCTAGTTTCTGTACAAATTGTAAATAGCTTTTCGCTCCCTGTATTTTACCCCTGCCACCTTCAGAATTTGAAAGAGAGTATTCCAGTCGACATTGCCAAAAGCTTTCTCTAAGTCTACAAATGCTAGGAACGTAGGTTTGCCTTTCCTTAATCTAGCTTCTAAGATAAGTCGTAGGGTCAGTATTGCCTCACGTGTTCCGATATTTCTACGGAATCCAAACTGATCTTCCCCGAGGTCGGCTTCTACTAGTTTTTCCATTCGTCTGTAAAGAATTCGCGTTAGTATTTTGCAGCCGTGACTTAATAAACTGATATTTCGGTAATTTTCACATCTGTCAACACCTGCTTTCTTTGGGATTGGAATTATTATATTCTTATTGAAGTCTGAGGGTATTCCGCCTGTCTCATACATCTTGCTCACCAGATGGTAGAGTTTTGTCAGGAATGGCTCTCCCAAGGCTGTCAGTAGTTCTAATGGAATCTTGTCTACTCCCGGAGCTTTGTTTCGACTCAGGTCTTTAAGTGCTCTGTCAAACTCTTCACGCAGTATCATATCTCCCATTTCATCTTCATCTACATCCTCTTCCATTTCCATAATATTGTCCTCAAGTACATTGCCCTTGTATAGTCCCTCTATATACTCCTTCCACCTTTCTGCTTTTCCTTCTTTGCTTAGAACTGGGTTTCCATCTGAGCTCTTGATATTCATACAAGTGGTTCTCTTTTCTCCAAAGGTCTCTTTAATTTTCCTGTAGGCAGTATCTATCTTACCCCTAGTGAGATAAGCCTCTACATCCTTACATTTGTCCTCTAGCCATCCCTGCTTAGCCATTTTGCACTTCCTGTCGATCTCATTTATGAGACGTTTGTATTCCTTTTTGCTGGCTTCATTTACTGTATTTTTATATTTTCTCCTTTCATCAATTAAATTCAATATATCTTCTGTTACCCAAGGATTTCTACTAGCCCTCGTCTTTTTACCTACTTGATCCTCTGCTGCTTTCACCACTTCATCCCTCAAAGCTACCCATTCTTCTTCTACTGCATTTCTTTCCCCCAAACTTGTCAATTGTTCCCTTATGCTCTCCCTGAAACTCTGTACAACCTCTGGTTTAGTCAGTTTATCCAGGTCCCATCTCCTTAAATTCCCACATTTTTGCAGTTTCTTCATTTTTAACCTTCAGTTCATAACCTATAGATTGTGGTCAGAGTCCACATCTGCCCCTGGAAATGTCTTACAATTTAAAACCTGGTTCCTAAATCTCTGTCTCACCATTATATAATCTATCTGAAACCTGTCAGTATCTCCAGGCTTCTTCCATGTATACAGTCTTCTTTTATGATTCTTGAACCAAGTGTTAGATATGATTAGGTTGTGCTCTGTGCAAAATTCTACCAGGCGGCTTCCTCTTTCGTTTCTTACCCCCAATCCATATTCACCTACTATGTTTCCTTCTCTCCCTTTTCCTACTGACGAATTCCAATCACCTATGACTATTAAATTTTCGTCTCCCTTCACTATCTGAATAATTTCTTTTATTTCATCATACATTTCTTCAATTTCTTCGTCATCTGCGGAGCTAGTTGGCATATAAACTTGTACTACTGTGGTAGGCGTGGGCTTCGTATCTATGTTGGCCACAATAATGCGTTTACTATGCTGTTTGTAGTAGCTTACCCGCATTCCTATTTTCCTATTCATAATTAAACCTTCTCCTGCATTACCCCTATTTGATTTTGTGTTTATAACCCTGTAGGCACCTGAGCAAAAGTCTTGTTCCTCCTGCCACCGAACTTCACTAATTCCCACTATATCTAACTTTAAACTATCCATTTCCATTTTTAAATTTTCTAACCTACCTGCCCGATTAAGTGATCTGACATTCCACGCTCCAACCCGTAGAATGCCAGTTTTCTTTCTCCTGATAACGACATCCTCTTGAGTAGTCCCCGCCCCGAGATCCGAATGGGGGACTATTTTACCTCTGGAATGTTTTACCCAAGAGGACGCCATCATCATTTAATCATACAGTAAAGCTGCATGCCCTCGGGAAAGATTACGGCCGTAGTTTCCCCTTGTTTTCAGCCGTTCGCAGTACCAGCACAGCAAGGCCGTTTTGTTTAGTGTTACAAGGCCAGATCAGTCAATCATCCAGACTGTTTCCCCTGCAACTACTGAAAAGGCTGCTGTCCCTCTTCAGGAACCACACGTTTGTCTGGTCTCTCAACAGATACCCCTCCGTTGTGATTGCACCTACGGTACGGCTATCTGTATCGCTGAGGCATCCAAGCCTCCCCACCAACGACAAGGTCCATGGTTCATGGGGGGGAGTTAGTAGTTATAGACGGTGAATCAACGAGTAGAACAGAAGTGATATCTGGCATTCCGCAAGTTAGTGTCATAGGCCCTCTGCTGTTCCTGATTTATATAAATGATCTAGGTGATAATCTGAGTAGCCCCCTTAGATTGTTTGCAGATGACGCTGTATTTTACTGTCTAGTAAAATCATTAGACGATCAATTCCAATTACAAAATGATCTAGAGAGAATTTCTGTATGGTGCGAAAATTGGCAATTGGCACTAAACAAAGAAAAGTGCGAGGTTATCTACAATGGTACCAAAAAAAACCCGATTAATTTTGGGTCTACGATGAATCACACAAATCTAAGGGCTGTCAGTTCGACTAAATACCTAGGAATTACAATTACGAGTAACTTAAATTGGAAAGACCACATAGATAATATTATGGGAAAGGCGAAACAAAGACTGTCCTTTGTTGGCAGAACACATAGAAGATGCGACAAAACCAAAGAGACAGCCTACATTACACTGTTCCGTCCTCTGCTGGAATATTGTTGATCTGTATGGGATCCTTATCAGGTAGGATTGACGGAGGAGATCGAAAAAGTCCAAAGAAGGGCAGCTCGTTTCGTGTTATCGTGCAATAGAGGTCAGAGTATCACTGATATGATACCCGAGTTGGGGTGGCAGTCACTGAAACAAAGGCGTTTTTGTTTGCGGCGAGATCTATTTACGAAATTTCAATCGCCAACTTTTTCTTCCGAATGCGAAAATATTTTTTTGACACTCACATACGTAGGGAGAAATGATCATCATAATAAAATAAGAGAAATTAGAGCTCTAACGGAGCTTTATCCCACGCCTTATACGAGAGTGGAATGGTAGAGAAGTAGTATGAAAATGGTTCGATGAACCCTCTGCCAGACACTTTAGTGTGTAACCATGTAGATGTAGATGTAATAGGGACTTGATCGTGTGTTGATTACACCTGTTTGTGCCGGTGTGGCTAGCCAAAGAGTCACTGACAGACGCAGGCAGCAGCCAAGGACTGGTAGAGGACATGATCTTGTGCCAGCATTGTAAGCCACTGTCGTGGCGACAGACAAGTAAGTCATGGGGCGTCAACGGGCCCTTGTAGCGGGCCGTCCGCGTCTGTCATGTATCAGCGCGGTTGGCAAAGTGGTTGGCTGCAATTACCCACAGACCTGTATAGGTCATTGAAAAGATAGTTCGTTGACGGCCAGAAAGTGAGCAAGAGTGGCTAGAACGTTGGGTGCCATGGAGACGGGTTGCGCGTTTGCAGATTTGGCACGGTGTACAGGGGCGAGGCCAAGCTTTGGGTGAACAGCATACAATTTGAGAGCGGACAGCGTCTTTTCCTGAATCCAGAAGAAGACGGCAGTCCACAGCCAGGGCGGAATGGTAGAGAGCTTTTGTTCATGAGGAACTGTGCAGAGCACCCATTGTTGCACTGTCGTGGCCCCGTCTATTAGTGACACAGTAAATTATTGTGCAGCAAATGCTGAACTTGGGGAAGTCTGCTGTTACCTGATGTGGTATTTTTCGAACACAGCAAAACCGATATAAATTGTGTGAAGTGAAACTCTGCGTTGCTTGGAGGGGCCACGGTACACAAGAGAATATTTTATTCCATTGTGATTACTGCACTTAAACAGAGAGTGTGATTCAGTCATTGCGTATGGCAGTAATTTTTCTCCCTGTGTGGTCCTGCTTTACTTTGACTGCATTTGTGTCCTTTGCTGCTAGTTGAGTAGTTGGTGGAGACTGATGCTACTAGAGCGTATCTTCTTTCTGTGACATTTGCTCGTCTTAGTTATACAATGTCATGTTGAGTGCCCTCTTGTACAGCTATTATAGGCTGATATTGCGAGAATTGTTTCTTGGTTGGCGCCCGCTTTTAATGTCACCTGGGCCGAGAAAGATTATTGTTCAGGAATATTTATTATTGTCTTCCTGTGCCATTTTTAATAAGAAGTTTTCCTGGGAAGAATATTGTTTATTTCCCATTTTAACTGTTGACGAGATTTCTGTTGAATATGTTGTGGTAAATAAAAATTATTTGGAAATAAGTCCACACGCGGACAGCCCTCACCCAGTTTCCACTACACCCACATTCTGCGCTACGTAGTACAGAAAATGTTCCGTGCCCGCCAATAGAGGTTATCGATTAAATCTATAGAGCTGTTCCCGCGTAACTAGTCTCGCGCACAGCCCATCACCAAGAGTGTGTGGACTCGCGCGACACCACGAAAGTTCCGAGACTCGGACGAAAGGAACGCTGAATCATCCATTATCAAGAGCAAAGTGAGAACTTTCTCCTGGGGTCTTTATTTTTCGGAGAGTCAAACTGATCCCCAGGGTGGCTTACCGATATCCTTGAGACGCATCGCGAGATATATGGGTGCCATGCAACTATCTGCATGAGCTGTCGACCTTGGTTGACAGATCATGGATTAAGTCTATAACAGGAGAGCTTCTGTGAAGTCTGGAAGGTAGGACTTAGGCACTGGCGGAATTGAAGCTGTGAGGACGGGGCGTGAGTCGTGCTTGGGTAGCTCCGTTGTTAGAGCACTTGCCCACGAAAGGCAAAGGTCCCGAGTTCGAGTCTCGCTCCGTCTCACAGTTTTAATCTGCCAGGAAGGTTCATATCAGCGCACACTCCTTTGCAGAGTAAAAATTTCATTCTAGTAAGTCAATAGCCTTTGGAATCTCGAATAACAGATGGTATGTGGGGATGAGGGCGTTGTACAGCGAGAATTAAGTATGTCCATCTTCTCGTTGTTTTCCAACCTCAAAGTTGGAGCCTTGGACATACGTCTCTTCCAACGGTTTCCGTGTAGACCTTTGCTGGGAAGTCTAGATCGAGTTTTCTTTTCACTCATGCAGTTGGTTGTCTCCAGAGGACATACGATACGTCTGTTTCTCTGTGTAGGGCGCCACTGGGTCAATGTTTCGGTCCATTTGAAGTTGTTTCTGGTCACGTGTCATTTCAGTCTCGCTATCCGCTCTACGACGTCAAAGACCCTGTTCTTCTCCTTATCTCTTCTTTCTTGATCCTGAATCTGAAATTCACTCCTTGCATTATTCTACACTCCTGGAAATTGAAATAAGAACACCGTGAATGCATTGTCCCAGGAAGGGGAAACTTTATTGACACATTCCTGGGGTCAGATACATCACATGATCACACTGACAGAATCACAGGCACATAGACACAGGCAACAGAGCATGCACAATGTCGGCTCTAGTACAGTGTATATCCACCTTTCGCAGCAATGCAGGCTGCTATTCTCCCATGGAGACGATCGTAGAGATGTTGGATGTAGTCCTGTGGAACGGCTTGCCATGCCATTTCCACCTGGCGCCTCAGTTGGACCAGCGTTCGTGCTGGACGTGCAGACCGCGTGAGACGACGCTTCATCCAGTCCCAATGCTCAATGGGGGACAGATCCGGAGATCTTGCTGGCCAGGGTAGTTGACTTACACCTTCTAGAGCACGTTGGGTGGCACGGGATACATGCGGACGTGCATTGTCCTGTTGGAACAGCAAGTTCCCTTGCCGGTCTAGGAATGGTAGAACGATGGGTTCGATGACGGTTTGGATGTACCGTGCACTATTCAGTGTCCCCTCGACGATCACCAGTGGTGTACGGCCAGTGTAGGAGATCGCTCCCCACACCATGATGCCGGGTGTTGGCCCTGTGTGCCTCGGTCGTATGCAGTCCTGATTGTGGCGCTCACCTGCACGGCGCCAAACACGCATACGACCATCATTGGCACCAAGGCAGAAGCGACTCTCATCGCTGAAGACGACACGTCTCCATTCGTCCCTCCATTCACGCCTGTCGCGACACCACTGGAGGCGGGCTGCACGATGTTGGGGCGTGAGCGGAAGACGGCCTAACGGTGTGCGGGACCGTAGCCCAGCTTCGTGGAGACGGTTGCGAATGGTCCTCGCCGATACCCCAGGAGCAACAGTGTCCCTAATTTGCTGGGAAGTGGCGGTGCGGTCCCCTACGGCACTGCGTAGGATCCTACGGTCTTGGCGTGCATCCGTGCGTCGCTGCGGTCCGGTCCCAGGTCGACGGGCACGTGCACCTTCCGCCGACCACTGGCGACAACATCGATGTACTGTGGAGACCTCACGCCCCACGTGTTGAGCAATTCGGCGGTACGTCCACCCGGCCTCCCGCATGCCCACTATACGCCCTCGCTCAAAGTCCGTCAACTGCACATACGGTTCACGTCCACGCTGTCGCGGCATGCTACCAGTGTTAAAGACTGCGATGGAGCTCCGTATGCCACGGCAAACTGGCTGACACTGACGGCGGCGGTGCACAAATGCTGCGCAGCTAGCGCCATTCGACGGCCAACACCGCGGTTCCTGGTGTGTCCGCTGTGCCGTGCGTGTGATCATTGCTTGTACATCCCTCTGGCAGTGTCCGGAGCAAGTATGGTGGGTCTGACACACCGGTGTAAATGTGTTCTTCTTTCCATTTCCAGGAGTGTATTTCCCTCTGACAGACCCGAAGTCTGCCCTGTTTGTTGTACCACAGTTCCGATTCCGTGCTTTATTATTGCCAGGATGCGAGTGTCATAAACGTACTTTTTTTCAAATTTATGGGGATAATCGTCATGCGGAGAATGTAACGAAGGTGAAGTAATGCCATCCGGGTCAAGTCAGTTTTGCGGGAGATATCTGCTCTCTCGTTATCTTTCCCAAATTGGATTGTCCGAGATAAATGGATTCATTTACTATTACATGCTTGTCGATACAGACCGTAATACTGGCTGGACTCATGACATCGGTATTTTCAGACCTGCAGTTTGGGAAGCTTCTTTCAGTTTTCGAGTTGGCATTTCCTTTCTGTTGCTGCTAAAGAAGATATCAGCTGCAAAGCAAAGACGTTTGAGACGTTTCCCATCTGTGCTGATACCTTTCTTTCCCAAGATATACACTTTTCACGTGAATATTTCGTCCATAAGGATAGCCGTACCGTAGGTGCAACCACAACGGAGGGGTATCTGTTGAGAGGCCAGACAAATGTGTGGTTCCTGGAGAGGGGCAGCAGCCTTTTCAGTAGTTGCAGGGGAAACAGTCTGGATGATTGACTGATACGGCCTTGTAACGTTAACCAAAACGTCCTTGCTGTGCTGGTACTGCGAACGGCTGAAAGCAAGGGGAAACTACAGCCATAATTTTTCACGAGGGCATGCAGCTTTACTGTATGGTTAAATGATGATGGCGTCCTCTTGGGTAAAATATTCCGGAGGTAAAATAGTCCCACATTCGGATCTACAGACGGGGACTACTCAGGAGGACGTTGTTATCAGGAGAATCGTAGAGGGAGACCAAGAGATGAATACACTAAACAGATTCAGAAGACTGTAGGTTGCAGTAGGTATTGGCAGATGAAGAAGCTTGCACAGAATAGAGTAGCACGGATAGCTGCATCAAACCAGTCTCTGGACTAAAGACCACAACAACAACAAGGAACGGCATTACGAGGGCTGCTACTGTTGATAAATACAAATAAAGTGGATGATGCGTCAGAAACTGCTTTATTCGCACTTTTCAGCTACACATGAGAGTTAGTGTGTATTCATCACAACAAAAGAGTTATGCTGCGCATTATTTGCAGCTGCTTGGGTATCAGTATGTTGGCGGGAGCTGACGGCCGCTGTCACGATGTGTGTGCAGGCCGCCACAAGTGCCGCGAGGAGTGGCCGAGCGCGGACGTGGAGCGCGCCTACAACCTGTTCCTGGACGTGGCGCTGCTGCTGGTGCCGCTGCTGCTGATGGCCGCCGCCTACTCGCTGGTCGTCTCCAAGCTGTGGCGCGGCCTGCGCCGCGAGATCCGCACCACCTCCTCCACGCGTGAGTACCGCCCGTTTCTCAGAAACCTGGAGGTCCGTAGCTGCTCCTACCCGTCGGTTTTTTTTTCTTTAGTGTGATTTCATTCCCCTGCTCCATAGGGGCAGAGGAGGGCTGTCAGTGGCACAATCCACCGCTCTTCAGCCGAGTGACATGACAACTAAAATAAGAATAAAATGGTACATACATAAGGCGATAAAGAAGGGGAACATAAAACAGAGTAAAGGGAGAAAATGGAGGTAAAAATAGACTGACATGGAGACGTTCATGGGGGACAGTTACAAAAGTCACCAGAAAGTTAAAAAACACAGTTGGCGATTCTTAAAGCACAGACAAGACACTGAATGGACATGCACAGGTTAAAAGTCGGCCACAGTATTAAAAACACTCTAGAACAACACACTTAAAACCCACTTGTAGCACACACGGTGAAGAATAAAACTGCCAGGTGGGACCTGCCGAGGGAAACGTCAGGATGGAAAAGGAGGGGAGAGCAAGGGGCAGCAGGGGAAGCGGCGGGATGAAGAGAGTAGGGGCGTCAGCGGGTACACTAAGAGGCAGGAGACACGGGGGGTAGGAGATGAAGAGGGAAGACAGGGCAGGAGGGAGTGCAGTGGCACTGAAAGGGGGCAGAAGAGAGGGAGGGGGAGTAGGAGGGGGAAGCCGCTCAGGAGGAGGGAGGGGGGACAGCCCGTCTGGGCATCATGGCTATCTAGTACTTGTGATGCCCACTGCACGAAGCGGTGACATAAGCTGCGCTGTGTTGACAATCATCCATCTTAAAAAATACATACACGAAAATTGAACTACACTCATGCTCATAAATTAAGGATAATGCTGATATATGGTGAAACACTGTTCTGGTGGGCTGTTTGCGGGTTTAAATCACCCCTGGATATGATCATGCCATGCATTTGACCTGCGGCCGTCGCGCGGTGGCTCTGGCAGCAGTCCACATACGCAGAGATGTGTTGGTGCATGTCAGAGTACGGTACAGCGAGCAAGCGTACAGACGTTGTCAGGCGTGCTAATGGTGAGTGTGTGTTGAAAATGACTCAAAAAACACATATTGCTGACGTTATGAGGGCCTCCGTGCGCCACAATGTGTGGTCTTAAGATTATGACAACGATTCCAGCAGACAGGAAACGTGTCCAGGCGCTACAGTACGGGACGTCCACAGTGAACAACACCACAACAAGGTTGATATCTCACCATCAGTGCCCGCAGACGGCCACGGAGAACTGCAGGTAGCCTTGCTCGGGGCCTTACCGCAGCCACTCGAGCAGTTGTCTCCAGACACACAGTCTACAGACTACTGAACAGAGATGGTTTATTCGCCCGGATACCTGCAAGGTGCTTTTCCACTGACCCCTGGTCACAGGAGAGCTCGTAAAGCCTGGTGTCAAGAACACAGTACATGGTCATCGGAACAGTAGTCCCAGGTTATGTTCACGGACGAGCCCAGGTATCGTCTGAACAGTGATTCTCGCCGGGTTTTCATCTGGCGTGAACCAGGAACGAGATACCGACCACTTAATGTCCTTGAAAGGGACCTGTATGGAGGTCATGGTTTGATGCTGTGGGGTGGCATTATGACTGGTGCACATACACCCCTGCATGTCTTTGACAGAGGAACTGTAACAGGTCAGGTGTATCGGGACGTCATTTTGCACCAGTATGTCCGCCTTTTCAGGGGTGCAGTGGGTCCCACCTTCCTCCTGATGGATGATAATGCACGGCCCCACCGAGCTGCCATAGTGGAGGAGTACCTTGAAACAGAAGATATCAGGCGAGTGGAGTGGGTTGCCTGTTCTCCAGACCTGAACCCCATCGAGCACGTCTGGAATGCTCTCAGTCGCCGTATCGCTGCATATCTTCAAACCCCTACGACACTTCAGCAGCTCCGACAGACACTGATGCAAGAATGGGAGGCTATACCCCAGCAGCTGCTCGACCACCTGATCCAGAGTATGCCAACCCATTGTGCGGCCTGTTTGCGTGTGCATGGTGATCATACCCCATATTGTTGTCGGGGTACATGCGCAGGAAACAGTAGCGTTTTGTAGCACAAGTGTTTCGGGACGGTTTTCTCAACTTATCACCAAAACCGTGGATTTCCAGATCTGTGTCGTGTGTGTTCCCTATGTGCCTATGCTATTAGCGCCAGTTTTGTGTAGTGCCACGCTGTGTGGCACCACATTCTGCAATTATCCTTAATTTATGAGCATGAGTGTAGAATTATTAATTGGGTGTTTTAACCTAATTTCAGCAGTCAGTTCTCCAGCTCGTATGCAATAAAATAGTAGGACACTGAGACATTACTCAGGTAGAAACAATCAATGTGTACCCAATTGCTAATGGACTACGCTATCATGATGCACTGTTAAAGGAAATAAACAGTCTGCCACCTTGTAATTCTGAGGGAGGTTCATACAAAGCAGTCAAGCACATTAATGAGAAGAGTGCATAAGGTGTCGTATGGGATATGCTAATGTCAAATTCAGTTTATTCTATATGAAACTTGTTTTCCTAGAAAATTATCCAGAAGATCCATTAAAAAACCGCAGGTAAGTCATGGGTAACTAAGGGAATTAAAATCTCGTGTAAGAGGAAGAGGGAAATTTGTCTAAAGTCAAAATCCGACATTACACATTGCATACTTCAAAAAGTACTGTAATATTTCTAGGAAAGGCATTAAAATGTTCAGAAGTATACATGTCCTGACAACAATAAATAATGCAGATAATAAAATTAGAACTATATGCGAAACTGTGAAATGGGAGACAGGACAGTCAGTGTACAGGATACCATGGCAATTAAGATAAACGACAATCTTGTGATTGATAATTCACAAGTTGCAAGTACTTTTAACGATCACTTTCTAAGCGAAGCAGCAAATATAGGATTAATATATAGTTCACTTGAAGAAGGAGGAGAATATATTTAAAATATTACACAAAACTGTAAGCAAATAGCAGTTGCACCAACATCCTTTACTGAAATTAAAACAATTCAAAAAATTATAAAAAACAAAATTTCATGTGCGATTGATGGAATTTCAAACAGAACTCTGAAAAGTTGTTCCAACTTAATAAATAACGTCCTTTGTGATATATGCAATGTATCACTGGCACCGGTTTTTTTAGACAGCTTAAAATATGCAGTTGTTACGCTACTTTAAAAAAGGGTTGCAAGACAGCCATAAACAACTATCGTCCGGTTTCCTAACTGACATTTTCCTCAAATATTCGAAAAAGTAATGTACTCAAGAGTAATCGCACACTCAAATGGAAACAGTATACTCGGCATATCACATTTCGGATTCCAGAAGAGATGCTCAACTGCAAGCGCTATTAATACATTCATCCATCAAATAGTACGAGCCTTAAATAATAATACATCGGCAATTGTCATTTTTTGTGAACTTTTCGAGCTGTTTGATTGCGTCGATAATGTTATTCTCTTAAAAAAAGTTAATTTTGATGGAATTCATGGTTTTGCACACAGCTGGTTCGAATAATAGTTAACAAACACAATAGAAAAGGTTGTGCTGAATAAGTGACACAGTGTCGGAAAGGTAGAAAATTTTAGTAGCTGGAGGATAAAATACACACACACACACACACACACACACACACACACACACACAGAGAGAGAGAGAGAGAGAGAGAGAGAGAGAGAGAGTTTCACAGGATTCAATTTTGGGGCCACCCCTATTCTTTACGTAAGTATATATATATTTCGAAAATTTAGGTTGAGTCTATTTCCAGAGAACCACTTAATAATTCTTGAGAAAATATAATTTACCAATTTACTTAACATTCAAAAAGCAAAATTTGTACTTTTTGCAAGCAATAAATGCCATTAGAGAGAAACCTACAGAATAGTTGGTAATTGATATTTTCCCAAGAATTATTAAGAGGTTCTCTGGAAATAAACTCATCCTAAATTTTTCGAAAAACACACTACATTCAGTTCTGTACAACAAATAGAATAATACAAACCCTTTATGTAGTACATGAGCAGGAGTCAATAAATAGGGTAGATGCTACAAATTTTTATTTGTATATAGTGATGAAAACTTGAACTGGAAGAAGTGTATTACTGAGCTTCGCAAGCAATTAAGTTCAGCTTCTTTTGTTCTTCGTATAATTCCCAATCTTCGAATCACATTTATCAACTTCCTGGCATATTTTTGAATATTTCCATTCAGTAATATCTTAATGGAATAATTTTCTGTGGTAACTCATCACTTAGAAAGAAAGTATTGACTGCATGAATGCCAGGTGTAAGAATAATATATGCTGTTCACCCACAGACATCATGTAGGCACCTGCTCAAGGAGCTAGAAATTCTAACTGCGCTGTCAAAATAAATATATTCGTTGATGATATTGGTCATAAACAATCCATCACAGTTTCAGAACAACAGTGATGTCTGTATGTACACCACTAGAGGAAAAAATTGTATTTACTACCCACTGTTAAATGTCCTTGGTTCAGAAAGGAGTTCAGCAACCAGCAACAAATTTTTTTGTTTTCACCCAATAACGTAAAATGTCTGACATGTAATGAAGCAAGTTTTAAATCAAATTTAAAGTCATTTCTCCTGGAGAACTTCTTCTATCCCACTGTCGAATATCTCCTTGAAATCTGGTAACCAGTAAAAATGTTAATAAACTAATAAATTAAGTCTAGTTGCATGAGAAGGACTGAAAATAATAGTTTATTCATTAATGTTAATGCTAATCATGTGCACATATCCCATGAACTGACCCTTTCCACATAACTTGCATAAAAGCATCGCTGAAACGATTTACAGAACATATAAGTAACTAACCAGCTAACTAATTCTGTTGTTTTGTTGATAAAAAAGAGAGCCGCTCCCGTCAGTAGAGTGTAACCTCTGCCAGTACTGTGGATTTACTACCTTGTAGTCGCGGGTTTGATCACATTTGCAGGGCCATGGCTTCCTTTTATTTTTGAGGACGTTTTAGATACACTATCTGATCAAAAGTATTTGGACATGTGTTAGTGGACATCCACATAAAATGTGTCGACCCTTCGCCTTTATGACTGCTTGGACACTGCTAGGGGCATTTTCAGTATGGTGTCCGAAAGTCTGCGGAGGAATCGCAGTCATTCTTCCTGGCCTGTCATCAGATAGCTGCGTAATTCTGTCTTAGAGAAATATGGTACCGATGTGTAAAATTGTGTAAGCAAATACCATATTAACTAGGGCTCCTTGTGCTTGCCACACGCATGGTACACAAAGTAGGCGTACCCCCATGAGGGGTAATATAATTATACCCTCAGATGTTACAGATTAAAACTGCGGAATGAGCTGTATCGCCGAAAACTTTGACTGTATCATTGTAGTTCAAAAATATTTCTTAAAAATGTTCAAAGTACAAAAATTAATCACTCAAATGCGTGTCCTGTAGCTCTAAACTATGCTTCTTACTGTAAGATAAATTCTGTCGTTGGCTAACGGTAAAAATATATCAAGTTCGTAGTTATCGTCGTTCATAAGCCAAGTTCTCCAGAAGTCAATATACTTACCTTGTCATTTACAAAAGTAAAGTGCTATGCGTAAAAATGTTGCAGTTATTACGTTCATTGCCGTGACATTGAAAATACTATACTGTAACGTATTGTGGTGTTACGAAAAATACCTGTCGCATTTAGCTATCCCACAAAGGTCATAACTTAAACATGTTTTACTTTCCAGAAGGATGTAGAAAAACTGTGCAGACCTGAAACAGATACAGCCTGAAAGCAATAATAAAAATTGTGTCACTCCTAAGTGGCGTCGTATAATCGTGTAGCTGTCAAACCAAATACTGTGATCCCCTAGAAAGTACTTTAAATACAAAATGTCTTTTCAAGTACACCAAAAGATTGTAGTAAAACCTCATTATCGGTATATGTTCCAAGTATGTAAACCTTATAGTCGTTGCGCAATCATGCAAGTAACAAGCAAAACTGTACACACAATACAACTGTGTCGTCTGTTCCCTATAAAAGTGGACTCGTAAAACTACTGTCGTAACTACTGTTCTTGATCAGATAGTTAACTTCAAAACATCGCTGCATGTTAACGTGTGACAAAGCGTAATAGTAACGTGAAGTGGAAAGTTTTATAACAACGACTAAGACAGAAAGCAAATTATTTCTCAATAAACGGTTTTCACATGAGAAATGTGATGTAATCTTTTTTTTTTTCTTTCTCTAATAGTTAGTCAGGAGGTAAGCAATAAGAAAACTGATAAAGCCAAGCCTGTGGATGTATATCATTGCTAGAATTCTTGAATGTTCTAAATTTACGACCTTGCCGACTCGTTTCAAGATCTCACCATGCATTATTGCCGTGTGACTTTTGTGTATTTGTAAATCGCTCTTCACGTGTCGGAACGTGAGTATCCTTTGAAATGTGTAGTTCTTGTGCCAACTGATCTTCTACTTCCCGCATTTCTCTTTTATGTTGCGTATTAATTTGATTCTGATTTTGATTGACTTTTCTAATTTCCTTGTACTTTTCTGTGTACGGGTCATGTACAGTCATGCTCAAAAGTATCCGAACGACCTGAAGGGCATTTCGCCTGATTCGCATGCAACCCACATAACGCAGCTGTCTAGCAGGTCCTCTAATCGCTCCTTGGTACAGTCGTTTGACTATTGAAAATGGTTCCAACAAGTCACCACTAAAAAACACTGCTCTGTATCGCAATAAATCAAGATGTAAGGTAATACCACGATACTAGAAATATCAGGGAACACCTTATCACAGACAAGACAGTGCTTAAGGCTTGAAGGCTCACATTTATTGAAATAAATGATATACCGGAAATGTTACCACTCTCATTATTACGTCAGATAGGTAATGCACGTAGTAAGTTCGTCGTATTCATGATTTCCTATTCAAAGTAACATACTGTACTTGTTATTTAACACAAAATGACATTAAAAATTTAAGTTATTCACGAGCAGCTAGTTGACAATATGTATGAACTTCAAATGACACGACGAACCGTCTCGTTCTGCATATGGATTCAAACCCAGGTCATGAAGACTAAGATTTTGTGACTGACGGAAACTAACAGTCATTCTTGACTAGGCACACAGACAGTGATATGCCTCGCATTTAGACAGTATCAGTTAGCAAATATCAACTTTAAATTACATAATGTAAACATTTTTAACGGACGCGAATTCCTACCCAGTATCTATTGTCCCTGTTAACGAACTACGAGAGACGTTAAATATTGCTTCTTCACAAGTAACTTACTTGCAATGCCGGGAGGTAAAGCTTTTTGTTGGACAGGGATTCGAACCCAGAACCTAATCTGATTGTTATCGAAGCACAATCAAGTGTGACATGTCGGATTTTCTCGGCAGTAGCTAGATGTTTTAACTGCAATGACGAAACGAAACATTAATTTTTTCCTTCCCAGGACTCCAACTCGGCACCTATCGCTGATATATTGTAGAGAAAACGAACGTTAAATATGGTTTTGTTACACCAGCAGCGACATGTGAGCATTTCTGAACTAGAAATAATATGACGAAGAGTTCAGTGCTGACTGGGAATCGAACTCTATACATATCGTTGTTGACTACACACAGAGACACGTCAGCTACCGAATTTTCTCCACCAGCAGCTCGGAATAACATCCTGGAACTTACTGTGATCTCTCAAATAGTTCTGTGTCTCACTGGGAGTCAAAAACCTCAGATATCGTTGGTGTTGACAACGAATGAAAGTGCATAAAAATCAAAATTATTATCCACCAGCAGATAGGTGTTCTCATGCAAGAGCTTGATTATACATAATGGAAACTTATGTGCCAGACCAGGATTCGAACGCATTCATGCGCAATATGTGGAGATGTTGAGGAATCTGCAGTTTTGAACAAACAACATATTGTAGTCGAGCTGTATTGTCACGAAGGGATCAAATTCCGCGTTAAGGGCGGTCTGAGTTACTTTCCCAGTTCAGAACCAATTTTATCGACGTACAGAAGCTCAAATAAAAGATGGAATATGTGTCCTGTGATCCTACATAGCGTTTGTTTCATCACTAGAAATAAATGACTAGTATAAGGAAGGTTACTGGTGATAGAGTTCCCACATTTCACCACTCCTGACTTTATTGTAGTTCAACCTAACGTCTACTTGGTAGAGAAGGAATTTGATGTTTAATGTGAATTTCAGACCACAATGCGATTGTACCTTCTTCACTTGGCGTAGCCAGAAGAGAATAGAATCTGACCCTCCCTATTAAAAATCATCGGCAGAAGTTAGAATCGAACTCAGCCCATCGCCATAGGAACCTATCATCAATCCCACAGACCACCAAATCCTTTTCTCTGAGACTCATTTTTCTATCATAACACCATTGCGGCACACTCGATGAGAATACTGACACAGAGGCTCCCTGTAGTGGTTTGCAGAATGTTCAGTACATTCATTTACTTGGTTGACCGAATCGCCATGAACTAGCTGCCTCGGCTATCCAGTGCATACATTCCATTCTATTTTGTAATCACCGAAATAAAATCACGTAACTGCCACCTACACATAACTGCCAACAGTGTAGGATGCAGAAATTTAAATTGGAAGTGTTCCTTCCCACTTGAGTTAGTCTATTGGGCTATTTGTTTGTTGAAAACTTCGTGCAGTGCAAAAGAAAAGCTGTAACTGTCTGTCTGTCAAAAGTCTAGATCCGGCCATATGCATTATCTCACAGCACTTTGGAATGTGGAAGTTGTGGAGGACCTCATCTTTACTTCATGAGATGCCGTAGCTACATGACAGCTTGTAGCGTAATGGTAAGTTTGGCGTACTGTAGATAAGTCGGCGTGAGTTGTATTACATTCGCTGCTGCATCTTTAGAAAACGCAATTCTGCTGTCTGCTGTAGTTATCAATTTAATGGTACTTTGAACATAAGTCCCTTCACTTTTCAACCTAAAATAGTCCCATGTGGAAAAGGGTTAACGTTCTGAGACATTTTGTTCTTTTCGGGTTTAATAGATGGCCAGGCAGCGGATGCTCCTCGAAGCTTTTGTATTATGTGTGGGGAGACCGCATCGTGCCAAAATAGTCAGAAAAGTATTTTCTACATTAGCTGTCGTCTGGTAGTAGCATTTTATTCTTCTTCAAACCTTGTTTGACAGCTTTAACTCAGAACAAGTTTTCTACATGCATGTAATCTATAAACTGCATTTGCATTGTCAGACTGATATAGATAACATCAGAGAATTCGCTTATATCGTTGATGATTAATTTCTCTCTCATGTTTAGTATTGTTTTAACAACACTAAAAGAAACCTTACGAAAATTGTGCACTGTATT
Organism: Schistocerca cancellata; assembly: GCF_023864275.1. Lineage (NCBI taxonomy): Eukaryota > Metazoa > Arthropoda > Insecta > Orthoptera > Acrididae > Schistocerca > Schistocerca cancellata. Next base: position 25,325,026 of record NC_064628.1, read on the forward strand.
ATAAGAAATGAAATAAAACTACCCACGATAACCTTACGACGAAAGTCTGTTTTAATAAAACTGAGTATCTGTACACAAGCATGTCTTTATCAGCACGAATTAGTAAAATACTACTCACTTAGATTTCGATGGGGTCTGTGTTTAACTGGTATGCTGTGTCATACTCAACAGGTATGCAAATGTGGCATTTCATGAATGAAGTTACGTATTCCTAGAAACCCAAAATTTGCTTGTCAGCAACGGAAGAGGCGTTACCTGTTGTGTAGCATTGTAAGTTTTTCACCATTTCACTATGAGATGAAAGTATTTTCTTGCGATTTCCTTATCAATGTTTGTTCTGACTGCTTGTAGCTCTTTCACAGAGGGGAAAAAAACGTTGCAGTCTGCGAGATTGCAACCGCGAAACATAATAGACGCTTTTTCACAGGTCAGCACGTACCCACACAGCTGGCGAAGGTGTATGTGTTGTGCTTTCCAGTTACGAGGCCAATAGTCGCTAGAACTCGTAAAACGCTAATTAAAGGACGAGATTAGTTGCGATTTCCACGTGCAACGACTTTCCTGGGCTGAAAACCGTAAATTTACAGTCTTTTCTTACACCTCAAGCGATAATAACTCAGATTATTTTCATGGAAATGACACGAAAAATCAAGTGATCTTTGAGGCTTAATTCCGTGCACACCAGGAAGTAACTTGTCGATCACAGAGTTGCCAAATATACCTTGCCTTGTTGCCAAATTACCAGCAGGAAGAAGACGAACCGATGTGATCCTACAGCGGGCTGGGAACTGACCATAGCTGGCGTCTCAAAGACGCGGCTGCTACGGCTTGGAATACGTAATGCGTCTGATTCGCATTTCTGTAACTAGGTTTAGGGACTGGAGCCTAGCTACTAATAATACTCAAAACTGACTGCAAACTGAGCAACATAAATAACTCTCATAGTTGTTTTTATATTTATTTCGTAACTGTACTCAAAACTAAGAAACTCATTCACGGACGTTTTCGTGTCTCGCCGATAGTCGAGCACACTAAACAAATAAAAATAAAAAAGAATGTATGTGTGTGTGGGTATGTGAGTGTGTGTGAGAGAGAGAGAGAGAGATAGAGAGAGAGAGAAGAGAGAGAGAGAGAGAGAGAGACAGAGAGAGATAAAAATAAAAAAGAATGAGAGAGAAGGTAATAAATTGTTGAAAAGAAATTGAATACCGGTATGTAAAGAAATCTTTGATTAAAATGACACCTTCCACATCATTACGAAATGTCGTATTCATGATCTATGGAACAAATATTAATCTAATGTAATCTAATCATATCATATTGCTGACTAGCCGTGAAGAGTCGTGAATTACCGAAATTTCCGCCAATATCAGTAACCAAATCTAAACTTGAAAATAAAAGACGACAGTTTTTGTAATAAACCGGGACTCTTATCAAAACGCTTTCATCCCTGTTGACTAACCACGAAAGATGTCTGATATACCTCCATTCAGAAGTAACGAAGTGTGTATGCATTTAAAGATGAAGCGCATGATGTGAAGTTCTGTTACGGAGATACGAACCCAACACGTAATAGGATTTTTAACTAAGTAAAATCAAATGTTACTTATCGGTATTTCTTACCAGCTGCTAGGTGCTTGAATCTAAAATGAGAATACAAATGTTTGTGCCTGAGCGACGATCGAACCGCACTCCTATCGTTCTTCTTTATCATCCACGAATATAGCTTAAGTATCAATTGCTTACTCACCAACAGTAAGATGTGTGCATGTTGCCCAGAAATTGCAGTCTTGGAAAAAGGAGCGAAATGATTGAACTATACTGTTCCGAGAGATTCAGATCCTCGAAAGAGAAGATGCAAATTCGAATCGCAGTCCAGCACCAAATTTTTCAACGGCTCTAGCTCAAAAAAAGTATTAGTAAAATAGGAGCCCTGTTCCTTTAAATGGTTATCCGTTGAACAAAAAAAAGTTTTTTTTTCTAATCTAAGTAAGTTTACTGCCGACAGTATTTCTGTTTACCATGACCGCCGCCTATGTCATTTCCCAAAGTAAACCGGCTTTGTCCATTTGGAAATGAAAGAACGTGATGTTTAATGGAGATTCTGGATTATAACGTCTTTCTCTTGGGGTTACCAGAGGTAAAATAAATCTGTTAGAGCCTATTAAAAGTAAATGCCTGAACCCACGCATTGCACTTGTGATAGTTCGTTCCACCAGACCATTGTGGCCACATTTCCCAACCCCAGGAGTGTGATGTAACGGATGATGTGCTAAGCTTACAAAATTAGTCACGGTAGAAAACATGCGAGCCTATTAAGTGGTTAAGTAGAAGCAAGCTTCTGAAGGGAAGATTATGCTATTCTCACTTCAGCAGGATGTAAAGACTCTTCTAGGCATCATAGCCTCCATTAGAAACCATTTTAAAATTTTCACTAATTCAGGAAATTTCTTAGTTCGAGAAAATCTACTGTGAAGTGTGAAGTTACCGGATAATTCGATTATTACCGTCATTATTACTATCATTTTCTTCATACCTCTGCTGGAACCCATGTGCTTGAAGATCATTTAAGGCCTTTTGGTGATTATAGAAGTAGTTGACCAAGAACAGGTTCTTTCCCTGTTTACGGAATCCTTTTCATGTTGCCGGCCGCGGTGGCTGTGCGGTTCTAGGCGCTCCAGTCCGGAACCGCGCTGCTGCAACGGTCGCAGGTTCGAATCCTGCCTCGGGCATGGGTGTGTGTGATGTCCTTAGGTTAGTTAGGTTTAAGTAGTTCTCAGTTCTAGGGGACTAATGACCACAGCAGTTGAGTCCCATAGTGCTCAGAGCCATTTGAACCTTTTCATGTCAATATCAAACATCAGCAAATACTTGTAGATTACATTAAAACTAAAGTAATTGATGAAGACGTTACTTGATAACGAAAACACGCTGCTTTTCATCTCTTACTAGCGGCCATAAATGGCTGTCCATTACTGCCAAACCAAAAGCCAAGTGATCTTACTGCCTTCCGATATACGTTGCTGTCATTTCTTCCATATGATTTGGTCGACGTGACATGTTTCAAGTTGTATACAACAGAGTATGTTTTAGAAAATCAATTGTTTTCCTTTGCAATAAACAGAAAGATTTTCATTCTAAGCTATCCAAGTTCAAAATTTTCGCAATATTAGTTCAAATTTAATATTAGCTTCTATAATGTAGGAAAGTATTTCACAGTTGCAAACCCACATCCGACTCATTGTCCTTACACTTAGCCGCTGACCATATATCCTAGCTCAGAGTGACACCAGTTTAAGTAACCTAATGTAGCGAAGACTGTTTGCCAGTGCTCTTTCTCACCGAAAAGTATGCAATTCACTCATTGGGCTTCATAAGTACACTGTAACAGTAATTTCTGTGTGTATGCAATGCATACGGATTGTAGAATTTAGTGGTGCTGTCTCTTCCACTTCTGTAAACAATATGCCTGACCTAAACTGCCCGTTTATCATTACATGCCCTGGGTGGTGCAACTTCATACTGACAACAGTAATGAGCTTATAATGACAACCTCACTGTTCGTTTCACCTGATTTTGTAATCATTTAAACAAAACATCATGACCTTCCGGTGGGAGACATTTCGTCCCCCTTTTCCTTCTGAGAAATTTGTCAGTAAGCTTTTTGCCTTCCAACCAGCGAAACGCGGCAGAGTACGGCCGGTAAACGATTCACAAACCACGATTAAGTGCCGTTAAGACGATTTCTTTAAACATTGGCGTAGCTGAAGGAATTTAGTTTCTTCTTAAATCGTCTTATACAGCAACGTTCACGGATATCTCATATAGGAAAAGCTCTTTATCCAGGCACGAAGGTTGTAAAAGAAACTTCCCACAGTTTGTGTCAGGTTGATGTTTTCGTCTGATAGCACTTCGTATCAGGTTGATGTTTTCGTCTGATAGCACTTCGTAAGTATTTTGCCTAAGAGGTATCACAAGTAGTGTTCCTGTAGCTGTGGGAATCATTGATTGAAAACGAGTTTAACACTAGTGAGTACGGCACTGCTAAATATTCAAAATGATTATCAACCTAAGTCTGAGTTCATCCACAATCTGTGGCGCATTTATAATATTGAAGCTAGACTGTGTATCCTTGTCTTCCTTGAGTGGGCGTTTACCACACGTATACGAGGGTAAGCCCAAAAGTAAGGTCTCCTAAGGGACACGCAAGTGCCAACGCAGACACAAACGAGAGATCCTTAGTTTTAATGGCAAGCAGAAACCACAGTTGTAAGTGCATGGTGGCAAAGTGATAAAGAACAAGACTACGCCTGTGAACGTCCCACGAATTTTATGTGCCATTTTGCGCAAATTTCCCCTGGGACAGTGTTTGATGATGTGAAAAATGCCGAGTTTCACTGTGGTCCGGAAGCCACGTTAAACTGTAGGTTCCCCTATTAACTGGCTAGGAAAGGCAACTGAAAGGTTGGAGGAAAGCAACGGCATACCACCTCCAACAAGACCGTGTCTATTAAAGCACTGTGGTGTTCAAACCACTCTTCCGACTGATGACTGCTTTACATTGTATGCTTTCCAAAGTTAATGATCCTCGGGTTATTAACATTTTTGTGCTTTCATGCTGTAGCTTTGATACCAGTAAACGTAAGTAACCGGCCGAGCACTGTCACTGCTCAAGTTGTCAAGGTGGTAGACGACGATGCTGTCGGCTCCAGTTATAATTTTGGTCATGGCTATGTTTCAGTCGAATACCTCTATGTGACTTTCTGCGTATTTCAAGATATACTTTTATACACCCTGTACGCATCCAAATTGATATCTGATACAGCTGTAATTAGCAACAAGAATCAGATATGTTTTCCGTGCAATATATCGGACAACACGTCAGTGCAGCGAGATTTCGTTTGTGTGTTGCGCATGACGCAAGAAATATTTGTGTTTTGCGTGCTTCTGTGATAAGTTTCACCCCACTGAATGCTAGCAAGCTCACGCATAGACTCTCAATAACTATAATTAAGCAATAATACACTTAAAAGGTGTTTTTGCATTATGTATCCCAATGAAAATAACTGTAAACAGGTTATATGCCTACTTGCTTATTATTCGTGCTTCTCAATGCTTCCATCAAAAAATAAATATAAAAATAAAAAGAGAGAGAGAGAGACAGAGAGAGAAAACAGAAATGTATTTAAATATCAGTTCGGTGACGCCATGTTCGTCTCGTGATGTAAAGCAAGGATAGTTGATAGGTAATATCTCGTTGTACTAGCGATATGAATGGCTACAGGGTTCTTTCTTTTCCCTCTGCAAGTAACCAGAACAGAATTCAGTAACAAAGTGGTAAGAACACCTATGCAGTGGGCCAATTAAACACTCAGCCTTTCTTGGTTATTTTGTTAATCGTCTGTAATGCAGTAAACATCCTTGATTACTGATTTGTTATTACTATCATTTTTATTGTTATTCGTCACCTCACAACAGCTTTCCTGTCACTCATTGCTGTCGATGCACGTAACGAGTGGATCAGGATGAATGGAACGCGGGATGTTTCGTCACGGAGAATATACACGGCGTCTTGTGTTCAGGGTAATATGAAAATCTCAATCAGAGAAAACGACAACGGGATGCCGGTGATGCAGGCAATGACACCCAACTATTTCTGTCGACTTAACACCATGACGTTCTAGGCGCTCAGTCCGGAACCGCGCGACTGCTACGGTCGCAGGTTCGAATCCTGCCTCGGGCATGGATGTTTGTGATGTCCTTAGGTTGGTAAGGTTTAAGTAGTTCTAAGTTCTAGGGGACTGATGAGCACAGATGTTAAGTCCCATAGTGCTCAGAGCCATTTGAACCATTTTTTAACACCATGACGACAGACAAATTGGCGTCTCACTGTATTTTGATTATAATTCGTTAGCCTTCTTGCGACCTCGTTTTAATACCTCGTGGGAGCAGGCACAATATTTTGCTTTTTGAACACCGAACAATAACACATAAAGATAGTAGATGGAAGGATACAAAGAAACAATCAGACACATGGGTGTGGATCCAGTTCATCACTAGAAGACTAAAAAAGAGGGAAACATAACGAAAGCAATGAATGCGCTGGTTAGTATACATTATTTGTATAGATCTGAAGATGGAAAAGCGCAGATCTGCACAGTGCCTGCCACTGCACTTTAGTTTCTGTTTTAATGGGCATAGTTTTTAGTTTCTTCCCTTCTGAATTTTCAAATGAATTGATTATTACGTGGTACAGAATAATTAGTTAACTTTGTTTCTTACGGCTTCCATTCACACCAAAATTTTTCTACATTCTAGTGCAATTCATGAAGTTTTACTTGTATGATCACAAGACTGCACATAGATGCAATCGATTTCGAGGTGCAAAGTGTTTGTTATCATACTTTTCGTGCCGGCTGGAGTGGCCGAGCGGTTCTAGGCGCTACAGTCTGGATCTGCGCCACCGCTACTGTTGCAGGTTCGAATCCTGCTTCGGACGTGGATGTGTGTGATGTCCTTAGGTTAGTTAGGTTTAAGTAGTTGTAAGTTCTAGGGGACTGATGACCTCAGAAGTTAAGTCCCATAGTGCTCAGAGCCATTTGAAGCATTTTTTACTTTTCGTGACAGGTGCGCAAAGTTGATTTCCAAAGACTTTTTATTGTACTGAAATAGTCTTTTGTCACAAAGTAACAAGGTAAGTGTTTTATTCGTATATATTTTGCGGGAAACTGTAATCGTGATGGAAGATTACACACCTGAATGTTTCACACAACTGGTAGGAGAAAACGCTGCATATTAACCAAATCCCGTGCCTCCTCTCCGTATCCTTCTATGACACGAGCACAAGATTCTCCTCCCATAGCGCTACAGTGCTACTTCTAGCACAGCTGAGAATTGGCAACATCGTCACAAACATTTGGCAACACTGTGACAGTGCAATCACTTCCACATATGGTACTGAATTGACTCGCTAAATTTACTTGATATTTCCTTTCCATTTGAATGACTCGTGCTATGTAATCCTCGTGCAATCTAAGACAGTGAGACATAAAATTCAACTTATTGGCTAAAGAAATGCTATTCTTCACATAAGTGACAACTTTTATTATCTTTCACGATGCATTATGAGGCTGAGCAACCAACACCATGACGAGAGTGGCGTGCTGGCAGCAATGTGTCCGTAGCCCTGTGGTACCGCCCATGTCTCGTGGCGCAACAGTTCAAGGAGTTGTCAGTTTTAACTATGGTAGGGGCAGCATGTGCGAGCTTTTTTTCTGATTTATTTTATGGGGCTGGGAATTTCCAGAAAAAATCTTGTAAGGAAATCAGGAGAGAACCCTTACACATCAAATCCTCTTGGTAGCTCGACACAGTAAGTTGTGTTACTGGTCATAGATCTCGGCTTTCTGACTGCCAAGCTGCTTCACAATACGAGCGTCTCTGAAGAAATTCGAATCGACCGTCAGCAATACGAAATTCAATACTTTTCTTCACTTAAGACTCACACGCTGGGGTGATAAGTATGAAGGAAAGGAACCTCCTGGTTACTACAGGGGTTCTACGCTAAATTTCCACAGTAGCAATTATGCAGACATTTGCTAATATCGGCTCTAGCAACTTACTTTTTCTCTGGGTAGCTTCAAACATGGGCAATTTTGTCGCCTTAAATCAAATTGAATATTTTAAATATCACTTCTGATCAGCGTTCACTTCTCCATTATTAAATGTATGGACCTCAAAACAAGCAATTTGCCTAAGTAGCTATAGAGCAGGTTCTGAAAGGTACTGACACAATAATTACTATTAAAAACAGTCTTGATCACAATTTATTTAACAAGGTGACCGGTTTCGACCATCTTCAGACCATTGAGTAGGAACCTCTTTCTGTTGGAGAATCACTACTTCAGTAGTGATTCTCCAACAGAAAGAGGTTCTTACTCAATGGTCTGAAGATGACCACAGTAGTGGTCGAAACCGGTCACCTTGTTAAATAAATTGTGATCAAGACTGTTTTTAATAGTAATTATTTACAAGACATTGATCACTGCTGTTCCCGTAATGCATTCAAAAGTAATGTTGACACAATGTTTTGCATCCATTTACCATAGGGAATCAAAGAAAGAAATTAAACACATTACATTGCATTTACTTTCTGTGCCTTGACTAACACACATGAATCCATGACAAAAATAAATTATTTGAAGAATCTCCTGTGAAAGGAAAAAGAACAGGACGTGTCACTTTAATCATAGCGCACTGGAACAGAAACAATGAGATTAATTCTGTGCCACATTGATGTATTGCATACTAGTGTAATAAAATACGCATCAAATAAAAACGGTTTTGTGCCTCCATTGCTATCGAGTGTGAAACAAAAAACGTAGACATATTTTATGGGTCACCAATCAACAACATTAAAGCTTTTACACCATCGAGATTGAGGAGTGTAGCAGGCGTTTAAGGCAGAAGACGAGGCAGCACAGTGACTCAGCCCCCGCCGGTGGGCAGCAATTGGGCCCAAAGAACTCAGACGCATGCTGTGATCAGAGGCAGATGGTCGGACAAGAAATCTATCGCTAAAATAGTGTTGAACCAAACTGTTATTACTAATGTGACAGATATATTGTAGATTCGCTTGAATTATACTCATAGCTTCAGCACCGAGAGGAAAGGGGCGATAAAAACTTGGTCGAAATGTGCTTTTAGTTACCAGACGTTGTATTAGCTAGTCTCGCTTTTTACCTCAAGACTATGAGTGTAGACAAAAGTGATGTCCTCTGACTGCAGCCAAGGGTTCCTCCAGGAAATGTAGCAGTACACAATGTTGCCAAATCGAGCATATTCCTGAACATAGAATTCAGAGGGGAGTACGACAGTATAGTCCACCTTACGTGAACGACTCGGCAGACAGTTTTTTTCTCTAAGATTGTATCTACAATATACACTCCCGGAAATGGAAAAAAGAACACATTGACACCGGTGTGTCAGACCCACCATACTTGCTCCGGACACTGCGAGAGGGCTGTACAAGCAATGATCACACGCACGGCACAGCGGACAAACCAGCAATCGCGGTGTTGGCCGTCGAATGGCGCTAGCTGCGCAGCATTTGTGCACCGCCGCCGTCAGTGTCAGCCAGTTTGCCGTGGCATACGGAGCTCCATCGCAGACTTTAACACTGGTAGCATGCCGCGACAGCGTGGACGTGAAACGTATGTGCAGTTGACGGACTTTGAGCGAGGGCGTATAGTGGGCATGCGGGAGGCCGGGTGGACGTACCGCCGAATTGCTCAACACGTGGGCCGTGAGGTCTCCACAGTACATCGATGTTGTCGCCAGTGGTCGGCGGAAGGTGCACGTGCCCGTAGACCTGGGACCGGACCGCAGCGACGCACGGATGCACGCCAAGACCGTAGGATCCTACGCAGTGCCGTAGGGGACCGCACCGCCACTTCCCAGCAAATTAGGGACACTGTTGCTCCTGGGGTATCGGCGAGGACCATTCGCAACCGTCTCCATGAAGCTGGGCTACGGTCCCGCACACCGTTAGGCCGGCTTCCGCTCACGCCCCAACATCGTGCAGCCCGCCTCCAGTGGTGTCGCGACAGGCGTGAATGGAGGGACGAATGGAGACGTGTCGTCTTCAGCGATGAGAGTCGCTTCTGCCTTGGTGTCAATGATGGTCGTATGCGTGTGGTGTGGGCAGCGATCTCCTACACTGGCCGTACACCACTGGTGATCGTCGAGGGGACACTGAATAGTGCACGGTACATCCAAACCGTCATCGAACCCATCGTTCTACCATTCCTAGACCGGCAAGGGAACTTGCTGTTCCAACAGGACAATGCACGTCCGCATGTATCCCGTGCCACCCAACGTGCTCTAGAAGGTGTAAGTCAACTACCCTGGCCAGCAAGATCTCCGGATCTGTCCCCCATTGAGCATGTTTGGGACTGGATGAAGCGTCGTCTCACGCGGTCTGCACGTCCAGCACGAACGCTGGTCCAACTGAGGCGCCAGGTGGAAATGGCATGGCAAGCCGTTCCACAGGACTACATCCGGCATCTCTACGATCGTCTCCATGGGAGAATAGCAGCCTGCATTGCTGCGAAAGGTGGATATACACTGTACTATTGCCGACATTGGGCATGCTCTGTTGCCTGTGTCTATGTGCCTGTGGTTCTTTCAGTGTGATCATGTGATGTATCTGACCCCAGGAACGTGTCAATAAAGTTTACCCTTCCTGGGACAATGAATTCACGGTGTTCTTATTTCAATTTCCAGGAGTGTATATTGCACACTTAAGAACCAGGATAATTAAATAAACGAAATTAGTTCATAAGAGCAAAAATTAACTGTAGCGTTCGAAGTATTCATAGTTGGTAGAGCACTTGCCCGCGAAAGGCAAAGGTCCCGAGTTCGAGTCTCGATCGGGCACACAGTTTTAATCTGCCAAGAAGTTTCATATCAGCGCACACTCCGCTGCAGAGTGAAAATCTCATTCTGGTATTCATAGTATTGTATACGTCTGTGTAAACACCTTCCAATGCCCACTCAAGGATGACAAGGATACACAATCTAGCTTCAATATTATAAATACGCCTCAGTTTGTGAAAGAACTCAGACTTAGGTTGATAATCATTTTGAATATTTAGCAGTGCTGTACTCACTAGTGTTAAACTCGTTTTCAACCAATGATTCCCACAGCTACAGGAACACTTCTTGTGATACCTCTTAGGCAAAATACTTACGCAGTGCTATCAGACGACAACATCAACCTGACACAAACTGTGGGAAGTTTATTTTACAACCTTCGTACCTGGATAAAGAGCTTTTCTTATATGAGATATCCGTGAACGTTGCTGGATAAGACGATTTAAGAAGAAACTAAAGTCCTTCAGCTACGCCAATGTTGAAATAAATCGTCTTATCGGCACTTTAGTTTTGAATCGTTTAACAGCCGTACTACCCCGCATTTTGCTGGCTGGAAGGCAAAAAGCTTACTGACAAATTTCACAGAAGGAAAAGAGGGACGAAATGTCTCCCATTGGAAGGTCATGATATTTTGTTTAAATGATTACAAAATCAGGTGAAACGAACAGTGAGGTTGTCATTATAAGCTCATTACTGTTGTCAGTATGAAGTTGCACCACCCAGAGCATGTAATGATAAACGGGCAGTTTAGGTCAGGCATATTGTTTACAGAAGTGGAAGTGACAGCACCACTAAATTCTACAATCCGTATGCATTGCATACACACAGAAATTACTGTTACAGTGTACTTATGAAGCCCAATGAGTGAATTGCATATTTTCCGGTGAGAAAGAGCACTGGCAAACAGTCTTCGCTACATTAGGTTACTTAAACTGGTGTCACTCTGAGCTAGAATTTATGGTCAGCGACTAAGTGTAAGGACAATGAGTCGGATGTGGGTTTGCAACTGTGAAATACTTTCCTACAGTATAGAAGCTAATATTAAATTTGAACTAATATTGCGAAAATTTTGAACTTGGATAGCTTAGAATGAAAATCGTTCTGTTTATTGCAAAGGAAAACAATTGATTTTCTAAAACATACTCTGTTGCACACAGCTTGAAACATGTCACGTCGACCAAATCATATGGAAGAAATGACAGCAACGTATATCGGAAGGCAGTAAGATCACTTGGCTTTTGGTTTGGCAGTATTCGACAGCCATTTATAGGCGCACGTAAATGAAGAAAGGCAGCGCGTTTTTGTTATCAAGTAACGTCTTCATCAATTACTTTAGTTTTAATGTAATCTACAAGTATTTGCTGATGTGTGATATTAACGTGAAAAGGATTCCGTAAACAGGGAAAGAACCTGTTCTTGGGCAACTACTTCTATAATCACCAAAAGGCCTTAAATGATCTTCAAGCACATGGGTTCCAGCAGAGGTATGACGAAAATGATAGTAATAATGACGGTAATAATCGAATTATCCGGTAACTTCACACTTCACAGTAGATTGTCTCGAACTAAGAAATTTCCTGAATTAGTGAAAATTTTAAAATGGCTTCAGATGGAGGCTATGATGCCTAGAAGAGTCTTTACATCCTGCTGAAGTGAGAATAGCTTAATCTCCCCTTCAGAAGCTTGCTTCTACTTAACCACTTAATAGGCTCGCATGTTTTCTACCGTGACTAATTTTGTAAGCTCAGAACATTATTCGTTACAGCACACTCCTGAGGCTGGGAAATGTGGCCACAATGGTCTGGTTGGAACGAACTATGACAAGTGCAATGCGTGGGTTCAGGCATTTACTTTTAAGAGGCACAAACACATTTACTTTACCTCTGGTAACCTCAAGAGAAAGACGTTATAATCCAGAATCCGCAATAAACATCATGTTCGATTGTCGCTCAGGCACAAACATTTGTATTCTTATTTTAGAATCAAACACCTAGCAGCTGGTAAGAAATACCGATAAGTAACATTTGATTTTACTTAGTTAAAAATCCTATTACGTGTTGGGTTCGTATCTCCGTAACAGAACTTCTCATCATGCGCTTCATCTTTAAATGCATACACACTTCGTTACTTCTGAATGGAGGTAGATCAGACATCTTTCGTGGTTAGTTAACAGGGATGAAAGGGTTTTGATAGGAGTCCTGTTTATTACAAAAACTGTCGTCTTTTATTTTCAAGTTTAGATTTGGTTACTGATATTGGCGGAAATTTCGGTAATTCATGACTCTTCACGACTAGTCAGCAATATGATATGATTAGATTAGATTAGATTAATATTCGTTCCATAGATCATGAATACGACATTTCGTAATGATGTGGAAGGTGTCATTTTAATCAAAGATTTCTTTACATACCGGTATTCAATTTCTTTACAACAATTTATTACCTTCTCTCTCATTCATTTTTATTTCTCTCTCTCTCTCTCTCTCTCTCTCTCTCTCTCTCTCTCTCACACACACACACACACACACACACACACACACACACACATACATTCTTTTTTATTTTTATTTGTTTAGTGTGCTCGGCTATCGGCGAGGCACGAAAACGTCCGTGAATGAGTTTCTTAGTTTTGAGTACAGTTACGAAATAAATATAAAAACAACTATGAGAGTTATTTATGTTGCTCAGTTTGCAGTCAGTTTTGAGTATTATTAGTAGCTAGGCTCCAGTCCCTAAACCTAGTTACAGAAATGCGAATCAGACGCATTACGTATTCCAAGCCGTAGCAGCCGCGTCTTTGAGACGCCAGCTATGGTCAGTTCCCAGCCCGCTGTAGGATCACATCGGTTCGTCTTCTTCCTGCTGGTAATTTGGCAACAAGGCAAGGTATATTTGGCAACTCTGTGATCGACAAGTTACTCCCTGGTGTGCACGGAATTAAGCCTCAAAGTTCACTTGATTTTTCCTGTCATTTCCATTGAATAATCTGAGTTATTATCGCTTGAGGTGTAAGAAAAGACTGTAAACTTACGGTTTTCAGCCCAGGAAAATCGATGCACGTGGAAATCGCAACTAATCTCGTCCTTTAATTAGCGGTTTACGAGTTCTAGCGACTATTGGCCTCGTAACTGGAAAGCACAACACATACACCTTCGCCAGCAGTGTGGGTACGTGCTGACCTGTGAAGAAGGGTCTATTATGGTTCGCGGTTCCAATCTCGCAGACTCCAACGTTTTTTTCCCCTCTGTGAAAGAGCTACAAGCAGTCAGAACAAACATCGATAAGAAAATCGCAAGAAAATGCTTTCAGCTCATAGTGAAATGCTGAAGAACTTACAATGTTGCACAACAGGTAACTCCTCTTCCGTTGCTGACAAGCAAATTTTGGGTTTCTAGGAATACGTAACTTCATTCATGAAATGCCACATTTGCATACCTGTTGAGTATGACACTGCATACCAGTTAAACACAGACCCCATCGAAATCTAAGTGAGTAATATTTTACTAATTCGTGCTGATAGAGACACGCTTGTGTACAGATACTCAGTTTTATTAAAGCAGACTTATCGGTTATCGTGGGTAGTTTTATTTCATTTCTTCAGACTTATCAGTTATCGGTTATCGGTTATCGTGGGTAGTTTTATTTCATTTCTTATAATACAATGGGCAATTTTCGTAAGGTTTCTTTTAGTGTTGTTAAAACAATACTAAACATGAGAGTGAAATTAATCATCAACGATATAAGCGAATTCGCTGATGTTATCTGTAACAGTCAGACAATGCACATGCAGTTTATAGATTACATGCATGTAGAAAACGTGTTATGAGTTAAAGCTGTCAAACAAGGTTTGAAGAAGAATAAAATGCCACTACCAGACGACAGCTAATGTAGAAAATACTTTTCTTACTATTTTGGCACGATGCGGTCTCCCCACACATAATACAAAAGCTTCTAGGAGCATCCGCTGCCTGGCCATCTATTAAAGCTGAAAAGAACAAAATGTCGCAGAACATTAGCCCTTTTTCCACATGGGACTATTTGAGGTTGAAAAGTGAAGGGACTTATGTTCAAAGTACCATTAAATTGATAACTACAGCAGACAGCAGAATTGCGTTTTCAAAAGATGCAGCAGCGAATGTAATACAACTCACGCCGCCTTATCTACAATACGCCACATTTACCATTACGCTACAAGCTGTCATGTAGCTACGGCATCTCATGAAGTAAAGATGAGGTCCTCCACAACTTCCACATTCCAAAGTGCTGTGAGATAATGCATATGGTCGGATCTAGACTTTTGAGAGACAGACAGTTACAGCTTTTCTTTTGCACTGCACGAAGTTTTCAACAAACAAATAGCCCAATAGACTACTCAAGTGGGAAGGAACACTTCCTATTTAAATTTCTGCATCCTACACTGTTGGAAGTTATGTGTAGGTGGCAGTTACGTGATTTTATTACAAAATAGAATCGAATGTATGCACTGGGTAGCCGAGGTAGCTAGTTCATGGCGATTCGGTCAACCAAGTAAACGAATGTACTGAACATTCTGCAAACCACTACAGGGAACCTGTGTGTCAGAATTCTCATCGAGTGTGCCGCAATGGTGTTATGATAGAAAAATGAGTCTTAGAGAAAAGGATTTGGTGGTCTTTTGGTTCCTAAGGCGATGGTCTGGGTTCGATTCTAACTTCTGCCGATGATTTTTAATAGGGAGGGTCAGATTCTATTCTCTTCTGGCTACGCCAAGTGAAGAAAGTATAATGGCATTGTGGTCTGAAATTCACATTGAACATGGTATTCCTTCTCTACCAAGTAGACGTTAGGTTGAACTACAATAAAGTCAGGAGTGGTGAAATGTGGGAACTCTATCACCAGTAACCTTCCTTATACTAGTCATTTATTTCTAGTGATGAAACAAACGCTATGTAGGATCACAGGACACATATTCCATCTTTTGAGCTTCTGTATGTCGATAAAATTGGTTCTAAACTGGGAATGCAACTCAGACAGCCCTTAACGCGGAATTTGATCCCTTCGTGACAATACAGCTCGACTACAAAATGTTGTTTGTTCAAAACTACAGATTCCTCAACATCTCCACATTTGCGCCTGAATGGGTTCGAATCCTGGTGTGGCACTTAAGTTTACATTATGTATAATCAAGATCTTGCATGAGAACACCTTTCTGCTGGTGGATAATAATTTTGATTTTTAATGCACTTTCATTCGTTGTCAACACCAACGATATCTGACGTTTTTGATTCCCAGTGAGACACAGAACTATTTGAGAGATCACTGTAAGTTCAAGGATGTTATTCCGAGCTGCTGGTGGAGAAAATTCGGTAGCTGACGTCTCTTTGTGTGTAGTCAACAACGATATGTGTGGAGTTCGATCCCCAGTCAGCACTGAACTCTTCGTCATGTTATTTCTAGTTCAGAAATGCTCACATTTCGCTGCTGGTGTAACAAAACCATATTTAACGTTCGTTTTCTCTACAATATAACAGCGGTAGGTGCCGGGTTGGAGTCCTGGGAAGGAAAAAATTAATGTTTCGTCTCGTCATTGCAGTTAAAACATCTATCTACTGCCGAGAAAATCCGACATGTCACACTTGAATGTGCTTCGATAACAATCCGATTAGGTTCTGGGTTCGAATCCGTGTCCAAAAAAAAGCTTTACCTCCCGGCATGTCAAGTAAGTTACTTGTGAATAAGCAATAGGTAACATCTCTCGTAGTTCGTTAACAGGGACAATAGATACTGGGTAGGAATTCGCGTCCGTTAAAAATGTTTACATTATGTAATTTAAAGTTGATATTTGCTAACTGATACTGTCTAAATGCGAGGCATATCACTGTCTGTGTGCCTAGTCAAGAATGACTGTTAGTTTCCGTCAGTCACGAAACCTTAGTCTTCATGACCTGGGTTTGAATCCATATGCAGAACGAGACGGTTCGTCGTGTCATTTGAAGTTCATACATATTGTCAACTAGCTGCTCGTGAATAACTTAAATTTTTAATGTCATTTTGTGTTAAATAACAAGCATGGTATGTTACTTTGAAGAGGAAATCATGAATACGATGAACTTACTACGTGCATTACCTATCTGACGTAATAATGAGAGTGGTAACATTTCCGGTATATCATTTATTGCAATAAATGTGAGCTTTCAAGCCTTAAGCACAGTCTTGTCTGTGATAAGGTGTTCCCTGATATTTCTAGTATCGTGGTATTACCTTACATCTTGAGTTATTGCGATACAGAGCAGTGTTTTCTAGTGGTGACTTGTTGGAACCATTTTCAATAGTCAAACGACTGTACTAAGGAGGGATTGGAGGACCTGCTAGGCAGCTGTGTTATGCGGATTGCATGAGAGTCAGGCGAAATACAATTCAGGTCGTTCGGATGCTTTTGAGCTCGACTGTACCACTCAGATCATCATCTACCTTCGTAGATACATTTGTTAACTGCTCCGAAAGTTCGGCTACTTTTTCCGATAATGTGCTAATTTCCTCCGTGTGTTTCTCTGAACCATGTTTTAGTGGGTCCATTTGTGTTGTAATCGTGTCTATTGTGTTAAGTTTTTCTGATCTTTTACAGTTTGCTTAACCGTATCGGTAGATGCAAATGAGTCAATTTTAGCTTGCAAGTTATAATTTTCGTGAACAATAATCTGCAGTCCTTTTGTATCAGCTTCCTTGTCTTCAGTCCTGAGACTGGTTGGATGCAGCTCTCCACGCTACTCAATCCTGTTCAACCTTCTTCATCTCCCAGTACCTACTGCGGGCCTCCATCCTACTGAATCTGCTTAGTGTATTCATCCCTTGGTCTCCCTCTAGGATTTTTACCCTCCACGCTGCCCTCCAATACTAAATTGGTGATCCCTCGATGTCTCAGAACATGTCCTACCAACCGATTCCTTCTTCTAGTCAAGATGTGCCACAAGCTCCTCTTCTCCCCAATTCTATTCAATATCTCATCATTAGTCATGTGATCGACCCATCTACTCTTCAGCATTCTTCTGTAGCACCACATTTCGAAATCTTCTATTATCTTCTTGTCTAAACTATTTATCGTCCACGTTTCATTTCCATCCATGGCTACACTCCATACAAATACTTTCAGAAACGGCTTCCTGACATTTAAATCTATACTCGATGTTAACAAATTTTTGTTCTTCAGAAACGCTTTCCTTGCCATTGCCAGTCTACATTTTATATCCTCCCTTCTTCGACCATCGTCAGTTATTTTGCTCCCCAAATAGCAAAATCCTTCACTACTTTAAGTGTCTCATTTCCTAATCTAATTCCCTCAGCATCACCCGACTTAATTCGACTACATTCCATTATCCTCGTTTTGCTTTTGTTGATGTTCATCTTATACCCTCCTTTCAAGACACTGTCCACTCTGTTCAACAGCTATTCTAAGTCCTTTGCTGTCTCTGACAGAATTACAATGTCATCGGCGAACCTCAACGTTTTTATTTCTTCTCCATGGACTTTAATACCTACTCCGAACATTTCTTTTGTTTCCTTTATTGCTTGCTCAATATACAGATTGAATAACATCGGGGATAGGCTACAACCCTGTCTCACTCCCTTCCCAACCACTGCTTCCCTTTCATACCCCTCGACTCTTATAACTGCCATCTGCTTTCTGTATAAATTTCAAATATCCTTTCGCTCCCTGTATTGAACCCCTGCCACCCTCAGAATTTGAAAGAGAGTATTCTTATCAACATTGTCAAAAGCTTACTCTAATTCTACAAATGCTAGAAACGTAGGTTTGCCTTTCCTTAATTTAGGGTCAGTATTGCCTCACGCGTTCCAATATTTCTACGGAATTCAAACTGATCTTTCCCGACGTCGACTTCTATCAGTTTTTCCATTCGTCTATAAAGAATTCGCGTTAGTATTTTGCAGCTGTGACTTATTAAACTGATAGTTCGGTAATTTTCACATATGTCAACACCTGCTTTCTTTGGGATTGGAATTATTATATTCTTCTTGAAGTCTGAGGGTATTTCGCCTGTCTCATACATCTTGTTCACCAGATGATAGAGTTTTCTCAGGACTGGCTCTCCCAAGGCTGGCAGTAGTTCTAATGGAATGTTGTCTACTCCGGGGGCCTTGTTTCGACTAAGATCTTACAGTGCTCTGTCAAACTCTTCACGTAATATCGTATCTCCCATTTCATCTTCATCTACATCCTCTTCCATTTCCATAATATTGTCCTCAAGTACATCGCCCTTGTATAGACCCTCTATATACTCCTTCCACCTTTCTGCTTTCCCTTTTTTGCTTAGAACTGGGTTTCCATCTGAGCTCTTGATGTTCATACAAGTGGTTCTCTTATCTCCAAAGGTCTCTTTAATTTTCCTGTAGGCAGTATCTATCTTACCCCTAGTGAGATAAGCCTCTACATCCTTACATTTGTCCTCTAGTCATCCCTGCTTAGCCGTTTTGCACTTCCTGTCGATCTCATTTTTGAGACGTTTGTATTTCTTTTCGCTTGCTTTATTTACTGCATTTTTATATTTTCTCCTTTCATCAATTAAATTCAATATTTCTTCTGTTACCCAAGGATTTCTACTAGCCCTTGTCTTATTACCTACTGATCCTCTGCTGCCCTCACTATTTCATCCCTCAAAGCTACCCGTTCTTCTTCTACTGTATTTCTTTCCCCCATTCCTGTCAATTGTTCCCCTATGCTCTCCCTGAAACTCTGTACAATGGTTCTTTCAGTTTATCCAGGTCCCATCTCCTTAAATTCCCACCTTTTTGCAGTTTCTTCAGTTTTAATCCACAGGTCAAAACCAATAGATTGTGGTCAGAGTCCACATCTGCCCCTGGAAATGTCTTACAATTTTAAACCTGGTTCCTAAATCTCTGTCTTACCATTATATGATCTATATGAAACCTGTCAGTATCTCCAGGCTTCTTCCATGTATACAGCCTTCTTTTATGATTCTTGAACCAAGTGTTAGATATGATTAAGTTGTTCTCTGTGCAAAATTCTACCAGGCGGCTTCCTCTTTCATTTCTTAGCCCCAATCCATATTCACCTACTACGTTTCCTTCTCTCCCTTTTCCTACTGACGAATTCCAGTCACCCATGACTATTAAATTTTCGTCTCCCTTCACTACCTGAATAATTTATTTTATCTCATCATACATTTCATCAATTTCTTCGTCATCTGCGGAGCTAGTTGTCATATAAACTTGTACTATTGTAGTAGGCGTGGGATTTGTGTCTATCTTGGCCACAATAATGCGTTCACTATGCTGTTTGTAGTAGCTTACCCGTACTCATATTTTTTTTCTTTATTAAACATACACCTGCATTACGCCTATTTGCTTTTGTATTTATAACCCTGTATTCACCTGACCAAAAGTCTTGTTCCTCCTGCCACCGAACTTCACTAATTCCCACTATATCTAACTTTAACCTATCCATTTCCCTTTTTAAATTTTCTAACATACCTGCCCGATTAAGGGATCTGACATTCCATGCTCCGATCCGTAGGACGCCAGTTTTGTTTCTCCTGATAACGACGTCCTCTTGAGTAGCCCCGCCCAGAGATCCGAATGGGGGACTATTTTACCTCCGGAATATTTTACCCAAGAGGACGCCATCATCATTTAATCATACAGTAAAGCAGCATTCCCTCGGGAAAAATTACGGCTGTAGTTTCCCCTTGCTTTCAGCCGTTCGCAGTACCACAACAGCAAGGCCATTTTGGTTAGTGTTACAAGGCCAGATCAGTCAATCATCCAGACTGTTGCCCCTGCAACTACTGAAAAGGCTGCTGCCCCTCTTCAGGAACCACACGTTTGTCTGGCCTCTCAACAGATACCCCTCCGTTGTGGTTGCACCTACGGTACGGCTATCTGTATCGTTGAGGCACGCAAGCCTCCCCACCAACGGCAAGGTCCATGGTTCATGGAGGGTATCAGCTTCATGATTCCGTAATGTGTCTTCATGTCGCAAAAAGATAGGCTGAAAATGTTCACAAATTTGTGTTTTTACATCTTCAGAAACCTTTTGATGTTTCTATTCGATTTCGGATGTCTCAGCAGTTAAATCTTCACGTGTTTGTTCAACTGGCTGTACTATTGTATTAAATTTTGTTTTGGAGCCGTTGTCCCATTTGATTAGCTTTTTGAATTAACAGCAATAACAATGCATGTGTGTCTGAAACATGTCCCAACGCGCTTTTTGGCAATGCAGTCACACTGGCAATACTCATATATCGAAAAACAGAAAGTAAACTGACAAGGGAATGGTCAGACTTGTCATGCCGAAACATGTATTGCTTTTTTTAGCACTGTTATTTAACTGTGCAAAAGGTCAGTATGCAAAATTGTAGCTGCTGACATGACTGGAAGTCACCTAAAAAAAATCACGAACACGGCTGTGTTTCCTGCTTGGCGCTCGCAGTGACGGCTGGCCACGCCTGGAAATGGCGAGTCGCGAGCGTTGTGCGCATGGTCGGCAAGTGCGGCCGTCTTATCGCGGCGTTCACTAAAGAGGAGTACCGCTTCACTGTTTTGGTGGAACGGGGAAACGAATATTCGTTTCTGTGGCATGCACGTCCTTTCAATTTCTGATACGTATTTCGAGACATACCGTCCTGAAACTGGTTAGAGATGTGAAAGACGTTCTGTACATGTTCATCTATACTCCGCAAGCCACTTTACGGTGAGCATTCAATCTCCCCTCACAGGTGATGGCGAACCCTGTAAATGTTTTGCTGCTTTCCATGGAGATATACCACAGACGCCAAATGAAGCAATCAACAGAAAACACGCGTGAAGACTATGTGTTGTGCGATATGGTTGTTAAACTTCTAGACGAGCACGTAAATGGCTCAGACATGTGGCTAGAAACAACTGAAACACTCGATATTGCAGACTGTGAATCTACAGACGGCGAAGCCACCGACGAATGTTGCACTCATGAAGAATCTTCGAGTGATAGTGCCACGTACCATCATCAATTATCTCCTAAAGTAACACCAGCAACTACAATTACCTTATAAGACAAAGAAAAAGCGGTGACGTAATGGTTGAACGAAAGTGGTAAGAAACCCCTACGTGTCAGTACTGTTCAAAATAAGTATCGCTTTGTCCGTTCTGAACTTGAATTGTATAGATGGAAAAAGGAAGTCGCTGGACGACGTAAGAGTCGACTGGAAATTGCGACGGAGATAAATGCGCGACTTTTTGAGCTATTTACCGATGCCAGACAACAGTCATTTAGTGTCAGCGATACAACTTTGCGTGATTGGGCGTTAGAGATTGCCAACGCGATAGGAGCTAAAGAATTTACAGCTTCTCAAAGTTGGATTAGTCGCTTCAAAAATCACATAAAATTATGACAAGAAAAATAACAAAATTTGTATCGAGAAACAGGTCGGAAAATGAAGTGACACAAATCGAAATGATAGAAGCTTTTCTTACGAATGCAAAAAATAAGATCGCTATTTTTAGTGAATCGTACGTGTACAATGCCGATCTATCAGGTTTTAAAAAAGAAATGTGTGCGAAAAGAACACTGTCATTCAAAGAGGAAAAACATATTGAGACGATTGCGCAGTCCACGACTGCACTCACCCATTCATACACCATAATGCCCATAATTAGTCTGGATGGTTCATTGCTTCCTAAACTATATGTGTGTCTTCAAGAACAAACTGGACGTTTTGGACCACGTGTCAAAAGAACTATGTTCTACGCAAACACTCTTGTGGTAGACGCATCGAAGTCTGGAAAAATGGGAAATGAAAACGTTACACTTTTCATGCGTCATACTTTTCTTCCGATCTGCGGGAACAAATCTCTTCTCCTTCTATATTCGTGGTCAGGTCATAAAAGGTCTGATTCATTAAAAGCTGCATTTCGAGCCCAACTTGACAAAGAAGTAGAGATACTTCAGATTCCACCCGGCACGACGAACGTAATTCAACCTTTAGACAGAGAATTTTTCCGTCAGTGGAAGGCATTTTACAGAAAACTAACAGAGAAAATTATTGTGTGCAGACCACTGCAATTTTCTGTCTGTCACAGTGACAATATTCTCAAGCTGCAATCAGTAGTACATTATCAATTTTCCTCCCCACGCTTTCAGAATTTGATTAAATATGCGTGGCACTCCTCGAAATATACTGATACTAGGCCTGATTCATTCCTAACACAAGCCCAGTTTTGTCTACGGACATCTAACAACGTCTGTGATTCGCAGGGCTGTCATATGTCGTCTTTGCTTGTATGTTCTTGGTGCACAAAAAACCTATGTTTTGAACATTGTATCAATATTTCGCATTTTTGCGGTAATTACAAGAAATAAAATTTGGACGTGTTCTAAACCGTATATTTATTTGTGTCTATTTCATAGCTATTTGGAAAAAAATGTTGTAGATAACATATCAGCCATATTTGTTAACGAATGTTTAATTATCATACGATCACTTTCACTGGGGGAATCAGCTCTCTCACTGCTGTGGCAAGAGAGCGGCGATTAGCTAACACCACCTTGTCCCTAGATGGCGTTGGTATAACGTAGCGAGAGAGGTCAGGGTTGTACAAGAGGCGGAAACCATGCGACAATAATGTCTTACTTCATAAAATTGTTTACATACTTCCAGGTCATGTCAGCAGCTAAAATTCTGCATACAGACTTCTTGCAATGTTAACTCACAGTGGTAAAAAAAGCAACACAGGTTTCGACATGACAAGTCTGACCATTCCCTTGCGAGTAAACTGAGAAACGGGTAATGACACAAAACCTAAATCTATGGAATTTGCACGATTTCGTTCTATTATTCCGCATTACTGAGGCGAAGAGCTACTGATCGATCGATCGACAATACTTCTCTGTTGACTGATTGTTTCCATTTCTACACCGTCATTTACTGCCTGATCCATGTCCCTATACACAATCACCAAATTACTGTCTCGAATATTTATCACTTTGTTACTAGATGGTGCTAACAACATACGCTCGTCGTCACTGCCATTACTCACTTTACTTTCATCCTAATGTAACAGTTGTCACACGGCATAATTGTCACAGTATTTCACACGATAACAACAATTCGAAAAGCAAAAATGGGAAGACACGCTGTTCCCTCAATGGCTGTCAGAATAGCCTCCTCAACATGCTGAATGAGACGCCAGGCATACACACTGAGTGCACCTGGTGTCCTTTCCTGCCCCTTTCCGACATTTTCCTAAGGGATACCCTCATTCACCGTACGTTTGTACTTTTAACGATTAACAGGCCTCTAACATTTTGTGTTGGCATCCTTCTGACGCTAGACAAAACAGGTTTCCCCAAAATAGGTGAAATTCCCGCTGGGTTAGTTTCAGTTTCAGTGAAAGATATCACCTCAGACGTGTTGTTTAGGGGAATCGGTACAACACCCTGGATCCTCCCTGAACCACGTACACCCTATACTGGACGCATGGATCTACAATTGACACGCCACTCGCACTGGAGTGGACGGGTAAAGACAGAGCTTGTGTTTCTGCATAGGAGACAGGATCTTTTGTCTATTTCTGATAAAAAATAGTGCGATCCTAGTTGTATTTTGAGTGCTGAATTGAAAACTGTTTTTGGTTTTTTTCTGTCAGGGATAGTTTATGAGTAATCGCAATTTTATTTCTCTTTTCAGTTTCTGATATAGTGCAGCAAACGTGAGGTGAAATTCGACAAACAAATGCACATCTTTATGATGTTATAAATTCATCACATTAATGGAGGGTGGGATCTAACATATAACACAGTAACATTTGTGTATACACTTTGAAGCATTTATTTGACATAAGAACTTCCAGAAAATTGAAAAACAATGAGCCACTGCCTTGTAATGCACATAACTTTTTTCTCTTGTATCGTGAATCTTTCTTCTCTCGAATGATATTCCAGCAATAATCTGCTAACATAGAAGGTACCCACTTCCCTTCATCGCGCCTTTCTATGGTAGAAATGTCTTTACGGAATCTTTCCCCATGTTCATCCGATACGTCACTACAACTCTCTGTGAAGTAGTCCAGATGAGTGTCCATCATATGTACCTTCAAAGACATATTGCACCCCAAATCCTGATATGCTTTGATCATATCCTTCACCATTGCTTTGTAGTTAGTAGTTCTTCTTCTTCCGAGGAAGTTTTCCGACACCAACTTGAAACAGTCTCATGCAGTTTTTTCTTTATCAGTTAAACATGCTTCAAAATTTGCATCTTTCTGCAGCTCCCTGATTTGTGGGCCCACAAATACACCTTCCTTTATTTTTGCAGCTGAAAGACGGGGGAATTTGGTAGCTAGATATGCAAACCCACAGCCTGTTTGATCCATGGCCTTCACGAATTGTTTCATCAGGCCAAGTTTGATGTGAAGCGGTGGAAGTAGTATATATTCAGGAGCTACCAGACTCCCTCCATACCATGGGAACAGCAAACAACGCTACATTCTCTTTACCTTTCCACCACTGAATTAGTTTGCAGTTTCATGTAGCAGAACAGAAATGTGGTGCCCATTCTTTATCTTGATCTCCTACCTCTACTCCAAAGTAATGTTTGTATGCTTTCTTCGTGACTGAAGAAATTTTCTTCCTATTTCTGGCAAAAGTGAACTTCCCACAGATGTAGCAGAAGTTGTCCGGCTTATATCAACATCCACGACGTGGCATTTCTGCAAATTTAAAAATACCACTTTGGTAATACATCTGTATTAAATTAATAGTAGGGAACTAGAGGAACGCTGATGTGTAAAAACAAGCAGTCGTTTTACCTTCAGCACCAGGCTCAATCAGTTTACACACAGGAACTAAAAAATTCAACCGTCCTCGGAAATATGACAGTTACTTGTCAGCCAAAACACCCACTCGTTAAGACTGACACAAATTGCGGCTAACACCACTGTTGTAAACTCGATGCACCTGCCCCTAGGAGGCGAGAAGCTTTACTGCCGAGGCAGCGACCGGCTGTCGCCGTTCGAGTTAATGAAATGTTTCAGGTGGTCTTAATGACATAGGTGTGGTGGGGGATTATCTAATGATGTCTGATTCTTCCCACCTGCTGTTGCACAAGAAATTATCACGTTCTATCACTACTGGATGCGGCAACATACCGGTATTTCTCTATAACGTCTCTGTGTTTGCCATGAATTGTGAATATACATATATATACATATTACATAAAAAGTATCCCTGACAACGATATTTTGTTTACATATTTCAATTTCCCACGGTAAAATGGTCTAGAAGCACATACTTTAATATCAGAAATAGAACCCATGTCGAACAGTGTTCTCAGCAGCTGCCAATGTGTGACTGTAGTCAGGGCGATTTCCAGCTGCTTACGGACGTCAATCACCTCATCCCGTATTTTAGAACAGCATTCATAATGGAGCTGCATTTTGGCTGCTGCTATGTATTATAAGGAAGTGAACAAATAACTTTAAATTAAGCCCACTGATTATCTTTTAATCTGCTGGGCTAAAAAAACCATGTAACTGAAGCAGATACACAAAAACGAGATTCCTATAAAAGCAACGTAAAACCTGTTTTCTAAAACGTTTTGATGTTAATGACAGTTTTCAGCACATTCGAGAACAAAGTTAATTTACGATAAATGCAGATAATATATAGGGCTACTTCTGTTTAAGGGAAAATTAGATGAAACACAATATGTTAGTTAAAAAATCTGGTACAGTAAGTAAATCGCATACGCCGATTTTCTATAAATTGCTCGTACATTATGGAAAGACAATGGTAGCTTCCGAAAAGTCTCAAAAACGCACCCTTATTGGCGTTGATATACAATAAAATTCATGGATTCTTTGCCTGGACTGTAAACCACAAATGCTGATTTGCTACGAAACAAATTACGTATACAAAACACTCGTACCAGTAACTTCCGAAAATTTACATTTGTAAGCGTCCGAAAATTTTTAAAGTCATGGGTAAAGCAGGCGGTAGCCTTTGACTTATTGGGAGAATACTGGGAAGTGCAACCAGTCTACAAAGGAGATGGCTTACAAATCATTCGCGCGTCTGGTTCTAGAATGTTGCTGAAGTGTTTGGGACACGTACCAAGTGTCACTGACAGGAGGTATTGAATATATGCAGAGAAGGGCAGCACGAACGGTTTTATGTTTGTCTGACCTGTGGGAGAATGTTTAAGTGATGGTGAAGAAACTGAACTGGCAGACTCTTCAAGATAGGTGTTAAATATCTTGAGAATGTCTACCAAAAGAGTTTCAAGACCCGGCTTTAAATGATGACTAGAAATATACTACAACCCTCTACGTATCGCTCACATAGAGATCGTGAGGACAAGATTAGAATAATCATACCAGGCACAGAGGCATTCAAAGACTCATTCTTCCCGCGCTCCATACGTGAATGGAATAGGAAGAAACCCTAATAACTGGTACAGTTGGGCGTGCTCTCTGTCATGCGCTTCGTGGTGGTTTAGGGAGTAAGAATGTAGATGTAGATGTGGAATCTTCTGTGGGTCTAACTCTTATTTCTGTAGGGTACAATATCACATTTTTAATAATTTAACTACTGTAGACCTAAGAAATACAATATTTGCAATTTGCTTCATTTTGTTTAGACACTCACCTTAAAATTACGTCGGTAACTGAACTGTATTATTATACATCTATTTTAGTGCTCGATTTGTCGTTTTTTTGACAGCATGTCATCTGTAAACTAGTCATGAAGAAAATATTGCGCATTTTTGGAGAGCTGTTTCGAGGGTAGAGGTTATGTACGTTTCTGTACTTACATTTTCCGTTCCATTTCATGTCCCTGGTTGGTGTCTCAATCAGCTGCTATTAGTGCATTGCTTTCACTAAGTTTATCACAAATTTCCGCTCACTACTTCACCTCACATGCACTTATACAAAATTTGGCGAAATGTGATCTGAGCAGATACTTCTGACAACACATTCAGTGAAAGTTGTCATGTTATTGTCATTGCTCACTTGTTCATCTTTGGTCTTGTGTTTGTTATGGCGCTGATTTTGAATGTGTATGTGCGTGCGTGTGTGTGTGTGTGTGTGTGAGAGAGAGAGAGAGAGAGAAGTGTGTCGGATGGAGCTCTGAGAGCTTGGAACTTGGAGTTGGGGGGGGGGGGGGGGGGAGAAAGAGAGAGAGAGAGAGAGAGGAGGGGTGGGGAGAGGACTAAGAAAACAGAAGCCTTTCTTTCATGTTATGTTTTTTGTGGGGAGTTACCTTTGTATAGTTCATTGAGTGTTCCAAACAGTGTTTAGTTGCACAGTGTTGTATTTTCACTCAAGACTCTCCTTCCCTGTATTAATGCTTTTTGTATGTGGTAGTTCTCCTCTATTGTGAGTTATTGATAGAGACCACTGCTCTCTCTGAGGACCTTAAGATCAGTCTTCATGTTTCTTGGGTTGTGGTTTTCTTGTATTAGATGGTCTTCAAAAGTGGAGTGTGTACTATCACTTCTTAGGGCTCTGAGGTGTTTGTAGTACCTCGTTTTAAAATTTCTGCATATTTGGCCTATGTAGACCGACTGGCATGAACTGCAGGTTAACTGACATATTCCAGCTTTAGAGAATTTGTCTGTAGAGGTCTTCTTAGATCTTAGATTATTCTGTACTCTGTTATTTGTACGGAATGATATTTGCAGCACTTGTTTCTTCAGTATGTTTTCCACACTGTGTACGTTTTTGTTACTGTATGTTAGTGTGTGCCCTGCTTTACTCTTTGTAGGGTGTTCCTGGTATCCTGTGTTTGGAGCTTGTGCTCTTGGTTCTCTCTTGTGACTGGTGATTTGTTGATGGTTTGTACTCTTTTCATTTGCTTTTTAATTTTGTTGTTCAGTTTATCATTTGTGCGTTGTAACCATTCTCTCTGGCTATTTTTTGTATCGCATTTAGATCCTGTGTGTAGTTGAGTTTTTCCAGTGGAGTTCTGTTGAGCCTGTGTAGCATGTGTCTGAAGCTTGAGAGTTTGTGTGCTTGTGGGTGGTTGGAGTTCATGTGAGTGGTTGTACTTGTGGCTGTAGATTTCCGAAAAACTCCAAAATTATGTTTGTTTTTGTTTCTGTGTATTGTAGTTCTAAGAAAATAAACTTCATATCCTCTTCTGTCTTCAGTGGTGAATTTTACTTTTGGGTGAACTATATTTATGTCACTGTGTAATTGTTTAATTCAGGTATCTGTTTCATCAATCAACCAACTGATGTCATCTACATATTGGTCCCAGTACATAATCTTGTACTATTTTGGATGTATGATTTCATTGAATATTTTGTTTTCAATGTGGTTTAGAAATATGTTTACAAGTTTACCACTGATGGGTGAGCCCATTAGTAGGCCATCTTCTTGCAGATAGAACTCTTCCTTGAAAGTGAAGTAGTTGTGTTCTGTTATAATGTTTAGGGTGGCTTCTGTTTCATCTATGTGTGTACTTGTTATGTCCCCTTGATACTGCAGCTGTTTTTAACAGTGCTGATTGTTTCTTCTACTGGTACATTTGTGTACATGGATGTGATGTCAAAAGATAGAAGGGTTGCTGTTAATGGTATATTTATATATTTTATCTTTTCTATCAGTTCACTGGTATTTTTTTGGTTTCTGTTGTCTGTGAAAGTGTATAATTTCTGTAGTAATATATGTAAGTATCTAGCTAGGTGGTAAGATGATGCATTTTTGAAATTTATTACAGGCCTGTTTGGACAGTTATTTTTATGTGTCTTTGGTAAACTATTGAGGCTGTGTATTTGGGGATTATTTTGTGTCATGTATTTGGCTTGAGTTTCTGTGACGGTGACTCTGAGGGTTTTTAAGAGTTTTTGAATGTTTCTTTGGTACCTCATGGTAGAATCATTGATTAACTTGACGATGTTGTTCTGTTCTATAAATTCTTCTGTTTTCTTGACGCACTCTGCCTCATTCATCAGTACAAGTGTTCTCCCTTTGTCTACTCTGGTGATGATTGCATTATGTTTTTGGAGTTTTTTGTTTAGTTTTATAGGTATATTCTGCTCTGTTGTTTTTGTTATTGAGATGATGTGGGTCTTGTTCTCCTTTATTATGTGTTTTATCTCTTCTGCTACAAGTTCCCGTGTCAAGTAGACATTGAAATTTGAGTTCTTCAACTTCTCTTCTTGCTTTATTATGTATTCTGTTTCTGTGATCATGTTTTCTATGATTTTGTGTGACAGGTTTGTGTTTGTTGTGTTTAGGCCCCTTTTCAAGTAATTCTCTTTCTTCTTTTGTTAATACTATGTCAGTTAAACTGGCAGTATCTCTCCATCAGAAAGAAATGTATTCTATTTCACTAAGCAAGATTCACATGTCGCTTACGTCGTCGCTAACTCTTCGCAACTTACTTTATCAAATATAATTTGTCTTTCTCTGGCCTCTCTTTTCTAAGTCAATACTCTTTCCATACGTTACACCCAAATACAAGCTTCATTTCTTCCTTGGTAGTCTGATTCTTCGCACTGTAGTGTCTATCAAAGTCATGTATTCTATTATGTGAAAGAGTACTTCAACAAACAATACTAAAGTCTGTTCCTGAGGAATGTGCTATAAATAGAAATAAGGACCTACAAACTATGAAGCGAAGTCCTCGAAAAATTCTGACATAATTTATTTCTGGCGTTCATTACTCAGTGAAAATTTTCTAGAGCGAAGAACATCTGCAAGTAGTTCATCTCGTTCCTAGCTTTCTCTCTCTCTTTCTCTCTCTCTCTCTCTCTCTCTCTTTTGAACTTACGAAAATTAATGGATTTAACTGAGTGAGTCAGTTATTCTTTTACCTCTTTTAACTGAACGAGTTAGTGCCTCTCTTTTCCAACTCTGACTATGAATGCATGAATTTACAAAAGCTGCTTTAATTGTACAACGCATCTTAACTCCTCTGTGAAAGAAATAGCGTATTTCTTGCTAAATTCTACAAAATCCCACTATGTATCGAACACTGAAGTAACAGGAGTTCGTGAAAGCACATTAGAGAGACAGCTATCTTCAAATTCGGTACTTAACTGTAGCAGAGTATCAAATTAAATTAAAATTGTTGCAGTACCCGTTAAGTAGACAAAAATTGGCATCTACCGTTAGATTTCTGAGGTTACATAACGACAGTCGACATGAAGTGTACCAACATATACCTACATGCATCGATCACAAGTATGGTAACGACGCTCACATTCCGACCGAAAAGCTATACATTCGTGAAGTCGATCCCAAATTATTGCAATTATAAATATCTGCACAAGAAATTATATTGGATTTTACTATAAAACTCTTCGGGTGCTATTCATAGTTGTGATCAGAACTGTCATCAGAACTCCAGTGCGATGTCGTATATTTTCCCTAATGCAAATGGGTCCCTCATTATTGCAGTTCTCTCGTAAACCATTACTGCACAAAAAATGTTGTACAGGGTTTCTGTAGATCTCTTGTGGAGCTCTTCAGAATTGTGAACATAATTTTACTTTCGCAAATCTGCAATTTTTTTCGGCATTAAAATTTTGCCGATTACTAGTGTTTTCTTCGCGAAATTCCCCAGTACTATTCAGATTTAGTACAGAGAACCCTAAGACTGTGGCATACCTACCAATAACTCTGAAAAAATTGTATCTCTCCAAAGGTGGGTGGCAACTTCACAGCTATTCAACTATTCAAGATTGTGATCATATTTTTTTTTTCGAAAAATTCCACAGTAATATTAAAAACTTTTACAGAGAACCCCAGAACTGTAGCATACCTATCAAGAGCTCTTAAAAAAAGTATATTTCTCGAAAGTCTGGTGCCAACTTCACATGACATTGGAAATGGATCCCCCATTATTGCAGTTATCTCAAAACCCATTACCTGCGAAAAGAAATGTCATTAGGGTTTTTTATACAACTCTTAGGGAGCTATTCAGAATTGTGAGTACTAACGTTTTTCGCAAATCTGGAAATTAATTTTTTGTACAATATTAAAATTTTCCTAAGTATTATTGTTTTCTTGGCGAAATTCGGCCTGTTAAAAATTTCGTACAGAGAAGTGCAGAACTACGGCACCCACCAGGGTAGCCGGGAGCGCTAACATGCTGTTTCCTGGACTCAGGTAGGCCCGCCGGCCCCGGATCGAAACCGCCCGGCGGACTAACGACGAGGGCCGGTGCGCCAGCCAGCCTGGATGTGGTTTTTAGGCGGTTTTCCGCATCCCACGAGGTGAATACCGGGCTGGTCCCCACGTTCCGCCTCAGTTACACGACCCGCAGACATCTGAAAAACGTTCACACTATTCCATGGCTTACACTAGATGCAGACAGTTGGGATACACTAATTCTGTCCCAGGGGGTTCGGGGTGGCGACAGAAAGGTCATCCAGCCACCCCTTAAAATTAACATGCTATGTCCGTTTAACCATAATAGCAGACCCTGGAAGTCGTGATTAATGCTTGGAATGAGGAGAGAGAAGAAATTGCAGAACCGTGGCACACCTATCAAGAAATCCGGAAAACATGTATATTTCTTGAAAGTCGGTTCTCAACCAGACTGCCAGTGGATAGCGTCTGCCTGGTAGTGGTGGGTGACGACATTGTGCCGAGTCGTGACTGCCGATGTGGTCTTCTGTCGGCTGCTGCAACCGACCAGCGTTCCAGGTGCTCTGGATTGCGGAAGCGAGACATCAGCGCACTGCGGTAGGTGTAATACCCATCTTGACAGCTACACTTCATCTCAAGTGGTCGTTGAGTTGTGTACCTCCGTTGCCAAGAGCATTGTCTGCAAAAATCACGGCTACAAGACTGAGTTCTGATCCGATACACAATTTTAATCCATCAGGGAGTTTGAAAATGGCACTTTCTCAGCTGCTGAGTGACAGATTCATTCCGTGGAAATCACTGTTTTTCGGTTGGTGTCCAGG
This sequence comes from Schistocerca cancellata, assembly GCF_023864275.1. NCBI lineage: Eukaryota > Metazoa > Arthropoda > Insecta > Orthoptera > Acrididae > Schistocerca > Schistocerca cancellata. The sequence continues at coordinate 25,357,371 of NC_064628.1, forward strand.
TGGGCCCAGGGGGGGGGGAGGGGCTGAGGATCAATGAGTATGACTGTTTACCTCATGCCTCCCTAGTGAAAGAGTGTAATGAGTTTGCTAGCCCACAAAAAGAATCCACGTGTATCGGAATTCGAAATATTTTGAGAATTGAATATTTCAATTCGATCACCAGGATACTGCACCGAACCTGAATCCAAAGTAATTATAGAGAATTTCTTGTTAGTAATGTAATGAGCAGTGAAGTTAAGACCTAGATTTCACTGGACAGACGGTATGTAGTTTCAGATTTGCAGCAGCTGCTTCTTAGAGTGATAGGCTGCAGTCCATAGACAGCTAATAAAAATACACTCCTGGAAATTGAAATAAGAACACCGTGAATTCATTGTCCCAGGAAGGGGAAACTTTATTGACACATTCCTGGGGTCAGATACATCACATGATCACACTGACAGAACCACAGGCACATAGACACAGGCAACAGAGCATGCACAATGTCGGCACTAGTACAGTGTATATCCACCTTTCGCAGCAATGCAGGCTGCTATTCTCCCATGGAGACGATCGTAGAGATGCTGGATGTAGTCCTGTGGAACGGCTTGCCATGCCATTTCCACCTGGCGCCTCAGTTGGACCAGCGTTCGTGCTGGACGTGCAGACCGCGTGAGACGACGCTTCATCCAGTCTCAAACATGCTCAATGGGGGACAGATCCGGAGATCTTGCTGGCCAGGGTAGTTGACTTACACCTTCTAGAGCACGTTGGGTGGCACGGGATACATGCGGACGTGCATTGTCCTGTTGGAACAGCAAGTTCCCTTGCCGGTCTAGGAATGGTAGAACGATGGGTTCGATGACGGTTTGGATGTACCGTGCACTATTCAGTGTCCCCTCGACGATCACCAGTGGTGTACGGCCAGTGTAGGAGATCGCTCCCCACACCATGATGCCGGGTGTTGGCCCTGTGTGCCTTGGTCGTATGAAGTCCTGATTGTGGCGCTCACCTGCACGGCGCCAAACACGCATACGACCATCATTGGCACCAAGGCAGAAGCGACTCTCATCGCTGAAGACGACACGTCTCCATTCGTCCCTCCATTCACGCCTGTCGCGACACCACTGGAGGCGGGCTGCACGATGTTGGGGCGTGAGCGGAAGACGGCCTAACGGTGTGCGGGACCGTAGCCCAGCTTCATGGAGACGGTTGCGAATGGTCCTCGCCGATACCCCAGGAGCAACAGTGTCCCTAATTTGCTGGGAAGTGGCGGTGCGGTCCCCTACGGCACTACGTGGGATCCTACGGTCTTGGCGTGCATCCGTGCGTCGCTGCGGTCCGGTCCCAGGTCGACGGGCACGTGCACCTTCCGCCGACCACTGGCGACAACATCGACGTACTGTGGAGACCTCACGCCCCACGTGTTGAGCAATTCGGCGGTACGTCCACCCGGCCTCCCGCATGCCCACTATACGCCCTCGCTCAAAGTCCGTCAACTGCACATACGGTTCACGTCCACGCTGTCGCGGCATGCTACCAGTGTTAAAGACTGCGATGGAGCTCCGTATGCCACGGCAAACTGGCTGACACTGACGGCGGCGGTGCACAAATGCTGCGCAGCTAGCGCCATTCGACGGCCAACACCGCGGTTCCTGGTGTGTCCGCTGTGCCGTGCGTGTGATCATTGCTTGTACAGCCCTCTCGCAGTGTCCGGAGCAAGTATGGTGGGTCTGACACACCGGTGTCAATGTGTTCTTTTTTCCATTTCCAGGAGTGTATGTATCCCTATTCTTTACAAATATGTACCGTATTATACGCTGGGAGGCTGGAGTTACTACATACGTACACAAAAGCTTGCAGATATCTGTCTAATCAAAATCATCCATCTGGCACCCTCTCTCTCACTGACGTGATATTACAAGAAAACCAGACACCAACTGCTACAGTGTGAACTACTCTCGTGAAATGGCTTTTGTTTTACTTACACGGTGAATAGTCTCCGAGCTGTGCTTCTTTCCACAAATAAAGACATAACCAATCCCATCTTTGTGAAATGTAATCCGATTCACAACAGATTATTTACATTAACAGTAAAACTCTCTTGTACTGATTTTCTTTCACTTTAAGACTTCCACTGGATTTTAAAGGGACAGAAGCGGCCTGTAACCTAATTAACGAAAGAAACACGTTTTTCATTACTTACGCTGTACTGACGTCTAGAACGAAACAATATTCATTTACAAATATTTTTCTCTCTTTACAAATTCCAACGATCTTTCTTGCATTCCATCAACGTTTTAGCATTTCATTTTTTGTCTACTGTTATTTCATCCCCCCCCCCCCTTCCTCACCGCCCCATACGGATTGGGGCCGCAGGAGGGGGGGGCTGTCAGCGGTAGAACGCTCTTTAGCCAAGAGCGTTCTTGAAGATTTAACAAAGAAGAGAGATAAAAAGAATATCAAGACTCTTTTCATTTTAAATTTAAAAAATTAATGAGGACAGCTGAAAGGACGAAAAATACACTCCTGGAAATGGAAAAAAGAACACATTGACACCGGTGTGTCAGACCCACCATACTTGCTCAGGACACTGCGAGAGGGCTGTACAAGCAATGATCACACGGACGGCACAGCGGACACACCAGGAACCGCGGTGTTGGCCGTCGAATGGCGCTAGCTGCGCAGCATTTGTGCACCGCCGCCGTCAGTGTCAGCCAGTTTGCCGTGGCATACGGAGCTCCATCGCACTCTTTAACAATGGTAGCATGCCGCGACAGCGTGGACGTGAACCGTATGTGCAGTTGACGGACTTTGAGCGAGGGCGTATAGTGGGCATGCGGGAGGCCGGGTGGACGTACCGCCGAATTGCTCAACACGTGGGGCGTGAGGTCTCCACAGTACATCGATGTTGTCGCCAGTGGTCGGCGGAAGGTGCACGTGCCCGTCGACCTGGGACCGGACCGCAGCGACGCACGGATGCACGCCAAGACCGTAGGATCCTACACAGTGCCGTAGGGGACCGCACCGCCACTTCCCAGCAAATTAGGGACACTGTTGCTCCTGGGGTATCGGCGAGGACCATTCGCAACCGTCTCCATGAAGGTGGGCTACGGTCCCGCACACCGTTAGGCCGTCTTCCGCTCACGCCCCAACATCGTGCAGCCCGCCTCCAGTGGTGTCGCGACAGGCGTGAATGGAGGGACGAATGGAGACGTGTCGTCTTCAGCGATGAGAGTCGCTTCTGACTTGGTGCCAATGATGATCGTATGCGTGTTTGGCGCCGTGCAGGTGAGCGCCACAATCAGGACTGCATACGACCGAGGCACACAGGGCCAATACCCGGCATCATGGTGTGGGGAGCGATCTCCTACACTGGCCGTACACCACTGGTGATCGTCGAGGGGACACTGAATAGTGCACGGTACATCCAAACCGTCATCGAACCCATCGTTCTACCATTCCTAGACCGGCAAGGGAACTTGCTGTTCCAACAGGACAATGCACGTCCGCATGTATCCCGTGCCACCCAACGTGCTCTAGAAGGTCTAAGTCAACTACCCTGGCCAGCAAGATCTCCGGATCTGTCCCCCATTGAGCATGTTTGGGACTGGATGAAGCGTCGTCTCACGCGGTCTGCACGTCCAGCACGAACGCTGGTCCAACTGAGGCGCCAGGTGGAAATGGCATGGCAAGCCGTTCCACAGGACTACATCCAGCATCTCTACGATCGTCTCCATGGGAGAATAGCAGCCTGCATTGCTGCGAAAGGTGGATATACACTGTACTAGTGCCGACATTGTGCATGCTCTGTTGCCTGTGTCTATGTGCCTGTGGTTCTGTCAGTGTGATCATGTGATGTATCTGACCCCAGGAATGTGTCAATAAAGTTTCCCCTTCCTGGGACAATGAATTCACGGTGTTCTTATTTCAATTTCCAGGAGTGTATATAGAAAGTAAAACACGTAAATACAGTGTGGTGATATTCTTAATATAAAAAAGCAGTGTACTTTCGCTTAACAACTGAAGGACCAGCACTGAGTACGAGGAGTGTTGTGGGAGGAGAGAATGGAAGCAGCAAGGGTGCAGCTAAAGAGATATGAGTCTATTAGGTGGTTCTTTCCGTCCCTTTACGACGGACCTGCACCTACCTGCGAACCTTGTCTCAGCAGATCATCAGTAGGAAAGCCGAGTGAAACCTGTGTTGGTTAGGTTAGTGTTGTTTAACGTCCCGTCGACAACGAGGTCATTAGAGACGGAGCGCAAGCTCGGGTTAGGGAAGGATGGGAAAGGATATCGGCCGTGCCCTTTCAAAGGAACCATCCCGGCATTTGCCTGAAACGATTTAGGGAAATCACGGAAAACCTAAATCAGGATGGCCGGAGACGGGATTGAACCGTCGTCCTCCCGAGTGAAACCTACTGTATTTCGACGTGACCCAGGCTGCAATTTAAATCACTAATCTACGTTTCGGGAGAAAGTTTTCACACAAATGAAAGGTTGGAAATTTAGTCCTCAATTAATATATTCTGAAACTTGGGTGAACAATTATCACTGCCAAGCCCGTGCTAGTCTTAACACAGTCACTCATAATCCCTTTCACTCACGTTAGCAAGTGTATGGTGTTGCATTTCCCGAAAACGTAATAGCTACAAAAATACTGATTGTTTTTGATTGATAATGCTCGCCAAATATTAAGTCTGTCGGTACCAAATGCAGTCACAGTTTTTTTAGCCACCGACCTGCTCAATACGCCACGCGTAATATATGTCTTTTCTCATCACAAAATTCACTTAAAAATTCCGAAATTTCTACACGCCCTTCGGAATAATTATGCAGTCACTTTACCACACTTTTGATGTATGAAACACTGCTAGATCCAGCAACTTATCGTTTCCGTCGGAACTACCACTACACACGTACGAACTGTTTCATGGCTAGTCTCCGACTCTTCTCTAGAATACTCTCTTTACTCAACAGCCAATAGCAAAACAACATTCTCCCTCGTCAATCCGCGCTTTTCATCAATAACCAATCGCAAAATAGTAAACCTAACGACTGCACTTTTTACCGACGTAATTATCTAATATGCTGAAGTTTTGCTTATGCATAAAGTTATTTACTGTTGTTATTTACACCTGAATTAACTTTCCCTTAACCATAAACTTACTTCACAAAACTATTCTACAAAAATCCCTTTTGTCCATATCCATACTTCTTCGAAATGTTTCAACACTAAATCCCACTACATAAATCGTTAAACAATTATCTTTATATTAACCTTAGTCCACACTCGCGCATCATTCATACTGCTAAAACACATTTATAACATTTTACATACACAAAAAGAAATAATAACACTTTATGAAAATACTAGAACAGTTTATGAAAAACATTCTATTACTTTAGTGCACTCTAGCGGGCGTAATGGAAACTAAAATCACAGTCGTCCTATCCAATATTGTCCTCTATCGGCTGATACATAAACTACGTGCGCGTCCAGTCTCACGTCACCATCTGTCACTCTCCAGCTCTGAGACACATCTCCCACTTAACCGCCTCCAAGGCAGGATCGTTATACGGCGCTACGTCTCAGTGGGGAAGCTATGGAAATGAAATGTAGGAACGATAGACACAAGGTGAGAACAGCACAGTGTATTACTATTTATTTCATCCCCTCCCACGTCACGTAGGCGGGGGGGGGGGGGGGGCTGGTAGCAGTACAGGCAACCCGCTCTTCAGCCTGTACACTACTTAATGCTAACTTAGATGCTAGAACAAAAGAATACGGAGACATACGTAAAAGCTGACAGCTATGGGAGAAATATAAAAAAATATATTGCTGCCTTCATGAATTGTTTAAAAACAGTGATGTGGACAGACAGCGCAGTTGAAAACATTTGAGAAACAGTATTTCATTTTCTACGAAATCATTTCAATGTACAAACCTATCATTGTTCTGGAAGAGTCCAGAACACATTTTCTCCATCAAGAAAACTGAAAATTAATAATAATGTTATTGTTCATATATAAAGGCAAAGAGTCGTTTTATCTCCAAAATCACATAGATGCAGCTTCACATTTTAAATTTTTTTTTCACTCAAACACGTTACTCACGGCGACAGTCCTTTATCTGTCTATCAAGTTCTCTGTATTTGCAACAGAGGGTACTACTCTCATCTGTGATGGAGCGTCTTTCACCTGCTCTCTCTCTCTCTCTCTCTCTCTCTCGCGCGCGCGCGCGTGTATATTATAAACATTTGGTTGGCGCATGAAAAATGAAGAAACAAAAAACTCCTACTCCGTTCTTTTCCTGCATAGTTTTAAAAACATTTTACTGACTTTACATTTCATGCAGGAGCTACGAGAAATTATTTCCATTTCTTTAGAGACAAAAAACACACAGTTTGCGAAACGAAATCCGCGTGAAAAATATACATGAAAAGATATTCCCTTAAAGTTTATTTATGATCCCACTGTGATAGTCATGCGAAGTGAGAGTTCTGCGCACTTTTGATGACCGAGGTAAACTACAGCTATAAATATACGAGAAAGTCAACTAATACCCTACAATGAAACAGCTTACATTCTAAATAACGTAACTATACAACTAAAGTTGTGCCTATAGCCCGGTCTACAGTCATATAAAGATGTTTCGTCGAAATAAAACACTGAAATTTTCTCAAAAATATAGAACAGGGCTATTCGTTTCCAAGAGTGGTGTCCTGTACATCATGCAACGGATAAATGTCGGTGTTTTTGGCAAGATAAGTTTGAAATCGAGCGCTATGCAGCCATTGTTGGAAGAATATGAGTTGCTAAAAGGAGTATTATGGTCTGGTGAATATTTTGCATCATTATGGGGAAATATTAATTCGTATGGCTATGTGTATTTCCTAGGATATCAATTCGAGCGAAACATAACGCCTTTCCTGTGGAGGATGACGTGTCTACCAGTATTATGAGCCTTGTCACATGGCTAAAAGTATCCACAAATACAAAAGAGCATTAGCAAGGTTTCAAAATACTTCTCTGCTCCCCAAAATCCCTGTATGCTACCCAGTTGAACACCTGCGATGCCACCCCGATCATCAAGTTTATTTTTGAGTAATTCAAAAGCACCTTACAACAGCTGTGGGACATACAACAGACATCGTAATTCTAAATATTCGTGAATTATGTGTGCTTCTATAACTCTTTCAGACGCTGCTAAAAGTAGATATCCTAGAGCACAGATAGTGGTCATAATAACATAACACCATAAAACCAATTTCAGCACCATTAATTTCATCGCTGACGTCTACTTGAATAATTAGCTCATTCAACCTGTTGCGATGTGTAGATTCATCGCTCCCCACCCCCGCTAGTAGGATTGCAGTAATTATTAGAGAATTAACGTATGGTTAATACACACAACAATTAACAAATACAAATGTGCATACCTTTATAAATGAGAAGCAATGAACCTGAAAAAGTTACTTGTGTTTCGCAACTGAATGTCCATTCCTCAATCCAGTGTGCAGGGCCTGGTGCTGCTTGTAGGAAATCTTCTTCACTACTATGGAATACTCAAATCCTACACTCGTTGACAATGTTATGTATAATCTGGTGTGGAGCTCTGCAGTCACAGTCTAGGTTGGGCAGCTTGTTCCACTTGTAGAGTGCGCCTTTGAACTGTCATGGCGCATTCGGTTTCAATCCTGGCCAGTCCATGTGTTGTGTGGTAGAGCTTAGCATCTGAGAAGATGCTATGCAGGTACACATTTGTTAGTGCTTCCCACAGACCTTTCCATTCTCCAAGAGGTTTAAAACGTCTGGAAATCATGTCAGAAGCATCTCGCAGGGTAGGGTGCCGTGACTGTAGCCTTTTAAAAGTGGATGGTGCCTACGCATGGATGGATAAGAAGTCCTTAAGATTTTGTTTAGTTCTGTCACAAGTGCAGTTGACCAGCACAAATCATGTGGCATAATACCAGTTAATAACGGGAGCCCGAGAACTGGGGTATATCTGGTAGCGCCTTACATCATGCACATGTCAATATTCAGTTGGGTGTCGACAAGATTTGAATGACGGTTATACATCGAGACAGGACAGCATCCAGAACTTGAGTACACTTAAGAACCCAGAGTGACTGCTGGGAATCCCTAGATAGTTCCCTGTAATTTATGGAGGAGTCTTCAATTTCTGGGCTAGGGCTAGTTTCAGAAGTGGTACACAGCTACTGTGAGAGGTTGTCTAGGAGGGGAAGAATTAGGTCCAGGTAAGGGTTGAACATCGTTCGTGACCAAAATATGTATTTAACGTTTTGAGGATCAATCAAACCAATTAAAAATTTATGTGTAAGCTTTTAGCTATTAATCAAAAAGAACACGTAAGAAAAACAACAACAAGAAGTCTTGAGAGAATTTCATAAATATGTCCTACGCCAATATGTGCTGCAGTGTTTACTTTGCCTTCAAGTAAGACTTTGATACACTGTCAAACCGACCCACATTATCCTGTCAAAAACATAGGAAAACCAAAATGTTGTATATGATTATGAAAATACCTATGTTCAAAAACAACAAATAAGCTTTGCACTTAACAGTAACAGTTAATGAAGGCAATATTTTCAATAATGCAAATCACAGAGGCAAGAAAATTTGTTGCAGTTCCTTGAGAGTTAATTGCTTATCACCAAGTTTCAGTCCCTATAATGAGATACTATGCAATTCTTAGGATACCAAAAATTTTTAGCACAAGGCTATGTGCAGAATAACCATGCAAAAATTGTATACGGTACCTACGCTTCAAGATGACAGCAACAACAAGAAGAATTTGTATGACAAACAATTTGACAGTTCAGCTTATCGCATTTTCTGTTCCACAACACCACTCACCAAAGAAATGAAAACTTACGAAAACAATGACCTTAAAATTTACATTCAGTTGCCCAAAAGGACAAACACGTATTTCAAGGAATACATAATTAAAAAGAACACTAAGGCAGACACAATGTTGCATTTTTTTTATGTGGCCCATGTGAGCACTATTGATCAACAGCGTGGCACGCGACCTCAGAATAACAACCGTCTGTATCAGATGAAGACACCTCCGGAATAATCGAGACAATTCTGCGCATGTCGCTACTAACTGCTGGTATTACCTGGCAAAATAATTATCTTTAAGTTCAACAAATAATTAAATCATAACTGGTTTTTAACCTATCATGAAACTGAACACGATATGGCTAAGAGCGTAATCACATATCAGCATACCAATAATTGGGCATAAAACAAGCCCTCCAGTACTAATAGCAAAAAAACAGTCGGGCTTTATTACCGCACATGTCCAAATCTCACCAAGAAGATAAGTAGTTTCACGCGACAGCCGGAGTTCAGTTTCAAAATAAAGTCCCATGGCCTAACGGTAGCAAGGGACCGCCACACGGGAGGGAAAATCAAGAAGATTAGAATCGACGCACATGTTTTGCAAACGAACTTCGATTACCTTAGCAGACACTGTCTTAAATACCAAGCAATTGGCACTAATCCTTTTCTCCCAGAATAAAAAAGTTAACTAGAAAGCATCAAAGCCATTCACAGCAATAAATGAAGTAACTAAAACAAAAGTCCACAAAGTTATATAAGAGAGTAAAAACACAGCATGTAAAAACACAGCATTACAGAAAATGACAGATTTACTGGTGCTACAATAAGCAGTTGCTAAAATACGTGCAGGCTTCTTGAACTCGTACTCAGCGTACACACGACCGGGGCTGAAGCAAGCAGGAAGAATGAGCCGGTATTTTCAGAGTTCTAATAGCCTCGAAGGCGGATCAGCCGCGTGGGATTAGCCGAGCGGTCTATGGGCGCTGCAGTCATGGACTGTGCGGCTGATCCCGGCGGAGGTTCGAGTCCTCCCTCGGACATGAGTGTGTGTGTTTCTCCTTAGTATAATTTAGGTTAAGTAGTGTGTAAGCTTAGGGACTGATGACCTTAGCTGTTAAGTCCCATAAGATTTCACACACATTTGAGCATTTGAAGGTGGGTCAGGCGTTTAAGCATACGCTGACGCACTGGGGAAGACGATAGAGGGGAACATTTTCAGAACCTCACGCTGAAGCACCTCACCACAGTTCTAGATGCCACGCTTCCATCTTAACCAAGGCGTCACACCCACGTACATCACCACTAGGAATAACTTCGGCCGTCTCGTGTCCGTGTCTCGGACACGCGGCCTCAAGCTGAGTACTTAAGTCATGTCGTCCTATAGAGAAATCGCAAGGCTCAAATCACAATACACCGTGCCTGAAGAGCCCTTCGTGCGCCGCTGCTTGTCGCCGTCCGACTCACTTCTGGCACTCCACTTGTTTCCCTCAAAAGGGCTCGCCCTCCGCTAGAGGCAAAGATGGCATGCGGCAGACGTGCCGCGACCTATCGACACGGTCCGGCTCAAGAAGGTGTTGCTTGAGGGACAGTGTTCGTTACAAGAAGAGGCCTAGATACACTACTGGCCATTAAAATTGCTACACCACGAAGATGACATGCTACAGACGCGAAATTTAACCGACAGGAAGAAGATGCTGTGATATGCAAATGGTTAGCTTTTCAGAGCATTCACACAAGACTGGCGCCGGTGGCGACACCTACAACGTGCTGACATCAGGAAAGTTTCCAACCGATTTCTCATACACAAAGAGCAGTTGACCGGCGTTGCCTGGTGTAACGTTGTTGTGACGCCTCGTGTAAGGAGGAGAAATGCGTACCATCACGTTTCCGACTTTGATAAACGTTGGATTGTAGCCTATCGCGATTGCGGTTTATCGTATCGCGACATTGCTGCTCGCGTTGGTCGAGATCCAATGCCTGTTAGCAGAATATCGAATCGGTGTGTTCAGGAGGATAATTCATAATTCCGCCTCGATCCCAACAGCCTCGTATCACTAGTAGTCGAGATGACAGGCATGTTATTCGCATGGCTGTAACGGATCGTGCAGCCACGTCTCGATCCCTGAGTCAACAGATGGGGACGTCTGCAAGACAACCACCATCTGCAAGAACAGTTCGACGACGTTTGCAGCATCATGGACTATCAGCTCGGAGACCATGGCTGCGGTTACCCTTGACGGTGCATCACAGACAGAAGTCCCTGCGATGGTGTACTCAACGACGAACCTGGGTGCACGAATGGCAATACGTCATTTTTTCCGATGGTTCAAATGGCTCTGAGCACTATGGGACTTAACTTCTGAGGTCATCAGTTCCCATAGAACTTAGAACTACTTAAACCTAACTAACCTAAGGACATCGCACACATCCACGCCCGAGGCACGATTCGAACCTGCGACCGTAGCGGTCGTGCGGTTCCAGACTGTAGCGCCTAGAACCACTAGGCCAACCCGGCTGGCTTCACGTTTTTTTTTTTTTCGGATGAATCCAGGTTCTGTTTACAGCATCATGATGGTCGCATCCGTGTTAAGCGACATCGTGGTGAACCGACATTGGAAGCGTGTATTCGTCATCGCCATACTGGAGTATCACTCGGCGTGATGGTATGGGGTGCCATTGGTTACACGTCTCGGTCACCTCTTGTTCGCATTGACGGCTCTTTGAACAGTGGACGTTACATTTCAGATGTGTTACGACCCGTGGCTCTACCCTTCATTCGATCCCTGCGAAACCCTACATTTCAGCAGGATAACGCACGACCGCATGTTGCAGGTCCTGTACGGGCCTGTCTGGATACAGAAAATGTTCGACAGCTGCCCTGGCCAGCACATTCTCTAGATCTCTCATCAATTGAAAACGTCTGGTTAAGGAGGGCCGAGCAACTGGCTCGTCACAAGACGCCAGTCACTTCTCTTGATGAACTGTGGTATCGTGTTGAAGCTGCATGGCAGCTATACCTGTACACGCCATCCAAGCTCTGTTTGACTCAATGCCCAGGCGTATCAAGGCCGTTATTATGGACAGAGGTGGTTGTTCTGGGTACTGATTTCTCAGGATCTATGCACCCAAATTGCTTGAAAATGTAATCACATGTCAGTTCTAGTATAATATATTTGTCCAATGAATACCCATTTATCATCTGCATTTCTTCTTGGTGTAGCAATTTTAATGGCCAGTAGTGTATTTTGGGTTCAAATTATGATGAAGTACTCTGCCTCTCAGTCTTGCATTCTGTTTCACGGTCGCTATATGATTATTCCTTCTGTCTGCTTCAGTTCCTTGTGCTGTACGGCAATAACCAGGTCGTTGGCATAGCGGAATTTTCTGGACGAAGTATCAGGAATGTCAGACAGGCACATGTTGAACAGTAATGGTGAAAGAACTGATTCTTTGAGCAATCTGTTGCTGAGCTCTCTCTCCATGGTTATCTTGCTTCCAATAATTACCTTGCTGTTAACAAGTCGCGCCGTCATTCCGCAAGATATAATTTGGAGAAGTTTATAGATTGAGCCTTCCATCCAGGCAGCAGTGAAATAAACGGACTCCGAGGACGCTTTTAGTTGCTTTTCGAACCCTGCCTTTATGAAGGACGTAAGAGATAACACTTGCCCGCAGCTGTTGCGTCCCGATCTGTAGCCTGTCTGATCAATTATAATTTCTCTAGGGTACCACTATTTATTCTTAGACCAGTCTTTCAAAGAGCTAATAGCAGCATGTAAGAATGGATATGTGGCAATAGCTTTCTGCCTTGTTTCTTGGCTTCCCATTACCATCGCCTTCTATATCCGGATGGTAGGTAGCCAGTCAGCAGGATGTCAGTACAGAATTCTGCCAACCACTTCTTAGTATATCTTTCCGTATGAATCACGACTTGGAAGAGCAGTTGAACGGAATGGACAGTGTCTTGAAAGGAGGATATAAGATGAACGTCAACAAAAGCAAAACGAGGATAATGGAATGTAGTCAAATTAAGTCGGGTGATGCTGAGGGAATTAGATTAGGAAATGAGACACTTAAAGTAGTAAAGGAGTTTTGCTATTTGGGGAGCAAAATAACCGATGATGGTCGAAGTAGAGAGGATATAAAATGTAGACTGGCAATGGCAAGGAAAGCGTTTCTCAAGAAGAGGAATTTGTTAACATCGAGTATAGATTTAAGTGTCAGGAAGTCGTTTCTGAAAGTATTTGTATGGAGTGTAGCCATGTATGGAAGTGAAACATGGACGATAACTAGTTTGGACAAGAAGAGAATAGAAGCTTTCGAAATGTGGTGCTACAGAAGAATGCTACAGAATAAGGTGGGTAGATCACGTAACTAATGAGGAGGTATTGAATAGGATTGGGGAGAAGAGAAGTTTGTGGCACAACTTGACTAGAAGAAGGGATCGGTTGGTAGGACATGTTTTGAGGCATCAAGGGATCACAAATTTAGCGTTGGAGGGCAGTGTGGAGGGTAAAAATCGTAGAGGGAGACCAAGAGATGAATACACTAAGCAGATTCAGAAGGATGTAGGTTGCAGTAGATACTGGGAGATGAAGAAGCTTGCACAAATAGAGAAGCATGGAGAGCTGCATCAAACCAGTCTCAGGACTGAAGACCACAATAACAACAACATGAATCACGACTTCAGGATGAACGCCATCTCGTCCAAGAGCCTTAACGCTTTCTGATCTGGAAAATTATCTGGGGGAAGGAAATATTTATTTGTATGGTACCGCTCTTATGTGACTTTTTAATGATTTTAGATGCAAAATTTATTCAAAAACATCTACTCATTTTCAAAACTTACTTCGTACACTTGGCTTCATTTCATGTACTAAAATAACCAATTGCGAAATATTCTCTATTGTAATAAATAGTAAAACGACCTTTCAATAATTACTATGCAAAATAACAATAACGATATTGAACTATGCAGTGGAATATGGCGAACCAACCACATCCGTGTGCTTACTCTCACGAGCTGCTGCGCACTTCTACACTGACTTGCTGATATTTTCAGAATGATGCCCAGCAGTTGGCAGCACTTCATTTGCGCATGATGGAAAGGTTTAACATTCAAAAATGTGTACCTCAGGTTTCGATTGAAAAAAAAAATACTTCTGCTGCAGCTAAGACACAGTAAAAGTTCAACATGGTTGCGAAACAGCAACTGTGTAAATCTGAAGAGGTTGAACAATCAACCAACCAGTTGAAAAAAAGATTTATTAGGCCTTGATCTAGGTTTCGATATCCCTTGATCTATCTTTTTCAGAAGAAGTGGGCCTTGTTACAACACATTAGGGTACATTAGACTAGATGAAGCCAAGTGGCTCTTGTCATATATAAAATTGACAAAACAAGAATTTTATCAATCCATGGCTTGCTTGGTATGCTTCTTATTCTGTTAATTATCTTAACCTAGATCAATAGCTAATAAATCTTTGTTTTGCAACTGTTTGGCTGATTTTTCAACCTTACAGTAAAAGTCAGTTTATATAACTGTAGCCAGAGGGTCTGAAAGGCCAACGGCCTTGCCACAGTGATAACACCGGTTCCCGTCAGATCACCGAAGTTAAGCGCTGTCGAGCTGGGCTGGCACTTGGATGGGTGACCCTCCAGTCTGCTGAGCGCTGTTGGCGAGCGGGATGCACTCAGCCCTTGTGAGGCAAACTGAGGAGCTACTTGATTGAGAAGTGAACCATGTTGCTGACGTTGGTGCCGTTGGTAAGCTGGTATCATGTAATAGGGATAGTGGCGTCTCGTTTTCTTCTCGTGTTTACTGGCGCCACTACGTTTGCTAGCGTTGTCTGTCCGTGAGTGGCAGCAGCAGTGGTTATCGACATCTAGTACCCTAGTACTAACTTTGGAAGGGCGTCAAATGTTTTCCGGGTCGGGTGTGTCGGATAGTTCGGTTGGGATGGAGCAGCAGTGAGATCCGGCAGCATGCGGACATACTGGGACCGCTGGCGGCATGCAGGCACTGCAGGATCGAGGGGCTGTAGTTGCGAGGGCGACAACCTCGCTCTCCATCAGACCCAGGACGTTTGAGTTGAGTGAACATTAAACCAGTTGTGAAACCTCCACTATTTTGAGATCACGCTGTTTGTTCGCGCATTGCTGCTCGCAGAGTCGCTGAGTGTGGTGTCCGTACTGTAAGACCTCCAGTACACACACCATCAGATTATGTGACTTGTCGCTCTAACGAAGTAGGCGAGTGTCAGCAATATGTCTCGTGGTCTTATCGTGGTGTGTTTATCTTCTGCCGTTAGGTCAGACGATAGAAATACCACTTGCATGCTTAGAGTAGCAGATTGACAGAGACCAACTTTAAACAGAACTTGATTAAATTTCACACTCATTTATTAAAATAATAACAAGCATAAAAATTTCTTAACTTGGTTCTGCATGCTATTTACAATTGACAATCTGAAGTTCCTTTGGTATTGGTACGTTAATCTTATTCTCACATATATCTCTGATACTTGACAAAAATGTCTATACATTTATCTTCATGGCTATGTACCAGAATATGGTAATCTTAATGGCGTAGACTGAAACTTGACTTGACTATAGACTGGTACAGACAAAGGTAGATCTCGTACAGACTGGTACAGGCTAATGGAGACTGACTAATCGGAGGTCTGTACACTCGTTATAATACCTTGCGCATTCATGTATTACTGCGCGAGTGTGATCCGCGAGGAGAAAAGGTTCTACGTTAGCAGCAATCTCATTGGCTGCGTTACATATTAATACGCGGATCGGCGGAAGCAAAATTTGGTCCGTCTCTATGGCAGCGCCATCTCGTAGTGCGGAGACGGAGGAGCGCTGCGCCTGCGCTGTTGTGCATAGCGGGGCGCGCTCTAGTGGGAAAATTGTGTACGCCCTGACTACGCGGAACTATGTACACAACACTGAGATGAAGAGCAACGAGGCAGTGTTTGGAGTTGGCGAAATTAATTAGCCATTCTCCACCTTTTATTATTAATCATTGAATTCCTTATGTTTATTGATTAAGTTCAACCAGCAGTATTTTTCTGCCAAGTGGCCGCTAACGTCCCAGTTGTCTGCCCTGCAGGTTAGCTTATTTTCGCGGCAGTGCACCTTTCCTCATCTTGCAGCTGGTGTCCGATAAAGCATGTGGTTCGACAGCCTCTTTGATTGTGGTTCGGATATTTGTTTCTTTTGGACTACCTTGGTCATAGTGGGTCTTTCTGCTTCTGGATGTTCTATAAACATCGAATTCTGAAGACGCAGTGCTGTCTGCAGGTTCTGCCTTGCCTGGGTTATTCCATCATTGTGCTGGTTATAAGACATTAGGTAGGTGTTGCAAGAGTGTAGGCCTGCGTTTAAACTGTCACTAGTTTGAGTTGACATCTGGTTAAGTGAATGCAGCTCTTGGCTGCCTGTCTCATCGTTTACGAAGTTGAGCGACTTTCACAGATCGATCCTTGGAGCACTGTCTGAGGCCCACTTCGCTCTTGATTTGGTCGGATTGTGATGATTGTCAATGAGGGCTTCAGCCATGAATGCAATTTGTCTTAATAATTTTTAATTATATGTTGTCTCTTAATAGTGAAAATTTGATGCTTGTCCTTTTTTTTAATAATATTTTAGTCTCTGGGACAAGTTAACTTGTTCTTAAGAATTTGCTATCTAGGCCTTCAGCCGTGAAATTGTTTTTTGAGTTATTACTATTGGGCCCTTCAGCTGACAAATAATTTGAATTTCTTGTCAATAAGGCCTTCAGCCGTGAATGCAGTTTGTCTAAAGAATTTTTAATTATATATTGTCTCTTAATAGTGAAAGTTTGATGATTGTCCTTTTACGACACTATTGCACCACAGTCCCTAAAGCAGACAGATACGCTCTATCTCGGAGTATAACTATGAAGCAGTTTAAAGTGGAACGAGTCGCAGGTAAGCCAATGTCTCGTGGAAAGATCACGAAGATAAAATTAGAGATATTTGTTAAGTAAATAAATAAAAGTGCTGAAAGCGTACGTTCGTAGAAAAATCAACCAATATCTTGCTTCCTCCTAGGTACGTCTCGTGAAACGACAGTGAGGGTAAATTAGAGAGATTGGAGCTCACATGTGGGCTTAACAACAATCGTTCTTCCTGCGGACCATTCATGACTGTAACAGGGGTGGGAATGGTACACAAAGTACCTTCCGCCATGCACCATAGTGTGGTTTGCAAAGTATAGAATTAGGTGAAGATGTAGATGGCTTCTCATTTGCCTAAGAAACGGTCACACACCCCTTGCCCTCTTACAACAGGAATTTGATCTTACATGCACTGAAACTATTACGACTAATCAAACTATGTTACCATTCTCTCCTTAGGAAATACGTGTTTCGTCTAATTAGTTTCGCGTCTTACACCTCCGAAGCGAAGACAATTCTCTTCTTGGAAATACATGATGTACAGCGGTTGCAGGGACGGGGGAGGCAGCACCTTTTGGACTCAACGCTAACTCGTATAATTGAGCGGATCGTATTGTTCCGTGTGGCCCAATGGGAGCGCTGAGAGAGGCAACACAGATAAATTCCTGTCGGGGAATTCAGAAAAAGGAAAAACACAGACAATGGAAAAGAGAAGACGGCACGTCTCCCGTATCTGTTTCTGCGCTTGTGCTCTCAAATGAGCAACATGAATGCAAAGGATTTTTATTTGATACTTGCGACGCGCACCCTTGCAGTCAGCTTTCCAATAACAATTTTCGTCTCTCGCATCAGCGGACGCGCGACATGCACGTCGACTGGTTCTTCCTAAGTGTCTTTCCATGCGGAGAAGCTGACGCATGCAACACGCGCACAGTAGAGAGTACACAGTGCACTGGCGCGAGAACAAAGGAACTTCAGTGACACCGAATTCCCAACAAGAATACCACACACTGTGACGCAGTACACCAATAAAACAGAGACGCTCTCTGTAGACTATAAAGGAACAAGGTCGTTTTTGTCTTATTCGCATCGCATCTCTCTACACATACAGGGTTATTACAAATGATTGAAGCGAATTCATAAATTCAGTGTAGCTCCATTCATTGACATATGGTCACGACACACTACAGATACGTAGAAAAACTCATAAAGTTTTGTTCGGCAGAAGCCGCACTTCAGGTTTCTGCCGTCAGAGCGCTCGAGAGCGCAGTGAGACAAAATGGCGACAGGAGCCGAGAAAGCGTATGTCGTGCTTGAAATGCACTCACATCAGTCAGTCATAACAGTGCAACGACACTTCAGGACGACGTTCAACGAAGGTCCACCAACTGCTAACGCCATTCGGCGATGGTATGCGCAGTTTAAAGGCTCTGTAAGGGGAAATCAACGGGTCGGCCTGCAGTGAGCGAAGAAACGGTTGAACGCGTGCGGGCAAGTTTCACGCGTAGCCCGCGGAAAATTGGCTCATGCCAGAACTGGAGACCGACAGCGCCGACTTCATCTTTCAACAGGATGGTGCTCCACCGCACTTCCATCATGATGTTCGGCATTTCTTAAACAGGAGATTGGAAAACCGATGGATCGGTCGTGGTGGAGATCATGATCAGCAATTCATGTCATAGCCTCCACGCTCTCCCCACTTAACCCCATGCGATTTCTTTCTGTGGGGTTATGTAAAAGATTCAGTGTTTAAACCTCCTCTACCAAGAAACGTGCCAGAACTGAGAGGTCGCATCAACGATGCTTTCGAACTCATTGACGGGGACATGCTGCGCCGAGTGTGGGAGGAACTTGATTATCGGCTTGATGTCTGCCGAATCACTAAAGGGGCACATATCGAACATTTGTGAATGCCTAAAAAAACTTTTTGAGTTTTTGTATGTGTGTGCAAAGCATTGTGAAAATATCTCAAATAATGAAGTTATTGTATAGCTGTGAAATCGCTTCAATCATTTGTAATAACCCTGTACAAGGGGCGAGCAAAAAGTTTCAAAAATGTTCAGATGTGTGTGAAATCTTATGGGACTTAACTGCTATCCCTAAGCTTACACGCTACTTAACCTAAATTATCCTAAGGACAAACACACACACCCATGCCCGAGGGAGGACCCGAACCTCCGCCGGGATCAGCCGCACAGTCCACGACTGCAGCGCCTGAGACCGCTCGGCTAATCCCGCGCGGCAAAAAGTTTCCGCTCGAAGGCTGTACAGTCAAAAATCGGCATGCCAATCAGGTAAAATCGCCATGAGCACTGAAGTAATTACCCCACCGACACATCAGGTTGAAAATACCCATTAGGTAAAACATTGTGTCCTGCTGCGTAGAGAAATCCGTGACTGCCTGCTGCCCATCTTCGTCCAACAGATATCGTCAAGCCTTCAAGGTGTTTTTTAAGGGACCGAAGCGTGATAATCGCATGGGCAGAGTTCAGGACAATAGGGCGGGTGCTCAAGGGTCTCCCGCTTGAGCTGACGTTACTTCTGCATAACTC
This sequence comes from Schistocerca cancellata, assembly GCF_023864275.1. Classification (NCBI taxonomy): domain Eukaryota; kingdom Metazoa; phylum Arthropoda; class Insecta; order Orthoptera; family Acrididae; genus Schistocerca; species Schistocerca cancellata. The sequence goes on from NC_064628.1 coordinate 25,376,703, forward strand.
CCAGATCTCTTGTGTCGAATCGCGACCAGTGCGGAGTTTGGTGGACCATTCCACAACGGTCGTTCTCGATAGACGTTGTGTCCCATTCATATTGTTTATTCTCTGATGAAATGTCTGTTGGTGTTTGTCCTTTGGCAGCCAAGGAAAGAATAACAGCACATTGGTCGTGTTAGGACGCATTTGGTAATGACGTCGCCATAGTTCACGTTTCCTCGTTAACCGCACGCACGTGGGAAACACACGAATGCCACACTAGTCCCTTGCCTCCATGTCGTTACTTACACACCCGCATCGGATTCGAACTACGTTGTATATACGCTGTAGCGACGAACTCAAATGCAAACTTTTTGATCACCACTTATATGTTCTGAGAATTGCATGGCGCGGGCTGTATTATGATGTAGCATGTGTTAAGATTTCTTAACGTGCAGTTCACGGATTGACTGTGCGAAGGATGGCTACATTCAGCTCTTATTTCTCCAATTTATCTACACGATCCCTACTAAATTGATAGCGATAAGAAGAACATACGTAATTTCGTCCTTGAAAGACGGATCTTGATGTTTTCTAAGTAGGTTGTCGCAAGACTTCTTTCGAGTGTCAGTCAGTTAAGATTTTTCGATTCTTCTGTTACATTAACTTCTCATGTACACTCTCTCCTCAGTCTAACAGGTATTTTACCAGAAATGACAACATGTTCCGCCTGGAAGTAGTATCACAATCGTGATTTCTGCGTGTGTGGATAATATAGGTGGTTTATTAGTACTTGCCATGCAAGTGATTTGTATGCAACCTCTTTTGAAGATAAGTAACAGTTCCCCATAATCCTGGCTTTGAACCGTAGCTTACTATTTGCTTTAGCTACTTCTCACTCTACACGATTATTCCATTTCACATCTCTACACATTGTTACTGCTAAATATTAGAAGAACAGCACTATCAAAAACTGTGACTCATTAATTCTATAGTCCAAGCATAATGTTTCGACTTTTTTTCGGTATTTCATCTACTTCCTGACAAATGTAGCGTTATCACCCCCTGAGCCGTTCGGAATCCTACTACACCAAGGGGTATCGATATGCTGGTTTACACACAAAAGTTCATAAAATAATTATGTCCATCAAAATTAATTATTTCACTTCTGAATATTTATATTCCACGTATCTAGCATAATGATGAAGTTTTAAAATTAAATGTTGTAAAATAAATTTATTAAATTTTGCTAAATATGCACCAGCGAATGTCTCTGACAGAGATCTAAACACTTTGCTTTCTATAGTATCTGTGTTCTTCTTCACCGTGTACAGACTTGGCGGGAAGTTGTGCTGAACGGTGGTCAAGTGAGTGGGTGAGGTTACAGTAAGCAGACATGTTGTTCGAATTATTAGTTCAAAGTGTATCATTACAAGGTGTAAAAAGTTTCAGAATAGATGTGTTTATTTGTTCAGATACTTTACTTCATTTTGTAATTTGAGTATTGCCAGTTGTTCACAATCCTTTCATCAGATAATTTTCTACATACTATACCACCCTGCGGATGTTATCATGCCTCTAAAGAGGACAACGAAGCCAATATCAGGACAATAAGCTAAGTAGAAACTTTGTATGTGCTTATATCCCACGGTCCAACTCAGTTCAAAATAGTGACTAACGGCCGATCTGTGGACGAGTTACTGAATATGCCCCCCTTGTTGCAGCGGTGTACCGTAGGTCTCTAGAAGAGCGTAGTGTTCCAAAGGATTGGAAAAGGGCACAGGTCATCCCCGTTTTCAAGAAGGGACGTCGAACGGATGTGCAGAACTATAGACCTATATCTCTAACGTCGATCAGTTGTAGAATTTTGGAACACGTATTATGTTCGAGTATAATGACTTTTCTGGAGACTAGAAATCTACTCTGTAGGAATCAGCATGGGTTTCGAAAAAGACGGTCGTGTGAAACCCAGCTCGCGCTATTCGTCCACGAGACTCAGAGGGCCATAGACACGAGTTCACAGGTAGATGCCGTGTTTCTTGACTTCCGCAAGGCGTTCGATACAGTTCCCCACAGTCGTTTAATTAACAAAATAAGAGCATATGGACTATCAGACCAATTGTGTGATTCGATTGAGGAGTTCCTAGATAACAGGACGCAGCATGTTATTCTCAATGGAGAGAAGTCTTCCGAAGTAAGAGTGATTTCAGGTGTGCCGCAGGGGAGTGTCATAGGACCGTTGCTATTCACAATATACGTAAATGACCTGGTGGATGACATCGGAAGTTCACTGAGGCTTTTTGCAGATGACGCTGTGGTGTATCGAGAGGTTGTAACAATGGAAAATTGTACTGAAATGCAGGAGGATCTGCAGCGAATTGACGCATGGTGCAGGGAATGGCAATTGAATCTAAATGTAGACAAGTGTAATGTGCTGCGAATACACAGAAAGATAGATCCTTTATCATTTAGCTAAAAAATAGCAGGTCAGCAACTGGAAGCAGTTAATACCATAAATTATCTGGGAGTACGCATTAGGAGTGATTTAAAATGGAATGATCATATAATGTAGATCGTCGGTAAAGCAGATGCCAGACTGAGATTCATTGGAAGAATCCTAAGGAAATGCAATCCGAAAACAAAGGAAGTAGGGTACAGTACGCTTGTTCGCCCATTGCTTGAATACTGCTCAGCAGTGTGAGATCCGTACCAGATAGGGTTGATACAAGACATAGAGAAGATCCAACGGAGAGCAGCGCGCTTCGTTACAGGATCATTTAGTAATCGCGAAAGCGTTACGGAGATGATAGATAAACTCCAGTGGAAGAGTCTGCAGGAGAGACGCTCAGTAGCTCGGTACAGGCTTTTGTCAAAGTTTCGAGAACATACCTTCACCGAAGAGTCAAGCAGTATATTGCTCCCTCCTACGTATATCTCGCGAAGAGACCATGAGAATAAAATCAGAGAGATTAGAGCCCACACAGAGGCATACCGACAATCCTTCTTTCCACGAACAATACGAGACTGGAATAGAAGGGAGAACCGATAGAGGTACTCAAGGTACCCTCCGCCCCACACAGTCAGGTGGCTTGCGCAGTATGGATGTAGATGTAGATGTAGATGTAGTGTTGAAGCGGCATATTACACAAAGGAGAAGTTCATCCAGCTTCAGTGACACGCGCTACAAGAGAGGCGCTCGACACCACTTCGTGCTTTACTGTTGAACTTCTGAGAGCGTGCATTACTAGAGGAGTCAATTAACATACACTGAGGCGAAGAAAGTCATGGGGTACGTGCTACCATCGTTTCGGACCTACTTTTGCCCAGCGCAGTGTAACAACTCAACGTGGCATGGACTCCGCAAACTGTTGGAAGTCCCCCGCAGAAATATTGAGGCATGCTGCCTCTATAGCTGTCCATAATTGCTGAAATGTTGCCACAGCAGGATTTTACGTACGAACTGACCTCTCGATTATGTCCCACAAATGTTCGGATTTACGTCGGCGTGGATGGCTAAATAATTCGCTCGAACTGTTGTTCAAACCAATAGCCAACAGTTGACGCCTGGTGATATGACTCATACTCATCCACAAAAATTCCACTGTCATTGCGGAACATGAAGTTCATGAATGGTTCAAATGGCTCTGAGCACTATGGGACTTAACATCTATGGTCATCAGTCCCCTAGAACTTAGAACTACTTAAACCTAACTAACCTAAGGACATCACACAACACCCAGTCAACACGAGGCAGAGAAAAGAAGTTCATGAATGGCTTCAGATTGTCTACAAGTAGCAAAAATGTTCAAATGTGTGTGAAATCTTATGAGACTTAACTGCTATGGTCATCAGTCCCTAAGCTTACACACTAGTTAACCTAAATTATTCTAAGGACAAAAACACACACCCATGCCCGAGGGAGGACTCGAACTTCCGCCGGGACCAGCGGCACAGGCCACGACTGCAGCGTCTCAGACCGCTCGGCTAATCCCGCGCGGCTACAAGTAACCGGACACAACCATTTCCAGTCAATGACCTGTTCAGTTTGACCTGAGGACCCGTCCATTGCATGTAAACACAGGCCCCGCCGTTGTTGAGCCACCACCAGCGTACACAGTGCCTTGTTGACGACGGTTTCGTGGCGTCTGTGGCGCACTCAAACCACAGTCGAACCCTACCATCAGCTCTTAGCAACTGAAATCGGGACTCATCTGACCAGGCCACAGTTTTCCAGTCGTCTAGTCTCCAACCGATACGCTGCCGACGATAATGGGCTGTTTAGCAAAGACACTCGCGTCGGTCGTCTGTTGCCATAGCCTATTAACACCACATTTCGCCGCACTGTTCTAATGGATACGTTCGTCGTACGTCCCACATTCATTTCTACGGTGGTTTCACGTAGTTTTGTTGCTTGTCTGTTAACACTGACAGTTCTGCGCAAACGCCGCTGCTCTCGGTCGTTAAGGGAAGGCCGTCGGTCTACACTGTTGTCCGTGGCGAGAGGTAATGCATGAAGTTTGGTATTCTCGACACACTTTTGAGATTGGGTATCTCCCTGTCCCCTAACGATTTGCAAAATGGAATTTGCAATGCGGCTAGCTCCAGCTACCATTCTTTATTCAAAGTCTGTTAACTCCTGTCGTGCGGCCATAATCATGTCGAAACCTTTTCATATGAACCACCTGAAAGCAAATAATAGCTCATCCAATGCACTGCCCTTTTATGTCTGGTGTACGCGATAGTTCTGCCATCTGTATATGTGCACATCGCAATAGACTTTTGCCACCACTTTGTACTGATTCCTTCTATATATACCTCTCGGAGAGATTATGAAGGAAAATTGGAGAAATTCGAGTTCACACTGAAGCTTATTAAATCACGTTATGGCATCACATAATTGACCACTGTAACGTTAAAGGAGTAAAGTGACAGTGGAGCACAAAGTACCCTCCTCCACACACCGTACGTTGGCTTGTGGAGTATAGATGTAGATGTAGATGTTCCCCTGCTACTCATCTTCGGTGGTTGAATTACATCACAGGACGCACATAAACATTCAATTAGACGTTATAAACTGGTAGAAATTTTCCAAATTTGAATTCTTTTTATTAGTAGAACTGATATATGCTGCACGGTATAATTGAGGTTACTGTTCACAATCATGAAGTAAACAACTGTTCAAATACTTTCGCCCTTGAGAATGCTTGTGAACGTTCGTTTCATTAAATAACACAGAGAGTTGTTCATCTACTTATTGGTTCGAAATACTAACGCTTCTTACATGTGAGTACATGCATGGGTCGGTATACATTTTGTTTGCTTCTACTGCTTGCTTTCTGTGATCAAATGTATGCAAGTAAGTTGCGTTTACTTGTATTATAACTCGATCTCCAACAGTCTCCACTCGCTTTACACTTACACATCGATAACTAATTACACAGGGCAACGATGGAAAAACTTTTTAGCTGAAAATACCTTATTCTTATGTTTTTAGGTAAATCAAAATTTAATACTTAAAAAACTGTATCATCCACCATTTCTTCACATTTTACAGTTAAATTTATTAAATTAAGCAATTTTTAAAGAATTTAACAGCTTTTGTATAGTTAAAATAATTTAAAAAGGAGGTGTAATGAACGTAGATGACGTTGGTAGCACTGCTGAAAAACATTTGCTGGCAAAAAAAGGTCGATTCTATTTTTGTGTTAACAGAGGGTGTTTTGTTTATTGTCAACCTAACCTCACTTTCCCGTTTCCTGTACAAGTGCTCTGTACAATGTCTAATCGCGGTTGTAAAAACTCTGCTGACAGTTTTTGTTATATTTGTGCTGAATTTGTGATTAAAAATCACCGAAGAAACATTACAGACTTTTTGAAAAAGTTTTATCTATCACACTTTGGATCTAAACTTGGTGTTCAAGATAATTCTTGGGTGCCGCATGAGGTAAGTTATATGTGTGTTGAAGATCTGAGAAAATGGTCCAAAAAGGAGAAAAAACCTTTAGATTTGCTGTTCCTATGATATGGAGGGAGCCAAGAACTAATTCTGATGATCGATACTTTTGCAGTATTGACATTACTGGTCATAATCCGAAAAACAGGAAGCTAATAAGCTACCCTAACCTTCCGCCCGCCATCCGACCAGTAGGGCATGGTGTAGATTTGCCGGTTCCTGAACCACCAGATGATTTAAATTCTATTCCAACAGAACTATTTTCTGATGCACTATCTGATTTAGATGAACCAGATGATGATGTATTCCACTGTTATGCAAACAGTCTAGAGCCGAAATTGTTTCCTCAGACCGAGCTTAACGATTTGGTTAGGGATCTATGCTTAACGAAAGAAAAAGCTGAATTACTTGGCTCTAGATTAAAAGAAAAGAACTTATTGGCAACTGGAACCAGCATATACATGTAAAGAAAACGAGAGCAACAATTTTCCAAGTTTTTTCAACAAGAAGGTGATTTAGCGTACTGCTCAGACATTCCCAGTCTGATGAGTAGTTTGATAGTGAATACAAAAAGGAATACTGGAGGCTGTTTATTGCTTCATCCAAAACTAATTTAAATGCTGTTTTATTACAGAACATATATGCATCTATACTTGTTGGACATTCTGTACATGTGAAAGAAAGATATGAAAACCTAGAAATAGTGCGAAATAAAATATACTATTCTGCTCATGGTTGGATGATATGTGGCGATCTAAAAGTGACATGCATGCTCCTTGGTCAGCAAGGTGGCTTTACCAAATTTCCACGTTTCTTGTGTGAATAGGACAGTGGGGCTAGGGATAAACACTGGTGCAGGAAGAACTGGCCTGTGAGCGAGTCTTTAAAACCTGGTGAGAAGAACATTCTACGCAAAACCTTGTAGATCCAAAAAACGTACTCCTACCATCTCTTACATATAAAGTTTGTCCTAATGAAACAGTTTTTAAAGACTTTGCCTAAAGATGGACCATGTTTTAAGTATCTCTGCCAAAAGTTTCCACACCTTTCAGAAGAGAAACTAAAAGAAGACATTTTTGTCGGACTTGACATTAGAAAATTGATGTTTGGTGTTACCTCTGAATCCACAATAACCTTACATGAGAATGAAGCGTGGGTATGATTCAAGAAAGTCGTTACAAAGTTCTTAGGACATGAAAAAGATCCAGAATATGTTTCTATTATATCTACAATGTTAAAGAAGTTTAAAACTTTAGGATGTTTAATGAGCCTGAAAGTTCACTTTTTGAACAGTTACCTTGATTACTTTCCGGACAATATGGGATGTGTTAGTGAGGAGCAAGGAGAGCGTTTCCACCAGGACACTAAAGTGATGGAAAACAACATGATGGGAGACTACTGTTGGTCACTTCACCGAGAAGTTCAGCAAGTGACTCACCGTAGAAAAAGTTACACAAGAAGCTTCAAAGAAAAAAGAGAAAGAAAATACAAACCGATTCAAGCTGACAAGTGAAATCTCTATCAACATATATCTTTGTTTTAAGTAGCTTTCTGTAAATACAAACCATGCTTATGTTGCAACAAAGCGTTTCATTAATTTCCCCGTTTACCGTATAGCAAAGGATTTTTATACTATATAATAAAAAGCATATTGCTCAAAAACTATGGGTGATACAAGAAATCTAAGGGTAAATTTGGATTCAGCTCATAAAAATCTATAAAGATCACCTATCAAAGAAAAAAGTTTTTTTAAAAAAAAACTTCGTTGGCCTGTGTTATTTGTGACTAGAAACTTTGGTGCCTATCGCACACTATGCCATCAACAAGACCAACGGAGCACTTTTACCCCATCTGTAACGACAACTAGTCTCCTTAAACTGTCTGAATTTCCTGTTACTCTGATTTTGCATTAATTTTAATTTCTCGGACATATTTCTCACGCAATCTCAAGTACACACCTACAGTACTTTTTACAACAAATTTCACATTTCCTGTTACAGGCTCCTAGGGACTGTACGAGGTGCATTCAAGTTCTAAGGCCTCCGATTTTTTTTCTAATTAACTACTCACCCGAAATCGATGAAACTGGTGTTACTTCTCGACGTAATCGCCCTGCAGACGTACACATTTTTCACAACACTGACGTCATGATTCCATGGCAGCGGCGAAGGCTTCTTTAGGAGGCTGTTTTGACCACTGGAAAATCGCTGAGGCAATAGCAGCACGGCTGGTGAATGTACAGCCACGGAGAGTGTCTTTCATTGCTGGAAAAAGCCAAAAGTCACTAGGAGCCAGGTCAGGTGAGTAGGGAGCGTGAGGAATCACTTCAAAGTTGTTATCACGAAGAACCTGTTGCGTAACGTTAGCTCGTCGTACGGGTGCGTTGTCTCGGTGAAAAAGCACATGCACAGCCCTTCCTGGACGTTTTTGTTGCAGTGCAGGAAGGAATTTGTTCTTCAAAACATTTTCGTAGGATGCACCTGTTACCGTAATGCCCTTTGGAACGCAATGGGTAAGGATTACGCCTTCGCTGTCCCAGAACATGGACACCATCATTTTTTCAGCACTGGCGGTTACCCAAATTTTTTTTGGTGGCGGTAAATCTGAGTGCCTCCATTGAGCTGACTGGCGCTTTGTTTCTGGATTGAAAAATGGCATCCACGTCTCATCCATGTCACAACCGACGAAAAGAAAGTCCCATTCGTGCTGTCGTTGCGCGTCAACATTGCTTGGCAACATGCCACACGGGCAGCCATGTGGTCGTCCGTCAGCATTCGTGGCACCCACATGGATGACACTTTTCGCATTTTCAGGTCGTCATGCAGGATTGTGTGCACAGAACCCACAGAAATGCCAACTCTGGAGGCGATCTGTTCAACAGTCATTCGGCGATCCCCCAAAACAATTCTCTCCACTTTCTCGATCGTGTAGTCAGACCGGCTTGTGCGAGCCCGAGGTTGTTTCGGTTTGTTGTCACACGATGTTCTGCCTTCATTAAACTGTCGCACCCACGAACGCACTTTCGACACATCCATAACTCCATCACTACATGTCTCCTTCAACTGTCGATGAATTTCAATTGGTATCACACCACGCAAATTCAGAAAAAGAATGATTGCACGCTGTTCAAGTAAGGAAAACGTCGCCATTTTAAGTATTTAAAACAGTTCTCATTCTCGCCGCTGGCGGTAAAATTCCATCTGCCGTACGGTGCTGCCTTCTCTGGGATGTATTGACAATGAACGCGGCCTCATTTTAAAACAATGCGCATGTTTCTATCCCTTTACAGTCCGGAGAAAAAAATCGGAGGCCTTAGAACTTGAATGCACCTCGTAGAGCAGATTTAGTAGGCTCTGAGCACTATGCGACTTAACTGCTGAGGTCATCAGTCGCCTAGAACTTAGAACTAATTAAACCTAACTAATCTAAGGACATCACACACATCCATGCCCGAGGCAGGATTCGAACCTGCGACCGTAGCGATCGCTCGTTTCCAGACTGCAGCGCCTAGAACCGCACGGCTACTCCGGCCGGCAAGGCTTAGTAGATAAGTAAACATCCCGGTAGTATGCAAAATACGCCTGAAGATCGGATCACCTTCAGATGTCCCACTTGATGGTGGACACGCAGTGGGGACAGTGAGCTCTGATATGCGCGCATTACAGGGTCTCATGACATTGGCAATGTTTCGAGTACTCGTCCTCGGGTTCTGTTCTGCATCTCGCTGTTCTCATTTCTGATATTTCTCCTTATTTTCGTCTTTCTTCGATTTACTCTTAATCCATATTCTGCGCTCATAAGACTATTCATTCCATTCAACACATTCCGTATTTCTTCTTCGCTGCAGTATTCTCATATACTCTTTCTGTCTCTTCATTACATGCTCTGCGACGGTGGCATGTGTACCTGTGTCGTTGTCGGTGTTGGTTTGATGTCGATTCTGATGAGAACAGCCCTATCGCTAAACTGTTCACAGTAACTCACTCTGTGCCCTACCTTCGTGTTCATAACGTATCCTACTCCCGTTATACATTTTTTCTGTTGCTATTTATATTACCCTACACTCGTTTGACCAGAAACCTTTGCCTTCTTTGCATTTCACTCCACTGGCCCTCACTGTATCTACAGGGTGTTTCAAAAATGACCGGTATATTTGAAACGGCAATAAAAACTAAACGAGCAGCGATAGAAATACACCGTTTGTTGCAATATGCTTGGGACAACAGTACATTTTCAGGCAGACAAACTTTCGAAATTACAGTAGTTACAATCTTCAACAACAGATTGCGCTGCAAGCGATGTGAACGATATAGAAGACAACGCCGTCTGTGGGTGCGCCATTCTGTACGTCGTCTTTCTGCTGTAAGCGTGTGCTGTTCACAGAGTGCAAGTGTGCTGTGGACAACATGGTTTATTCCTTAGAACACAGGATTTTTCTGGTGTTGGAATTCCACCGCCTAGAACACAGTGTTGTTGCAACAAGACGATGTTTTCAACGGAGGTTTAATGTAACCAAAGGATCAAAAAGCGATACAATAAAGGAACTGTTTGAAAAATTTCAACGGACTGGGAACGTGACGGATGAACGTGCTGGAAAGGTAGGGCGACCGCGTACGGCAACCACAGAGGGTAACGCGCAGCTAGTGCAGCAGGTGATCCGACAGCGGCCTCGGGTTTCCGTTCGCCGTGTTGCAGCTGCGGTCCAAATGACGCCAACGTCCACGTATCGTCTCATGCGCCAGAGTTTACACCTCTATCCGTACAAAATTCAAACGCGGCAACCCCTCAGCGCCGCTACCATTGCTGCACGAGAGACATTCGCTAACGATATAGTGCACAGGATTGATGACGGCGATATGCATGTGGGCAGCATTTGGTTTACTGACGAAGCTTATTTTTACCTGGACGGCTTCGTCAATAAACAGAACTGGCGCATATGGGGAACCGAAAAGCCCCATGTTGCAGTCCCATCGTCCCTGCATCCTCAAAAAGTACTGGTCTGGGCCGCCATTTCTTCCAAAGGAATCATTGGCCCATTTTTCAGATCCGAAACGATTACTGCATCACGCTATCTGGACATTCTTCGTGAATTTGTGGCGGTACAAACTGCCTTAGACGACACTGCGAACACCTCGTGGTTTATGCAAGATGGTGCCCGGCCACATCGCACGGCCGACGTCTTTAATTTCCTGAATGAATATTTCGATGATCGTGTGATTGCTTTGGGCTATCCGAAACATACAGGAGGCGGCGTGGATTGGCCTCCCTATTCGCCAGACATGAACCCCTGTGACTTCTTTCTGTGGGGACACTTGAAAGACCAGGTGTACCGCCAGAATCCAGAAACAATTGAACAGCTGAAGCAGTACATCTCATCTGCATGTGAAGCCATTCCGCCAGACACGTTGTCAAAGGTTTCGGGTGATTTCATTCAGAGACTACGCCATATTATTGCTACGCATGGTGGATATGTGGAAAATATCGTACTATAGAGTTTCCCAGACCGCAGCGCCATCTGTTGTTGACAATTGTAACTACTGTAATTTCGAAAGTTTGTCTGCCTGAAAATGTACTGTTGTCCCAAGCATATTGCAACAAACGTTGTATTTCTATCGCTGCTCGTTTAGTTTTTATTACCGTTTCAAATATACCGGTCATTTTTGAAACACCCTGCATATTGGGTCTTGTAATTTCCCTTTCCAGGTTTTCTGACTTCAAAATTTTGACATTCCACGCCCTAACTTATGTAACGTCACCCTTCCGTTGGTTATTCAGTCTTTTTCTCGTGGTCATCTCCCAACTGGCAGTCCTCTACTGGAGATATGAATAGGGGACTTGTCGGCAATCTTTTGGTTCAAATGGCTCTGAGCACTATGGGACTTAACATCTGAGGTCATCAGTCCCCTAGAACGTAGAACTACTTAAACCTAACTAACCTAAGGACATCACATACATCCATGCCCGAGGCAGGATTCGAACCTGCGACCGTAGCAGTCACGCGGTTCCGTACTGAAGCGCCTAGAACCGCTCGGCCACAGCGGCCGGCGGCAATCTTTTGCCGATGCAGAGATCATCATGACTCTTTCAATTACAGGCTACATGGCCTGTGGATGCACAGTATGTGCCTTTAATGCAGTGTTTTCCATGGTCTTCTGAGTCCTCATGCCGGTGATCTGATAATTCGCCTTTTAGTGGCAGTTTCCCAGCCCAAGGTCAAGAGAGTGCCCTGAACATCTGTCCGCTCTGCCCTCTTTCAAGAGTCCGTTGGCGGAACGAGGGTGACCTGTTATGCCGGAAGTCATCGACTGCCATTTATGATGATTTTTATTCAAAATTGAAAGAGTGGCGAGATTCGAACCCGTGACTAACGACCATTTCTTTTATCTCAGTTTGTTCGTCGTTGTTCGCTGCATTTGTTAGGGGTGGACGTCCCATGACATCCGTTCTAGTTCGTTATTGATCTACTCACACAGTTTTTTTTTATTACAGAGGACAACTATCCCTCTGACCAAACACGCTCAGCCACCATGCCGGCAGATTAGTAGTCAAAGACGTTACCCTTGGATGACGGGTAACATACATCATAAACACAGATGGCTTCAATGAAATAAAAAAATAATAAAGAACTGCAGGAAACTCCATCACAACAGCACACCGTGCTTTCAGCTTTCGTGAAGGCACAACTTTACAATCCTCTACATTAGGAGCTAATCACCAGTCTTGTTATCATGGTGATATTTGGTTGTGTTGTAAATGGATACTACTTGTAATATTCCTCCGTATGTTGTTTGTGTTATTTACTGCCCTGATATGTAGAACCATATGTAATACCTGCGTGTATTTTGTATCCTCTGAATTAGTTTACGAAACATACTGTCATGCAAAACCAACTGTAGCATTCTTATATTATACTGTTAATAATAAGCAATGAAACAAACAGAAATACAGTTACCTATCCGGACAGCAAAACCTCAAAAACAAGTGTAATAATCGTGTGTGTTAACCTAAGGAATAAGCATCAGACTTAAGCTCGTTTCTTCAAACAAGTCATTAGTTCTACATCTACATCTACATCCATACTCCGCAAGCTACCTGACGGTGTGTGGCGGAGGGTACCTTGAGTACCTCTATCGGTTCTCCCTTCTATTCCAGTCTCGTATTGTTCGTGGAAAGAAAGATTGTCGTTTTGCCTCTGAGTGGGCTCTAATCTCTCTGATTTTATCCTCATGGTCTCTTCGAGAGATATACGTAGGAGGGAGCAATATACTGCTTGTCTCCTCGGTGAAGGTATGTTCTCGAAACTTCAACAAAAGCCCGTACCGAGCTACTGAGCGTCTCTCCTGCAGAGTCTTCCACTGGAGTTTATCTATCATCTCCGTAACGCTTTCGCGATTACTAAATTATCCTGTAACGAAGCGCGCTGCTCTACGTTGGATTTTCTCTATCTCTTCTATCAACCCTATCTGGTACGGATCCCACACTGCTGAGCAGTATTCAAGCAGTGGGCGAAGAAGCGTACTGTAACCTACTTCCTTTCTTTTCGGATTGCATTTCCTTAGGATTCTTCCAATGAATCTCAGTCTGGCGTCTGCTTTACCGACGATCAGCTTTATATGAGCATTCCATTTTAAAGCACTCCTAATGCGTACTCTCAGATAATTTATGGAATTAACTGCTTCCAGTTGCTGATCTGTTATATTGTAGCTAAATGATAAGGAATCTTTCCTTCTATGTATTCGCAGCACATTACACTTGTCTACATTTAGATTCAATTGCCATTCCCTGCACCATGCGTCAATTCGCTGCAGATCCTCCTGCATTTCAGTACAATTTTCCATTTTTACAACCTCTCGATATACTACAGCATCATCCGCAGAAAGCCTCACTTAACTTCCGATGTCATCCACAAGGTCATTTATGTATATTGTGAATAGCAACGGTCCTACGACACTCCCCTGCGACACACCTGAAATCACTCTTACTTCGGAAGACTTCTCTCCATTGAGAATAACATGCTGAGTTCTGTTATCTAGAAACTCTTCAATCCAATCACACAATTGGTCTGATAGTCCATATGCTCTTACTTCGTTCATTAAACGACTGTGGGTAACTGTATCGAACGCCTTGCGGAAGTCAAGAAAATTGGCACCTACATGGTAAACCGTGTCTATGGCCCTCTGAGTCTCGTGGACGAATAGCGCGAGCTGGGTTTCACAGGATCGTCTTTTTCGAAACCCATGCTGATTCCTACAGAGGTGATTTTTAGTCTCCAGAAAAGCCATTATACTCGAATATAATACGTGTTCAGAAGTATGGCAAATAACAGTAGTTAGACTACTATTCTGCATCGATAACAATATATGTGGTTGGTGGTACACTATCATCCTCCAGTTTAATTAGGCACACGTAATGTAGCTGAGTAGGACAGCAGAAAAGATTGCAAGTCCCTACTTACCTAACAGACTTCTCTTTAAATTTAGATAAAAGGTGGTTCAGCAATACAAGAAAAGTTTAGCCGCTCGAAACAAAACTACAGTACCCAATTGCTTAAGCAAACAGACTGATTTCATGAAAGCAAAAGTAAATTTGGACAGGGGGTGTTTCTACATAAACATATTTGGTACTCAACATTTCATTGATTCACTATAAACTGTTTAACGTTACTATTTATCACCATTAATCATCAACTTAGTATTTCCTTTCATTAATAGGTAACGTGAAAGCAGCAAACAATTTATCTAATGTGGTCTCTGAATCTGGAATAACCTTACGTAATCATTTTAACACAGAAAATAATAGCAATGTTAATTATTAAATTCTCAGTTATTCTTTCCATCAATTATTTCACTGATTAATCACTGATTTGCCAACAATATATTAAAGATTTCACAGTCTTGGCTGAATACAGGTCACTCGGAATTTTCATTTACCAGGTTAGGATCCTGCTTGGTTTATGAGCGGGATAAATTACCAGCTGGACATAATTCTTAATTTGGATGATGGTTATTATTCTTAAAGCACATTTCAACTTCCTGGCACACGCTATAATACATATCTAAGATGTCGTATACTGTAAGCTGTCATCAGCGATGGTGGCGTTGGTCGGAATAACTGCATTAATATCAGAACGGCCAAGAGCAGCTATCCATGTCGGACTTATTTCCTCTTCATAGCGATGATCCATCTTATAATCAATAGCCCGTTTTTCTACCCATACCAGGCCGTGATAAATTGCAGTTTCCAACCGAGGCAAGATGCAACAATATGGCGCACTCCACACTATGCTGGCGCGATACGTGCTGCCTCTAATAAGATCACTGGCCACCGACTGACTTTGTTCGCGCCCGCCAAAGCGCGCCAAACGTTTCCGCTCCCACCTTTTCCTGCGCTTACACATCTTTCCGTTCCTGACGGAACTACTCCATCTTTTATACTACACATATCTCATACAGCCCTAAGTGAGTGCCAGTAACTATTACATACATAATTACATCATAGCACCTTTTTACATTTAATAATTATAACAAATAGACAACTTTGCAATACTTAATGGTAAATATTACACCATTTTTCTTAATATGTACATTCATTTTAATCTTATCAAAGAGTTTCAGTATCGATTTCGCTTCAAACAAAATGTCTCTACTTCTGTTTAACAGTTTCAACAAAATATTTACAATTTGTTTTTTAAAGATATGAACAATAATGTCACATACTGCACCTTTTGAAAGGTCCCCTTAGAAAAATTATACACGTGACTGTGCTTGTAAAATCTCAAAAAGGTCCTGCCTATCAGTGTCATTACAATTCTCAATTGTTTGAATTTTATTCTGAATTAACTCATTAATTTCAAATATGCCGTCGATATCATCCCTGTCAGTACTTGCAGAGTGATTGTTAGTGTCTAGTTCCGTAGAAAATTCCGAACTGTTGTCTAACAGAAGTTAAAGCCGATTAATTTCCTCGTCATGGTTTGAGAGCCAGTCTTCAAATTTCAAAGCTATTGACTTACCTTCTTTCTCTAAACTTATTTCAGCATCGTGAAAGAGTAAGATTGCTTTTTATTCATTCAAAAAGTCTTACCAATATTCTTCAAAACGTCGAATGACTCTGCTGTGGGTTTGCTCTGTTGTAGCCCATTACCTGTCAGCATGTCAAGAGTCAGCACTGTCTTTCTGTTAGAAGGACAACACTACTTCTTCAAGACTGCATGGAAATCCACTACTTCCGTGTGCATTGTCTTTTACTGCTCAGACTTTGATAAAAGAAACGGCAGTTTTACTGTGTTGAATTATCAGGACTGTCTTTATGGACTGTGAGAAAATTTTAGCTTTTGACCAACATTGTATTAATAAGTGTGTGCATTGGATATCTTTGTTATTGTAATTATGAAAAATTTTATCAAATCATTATTGGCCACTGCCCAAAACAATTTGTAAAATTTTTTGTGGGGAGCATGGGGGCTATGTAAGTAGGCTGTTTAGGTTCTTATATTGGTAACGCCGCCGCCACGTAGCGCTCTCTGTATGAAAATCATTGGCTGTGCTGTGTGCAGTCTGTGGCTAGTTTGCATTGTTGTCTGCCATTGTAGTGTTGGGCAGCTGGACGTGAACAGCGCGTAGCGTTGCGCAGTTGGAGGTGAGCCGCCAGCAGTGGTGGATGTGGGAAATGAGATGGCGGATTTTTGAGTACAGAATGGATATTATGAACTGCTATGTATATTACGCTTTTTCAACACTATTAAGGTAAATACATTGTTTGTTCTCTATTAAAATCTTTCATTTGCTAACTATGCCGATCAGTAGTTAGTGCCTTCTGTAGTTTGAATCTTTTATTTAGCTGGCAGTAGTGGCGCTCGCTGTATTGCAGTAGCTTGAGTAACGAAGATTTTTGTGAGGTAAGTGATTTGTGAAAGGTACAGGTTAATGTTAGTCAGGGCCATTCTTTTGTAGGGATTTTTGAAAGTCAGATTGCGTTGCGCTAAAAAAATATTGTGTGTCAGTTTAAGCACAGTCTTGTATAATTGTTCTAAGGGGACGTTTCACTTTTACCGGATAGATTTTCGCACATAACCTAACCTAACCTACGTCCTCTGTCGCTGAAATCAACATTATCCGCATACTCATTAACATGAACAGCAGCGGTTATATTACACTCACGCCCATGCAGCAATTATCTCACTCACAAGTTACATAATTGAAGGTTTACTTAGTTAATTGCGGTAGTTGCTCGTTAATCACAGCATAATGAACTTCATACTTCGAGCATCGAAACGATCCCTACGCTAATGACTGCCACCGTGTGAGGCGAGGTGCCATTAGCACCACATCATTAGACTCTGGCGTCCTCGCACTTCGGTGGAACACCCTCCGCAGCACTATTCGCGATGCGATGTGGGTCACGATAAAATTTCTTAAAAACAACTAATTATGTTACAGTTGTTTCTGAATCTGTTCTCAACCTGGAGACTGGCTTGAGTTCCACAGTCTAGTAGGTACGCTCCTTCGAGTGAATTGAATTACTCAGTTGGGTCTATAGTTTAACGTGGACCCCTAACTTAGGTGCAACTGGCATTTATCACGTAAACCAACTGTTGAGTACTAGTTGGGCCTGGTAGTCTAGTGGTAAAGGGTGTGTCTGGAGAAAGAGAGGTCGCGAATCGAATTCCCGACCACGAAAATTTTCAGTCTCCCTATACTGTAATCTTGACCTCTCTCGATGTGTGAAGTCGCGAGAAACGACACCTGGCTCCAACGCTAGGTCCCCTTTCTTGGGGATATACACGTCGCTGAAACGGCGTCCAACTGAAATACTTGCCTTCGGCAATTGAGCCACACGCAGTTATATCACTGGTAAAAGAAGCTGTATGTGACATAAAAATAAACCAAGAGCCGACTAATAGCTGATTACCGAACCCTTGAATTTGTTCTCGTAACACTGACCTGTCAGGGTCTATGTAGACGAACGTCAGCTTCCTACCGAGTCAGAGAAATATTCCACTGCACAAAGATATTTTAGTTTCAGTCTTCGTCTCAATTAGGCACCGTAGGTAAAGTGAGATAGGAATTTTTATTTTTTAAACATTACATAAAAGGCTCTGATTGTTGCCAGCATCATATTTAAAGTACCAGGGAAGCAGGTTGCTAGCCTTACTTGCCCCGAGTCCCATTGGGTTTTATCCCTAACGGCTGAGGGACTAACCGGTGGATTTGGTAGTCTTTGCCGTATGAGCACAAAGGTGACCACGACTCAGAATATCTCCGAGATGCCCAGCCTTATTCCAAAGTAACTGGTATCCCGACTGTCGGGACCACTTACTTGGCCACTCATACGTTGCCCGTGGTTCATGAACTAGGACATGACTACAGGAACCCACACCATGAACCACTTTACATGGACAGTCAGGCAGCAGTTAGAGTTGACGGTAAATTGAGTTCATGGTGCAGAGTAGTTTCAGGGGTAAGACAAGGCTGCAACCTGTCTCCACTGTTGTTCATATTATTTATGGATCATATGTTGAAAACAATAGACTGGCTGGTGAGATTAAGATATGTGAACACAAAATAAGCAGTCTTGCATATGCAGATGACTTAGTTGTGATGGCAGATTCGATTGAAAGTTTGCAAAGTAATATTTCAGAGCTAGATCAGAAATGTAAGGACTATGGTATGAAGATTAGCATCTCCAAAACGAAAGTAATGTCAGTGGGAAAGAAATATAAACGGTTTGAGTGCCAAATAGGAGGAACAAAGTTAGAACAGGTGGACGGTTTCAAGTACTTAGGATGCATATTCTCACAGGATGGCAACATAGTGAAAGAACTGGAAGCGAGGTGTAGCAAAGCTAATGCAGTGAGCGCTCAGCTACGATCTACTCTCTTCTGCAAGAAGGAAGTCAGTACCAAGGCTAAGTTATCTGTGCACCGTTCAATCTTTCGACACAACCTTGTTGTATGGGAGCGAAAGCTGGGTGGATTCAGGTTACCTTATCAACAAGGTTGAGGTTACGGATATGAAAGTAGCTAGGATGATTGCAGGTACTAGTAGATGGGAACAATGGCAGCAGGATGTGCACAATGAGGAAATCAAAGAAAAACTGGGAATGAACTCTATAGATGTAGCAGTCAGGGCGAACGGGCTTAGATGGTGGGGTCATGTTACACGCATGGGAGAAGCAAGGTTACCCAAGAGACTCATGGATTCAGCAGTAGAGGGTAGGAGGAGTCGGGGCAGACCGAGGAGAAGGTACCTGGACTCGGTTAAGAATGATTTTGAAGTAATAGGTTTAACATCAGAAGAGGCACCAATGTTAGCACTGAATAGGGGATCATGGAGGAACTGTATAAGGGGAGCTATGCTCCAGACTGAACGCTGAAAGGCATAATCAGTCTTAAATGATGATGATGATGATACATAAAAGGCTGTAATTCCTATATGGCCTGAACTATGGTGAATGATTCAGAAAAGCTCAGTATAGTACAACGAAACCGATAACTCTGCTATAGAAATCGTTCGAGTTTGACATCTTCCAGCGGCGCGGGGTAGGCGCGCGGTCTGAGGGCGTTGTCACGAATCACGCGCCTCTACCCGTCGGAGGTTCGCGTCCTCCCTCGGGCACGAGCGTGTGTGTTATCCTTCGCGTAGGCTACGTTAAGTTAGATCAACTATGGTGTAAGCCTAGGGACCGACGACCTCAGCAGTTTGGTCCCATAGTCCTTACCAGAAATTTCCATTTGAGATCTTTCGAAAAATTACAGATTCTCATTTGTTTCGTTAACGTAAATAAAAAAACTTAACTCTGAAGTGAAATCCTGAATACCACGCGCTGCTGAACAGCGATATCCGCCTACGTCAATATTAGGATGCGCTATGGAAGAGAATGTTGTTGCAAATTTGAGGAGCTAACGGGAAACAAACACCACTCACAGCTAAGTCTGGATAGAGCTCGTACCGTGGTTAACATGTCGGCACAGACCATCAGTGAGGGAGCGACGTCAGTTCTGTCCAAAGGGTTAAACTTCGCAGTTACGTCCACACAGATTCCCACAGAAGAGATCATTCAATCTGTGGAGGCGTCATTCCACCAAGTACCACGTGTCGAAGCACAGGAAACTGTAAGAATTGTACAAACAGCAAAACCACCCAGAGCCAATATCACACGTGAAGAAAGACAGGCCATTAAGGGGCTCCGGAAAGGCTCAAAATCATGAAAAGTTCAATTTTTACTTTTTTGCGTTTTCTGAATCTGCAGACTATTACCTTTTAATAGATATATAATTTATTCAATTCTGAAGACTACAACTATTTTTAAATTTTTTTTTAAATGTGTTCTACATGGGTGTGACCCACTGTGGCGCTGTTAAACTGCTGTCAAATGGTGTTATTATTAACCAATTATTAATAATTAATAATAATAATAATTATTATTATTATTATTATTAATAATAATAATAATAATAACTGAACTGTTGAAAAAGTGTATTCACGGAAAAACTCAAAACCCCAATGAAAGTGTAAATAGTGTTATATGGTCGAGAATCCCCAAGACTATATTTGTCGGAATAGAAACACTTCATTTTGGTGTGTATGATGCTGTTGCGACTTTCAATGATGGCAACATTGTAAGGTGCAAGGTATTTAGAAATATGGGAATGAAGATAGGTTCTAACATGGTACGAGCAATGCTTGCTTTAGACAAGGAACGCCTTCGGGCTGCAGACAGGGCTGTAAAGAGTCTAGAAATACAAGCAAGAGTAAACAGGAGGAGTAACAAGAAGAAGCTGGAGGAGGAGTTTGCAGAGGATGAAGATAATCCATCCTATGGACCTAGAATGCACTAAAAAGTTAATCCAATCTTTGTCGCTCGATTCCCAAAACTCTTATTTTCTCATACTAATTACATGTTTTCTAAGGATCTTAAAAACATATTTGTTTCAAACTTTCAGTAAATGTTACACAGCACCTTCTGCATAATTTAACACAGCCTTTTTCCAAAAAACTGTATATTTTTGAATATATAAATAAAAAATTGCAAAAAAATGTTGTGAATTTTCATTACAATTGAAAAAAAATCATCTTTAATAACTGAACTAAAATTTTGTAAAATCCCTGTGTTAAGTTGTAGCCCATATTCCAATAAACAATCTGTAAAAAGTTCAACTTCCTACCTCAAATACTTTGTGAGGAAAGATGTAATTGATAAGCGTTATTTTAACATTGCAAGTATAGGGCGTTCCGGAGCCCCTTAAGGAGCTCAGGAATAACAAGGATATTGAGGTCCTACATACGGACAAAGGAAACGGTACGGTTCTGATGGACACTTCTGTATATGAAAAGAAGATGGACGAACTGCTAAGCGATCCCATTTACAGAGTAATAAGGAGTGACCCGACGACGAGGATAGGCAGAAATACGAAGGCCCTCGTAAACGACTCGAGAATTGATCCTGACACAGCTAAGAGACTAATCACCAAGGTGCCTGTTCCTCCTAGAATCTACGGAGAACCTAAGCTCCGTAAGGAGGGTTATCCTCTGAGGCCCACAGTGAACGGAATAGATTCACCTACGTATTATGTTGAGGAACATCTGGCACCTAAGTCACGCCGTCTTGTGGGACAAACAGACTCCTACGTGAAAGACTCTTCCCACTTCGTACAACTGATAAGGGAACAGCGAATAAAGCCATCAGACATCATGGTCAGTTTTGACATCAAGTCTCTCTTCACTAACGTACCTATTGAGGAGACTATGAGCATTCTACAGGATCGTATCCCACCAGATATCCGCGATCTGATGCGCTTATACCTGTCATCTACGTACTTCACCTAGCGGGGAAAATATTACGAACAGTTAGATGTAGTGGCGATGGGTTCCCCCCTCTCCCCTTTAGCTGCGGACATCTTCATGGAAGCCTTTGAGCAAACGGCCCTAGCTTCTGCTCCGTTACGTCCCAGTTGTTGGCTACGATATGTGGACGACACATACGTTATCTGGCCTCACGGTGAAGCGGAATTGGGAAACTTCCTCCAGCACTTAAATGGCATGCACAAAAATATAAACTTCTCACATGAGACTGAAAACAATGGTACTTGCCATTTCTGGATGTGGAAGTATACAGAGCTGCCGAAGGTAAACTGGGACACAATGTGTTCCGGAAACCAACGCACACTAATCGGTACCTGCACGCGCAGAGCCAGCACCACGCAGCTCAAAAGTATTCTGTTCTGCATACGTTAACTGCCCGAGCCCACGAACCTACACGTTTCATGCCAACGGCTATGATGACAACATCATAAGAAAGGTAGCTGAAACCAAAGGGAGCAGAACACGAGAAGAAGGCAAAGAAGAGAAGCTTCCCATTGGTACACTTACCATATGTAAAAGGCAACAGTCTGGATGACTGACTGATCTGGCCTTGTAACACTAACTAAAACAGCCTTGCTGTGCTGGTACTGCGAACGGCTGAAAGCAAGGGGAAACTACAGCCGTAATTTTTTTTCGAGGGCATGAGGCTTAACTGTATGGTTAAATGATGATGGCGTCCTCTTGGGTAAAATATTCCGGAGGTAAAATAGTCCCCCATTCGGATCTCCGGGCGGGGGCTACTCAGGAGGACGTCGTTATCAGGAGAAAGAAAACTGGCGTTCTACGGATCGGAGCGTGGAATGTCAGATCCCTAAATCGAGCAGGTAGGTTAGAAAATTTAAAAAGGGATATGGATAGGTTAAAGTTAGATATAGTAGGAATTTGTGAAGTTCGGTGGCTGGAGGAACAAGACTTTTGGTCAGGCGAATACAGGGTTATAAATACAAAATCAAATAGGGGTAATGCACGAGTTGGTTTAATAATGAATAAAAAATAGGAGTGCGAGTAAGCTACTACAAACAGCATAGTGAACGCAGTGTTGTGGCCAAGATAGAGACGAAACCCACGCCTACTACAGTAGTACACTTTTATATGCCAACTAGCTCTGCAGATGACGAAGAAATTGATTAAATGTATGATGAAATAAAAGAAATCATTCAGATAGTGAAGGGAGACGAAAATTTAATAGACATGGGTGACTGGAATTCGGTAGTAGGAAAAGGGAGAGAAGGAAATGTAGTAGGTGAATATGGAATGAAAGAGGAAGCCGCCTGGTAGAATTTTGCACAGAGCACAACTTAATCATAGCTAACACTTGGTTCAAGAATCATAAAAGAAGGTTGTATACATGGAAGAAGCCTGGAGATACTGACAGGTTTCAGATGGATTATACAATGGTAAGACAGAGATTTAGGAACCAGGTTTTAAATTGTAAGACATTTCCAGGGACAGATGTGGAATCTGACCACAATCTATTGGTGATGACCTGTAGATTAAAACTGAAGAAACTGCAAAAAGGTGGGAATTTCAGGAGATGGGACGTGGATAAACTGACTAAACCAGAGGTTGTACAGAGTTTCAGGGAGAGCATAAGGGAACAATTGACAGGAATGGGGGAAAGAAATACAGTAGAAGAAGAATGGGTAGCTTTGAGAGATGAAGTAGTGAAGGCAGCAGAGGATCAAGTAGATAAAAAGACGAGGGCTAGTAGATATCCTTGGGTAACAGAAGAAATATAGAATTTAATTGATGAAAGAAGAAAATATAAAAATGCAGTAAATGAAGCAGGCAAAACGGAATACAAACGTCTCAAAAATGAGATCGACAGGAAGTGCAAAATGGCTAAGCAGAGATGGCTAGAGGACAAATGTAAGGATGTAGAGGCTTATCTCACTAGGGGTAAGATAGATACTGCCTACAGGAAAATTAAGGAGTGCTTTGGAGAAAAGGGAACCACTTGTAAGAACATCAAGAGCTCAGATGGAAACCCAGTTCTAAGCAAAGAAGGGAAAGCAGAAAGGTGGAAGGAGGTATATACAGGGTCTATATAGGGGCGATATACTTGAGGACAATATTATGGAAATGGAAGAGGATGTAGATGAAGATGAAATGGGAGATATGATACTGCGTGAAGAGTTTGACAGTGCACTGAAAGATCTGAGTCGAAACAAGGCCCCGGGAGTAGACAACATTCCATTAAAACTACTGACGGCCTTGGGAGAGCCAGTCCTGACAAAACTCTACCATCTAGTGAGCACGATGTATGAGACAGGCGGAATACCCTCAGACTTCAATAAGAATATAATAATTCCAATCCCAAAGGAAGCAGGTGCTGACGGATGTGAAAATTACCGAACAATCAGTTTAATAAGCCACGAATGCAAAGTACTAACACGAATTCTTTCAGACGAATGGAAAACCTGCTAGAAGCCGACCTCGGGGAAGATCAGTTTGGATTCCGTAGAAATATTGGAACGCGTGAGGCAATACTGACCCTAGATTAAGGAAAGGCAAACCTACGTTTCTAGCATTTGTAGACTTAGAGAAAGCTTTTGACAATGTTGACTGAAATACTCTCTTTCAAATTCTAAAGGTGTCAGGGGTAAAATACAGGGTGCGAAAGGCTATTTACAGTTTGTACAGAAAGCAGATGGCGGTTATAAGACTCGAGGGACATGAAAGGGAAGCAGTGGTTGGGAAGGGAGTGAGACAGGATTGTAGCCTTTCCCCGATGTTATTAAATCTCTATATTGAACAAGCAGTAAAGGAAACGTAAGAAAAATTCGGAGTAGGTATTAAAATCCATGGAGAAGAAATAAAATTTTGAGGTTCGCTGATGACATTGTAATTCTGCCAGAGACAGCAAAGGACTTGGAAGAGCAGGTGAACGGAATGGACAGGGTCTTGAAAGGAGGATACAAGATGAACATCAACAAAAGCAAAATGAGGATAATGGAATCTAGTCGTATTAAGTCGGGTGATGCTGAGGGAATTAGATTAGAAATGAGACACTTAAAATAGTAAAGGTGTTTTGCTATTTGAGGAGCAAAATAACTGATGATGGTCGAAGTAAAGAGGATATAAAATGTAGACTGGCAATGGCAAGGAAAGCGTTTCTGAAGAAGAGAAATTTGTTAACATAGAGTATAGATTTAAGTGTCAGGAATTCGTTTCTGAAAGTATTTGTATGGAGTGTAGCCATGTATGGAAGTGAAACATGGACGATAACTAATTTCGACAAGAAGAGAATAGAAGTTTTCGAAATGTGGTGCTACGGAAGAATGCTGAAGATTAGATGGGTAGATCATATAACTAATGAGGAAGTATTGAATACAATTGGGGAGAAGAGGAGTTTGTGGCACAACTTGACTAGATGAAGGGATCAGTTGGTAGGACATGTTCTGAGGCATCAAGGGATCACCAATTTAGTACTGGAGGGCAGCGTGGAGGGTAAAAATCTTAGAGGAAGACCAAGGGATGAATACACTAAACAGATACAGAAGGATGTAGGTTGCAGTAGGTACTGGGAGATGAAGAAGCTTGCACAGGATAGAGTAGCATGGAGAGCTGCATCAAACCAGTCTCAGGACTGAAGACCACAACAACAACAACAATATGAAAAAGGCGTCAGTGAACATCTAGGCAACGTCCTCCGCCGACGAGGTTTCAAACCGATTTTTGGAAGCAGTCACAGGATACACGAAATGATAGGTTCCACCAAGTATGTAGTCAACAATCTTAACACTGCAGGTGTTTAAATGGTTCAAATGGCTCTGAGCACTATGCGATTTAACTTCTGAGGTCATCAGTCGCCTAGAACTTAGAACTAATTAAACCTAACTAACCTAAGGACATCACACACATCCATGTCCGAGGCAGGATTCGAACCTGCGACCGTAGCGGTTGCTCGGTTCCAGACTGTAGCGCCTAGAACCGCACGGCCACTCCGGCCGGCCTGCAGGTGTTTACTAACTTTGTTTACTAACTACGGTGTGAGTGCGGAGCTACCTACATAGGAAAAACAGGGAGACGTGTCAGCTTACGAGTAGCAGAACACGAACGCCATGTACGATTACAACATCATAATAAATCTGCGACAGCGGAACACCACCGTGACTGTGCACAACCTATCAGGTTCCAGGAAGCCCGAGTACTGGCGAAAGAGTCGTGGATGCGAGAACGCAAAATACGGGAGGCGATCGAAACTATTAAGTAGCCTAACAACATCAAACAGAGAAGATGGCTACAAACTCCCGTCGTCGTGGCTGCCGGCCATCCCAGTCCAACGCGGGGCAGAAGCTACACGGGACACGGACGTGTCTGCACAAACAGCTGTAGAGCAACTGTCAGTCCACTTCCGCGCACACCAGGAGGAAAACTTGCCGACCAGAAGCCGTACGCTGATTGGAGGACAGCTACCAATCGTTGACGACGTGGACATCCACGAATAGCCTCTTTCCTTCCATCTTCCCTTACGTCATATTAGAGGGCAAATTAAACGTTTTACAACAGTGACGTCAGACATCGATAGTCTGTAATAAATAGAAGCACCCATCCCCATGCAAAGCCAGTCGTGCCTTGAGGAAGGGCGTTGCAATTCGGCCGAAACGTCGGTTTTAGTTTATAATTGTTGTTGTTAGTTTTTAGCAGTGACGCGCATTATACCCAGAAGAATTTTAATCACCAGAATAATTTTATTGTGTGGGCTTAAAATTTTGTTAAAGTTCCATCAGGCACGCTCAGAGTGAAGTACGTTAGAGCTGAACTGATGTACCAGTGGTTAGGGCAACATGGCGTACCGCCAATAAAACAGACCTCGTAATGGAGCAGACAGAAGTACAAGCACTGCTGTGGTACATATGTGGCGGATTTTTTGTGTATCACAACATGGACAAATGCAATAAATATGGATGATACGATACTCTATGGTATTCTGCGGTTTGAATTCACTCTGTTATTTAGCAGTTGCATTGATTTGATTTTGTAGATGATACTGACAATATTATACACATGTGTAATGCGTTATTCATACTACAACTTCTCCCGGATAATTATTTTGTTCAAATTGCACAAGAATTCCACCTGACGTAGTGTAATAATGTTGACTGTAAGCTGTGTTCATATCAGTAAAATTACAGATCGTACATCAGAGTTTTTATAATTTTTTTGTCTTCGATGGATTTAATTACTCTTAGCAAAGTGATCATGAAAAGGAAGCACAGAATACCACCCGCACACAACACTGACGTATGCTACCAGAAATATTTTTCTCCGTGATTCGTGCGTAGTTTTTAATTTTGGCCTCATACATCATCAATGAAATATTGTTTAACAATAAATACCATCACCACTGTTCTTAGAAAATGCAGTCTGATTCGATTAATTTTTTCTTTTATAAATAGAGTTCAGTACCACCGGTGCACATTTATTTCTTACACATCGGAATATTGTTTGCAGTTTCAAGTAATTTAAATTTGCCGCTGTGATAAAAGTTAAGATGGCGGCCAACAAAAGATAGAGGATTTCTTTTTTAATTGAGATTTTCCTTTGCTCAGTAAATAATTCATCATTTAAATTGATGCCACCAATAAAAAAATTATTAAATTGTTTTGCAAATTAGTTTAAAACAAACTCATGCTATTTTCAACTAAAAGTGCAGACGAAGTTGCTATATAATCGCAACTAACAATAGCTGCGCTTCTTGCAGCTATGATAAAACAATTAATACAATATTATAATTAAAAGAGGAAGTGAATTTTCAATAATTAATCATAAATAGTTTTAACGCATTTGCCTCTATTTGTTTTTAACAGCAAATGAACATAAAAGTACAATAATTTTACATTAAATGTTTTTCATTCAATAGACCTCAAATCGATTCACGTCTTGGGTCGGCGACGTACATCAGAAGAAGCCCACAAAAGGGTACAAAACAAAACAAAAGAATGACATAGATTAACAAAGAATGTGAAACAAAAATTGTCTCTGTTTTACATAATTATCATCTTTTTAAGAAATAATTACATAAGTGAATGAATATTATTGAGTTACGTAATTTTCCACACGTTCATATTTCACTCGTAATAAAAATATATATATATCGTGGATGTTATACATAGCAAGGCACTGTGAGGTACGAGTACGTAAATCCGCATCCGAGCACCAGTAAAATGTCCGGCGTTGACAGAGAGACCAAACTCGACTGTCTGTAATCATCACCGATTTTGCGGCAGCGAGGCAAAGAGGGCTCATGCACTCGGAGCCAATGCGTCATAGGCGGGCCTCGGCCTCTATAAATAATAGATCTTTCGGAGCTCAAGCAAGAACACATTCTGTCGTGCTGCCATTCTCTCCGTGTCGAAGAACCACAGAGAAACACAGTCTAACGAGTTTCAGTTTAAATCACGGTGATCTCATCGGTGATGGCCAGTCCGCTGCCTGCTTTCTGACGTCAACAACGAGGCAGCCAACAACAACCTCTGCAAACTTTGCAAACTCTGCAAACTTTGCTCGACCAGTAAACGAATTTGAACATAACACTGTATCACTGACGTCTCCGGGCGTGCACTGGATCACTCAGCCTCGAACTTCGCTTGACCGTCTGATTACAACGTGATTCCAGCCGCCGGCCGTTGTGGCCGAGCGGTTCTAGGCGCTTCAGTCCGGCACCGCGCGACCGCTACTGTCGCAGGTTCGAATCCTGCCTCGGGAATGGATCTGTGTGATGTCCTTAGGTTAGTTAGGTTTAAGTAGTTCTAAGTTCTAGGGGACTGATGACCTCAGATGTGCTCAGAGCCATTTGAACCATTTCTTTTTTTTTTTTTTATTCCAGCCCCGCATCGCTACAATAGGACTAGCATACCACTTCCCCAGAAGTTGTTTGCAACGCTGGAGCCTATTCTTCTCAACAAGTAGCTTTTCAGCTAGCCTCAAGGTGTTTTACTAATGATGCCCTTTTGACAGGCTTAATCACCTCATATAGTTATTTACAATGAAATGAATACTCCTAGCTGCCCTTTAGATAAGCTTAACCGCCTCATATAGTTATTTACAATGAAATGAATACTCCTAGCTGCCTTTTTGATAGGCTTAATCGCCTAATATACACTCCTGGAAATTGAAATAAGAACACCGTGAATTCATTGTCCCAGGAAGGGGAAACTTTATTGACACATTCCTGGGGTCAGATACATCACATGATCACACTGACAGAACCACAGGCACATAGACACAGGCAACAGAGCATGCACAATGTCGGCACTAGTACAGTCTATATCCACCTTCCGCAGCAATGCAGGCTGCTATTCTCCCATGGAGACGATCGTAGAGATGCTGGATGTAGTCCTGTGGAACGGCTTGCCATGCCATTTCCACCTGGCGCCTCAGTTGGACCAGCGTTCGTGCTGGACGTGCAGACCGCGTGAGACGACGCTTCATCCAGTCCCAAACATGCTCAATGGGGGACAGATCCGGAGATCTTGCTGGCCAGGGTAGTTGACTTACACCTTCTAGAGCACGTTGGGTGGCACGGGATACATGCGGACGTGCATTGTCCTGTTGGAACAGCAAGTTCCCTTGCCGGTCTAGGAATGGTAGAACGATGGGTTCGATGACGGTTTGGATGTACCGTGCACTATTCAGTGTCCCCTCGACGATCACCAGTGGTGTACGCCCAGTGTAGGAGATCGCTCCCCACACCATGATGCCGGGTGTTGGCCCTGTGTGCCTCGGTCGTATGCAGTCGTATGCACCAAGGCGGAAGCGACTCTCATCGCTGAAGACGACACGTCTCCATTCGTCCCTCCATTCACGCCTGTCGCGACACCACTGGAGGCGGGCTGCACGATGTTGGGGCGTGTGCGGAAGACGGCCTAACGGTGTGCGGGACCGTAGCCCAGCTTCATGGAGATGGTTGCGAATGGTCCTCGCCGATACCCCAGGAGCAACAGTGTCCCTAATTTGCTGGGAAGTGGCGGTGTGGTCCCCTACGGCACTGCGTAGGATCCTACGGTCTTGGCGTGCATCCGTGGGTCGCTGCGGTCCGATCCCAGGTCGACGGGCACGTGCACCTTCCGCCGACCACTGGCGACAACATCGATGTACTGTGGAGACCTCACGCCCCACGTGTTGAGCAATTCGGCGGTACGTCCACCCGGCCTCCCGCATGCCCACTATACACCCTCGCTCAAAGTCCGTCAACTGCACATACGGTTCACGTCCACGCTGTCGCGGCATGCTACCAGTGTTAAAGACTGCGATGGAGCTCCGTATGCCACGGCAAACTGGCTGACACTGACGGCGGCGGTGCACAAATGCTGCGCAGCTAGCGCCATTCGACGGCCGACACCGCGGTTCCTGGTGTGTCCGCTGTGCCGTGCGTGTGATCATTGCTTGTACAGCCCTCTCGCAGTGTCCGGAGCAAGTATGGTGGGTCTGACACACGGGTGTCAATGTGTTCTTTTTTCCATTTCCAGGAGCGTAGTTATTTACAATGAAATGAATACTCCTAGCTACCTTTTTGATAAGCTTAATCGCCTCATATAGTTATTTACAATGAAATGAATACTCCTAGCTGCCCTTTTGATAAGCTTAATCGCCACGTATAGTTATTTACAATGAAATGAATACTCCTAGCTGCACTTTTGATAAGCTTAATCGCCTCATATAGTTATTTACAATGAAATGAATACTCCTAGCTGCCCTTTTGATAGGCTTAATCGCCTCATATAGTTATTTACAATGAAATGAATACTCCTAGCTGCCCTTTTTATTGGCTTAATCGCCTTATATAGTTATTTACAATGAAATGAATACTCCTAGCTGCCCTTTTGATAAGCTTAATCGCCTCATATAGTTATTTACAATGAAATGAATACTCCTAGCTGCCCTTTTGATAAGCTTAATCGCCTCATATAGTTATTTACAATGAAATGAATACTCCTAGCTGCACTTTTGATAGGCTTAATCGCCTCATATAGTTATTTACAATGAAATGAATACTCCTAGCTGCCCTTTTGATAAGTTTAATCGCCTCATATAGTTATTTACAATGAAATGAATACTCCTAGCTGCCCTTTTGATAGGCTTAATCGCCTCATATAGTTATTTACAATGAAATGAATACTCCTAGCTGCACTTTTGATAGGCTTAATCGCCTCATATAGTTATTTACAATGAAATGAATACTCCTAGCTGCACTTTTGATAAGCTTAATCGCCTCATATAGTTATTTACAATGAAATGAATACTCCTAGCTGCCCTTTTGATAAGCTTAATCGCCTCATATAGTTATTTACAATGAAATGAATAATCCTAGCTGCACTTTTGATAGGCTTAATCGCCTCATATAGTTATTTACAATGAAATGAATACTCCTAGCTGCCCTTTTGATAAGCTTAATCGCCTCATATAGTTATTTACAATGAAATGAATACTCCTAGCTGCCCTTTTGATTGGCTTAATCGCCTCATATAGTTATTTACCATGAAATGAATACTCCTAGCTGCACTTTTGATAGGCTTAATCGCCTCATACAGTTATTTACAATGAAATGAATACTCCTAGCTGCCCTTTTGATAGGCTTAATCGCCTCATATAGTTATTTACAATGAAATGCTCCTAGCTGCCCTTTTGATTGGCTTAATCGCCTCATATAGTTATTTACCATGAAATGAATACTCCTAGCTGCACTTTTGACAAGCTTAATCGCCTCATATAGTTATTTACAATGAAATGAATACTCCTAGCTGCACTTTTGATAGGCTTAATCGCCTCATTTAGTTATTTACAATGAAATGAATACTCCTAGCTGCCCTTTTGATAAGCTTAATCGCCTCATATAGTTATTTACAATGAAATGAATACTCCTAGCTGCCCTTTTGATAAGCTTAATCGCCTCATATAGTTATTTACAATGAAATGAATACTCCTAGCTGCCCTTTTGATTGGCTTAATCGCCTCATATAGTTATTTACCATGAAATTAATACTCCTAGCTGCACTTTTGATAGGCTTAATCGCCTCATATAGTTATTTACAATGAAATGAATACTCCTAGCTGCCCTTTTGATAGGCTTAATCGCCTCATATAGTTATTTACAATGAAATGCTCCTAGCTGCCCTTTTGATTTGCTTAATCGCCTCATATAGTTATTTACCATGAAATGAATACTCCTAGCTGCACTTTTGACAAGCTTAATCGCCTCATATAGTTATTTACAATGAAATGAATACTCCTAGCTGCACTTTTGATAGGCTTAATCGCCTCATATAGTTATTTACAATGAAATGAATACTCCTAGCTGCCCTTTTGATAGGCTTAATCGCCTCATATAGTTATTTACCATGAAATGAATACTCCTAGCTGCACTTTTGACAAGCTTAATCGCCTCATATAGTTATTTACAATGAAATGAATACTCCTAGCTGCCCTTTTAATTGGCTTAATCGCCTCATATAGTTATTTACAATGAAATGAATACTCCTAGCTGCCCTTTTGATAACCTTAACCGTCTCATATAGTTATTTACAATGAAATGAATACTCCTAGCTGCATACAGCGTTGATGTAAGTCAACGGGGACAGTTGAAAATGTGTGCCCCGGCCGGGACTCGAACCTTGGATCTCCTGCTTAGATTGCAGACGCTCTATCCATCTGAGCCACCGAGGGCATAGAGGGTAGTGCGACTGCAGGGACTTACCTCTGGCACGCCTCCCGTGAGACCCACATTCCCAACTTATTGTCCTGCACTATATTCATAGTGGCCCTTCCCATTATACTCATTACTCGCGGCTTTTTGCCGATTCCCGTAAGAGTTCGGGGACTGTTTGTGCATCCGCACAGAAGAAGATGGTCAAGTGGCCGGTGAGCCCTAACTATAGGAAGAGGGTATCTGTTCTTTCGGACATGCCCGTAAGAACAGATATCCTCTTTATATATATATACCAGGTGATCAAATGTCAGTATAAATTTGAAAACTGAATAAATCAGGGAATAATGCAGATAGAGAGGTACAAATCGACACACATGCTTGGAATGACATGCGGTTTTACTAGAACAAAAAAAAATACAAACTTTCAAAAGATGTCCAACAGATGGCGCGTCATCTGATCAGAATAACAATAATTAGCATAACAAAGTAAGACAAAGCAAAGATGATGTTCTTTACAGGAAATGCTCAATATGTCCACCATCATTCCTCAACAATAGCTGTAGTCGAGGAATAATGTTGTGAACAACACTGTAAAGCATGTCCGGAGTTATGGTGAGGCATTGGCGTCGGATGTTGTCTTTCAGCATCCCTAGAGATGTCGGTCGACCACGATACACTTGCCACTTCAGGTAACCCCAAAGCCAATGATCGCACGGACTGAGGTCTGGGGACCTGGGAGGCCAAGCATGACGAAAGTGGCGGCTGAGCACACGATCATCACCAAACGACGCGCGCAAGAGATCTTTCACACGTCTAGCAATACTTTGTTTTTTCTTTTGTTATAATAAAACCCCATGCCATTCCAAGTATCTGTGTCAATTTTTACCTTTCTATCTATATTATTCCGTGGTTTATTAAGTTTTCAAATTTATACTGACTTTTTGACCACCCAGTATATATATATATATATATATACAAGAGACTTATATATATATAATACAAGAGACTTCTACAGAACTTTCGCAGATAAAATACGAGGATATATCCCTCAAAATTTATGTTTCAGAAAACCAGATGGTAAATTAGCCCTAACAAACCAGGAAAACTGTCAAGTATTGGCTCAATATTTTTCTAACCTACTAAATTGCCCAGAACCTAGTTTAAGGTTTCCCAAAGAAATCAGTGCCAACGCTCAACCGGATTCATTACCACCAACACAGGAAGAAATCAAATGTCACATTAAAAACTTAAAAAATAATAGAACATCTGGCGAAGATGGCATTGTTGCAGAGCTATTAAAAAACCTAGGACCAAAGACGTTGCAAGAGCTCACAAAAATAATAACAAAAATATGGGAAACAGAAAAATTACCAGAGGATTGGAAATGTGCCCTTATTCACCCGTTACATAAAAAAGGAGACAGAACAAATGTCAATAACTACAGGGGAATATCACTTTTACAAGTCACCTACAAAATTCTCTCAACATGCCTGCTGAAAAGAACACAAGAGCAGCTGGAACGCCAAATTGGTGATTATCAAGCAGGCTTCCGCCCCGGTCGCTCATGCATAGAACAAATATTTAATTTAAAGACAATATTAAAACACAAAGCAATTAGAAATGCCCCCATAATTTGTACATTTGTAGATTTTAAGAAAGCCTATGACTCAATAGACCGGCAATCTTTGTTTAACATTTTAGAGTAACTTGGACTTGACTCCAAAACACTAAGGCTTATCAAAGAATCACTGACAGACACTGTATCTAAAGTTAAATTCAGGGGAGAAATCTCTGAACCTTTTCTCATAAAAACTGGAGTACGTCAAGGTGACGGGCTATCTCCACTTCTGTTTAATATAGTCCTGGATAAAGTCATTAAGGAATGGGAAAAAGAATTAAAAAATCAATCCTACTGGAAACCAATCCATCTTGGTAGAACCAAAGACAACGTGGAGATATCTTGTTTAGCATTCGCGGACGACTTGGCCATACTTGCAGATGATGAAGAAATCGCCACCAAACAAATAGAGATCCTTAAGGAATGCGCGGATAAAGTAGGTTTACAAATTTCGTTTCAAAAGACAGAATTTTTCTGTACAAAATTACATATACACAGTTTGAACACAAAATATGGAAAAATAAATAGAGTAAAACATTTTAAATACCTAGGTGAAATTTTGGAGCCAACCGGAGGAGAGAAAGTTGCACAGAAGATCAGACAACAGAAAATGAAGAGAGCATATGGTATGACACATGAAATATACAATAAAAAATGCATCTCCTCGAACACAAAAATCAGACACTACTGCGCAGTAATTAAGCCAGCAGCACTATATGCTAGTGAAACGCTCACACTCCACACAAAATGTGATTTAGAAAAAATACTAAAAGAAGAACGCAAAATTATGAGAAAGATTTTAGGTCCAAAATTAACAGAAGAAGGATATCGGATACAATCAAGAAGAACCACAGAAACTATATCAAACCTGGCAGCAGACATAAGAAGGCGAAGATTAAAATTTTATGGACATGTCACTAGACTTCCCCCCACACGACTCACCAACAGAATTCTCACTTACATAGAAAAAGTCAAATCAACAACACCATGGATTAGCCAAGTAAAATTAGATTTACAAAAAGCAAATATTGAACTTAAAGATGTCAAAGACAGAAAAACTTTTAGAAATAAGGTGGAAAAGTGGATTGTATTGTCGGAGAAGGAAGCACTAAAGAGACCAGGAACAAAATGGACAGAAGAAAGAAAAAGAAAACATGGAGAACGGATGAAAGAAGTATGGAAGAAACGACGTCAGAAAGCTTTGCGTGATCCTTCTGGGTCCATTCGCGATAAGTAAGTAAGTAAATATATATATATATATATATATATATATATATATATATATATATATATATATATATATATATATATATAGCATACAATTAGTTCCATTCGTAGAAAGAAAATGTTCAAATGTGTGTGCATTCCTAAGGGACCAAACTGCTGAGGTCATCAGTCCCTTAGACTTACATTCTTAAACTAACTTATGCTAACAAGGGAACCTCCCCATCGCACCCCCCTCAGATTTAGTTATAAGTCGGCACAGTGGATAGGCCTTGAAAAACTGAACACAGATCAATCGAGGAAACAGGAAGAAGTTGAGTGGAACTATAAAAAAATAAGCAAAATATACAAACTGAGTAGTCCACGCGAAGATATGCAACATCGAGGACAATGTGAGCCCAGGAACGCCGTGGTCCCGCGGTTAGCGTGAGCAGCTGCAAAACGATAGGTCTTTGGTTCAAATCCCCCCTCGAGCGAAAATTTTTTCTTTATTTTCGCAAAGTTATGATCTGTCCATTCGTTCATTGACGTCTCTGTTCACTGTAATAAGTTTAGTGTCTGTGTTTTGCGACCGCAGCGCAAAACCGTGCGATTAGTAGACGAAAGGACGTGCCTCTCCAATGGGAACCGAAA
The DNA here is from genome assembly GCF_023864275.1 of Schistocerca cancellata. Lineage (NCBI taxonomy): Eukaryota > Metazoa > Arthropoda > Insecta > Orthoptera > Acrididae > Schistocerca > Schistocerca cancellata. The sequence goes on from NC_064628.1 coordinate 25,412,618, forward strand.
ACATTTGACAGCAAGGTCATAGGTCAACCGATTCCTCCACAGGAAAAGGCGTCTGATATATTCTATACGACACTGGTGACGGCATGTGCGTCACACGACAGGAATATGTTGTCGACCCACCTAACTTGTACACTTGGCGAATGGGTAAAAAGATTCTTCTACGTTGCCCGATTTAGGTTTTCTTGTGGGTGTGATAATTATTCCCAAAAAAGTGATGAAAACATAAGAGTTTGTCACATAAACTGCAACACATGAATGCAACAGTTTCACAGTCGCACAGATTTCCCTGTGCTCTGTCAAACATATGTTTTTAACGTTTTCAAATTTTTCCGTGTGTAGACCGTCAAATCCTGCATATGTCCAAGCAAATCTGAACATGTCCTGGAATTTTGGAAAGCGAAGTTGATTATGTGTGAGTGCCTGAACTTTGAAAGTTGTTTGAAAATAAAAAATTAAACTTTTCGCTCGAAGGAAGACTTGAACCAAGGACCTATCCCCCCCGCAGCTGCTCACGCTAACCACGGGACCACGGCGCTCCTGAGTTCTGGCTATCCTTGATGTTGCCTATCTTGCGCATGGACTACTCAGTTTGTACATTTTGCTTATTTTTTTTAATAGTTCCACACAACTTCTTCCTGTTTTCTCGATTGATCTGTGTGTTCAGTTTTTCAAGGTCTATCCACTGTGACAACTTATAACTAAATCTGAAGGAGCTGCGATGGGGAGGTTCCCTTGTAAGAACAACACACACACACACACCCATACCCGAGGGAGGACTGAAACCTCCGGCGGGTGGGGCCGCGCAGTCTGTGACCATGCACCTCAAACCGCGCGGCCACTCCGTGCAGCATTCGTAGAGAAATGTAAAGAAACTTTCATGACATTTGTGGACATTTTAAAAGCGTTCTACAATGTAAAATGTTGCAAGATATTCGAAATTCTAAGAAAATAGTTCCATGCGGTTAGTTAGCATAGGCGACAGGAGCATTCCGCACCAGCCCTGTTAATAGCCTCCTTGCTGAGGCTGGGGTTCCTCCGCTTCGTATTCGGCGTCAACAATTGTTAGCCAACTATGCTGCCCACATCCGTTGTTCTCCCCGTCACCCTAACTACCGTCTCCTTTTCGCTAATGCGGCAGTCCATACTCAACACCGGCGGCCTCGATCAGGCCATCCCATGGGGATCCGTGTTCGGTCACTCCTTAGTGACCTCGAGTCTTTGCCTCTTCCATCTGCTTTTCAGGTCCACCCACATACATCACCTTGGTGTATTCGTCGGCCGCAGCTTCGCCTGGACCTCTCACAATGGCAAAAGGGTTCAGTTCCTCCTGCAGTCTTGCGCCGCCAATTTCTTGCTCTCCTCGATGCATCCTGCGACTCGGAGGTTATCTATACAGATGGCTCGATGGTTGATGGCCGTGTGGGGTACGCTTACGCTCATGCGGACTATGTAGACCGGTGCTCCTTGCCGGACGGCTGCAGTGTTCACACCGCAGAGCTAACAGCCATTTTTCGTGCCCTTGAGCGTATTCGTACCAGCGCTGGCGAGTCTTTTGTCATTTGCAGTGACTCTCTCAGTAGTCTACAGGCTCTTGACCAGTGCTATCCACGCCATCCCATTGTTGTTGCCATCCAGGAGTCCGTTCATGCTCTTGCACAGCGTGGACGTTCAGTGGTGTTCATATGGACCCCGGGACACGTTGGGATAGCGGGAAACGAACACGCCGACAAGTTAGCTAAAGAAGCCACCCGCAAACTGCTGTTGGAGATCGGCCTCCCGGCAAGTGATCTCCGATCGGTGTTACGCCGTCGGGTCTTTGGGATGTGGGCAGACGAATGGCGCACTCTGTCTGTACCCAACAAGCTGCGGCGTGTAAAGGAGACCACGACCGTGTGGGGTTCATCCACGCGGGCCTCTCGCAGGGATTCTGTTGTTCTCTGTAGGCTCCGCATTGGTCACTCTTGGCTGACGCATGGTCATCTGCTGCGTCGAGAGGACCCCCCTCATTGTCGCAGTGGTGCAACCATGACGGTGGCCCATCTGTTGTTGGAATGTCCTCTTTTAACCGCTCTCAGGCGTGCATTTAATCTCCAGGGTGATTTATCATCTCTTTTAGGTGACAATGTCTCTCTGGCAGATCGGGTTTTAAGTTTTATTCGCGCAAGCGGCTTTTATAGGTCCATTTAATTTTATTACATCACCCTCTTTTGTGCTGTATCTTTTACTTAGTTTTGTGTTGTAATTCGACTCCACCCTAATTTTTTAGGCTGGAGGTTTCAACGTGTTGCAGAGTGGCTGGCTCATCCTATTATTTTCGTGATCAGCCAGCCACAGTCCTCTGCTGTGCAGTTTCAATTCCTTCTGCCTTTGTTCTCTATGTAGTTTTTGTTGTTGTGCTCCGTTTTCCGTGTTGTCTTACCATTGACCATGGGGCTTTTCTTCCCCCGGAATTTTTATTTTAGTGCTTCGCCTGACTGGTGGATGGTTTCACTGTTCTCTGTGTTTTTATGAAGCAAGGGACCGATGACCTTTGCAGTTTGGTCCCTTTAATCTTTAAACCAACCAACCAACCTTAGTTAGCATCGCGGCGCCTTGCATGACGTGACGAAGCTCTCTGGTCAGGGCGGCGGGAACTTGCACGAAATGTCGCTTCCAAGCAGGAGTACTTCAAAGTTCCGTATTCGGCCTGCTCCTGTTCATCTTATACATCGTGCACGTGCCGAGGACAAACCGCGTGCATTTGTCCCTCGAAATTTAGCGCAGACTTCAATGCGAGACGCCTATAATAGTTTCCACAACGAAACTTTTCCTCGAAACCTGGCAGAAAATCCAAAGAGATTCTGGTCGTATGTGAAGTATGCTAGCGGCAAGAAACAATCAGTGCCTTCCCTGCGCGATAGCAATGTAGATATTATAGAAGACAGTGCTGCCAAAGCAGAGTTACTAAACACAGCCGTCCGAAATGCCTTCACAAAAGAAGACGAAGTAAATATTCCAGAATTCGAATCGACAACAGCTGCTAACATGAATAGCGTAGAAGTAAATAACCTCGGAGTAGCGAAGCAACTTAAATCACTTAATAAAAGCAAGTCTTCTGGTCCAGACTGTATACCATTTAGGTTCCTTTCGGAGTATAGTGATGCATTGGCTCCGTACTTAACAATGATATACAACCGTTCGCTCGACGAAAGATCCGTACCCAAAGACTGGAAAGTTGCACAGGTAACACCAATATTCAAGAAAGGTAGTAGGAGTAATCCAATAAATTACAGGCCTACATCGTTAACGTCGATATGCAGCAGGATTTTAGAACATATACTGTGTTCGAGCATTATGAACTACCTCCAAGAAAACGGTCTATTTGCGGCTGGTCCCGGCGGAAGTTCAAGTCCTCCCTCGGACATGAGTGTGTGTGTTTGTCCTTAGGATAATTTAGGTTAAGTAGTGTGTAAGCTTAGGGACTGATGACCTTAGCAGTTAAGTTCCATAAGATTTCACAAACATTTTTGAACAAAACGGTCTATTGACACACAGCCAACATGGTTTTAGAAAACATCGTTCCTGTGAAAAACAACTAGCTCTTTATTCACTCGAAGTGTTGAGTGCTATTGACAAGGGATTTCAGATCGATTCCGTAGTTCTGGATTTCCGGAAGGCTTTTGACACTGGACCACACAAGCGGCTCGTAGTGAAATTACGTGCTTATGGAATATCGTCTCAGTTATGTGACTTGACTTGCGATTTCCTGTCGTCACAGTTCGTAGTAATTGACGGAAAGTCTTTGAGTAAAACAGAAGTGATCTCTAGCCTTTCCCAAGGTAGTGTTATACGCCCTTTGCTGTTCCTTATCTATATAAACGATTTTGGAGACAATCTGTTGTTTGCAGATGACGCTGTCGTTTACCAACTAATGAATGGTGCGAAAAGTGGCAGTTGACCCTAAATAACGAAAAGTGTGAGGTCATCCACATGAGTTCTAAAAGGAACTCGTTAAACTTCGGTTACACAATAAATCAGCCTAATCTAAAACCGTAAATTCAACTAAATACCTAGGTATTACAATTACGAACAATTTAAATTGGAAGGAACACATAGAAAATGCTGTGGGGAAGACTAACCAAAGACTTCGTTTTATTGGCAAGACACTTAGAAAATGTAACAGACCTACTAAGGAGACTGCCTACACTACGCTTGTCCGTCCTCTTTTACAATACTGCTGCGCGGTGTGGGATCCTTACCAGGTAGGACTGACGGAGCACATCGAAAAAGTTCAAAGAAATGCAGTACGTTTTGTATTATCGCGAAATATGGGAGAGAGTGTCACAGAAATGGTACAGGATTTAGGCTGGAAATCATTAAAAGAAAGGCGAGTTTCGTTGCGACTGAATCTTCTCACGAAATTCCAATCACTAACTTTTTCCTCCGAATGCGAAAATTGACACCGACCTACATAGCGAGGAACGATCACCAGGATAAAATAAGGGAAATCAGAGCTCGTACGGAAAGATATAGGAGTTCATTCTTTAAGTGCGCTATACGAGATTGGAATAACAGAGAATTGTGAAGGTGGTTGGATGAACCCTCTGCCAGGCACTTAAATATGATTTGCAGAGTATCCATGTAGATGTAGATGTAGATGTAGATGTAGATGTAGATATGTCGAGGATAAGGGTCTCTTCTGCACTAGGTCTCTGTATGGGCACCAATTCACAGATGGTTGCGGGACCTCGGCTGTTCAGTACAGGATGTCAAATCAAACATTGTTCAGCTGTAAAACTTTCCAAATTGTATTTTTATTGAGCTGTCAGTTTCGGCAATATATTACGCCGTCTTCCGGTCCGCCGACCTACGTATAGAAAGATTACTCCCTTCGGTCCTGTGAAATTAGAGGCTACTACTCAAAGACTGGTATCCGTAGATTTTTGAGACAGCGATCATTTCAAACATCACCTGTCAGGAGGAAGACCTCATCAAATTAACCCATTCCTCAACCTACAGACGAATCTGCTTACGCATCTCAGGGTAACATACACTTCACTCTGCTGCACCCACTCTCCGATTATGCCATAGTGGTGTGAGGCAACGCAGCGGAGACACATGGAGGACACCTACAAAACAAAGCCCTCTGTCTCGCGATGCGCCTGCCGCTAGACTTCACTTCCACCTACCTGCCAAGGATCGCCCAGGTTTCGACAGGTGACGCGGCTGCTTTACTCACGATCAGTACGGCCCACACACACACACACACACACACACTCATTAACGCACTCGGGAGAAGGGAGCACCAGATAAAATCCACCAAGTGGCCACACCCCACACTAAGGAGTTGCCAGCCCGGAAGGAAATGCAACAATTATAAAAGAAACTTAAGGACACCTTCAACTTCATCGCTTTATCCGCTTACTGACGCCACTGTCGTCAGTATAACCTATGGGAGGGAATTCGTGAGTACAATCTGCATGTGAATCGTGTAAACTTCCAAAATGGTTCAAATGGCTCTGAGCACTATGGGACTTAACTTCTTTGGTCATCAGTCCTCTAGAACTTAGAACTACTTAAACCTATCTAACCTAAAGACATCACACACATCCATGCCCGAGGCAGGATTTGAACTTGCGACCGTAGCATCAGCGCGGTTCCAGACTGTAGCGCCTAGAACCGCTCGGCCACCGCGGCCAGCTGTGTAAACTACGTTCTGCATGTTAGCTGTTTGTGTAACGTATTCTCTGAAGCGGAATTTGGGGACCAACCCAGCATTTGCCTAAGCGAACGTGGAAAACCGCCCAAAAACCACACTCGGGCTGGCCTGTCTACCAGCCCAGGGTCGTTAATCCGTCTCGCCGATTCGAACCGTGTCAGGAGAACTTACCCATCTCGCAAGCTAAAACACTGCGCGTTGCGCTGTAGAAGCAGGTCTCAGGACAAGCAAACGATAGGACAAATAATTAACAACAAAGACGTGACAGGTATAACTTCCGAGTTTCCACGCCACCGACAGTCGAGGAGCGATTTACTCTGTCATTTGCAGTAGTGCGTGAGTGAACGAGCGGCGACTTGCCATACCAGGGCTGTCAGTTGCTTTCTAAGCCTATGCCACCTTTGTGTGTACGGTCCTACACGCATTTACCCGCCATCCGTAGACAGAGGCGAGCAGAAGCCTGGGAAAAAAGAATGAAGATTAATATCCGATCAATGATAACGCCGCTGGACGCAAGTTCCGTCTATTGAAGGAAATCAGTCGTGTCCCTTTCAATGAAATCCTCCTGGCATTTGCCTTAAGCGACTGAGGGAAACCACGCTTTAACCTTGATCTGAGCCGGCCGGAGTGGCCGTGCGGTTCTGGGCGCTACAGTCTGGAGCCGAGCGACCGCTACGGTCGCAGGTTCGAATCCTGCCTCGGGCATGGATGTGTGTGATGTCCTTAGGTTAGTTAGGTTTAAGTAGTTCTAAGTTCTAGGAGACTGATGACCTCAGAAGTTAAGTCGCATAATGCTCAGAGCCATTTGAACCTTGATCTGAATGGTTGGACACGTATTTGAGCCCCTGTCCTCCCAAACACGAGTCCATTTTCTTACCACTATGCCCGTTCGCTCGGTTCAGTAGCCTGGGAAACATTTCGTTACGTTCCTCGAATGATAACATTTTACCATTACGGCTGCTGTTGAATAAAGTAGAACTCCCGTTTATTTTGTTTCCATTAACGCACAGTTTAAGCTGTGATGCCATTTTAAAATTATGCATACATACACAACATTCGTCAGAATGGCATAAAATCTTGGAATATGACCAAAATAGGGAAATTAGACAGTATGTATGAGGTAAAAGCGGCCCTGCGTCAGTAATATCAACATTCATTGATAGCAGAACACCATTTTATTTAAAATTACAAGTGCGTTTAAAAAGTAAAACAATTTAAAAATCGTAATATATGCTGGGAAGTATTGTCCTGCACCTCTATGTATTCTTGCACTGCTGAAATCACATTTATACTCATTTTGCGCAGAACTGTGGCACTGATTATTTTTATACTCCAGCGTATGTTTTCCTGTAGTTCGTCTACCGTTTTGAGGTTATTTTTATACACACAGTTAAAATCTCAAGCGGACATATCCCGCAGACCAGAGGGCCACAAACCTTTGTTAACTGTGAGTCCTTCTGAGAAGACCTCATGAATACGAGACAGAAACTGACGACACGTCTCTGCCGTCCGCCACCTTGC